>NC_081433.1:9728539-10328539 GCF_949786415.1 Peromyscus eremicus | reverse complement strand
ATGCTCAGGTAAATGAAAACAAGACAGTTACTTATCAATGTCTAACATATTGCTTACTTAAAACTCGTACATGTATCATAAAAATGATTATCCTAATTAACCAGACCACAAGAAGAATACTGTTGTCCACACCCTATCCACCTGCAAAGCTTAACTCTATGAATATTAAAGCCATGTCCAAGGCTAGGGAAGGCAGGACCCTGTGTGGGTTTCCTCAGCCGCTGTTCCCACAGGCTCACAGACTGTTCGCTTCAGTGGCCTGTATTGTGGGTGACTGGAGTGCGTGGTTTTATTCTCACCTAGTAACATGGTTTGTGTCGGTGAACTGAACCAACAACGTTACAAACTAAAGCTTAAAATGCCTGTGGAATTCATCACAGGGTGTGTGAACCCTGGGACAGGTGAAAGGAGACCTTGTTTTCCCAAAATAAAAACTAAAGATCCCCCGAGTATGCAGGCACATTAAGATTCTAGTCTCTTGGGGAGATAGAAGGCATTTCATTTTAGAATAAAGTTCTAAATTTGCTGGTGCCAATTTAAAGGGGGAAAAGTGATTTTTTTCCTTTGAGAGTTACTACATTTAAGTCGCAAATCTTGTTTATGATGTTATGATCATCTTATTTGTAACCAAGATTGTTTGGAAGGGAGAATATTACTACAAAAGGCAGACGGAGTGTAAGTCAGACAAGGGTTTAGCTTTCATTTAAGGAAGCTGTTATTCCATTCCTTTGGTTTTTTTCCAGTGAACTATTTGTATACGTTCCTCTCAACCATTAACCTACTGGGACATAGATAGAAAGGCCCTCTCTTCCCCCAGTTTATAGACAGTGAGCCCACACTTGGGAACAGAGGCATTCATGCCTGATGTGGGAGTTGTTATTTTTTCCTTGGCTGTAAATACGAACTCGAGATATTTTGGGTAAGCAGTCTTATTTTATACAGAATATATATATATATATATATATATATATATATATATATATATATATATATAAAGTCCTGGAGGTGTTTGGAAATCTAGCTGTACCAAAAACTTCATGAGTGACCCCCAATAATGCGCCAAGCCTCTCAGTGTCTAGAGAACAACTTCCTTCAGAAGGTAAATACCAAATTCATCTGCCCAATGATATAAAGGCAAGTGCTGAGTGTTCAGAATACAGTAAAAGTGCTTATTATTGCTGCCAATATCAGCACCACATCACAGCAATTGCTACCTTCACCACCACCACCACCATTATTAGGACCACCATCACCACAATCGTTACCATCATTACCATCATCACCACTGTTATCATCCTCGTCACCACAATCATCACTACCATCATCAACATCACCACCAGTGTTATCATCCTCGTCACCACAATCATCACCATCATCAACACCACCAGTGTTATCATCCTCATCACCATAATCATCACCATCATCAACATCACCACCAGTGTTATCATCCTCATCACCATAATCATCTCTACCATCAACATCACCACAAGTTTTATCATCCTCATCACCACAATCATCACCACCATCATCATCATCACCACCATCTTTAGCATCACTCTCACCATCAATCAATCTCACCATCATCATCATAAACAGCTTTCTGGTTTGTTTCAATGAAAGTCTGTTTTACGAAGGCAAAAATCTCCTTCAAGAAGTCTACCTTTTTGAACTAACCACCTCCCACAGGCCCCCACAGGCCACACCCTCTAAAAACCCATTTAGGGATTAGGTTTCCACATCTGCATTTGAGAAGATGCAATCACAGCAGAGCTGGTTCAAGAATTCCCAAGAGGTGTTGTCCAGAAAATGCATGAAGTTGTTTTTCTTTAATCTCCTTTTAAGCATTAATCTATAAGAAATCATCGTATCTTTGAATAGAAAGTAAAAAGTGTAATAACATTAATGAATCTATACGTGTCAGAACCTTGGACTGAGAAAATCAGATGCAAACTTGGCCCAGCTCTCCCACAAATGATCTGGTGCAGTGGTTTGCAGTAAACTAACCTTTTTTTTTTTTTTTTTTTTTTTGTGCCTTAATTCTCACATGTCTGGATTTATTCTCAAATAAAAGGCATTGTTATTAGAACATTTAGTTTTAAAGATTTATGCATTACTCTAAAACAATTCATATTCCATTTTCTAATGACAAAAAGTGAAATTCCATTCTTAAAATGTTGATGCTCTGAACATTTTTTCCATTCTGTTGTTTTTTATCTATTTACATGGCCACACCCACTAGCAGTGCCCACTTCCTCATGCCTGATATTTACATAGTCACATCCACTAGCAGTACCCACCTCTTCACCCCTAAGTATTTACATGGCCACACCCACTAGTTGCCAGTGCCTAGAGAGGCAGCAGCACATTGCCAGTCTGCTTGTGTTGACCTTATAGTGTCAATCTCACATTTAATTTACTGAGTGAGTCAGTGTCAGGAGCCCTCAGAACTTTCTGCAGCCTTCAGTGTTTGCCCTGTTTGCTTTTACTTTTCTTCAGAAATAGCAGTTTCTTTCCAGAGTTTCTAGAGAGTAAACCACATCAGAAAGTGAATGGATCCCCAATGTAGAGGTTAGAATTAATGAGGCCCCCTCACTATGAGCAGTAATGGTCCGGTAGCACAGGAGCATGGGTTCCACGGGGCACTAGTGCCTGCAGATTCCCATGACGTATAAGGACATCACTTCTTAGAACAGTGGTTCTCAACCTTCCTAAGGCTGCGACCCTTTAATACAGTTCCTCATGTTGTAGTGACTCCCAACCACAAAACGATTTCATTGCTACCTCATAGTTGTAATTTTGCTACTGTTATGAATGGTAATATAAACATTCAGGACATCTGATGTGCGATCCCTGTGGGGTTGAAACCCCAGAGGTTGAGAACCACTATCACAGAGTCTGTTTTCTTCATGGTCATTTTATCTTATGCTGAAATCATATTGTTAGATTTCATTTAAAATGCTTATAAATAATACATTATTGAAGCTTATCCCCTCCTCATCTCCTCTTCTTTTTTCCTCCCTCCCTCCCTTTCCCTCCTCCCCTCTCTAACTTTCCTTTTCTTTCCCTAATACTGTTTTGTAAATCTATACCATAAAGCTGTCTACCTCACAGATAAAATGATTCTCTTCTTAGAAATGGCAGAGTTCTGTAGACACTGATGACCTGCCTGCCTCACCTGTTCTCAGTCCAGCAGCCAGAATCCAATGTCACTTCTTCCATGTACCCTACAAACCTTGGACAACCAGCCAGAGACTCATATCTGACCTAGGTATGAAAGGAACAACCTAATGAAATAGCAAATAGCATTGCCTGAAAGTCAACTTCTTCCACCCCCACACCCCTCCCAGAGCACCCATTCAGAGACAGCCCAGAAAACCTTCCCAGCAAACATTCTCACATCACCTGCTCCTCTGGAGGAGACATTGCTCCTTAGAGGCACAGGGCTCCTCCCAAGCAGCCAGCTAAGAGAATCCCTCCTGGAAGCCCCCACCTTCCCACCAGCTCTCTGTGGGTCTGGTGATGGTGAAGATTATAGTGATGACATCCTCAACAGTGGGGATATCTAAGTGCTTGTGGGATGTTTCTTACATTGTGGATTCAGTCTTTCTTGGGATACATTTGGGCGTGTGTCTTCCACATTTGAATGACTCCTTTCACTCTTCTGATGGTGTTTTTGATAAAGGAAATCACAAATTTCATGCTATCCAGTCAGTCTCTCACTCTGGGATTGGCACTGACCACTGGTGACTAAAGTGAGGCATGGCATGCAGAACAAGTTTCAGAATCATAGACCAGCCACAGCCTGACTCCATCCCAAGTGACTGGGAAGTGGACAATACAGTTGGAGGGTCAGTTGGTGCCTGGCGAAGGTGGAGCTAACTGGGGCCTGTCTGAAGCCCGAGAAATGAGCTCACTGTTCCCTCACCCACGCTGGGTTCACCTTGAACCTACCCTGTCAGTTTCCTTTCTCCCTGCTCTAAATGTTGCTACCATCCAAGGTCAGGTTTCTTCATGACTCATCTTCCTGCATTCATGTCTTCAAAGACCTGACCCTGTTCTAGACATTTCCATGGCACATATAGGTAATGACCCTGGACCCAGACCTCTGTCAGGGACTTCCCTACTGTGCAAAAAGGGCCAGCCCCCTGCATAGTAATCCACTTAGGAACTGTAAGATGAGCATTGTTCCTCTGTCCTGCCTTGCTGGTTTAGGTGACACTCAGAAGCACACTGCATTAGCTGCTGTACTTACAGCATAGTGCTATCATTGTGAGCACACTGGACTGAGGATCTACTTATTTATTCAAAAGTCACACTTTAAGCACATGCTAAATAGTCCATTGAACACAGATTTGATAGATGGAATTTCCAGAAACTAAATGCACAATGAAAACACAACAGAGATGGAATATCATGGAAACTGAAGTGAAATTGTCCTGTCATTGAAATATGTCCTCTGGCTAAAAATCATTACCTTGGTCTCCCAAATTATGACAATGGTATGGGTGTGGTACAAAAGTTATACTGAAATTTGTTGTGAAAGTGCATCCTCTAACACTGTGAAGAGGCAGGAAGCCAAGCCCACTTTATTCTGGCAATATTGACAGGTGCATAGATGAAGAGGTGCCTCAGTCTGTAGAGTAAGGGACTGGCTCTGCTGATCTGAACATCAGTGCTGTTCTGAACATAAAAAAAGGACAAGAAAATCCATTCTACAGTTAAACACACTTTTTTATTTATACAACAGCTGGGATACTTAAAACAACCAAACATCTATTGGAGGCTGCATAGACAAAGAAAATGGTGTGTGTGTGTGTGTGTGTGTGTGTGTGTGTGTGTGTGTGTGTGTGTGACAGAGACAGAGAGACAGAGGCAGAGACAGACCGACAGACAGAGACAGACAGAGAGAGAGACAGAGGGGGGTGTTGGGTGTTTATATAGGTGTTTATATAAGTCTCTGGAATCCAAAATCAACCCAAATATGAAACTTTCTGATGTCATGAATAGAAAATCCCATACCATGAAACTGTTTCATGCATAAATATTTTAAGATCATACAAATGGCCTTTACACCATGTGTAAGGTATCTGTAAGATTCAAATGGATGATGTGTTGGAGCTGTGAGATATCCCCCAAAAACCTCATTCTGAATATGCAAATAGTCCATCACCCAAGTACCCCTCACAGGTTCGGGGTCGGCTAGAACCCTACTTCACAGGTGACAAAGGAAGGCTCACAGGACAGGATGTGAGGCTAGTGTTGTCAGTGTGACAGGATCTGGAATTCTGCAGATCATTTAGCCTTTGTCCATGCCTATCAGGGATTACATTGATTAGGTTGAGGTGGGAAAACTCACACTAAAACCAGGCAGGCAGCTTCATTCCCTTGTTTTGGGTCCTGGGTTGCACTAAAAAAAAAGGAGAAAGTCACCCAAGCAGCTGTTCATTGATCTCTTCCTCCTGACGGTGTACATAATGTGGCCCGTTGTAGACTCCAATCTCTAGAACTTCTCCATGATGGACTATATACTCAACCAAAATGGAGACCAAACTCTTTCTCCTTTAAGTGGCTTTTGTCAGAGCACTTTATCATGGCAACAGGAAAAGTGACTAACCACACAGGGCACATTGCATACCCTGCTAACCAAGACAATAAATGCCCTTAGTCAATTCTGAATTGGAATCTGTATCCACCCAAACTCCATGCTCTGAGCCCCTATGTTGAGTACGCATCTTTTTAGGTACCCAAATGTGGTTGGGTACCCACCTGTATTGTAGTATCTATCTATGTTGGAGCATCCATCTCAGTTGTCTTCTTGAACAAAGGAGTGAAATGTAAAGATTCCATTTTCATTCTGCTTGGATGGTGACAGAGCACAGGGGCAGGTACCAATGTCTGACATCAGGATGGTCCATGATTCTACTCTCCCCTTCTGAGATTGTTAATCACTTTCATAGTGGGTCCTCACCTGGGAGCATGGGAAATATCTTGAGTGTTTGCTTTGGACCCATGCACAAGATCTCACAAGTATGAAATAATTCAGTTAAATAAAATGAACATCCTTGTTGGAAGGATCCTGGGCTTTGAATACAAATCTTCTTCTACTGAGGACCCGGTGACAAATAATTCCTGCTGAATGACACTTGGCTTTGAATTACACCATCTAGTTCTAGCAAATAAGGAAAAGGTTGATGTATCTGACCGTAAATCTAAGCAATAGCATATGTTTTACTTATATAGTGAGAAAATATGTTCGAGGAAACAGCAGGACCTTCTCCAAGCCAATCAGCGACTCTGATAGGATCATAATCACGCAACCTCTTAGGGGATTTTCTTACTAAGTGCAGAATCCCTCGGGGGATTCTGTGAGGGGTAACACTTTGAAATTGAAGCTGATTATTGAAAGTATAGGAAAAACTATGAATGAGATGGTATGTGTTTGTGTGTTTGAATGATACTACTTTATTAGAATTTATTCCAAGTGGTTTTTATGTAATCTCTCTTATTAACACTTCAAGGGTGGAGTTATTTAGTATGTTGAATTTCATGTTTATGTTATCTTGTACCATAATGGTCAGATCATGACTAAGTCTATTTATCTAAAATCCAGCCTGTAGCAGGGGTACCTAAAACCTTAGCATTGAGAGGCTGAGGCAGGAGGACTGCAAGGTTGACAGCCTCAGCTACATTGGGAGAGTTTCTCAAAAAAACAATAAGAAAAAAAATCTAACACAATTTCTATTTTTTACTCTTCCAAGATTATTCTTTTAAAATTTTCAAATACTATATTTTCAACCAACTAAAACTCAATATATATTCCTAAAACACAAGGATTCTTAAAAAAGAAAATGTCCTAATATCCTCCCTAAGTATGGTATCTTCTTAGGATTCTGTAAGATGCAGCAAATCCCCAAATGTCCCTAATGGCAGTGTTATCTGGGTACTGGTTATCTTTGTCTCATCTAAAGGAACCGAGTGCTCTATGTGGCTGTGGCTGGGCACTCCTTCTTCTAAGCTAGACTCATCCCAGGAAACCTTGGGCTATAAAACCTTCCCTAGTCCAGACTTTGTAGCTGGAGTACACTAAGACTATTTTCTTACCTCTGCAATTAAACAGCAATCAGTTTATAATGCTCTCTCAATTTCAAATTTGAAAAAATTCTGAATTTCCTTCTTTCTGGTTAAAAACTGCTTCCTAGGTATTGGGAGCCTATGGGAACACCATTAAACCTGCTTGTCCTTCTTTTTAATTCAATTTTATACTTATTGTCCTTACTTTCAGCCATTATTTCAAATGGTGCTTTGCAATTATGATATTACGGTTTATGTTTTTAACATCTTGACTGAATATTTCTGCAGAGTCCTCCCCGTCTGTTCCAGATGGAATGATTCCCCGCAGTTATCCTCCTGTCTTCACTCCTGGAAACTGACAGCTACCTTATTGGAAAAATGTCTGTGCAGAGGCCCTTAACTAAGGTCCTCTAGGTGAGGTCAGCTAAATGTTCTGGGCCTGCCTCAAGCCCGTGACAAGTTGGCATGGGAAGGGCACAGAGCCAGCCAGACAGAAGAAGAGACAGTCACACAAAGATGGAGGCATATGGATGCCTGCTCATTCTTTGCTGATAATAACAGGAAATCTCTGAATGGCAGCTAGAAGGACCCGTGCAAGCCTCTAAGTTATGTTACCCTGCTCAAGAAATACAGACTTTGGATTTTTGACCTTCAGAACTGTGGGAAATGACATTTCTGCTGTTTAACTTACTTAACTGTAGCATTTGGCTATAAGAGCCACAGAAATTCAAGGGTACCATTTGCCTGGAATGAACTTCTGTTTAAGAAAATCATGGTGAATCGTGATGACATTTTGGTTAATATTTTAAAATAATAAGTTAGATTCTTGGTGTCATCCCAATACAGTGAATTGAGACTTGGATTTTGTGATTTTTGAACATGGTTTATGTCCACCAGCAGCTTGATGTTTTCCTCTCATTGTTTCTTCTGCTTGTGCCTGTGACCACAGCTTTTGCAAGCCCCGGTCTGCAGCAATAATCTGCTTCCAGAAAATAGAAAATGCTCCAGAATCCTCCTCAGGTTTTCACGCCCTAGATCTGGACTCAGTCAATTTTCCTTGATACATATACATACCGTGGTATATACAGAATAATTAAATCATGGGGCACACTCTGGATTGCAATATTTACTTCTCTACTATCTAATTGATAAAAATAAAACCATCAATTTTATACTTCTATCCAACTTCATTTTTTTTCTAGCTACCAAGTAACAGGGTACAAGTAAAATTGTACATATTCAAGTATGCAGTGTTTTGACTGAGCACATACATATGTCATGACACGGTTGGAATATTTAAATTAACAGCCCAGCTATAATCTCACAGGGTATTTTCTTTGTTTTCATTCTTATTTAGTTTCTTTTTCTTTTTCTTTTCTTCTTAATGATGAGAACATGCCACATCAACTCTCCTATCCAATTTCAAGTAAGCAATACAGTGTCCTTAATGACCCAGGGCTATTTAAAGCAAAGAGGAGCCTCTGACCACTTTATTTTAAGCTCATTCTCACATTCACTCTGTTGCTACAATGAAATGAACCGAGAGGTGAGGAAGATGATCCTAGAGCCAAACTTACGATCAAAATGGAATTGAAATATAACCGTTTGCAGCAAATACAGCATGAAGAAGACAATACAGACAACATAATCTTAGAACAAAACTTTGTGTGCACAGCATGAAGAAGACAATACAGACAACATAATCTTAGAACAAAACTTTGTGTACAAATGTGTGAATGTGGTGCAAGTGTGTGTGTGTGTGTGTGTGTGTGTGTGTGTGTGTGTAGGGATATGCATATATGTAGGTTTGTGTGTGGTTATGCTTTTGTACGCATGGTATGTGTATGTGCTCATGTATTATGGTGTGTGTGTGTGTGTGTGTGTGTGTGTGTGTGTGTGTGCTCATGTATTATGGTGTGTGTGTGTGTGCTCATGTATTATGGTGTGTGTGTGTGTGTGCTCATGTATTATGGTGTGTGTGTGTGTGTGCTCATGTATTATGATGTGTGTGTGTGTGTGTGTGTGTGTGTGTGTGTAGGGGTGTATGTTGTGTGGAGGTGTGTGTGTGTGTGTGCATGTGTGTAGGGGTGTGTACATGCAGGCAGGGCCAGAGGACAGCATTCCTCTCTCTATCCCTTTTTATCCCTCACTATCCTCCTCTATCACTCCCTACTTTATTCCTTTGGGGCAGAGTCTCTCTCTGAACCTGGGACTCACTGTGTTTTCTCAGCTAGGCTAGAAGCCAGCAAGCCTCCCTAAATCCTGCTGTCTTCATCTACTTCAGTAAAGGCGTTACAGGTGGGACCAGGACACCCTGCTTGTCACATGGTGCTGGGCTCCTCATGCTTCCCACTGAGCTATCTCCAGAGCCCCACAAGGGAAGGGTTTGCCATTTTCAAGGTCCCATACCAGTCAACCCATCTAGAGAATCCTGAATGTGAGGAACTTCAAACTGTTAGGAAATAGTTGTAGTTTAAACTTCAGATGACAGGTTGGTCTTTTTCCACCCACAATTTATAGTTCTTGCATATTGAATGAAAATGTGATTAATTAAAGCAGAATATCAACCACACTTGATTTATAAGAGCAGGACCATTAGTTACTGTAAATATCACTTCAAATTGTGCTAATTGTGAAATAGGAGCATGAAAGTAAATGTTCCATGAAAAAAATATTAATACATCGACTTCTGCTGGTAACTCTTCGATTTAGTCATTCAAAGAAGTTTAGTTCTCTGCTTAATCAGAACCCAGAAGCTAAACTGGGCACAGAAGGAAGAGAAAGACAAACCCCTTCCTAACTACGGATGCCATTTCCATCATCTGAAAACAGGAGTTGACACCAGAAAATGGATGCTGCAGCTTGATGGGGCACGTCTGCACCTGAATTGTGTATACCTTCTCTCTAGAATGTTCCATGATTTCCTGTGGGTGTGCATGTGTGGAGCCCATGCGCATATGTGGAGAACAGAGGTTCACTGGTATCCTCCCCAATCTCTTTCCACCTTGTATTTCGAATCGCTCACAAACCTGGAACTTGCTGTTGGAACTATATTGATTAACCAGTGAGCTCCAAGGATTTGCCTACCCCTGCCTTCTGTCCACGCAGCACTGGATTTACAGATGCGTGCTGCCACACCCAGATTTTACTTGGTGCTGGGAATCCAAATAGAGTTCCTCTTGCTTGGGCAGCAGGTCCTTCATCCCACCAGCCATCTCCCCAGGACCCAGGCTTCCTGTTCTGCAGTATACTGACAGCATGCTGCCTTACCTTCAGCACGGACACTCAGGGCCATGCTTTTCTACCCCAGAACTGCCAGTACACTTTCCCACCGCATTCCTTGATCCTCTCATGTGTGACCGACCACAAATGCTCAAGATTGATATTCAAGATGTATAATCCACAAATTCACTAACTTATAACCAGAGATCTTTTGAAACCCATCCCATCCCCCACCACAGTAATTCCAAATATCATGAGTTCATACAAACTCATGAAACTCCAGGGTTGTATTTCACTCTTCAATTTCCTTCTTACCTGGTATGTTCTTAAAGTTTAAAAGTTCCATCTCTGGGCTGAGCTACTCCCTCTTCCTCTCTGTTTTCTCTGAGGCTGTTCCGTCTGCCTCACGCTTTCTCATTTTAAATTCTGATGCTTCACTTTGCATGGCTTTCTCTCTATGCCGAGTTTCTCACTCATTTGTGGAGAGTACATTCAGTTTCTCTTCACTGAGCATAAGTGCAATGACTTCTTTACATCCACGTCTGCAGTTCAACATCTGGACTGTTTCAGGTGGCTTCTGGCTCATTTCTTTTCTATTGAAAATATAGTCTACTTTCTTAGTTCTTTGTATGTCAGGTCATTTGGGATTACACCTTAGAAATTGAGCTGGGTGAGCTATGAGGATCCTTTTTCTCTTTTCGTGTATGTTGGCTGATTCTTTTGCTTGGCTTAACCTGGCTAGCCTGTTCAGACCTGTCTGTTGCTGGACTGATCTGAGCTTTTCCTAGGTATGATTTTTATCTCCATCCCTCATGTGGGGAAATTTTGGAATCCACAATATCACCCTACCCCCACATCTTATATTTATATTTTATTCTGCTCTCACATTCTTTCCATTTTCTCTTCTGTGGTATTTCCTAAGCTTTGGGAGGGATGGTATAGACATCCCAGAAGGCAGACCCTTCTGGGAAGTCAAGGCTTAGCCTCACATTTGGTGAAGGAGCCAGTCACCCCAACTCCAGCATCTTCGTTTCCAAGATAAAGAAACTGAATCCTCAGTACCTGAAGATAAGTCCCATATTTCCAAGGACCACCCGCAGAACCAAAACTGGACTCAAGGCTTCTATCCTAGCTGATATTCTGTGTCCCCAGTGTTAGCTCTGTAGAATAAAGTACCAGGTATAGTCAAAAGAGACCAGAAAATGTACCCATTCAGATTTACCGAAGAGACTGGGTCTGTGCTAACAAACTTCTCCTAAACAAAACTCAGGTGCTGGAATTTTGGTGGTAAATTCTGCCAGATAATTAAAGGAAAATTAATACTGAGCAAACAGAAGCCCTTCCAAAAAATAAAAAAGAAGAGCATTTCATTTTGTGAGGCTAGTGTTACCCAGAAACATAAGGATGTGAAATACAATGAAGAGGATCTGATTCCAGCAAACATGACTCTCCTAGCACTTCTCCATGTCAATCATTAAAAAAACAAACAAACTGCTGTATAGTCCTGTCATTAAGTCCCCAGTAAACACTGACAGACTTCAACAGCTGTACATTATTAAAGCCATCCTAATGGCATCTGTGAAGACCATCTAGTGGCACCAAATCTGGAGAAGAAGACCCTGCTTTCCTTCTAGGACATCCAGGGAGCTCTCATCCTGCCATTGAGCAGGCAGACACAAGCCTACGGAATAGAGTAGAATAAGAATGTAGGGTAATAGCTACAAGTAGTAAAAAGCAAAAAGAAAGAAAGAAAAGGAGACAGATGCTTCGAAACATTGATGGATTCAGACTATAGCATCGTATAACCATGGGAAAGAGTGCAAGAACTGAGAAAGGTAGAATTGTTAAATGGGGCGGGGCACATTTCCAAAGCTTCCTGAACAGACTGCCTCATATAGACAGATCCAGGGATTCTGAAACACAGAGCTGGGAAGAGTGAGTGCCTCTGAACACCTGGAATGTATGAAACAGTTGATGACAGACCCCTGCTGAGCTGATCCTGTCTGGTCTTACTATACTCCTCACTACCACACTCAGGGAGTGAGGCACTGATCTCCCAGGCACCTGTCAACTCACACTTCCCAATTCACCCAGTGAAACCCTTCATGCCTGGGAAATCCAGGAATTACCTTGTGACCTTGGCTGTACAGATGCAGCTAAGAATCAACAGTATTTGAAGAGAGGTAAACGTGGAATTTCTCACCACAGTCAGCCACCACACAGTAGAACTTTCATGTCAGAATTTGATGGGACCAGTCAATGACAAGGAGTAAAAAGAATTTTGTTACAAGGGACAAACATCGGACAGCTATAAGAACTGCAGTAAGCAAGGTCCACACTAGGAGGGGGTCACGCACACACCTACCTTAGATGCAGACACAGACCTTAGGCAAGACCTGGAGCGGATGGAGATCTTTCTGACCTCTTCAGAGATCAGGGAAGCTGCAAAGGGGAGCCACACTGAGCTCCACAGCCACACAGGGTTAGCTCTAGTTGCTCTGAGTTACTGCTCGTCACCAAAACACCTTTTCAAAACTCTGGTGGACTCAAAAGATACGGTCTGTTTACGTGGGACTGCTGAGCGATGCCAGTGTAATAAAAAATAAAATGAAATATACTGCTGCACAAACAATGGAACATGCTGACATTTTTGAAAATTGTTCTTATTGCCATGAGCTGAAAGTTCTCATGGTGAGGATGTGATTTCATTTTGCATTTTGTTCCAAAGGATTCCCACATCTTTTCTCAAGGAACACAATATTCTCCCTCCATCTTAACTAGGGTTTATTTTCAAACAATAGGGATAATGGGGGTGACTATAAACACATAGGATAAATTAGGATACACATAAATATGGGCTAGACTAGAAAATCTTAGCATTATATCAATATTCCCAGTATATTTTTGAGGAAAAACAATTATAGTGGACAAGAAGTCAAACAATGGAGTTACATTGAAGTAGAACAGTGGAAAAAAGATGATACATCTTAAATTTCAGTTTGATTGGACTGAGATGTGTTTTAGAGCTCAGTAAAGCATACTTTTAGGTGTGTCTGAGGGCATGCTTCCAGAGAATATTGGCTTAGGGGCGACAGCCCTTTCTCAACATAGATGCCACCACCATAGACACTAGGGGTAGAATTAAATGGGGAAGGAGAAAGCCCACAGTCACAAACCTCACCCCTACCCCATTCCATCATGACCTTCTTGGCATGTATGGTGTTTTGAATAAGAAATGTTCCCCATAGTCTTTGATGTTTGAATACTTGGTCACGGTTGATGATAGTGTTTGGGAGGTTTAGGTGCTGTGGCCTTCTCAAAGAAGCGTGTGTTAGAATTCTGCCCTTACTCCAGCTGCATGACTGCACATGCGCAGTTCAGGAGTAAAGCAAGGGGTCTTGTGTCTTACATCATTAGTGTGCATTGGTGACTACATGCGCGGTGTGGTCACACAATCAGCGAATTTGTGGTGTAGCTCCATAAGCCCGCCTGTGTGCATGTTCACCTGGAACCCTTAAAAAGCTGGACGCAGACCCCACCCTCTCTACTCTGCTCTGCTCTCTACCCCTGCCATCTTTCTCTCTGCTCTCTGCACATGCTCCTTCCCAGGCCTGGTTCTCTTGTTACCCCCCCCCACACACACACACACACAGCCCTCTTCCTCCTGATACAACTCTGAATCTGATACTGGGTTCTGTCGTGACCATGACCTTTCTGCGTGGTAACAAATGCCATATATCATTTCAGCGTGTCACTGGAATTGGTCTTGGAGAATTAAGAGCCTCACCCTACTTCTGGTTGGCTCTGTCTGCTTCCTACTTGCTGCTCAAGATGTGATACCTGTCCACCATGCCTGCCATGTGCTGCTCTGGTGTTCCTGCCATTAGGGACTCTCACTTTCTGGAACCGTAAGCCATTATAAACTCTTTTACTTAAGTTACCTTGGTCATGGTGTTTATTACCACAATAGAAAAGTAACTAATATATTGTGACAGTCTGGAACCTCCCAAACTGTGATCTGAAATAAGTCTTTTCTCCCATGAGTTGTTTCTGTCAACTATTCTGGTTGATTATAGTGGGGAGAGTAAATGATCAGACAAAAAGGTAAGTGGAATCCTAGAGTCTTTTGCACAATAACCACATTGTCAATCACAATGCGGTCCATATGACATCTGAGAAGAGCTGTGGGTGGTCCAGAGACAATAGTTGATTAACAGTAAAACCAAACAAGACAGATTTTCATGTACATACACACACACACACACACACACACACACACACACACACACACACA
This sequence comes from Peromyscus eremicus, assembly GCF_949786415.1. NCBI lineage: Eukaryota > Metazoa > Chordata > Mammalia > Rodentia > Cricetidae > Peromyscus > Peromyscus eremicus. The sequence continues at coordinate 10,313,952 of NC_081433.1, read as the reverse complement.
CACGCTAGATTGAAAAGATCATGGAATCACAACATCACTAATGACTAGTTTCAATGATATGATTTTGGTAAGAAGAGTCAAGTCAAAAGAGGCACAGACAAAGTTGGATATAGTAGTGCATGCCTTTAATCCCAGTACTTGGGAGGCAGAGGCAGGAGGATCTCTGGAGTCTGAGGCCAGCCTGGTCCTAGATAGTAAGTTCCAGGCCAGCCAGGGCTACATAGAGAGACTCTGCTCCCCTCAAAAGACACAGATGAGAGTCTCTCTAAATCTATCACCAATGGTCCCCCTGTGGAATGTGGACAGCTCTTTGGAACATATCACTTTAATTGAAAATAGAGTTTTTGCAAGATTTACAATTTAAGTAAGGTTGTCACTTCACCCATGGGAACAATGTACAGTCAAATGACAAAGTATCTGAAACAGGCCTTAACCAGGGATACACAAGCTTCTGGGGGTCTCTATGGTCACACAAAGGGCAAAATCAATTATCCGGTTGATGATAAGAAGTACATAAGCAGTGTTGCCAACTGGGATGCTCTCAGAAGCCCATGTTCAGGTTTCTTTTATCCCTTTTTATCAGGTCCAAAGCTCCAGAGCCCCAGGGTGCAGTGGCAGGAAATCAGAAGAAGTCACACTGTCAGCATAGCGTGGTCGAGCAAACCAGCACAAAGCAATAAAGAGCCAAGACTTCTAGAAACACTATCAGAGGCTCCCCCTAGCCCAGTGACAGGGAGCTAACAGAGGACATTGCTCCAAGTAGCTTTTCATAGTAATGTGCATGCTCTGTGCCAAACAAGAATGCAAGCTAAACCCTTCCTTATAGAAACACAGTGTGTTTGTGTGCAAACATGAGATGCAGGCAAAACCAACCAGTCACTCTCTTTGCAATAAATAGCAAACCCAAAGCATGATGGCATTAGGTTTCAAAACAATGGGGCTTAACTACAAAAACACAATGATGGAACCCAGGAGGCTAATCAAAAGACAAGGAGTGTGGGGATCCAGGAAACCTGGGAGAAGAAAAACTGTCCATTTGCACACACAACATCTCAGGATGGAATAAATACAACAAAGAGCAAAACACAACAGAATTGCCTGGAGATGTAACTCAGGGGTAAAGTTCCTGCCTTGCATACACACAAGGGCTTGGGTTCAATCCTAAGTACAGAAACAAAACAATGGGTATTTGTAAACCTTGGTTGAAAAGAAGAGAGGAAGAGAAAGATCATAAATAACGAACACAAAGGAAATAAAGCACCCAACCATGGGAAAGGTGTGACCCAAGAGAAGAGCCAAACACCATGTTCCAAATTAATATAAGACCTATAGTTGTAGTTAAATGGATCATTGATGAGTGATAATAAAAAAATAGGACTCATGAATAAAGGACAATTCATTATAAGCATTTTTAGCAGTGGTCATTCACCTGAAATCCCCTTCATTTTTTCAATAAGCTGTTTTTTTGGAATATATCTTTTAGAAATTTGCATTTCACCATAACAACTCATTCATCTTATGTAGCTGGAGTTTTCTCCAATTCTGCCTGGCCCAGGTCAGGACAAATCTCTCTCACCTGCCAGTCCTGCAGCCGCTCAGACCCAACCAAGTAAACACACAGAGACTTATATTGTTTACAAACTGTATGGCCGTGGCAGGCTTCTTGCTATCTACTTCTTCTATCTTAAATTAACCCATTTCTACTAATCTATAAGTTGCCATGTGGCTCGTGGCTTACTGGTATCTTAACATCTTCTCATGGTAGCGGCTGGCAATGTTTCTGTGCCTCAGCCTTCCACTTCCCAGAATTCTCCTTTCTCCTTGTCCTGCCTATCCTTCCTGCCTGGCTACTGGCCAATAAGTGTTTTATTTATTAACCAATCAGAGCAACACATTTAACATACAGAACATCCCACAGCAATCTTAGTTTCAGCATTTCCTTCATGTGTTTATCTCCCTACTATATCATGTCCTAAAATCAGCCAACTTGAATTTGATCCTAGAAACACCACACTGGGGACCAGTCCTTTAGCACATGGGACACATGGGCCTGGTCTTCATGAAGTACTGTCCCTGTGAGTTGTCGTCTACTCATTCCAGCTAATTGCGTTTGTCAGTTTGCTCTGAGAGTCTGGAATATTCTTCTGAGTAATGAAGTTTTAGGTAAGGCCTGTCAGCCATCTTTAATTTCCCTGTATTGAATACATATTTTGATAATGCCATTATTGGTTTTATGTGAAAATACAGCAGTGGACATTTGCAAACTTCCAGATTACATAGAATGTATGATGGCTGAGTGCCGGAGGAAAGCACATTCAAAATGCACCACTGTTGGAGGCTTCTGAAAGTCTGGAATTTTCCCTCGGGCATCTCCCAGGCTACAGAATGGAACTACAGGTCATATTGCTTTGTTGGATGTCCCCACTTACACATGCGATCACAAACCACAAAGTGCTGTGTCAGCATGACTTGTGTATCAGACCCGATCCGTTATGATTTCATAATGATTAACATGTCCAAAAATAATTTACTTTGCTGTAGGCACAAACCCAATTTCTTAGGTGAGTGGCAGTGCCCAGTAGATGATTGAGGATGCAATGGTCAGTGTCTTGTCTGCTTATCCCCTGGAGTGAAGCACACAGCAAATGCCTAACAATTGAGAGGCAATTTTATTTTCTAATCACATTAGTGTTGGGAGTACACAGAAAAATAATATTCTGAGAGAAATGGCTTCATCATTTCAAGCACTGACCACAAGTCTAGGTGGAGGACACTCCATCCAGGAGGCACGAAATGAGAATCCTCAAGCCTGCGGCTATCCAGGCTTGAAGCCTGCTTTCCCAGGGGCATATTCCATTAGACCACTTTCCATTTATTTGTATTTGTTCATTTTAAAAAAGGGGGAAGTTCTTTATTTTATGTGTATGTGTGTTTTGTCTACAGGTATGACATATGTGCCTGGTGCTTATGGAGGCCAGAAGAGGGTCTTTGATGCCCAGAAACTGGAGTTACAGATGGTTGTGAGCTGCCATGTGGATACTAGGAACTGAATATACATTCTCCAGAAGAGTCGTGAGGGTTCCTAACCACTGAGCCATCTCTCCAGCCCTATTTGCTCATGTTTAAATCACTCCTTTTAGTCTCTTATCTGAAAACATGAAATTTTGTATTTTGTCCATGGTTTTTACTTACTAATTCACCAAAGTACTGCTCTTGCAGAGGATCCATGGTCAGTTTCCAGTACCCGCATCAGGGTCCTCACAACTGCCTTGCAACTCCAGCTCCAGATAATCTAATACCCTCCCTAGACTCACTGGGCACCTGCACTAATGTTCACATACTCACACACAAATACAAACGCACATACATAATTTGAAAAGTACTCAAAATAATTTTTTTTAAATATTATTAGTTTAAATCTCCCAAGAATTGAGTGGTGTGTTTTAAGGTCCTATCCTGCGGTTCTACTTTAACAGTTTTATAGTCTAAAACCTTGGTACCAAACACCGAACAGCTTGGTAAAAAAATAAATTTAACTTAACTGAACATTGTGCCCCCAGCGTTATAAGTCCTTTCGAGCACCAGCATCTCTCTGTTTTGTATGCTAATGGAAGAAGAGAAGGCAGCCTGGTGTGGCAGTGAGAACTACTATTCCAGCACTTAGGGGGAGGCTGGGGCAGGGAAAGTTTGAGGTCACCCCACTGAGGTCCTGTTTCTAAGAAAAGGAAAACAAGAAGAAAAGAAAAATAGACAGGACAAGGTAGAGTCACAGGATTCATACAAAGTAGAGTCATGGGATTCCTATCTGGTTTCTCCGTGGCTACTTCCTCACTAGCTTCTGGGTCCAATCCCAGCGTAATGAGAGGCCACGGAAGAGGAGGTAGGCCACGGAAGAGGAGGCGGGACACAATCAGGTATCCAGTTCTCATTTGCCTTTGTAAACAAACACAAGGATCTGCGAACTCAGAGCTCTACAGAGGTGATGGCTGAGGAGTTACTTTATGGGATAATGAGAACAGAATCCTCGGCTTAAAATCTGTCTGCCCAGGAGCCAAGTTATTGCCTCATAAAACAGGGTAAAGATTCTATAACCACTTAATTAGCAAGAAAGACATTTATTGCTCCTTTTACTGGAATTTCATTAGACAATTCCTCGGTGAACATCTCTAAAAATGAATCCGACTAGGCTGGGTTAGTATGCGTATAAGCTAACCAAGATTCCAGTGATTATGGGTGAGCATGGAATTGGGCTGTTATATAAAAGGTGACTGAGCAAATGACTTCAAATAAATAACTCTGGTGACATCAGCTCTCAGAGAATACATGAGAAACAGGCAAAGCTCACCATGCCAGGCTCAGAACACTTTGGAGTTTCCTTAAATCTGAAGATGAGCCCAACATACCAATGATGGCTAATCTTGGTTGTCACACTTAAGAAGAGGGTACTTCGACTGAAGAATTGCCTCCAGCAGCATGGTCTGTTGGCACGTCTATTGGGTATTTTCTTGATTTCTGATTGAACTGATGTAGCCTACCTCACGATGGGAGGAACCGTTCTCATGAAGGTAGTCCTGGGCTGTTTAAGAAAACTAGTGATTAGAGGATGTCAAGCACAGTGAGCAGCATTCCTCTGTGGTTTTTGCTTCAAGGCCTGTCTTGATTTTCTGCCTTTGCTTCCCTTCATGATAGGCTATAACCTGTAAGATGAAATAAACACTTTCCTCCCCAAAGTGCTTTTATCATGATGTTTATCACAGCAACATAAAAGCAAAAAAAAGGGGGGGGGGCATCATTCCCTTCTAATGGAGCGACAGCTCTGTGGACCAAGTGGAAAGAACTCAGGAATTCTCAGCAGCCTCAAGCAGGTAGCAGAGGTGGGATCCCTTGCACTTGTCACATGGGGGACTTCTAAGGAGCAGGTGGATTCAGCACTTATGAGGGTTAGGGGGCTTTTTGGAGAAAGAAGTTACCTGGAGAACTCCGGTGCCCACTATGGAATCATGAAGATGCATTTGTCCCAACCTCTAGCCACAATTTGAAGAAATACCAGGGGTCTATCCCAAGACACCTGCTCAACCAGCTGCAGAGATTAGTCCTGAAGGATGGAAAGGGTTGTGTGGGAGATCATCTGATTCCACCCAGTCTTATGAGGTCAGATGATGTATATACATCTCTTCCAGGTTGAATATGACTTTCTTGTCTTGAATTAGGTGGTTATCCTCACCAGCATCAGTCCCTCATAACACCAATCTTGTAGCATCCCTTCATGGGGGTAAGAGCACAGGGTTTCACACAGCTCACAGAAACCAGGAGCCTTCTTGAGATCCTTTAAGGCCCTTCCCTCATCTCAGGAGATTGTGTAAGAGGTTGAAGCTTCCTCCAGGATTAGGACATTTCAGTGGTGTAGCTGTCTACCCCTGAATTATCCAGGAGAAATCTTGATAGTTTAGCTGCCTTTAGTATACCCTGTATACTAAACCCTATGCTTTGACAAATATTACACTTACATATATACTATTAATTAATAAATTAAATATAAAAGACATGATCATGTCTCCCTCATGTACTCTTGTTTTTGTCCTAACTTGACACCTAGTTATCACCTCCATGGATAGCTTTTAAATATTTACTTGTATTATTTTTAAATTACATGCACATGTATGTTTGTGTGTACATGTACTTAAGTACAAGCGCCCACAGAGGCCAGAAGCGGGCATCAGATCTCCTAGAGCTGGTGTCCAGGCAGCTGTGAGTGAGCCCCAAGATGTGGGTCCTTGGCAACAGCAGCATGCACTCTAACTGCCCACCTCTCTAACTCCTCCTTTGGATGTTTAAAGTTGAATGACTGGCCCATGTCACCATCAGGGGGTTTCTCTGAGAGTGCAAACCCTGTACCATGTCACCTTTGAAAGTGTGCCTTCTGGAAAGGCCCCATTTATCCCCATAAACACAGGCTCAGATCAGCCTAATCCCACTGTTTCTCATTCAGTCTGTGAGTCAATTTCAGAACCATCATCACCTCATGGAGTGAAGCCTTCCTGTCCAGCATGTAGCACATCTTCAGCAGGTCTGCCCCATTGTCTCTGGATGTTTTATATAAGTGTTCTGAATCTCCCTGTTAAAACTTCTCATAGTTATCAGATTTCCTTTTCACTATAAATCCATTTCCGCTGTTTTCTATCTATGATTACAAATTCAAACCATCGTTAGTATATAGAAGTTCCCATTTATTTCCCATATTAGCTATTGTCTTCAGTAAATGAGTTAAATAGCCTCTTTATCTCTGACTTCGAGCTTTGGTTCTGATTATACATTCTAGGTAATCATTTATTTGTGAAAAGACGTTTTGTTCTTTCTCTGTCCTTCCCCTGTGGGAGGCACGCAGGACTAGGGACATCTTGGTTCGTTCCCCTTGGTGTCACTTCAGACACATGGCAAAGAGAACTCATTCTCTGCCTCTAGGCAAAACCTCAGGAAGTGTCTATATCTTAAGCATAAAAGAACCTAGAGAATTTCTAATCGAGAGACTTTTGTGCATAACGACAGTGTCCTTTCTCGGGAACTGTGGCACTATTTTGTCTGTTTCCAGCCTTGCTCCCTGCCACCATCTGCCCCTACTCCTCCATCATTCTACCGACTGATTTGGTGCGAGGTTGATGCTCTCAACCTCTCTCATTTGAAGGTGTATTTCTGCCAGGTGCTTCTGCAGAATCTGTCCCCCGTGACACCCCACTCACCCTGCTTTGTAAATTCTCCTTGAGTCCTCTGCCTCCTCCGCAGCCTTCCTCATCACCTAACATTGTCTTCCTTTGGGTTCCTTTCCATCCTTTTAGGCTTTAGCCACACTTAAACCAATTTTATACGTATACAACACAGGTGCCTATCCACATACAGTTTTTATCTTTCTGAATTTCAAAAGAACTGCAAAAAATTAACAACAAAAAACTAAACTGCCAATCAGAAAATGAAATGGGTTAATACAATGAACAGATAGTACTCCAAACACAAATGGCTTAGAGGTATTTTATTGATAGTAATGGGAGGAAGATAAAAGAGAATAGGAGGACAGAGTGATCGGAACACATTATGTTCATGTATGAGATCAAGAACAAAATTAATTTAAAAAAATGTCATCATAGTTTTTAAATAATGTTTAGCATACCTAGTCATTAGAAAAATGCGAATTTAAACTACCTTAAGGTATAGCCATTATCAAGAATGGCCATTATCAAGAAATCTGACTCCAGGTGGTGGTGACCCATGCCTTTAATCCAAGCACATGGGAGGCAGAAGCAGAAGGATCTCTATGAGTTCAAGGCCAGCCTGGTCTACAAAGTGAGTTCCTGGACAGCCAGTTCTACACAGAGAAATCATCTCAGAAAGCCAAAGAGAGAGAGAAAGAGATACAGAGACAGAGACAGAGAGACAGAGAGCTGACAACAAATGTTAGAGAGGATGCTGCTTGAGGAATACAAGCTGGTATAGCCATTGTGGAAATCAGAGTGGAGGTTGCTCAAAACACTAAAAATAGAACTACCATTTGACTCAGCTATACCACTTCTATGAGTATATCCAAAGTCCCCATCTCCTACCACAAAGACACTTGATATCCATGTTTTATTTCTACTCAACTCATGAAAGAAGGAAGTGGAACCAGCCTAGCTGTCCATCACCAGATGTTAAGTTTTAACTCTAAGGCATCTTTAACTCTAAGGTTTCTGCCACATTCATGCACTTCCCCTTCAGTGTTAGAGGAGGGGCAGCTGTGACTCTGAGGAGACCCAAGAGTGGGACCCCTTTCTTCAACTACTTACCTTGAAAACATTGTAGTTTTGTCATTCAAACCATGCTTTCTAGTTTCTTAAAAAAAAAAAAAAACAGACAGATGAAAGAGAGGAGGCAGAGGAGGAGGAAGGAAGGAAAGAAGGAAGGAAGGAAGGAAGAGCACAGGAGACAGACAAAAGATGTTGGTCAATAAAGAAAGTCGGTACTTTCAAGTGTACTGGGGGAGGGAGAAGCCTGTGACACCGAATGTCCCCTGAGAGGAGGAGATCAGGGTATTGTGAGCTGGTGCAGTATCCCTCGCCTGTGCCTCACTGACCTCCAACCACACTTAGAGGTCTAGAAAATCAAGAGACCCAGCACATGGCTTTCCTTCCTACATGTCCATCAACTACTGCAATCCTAGCAAACCAACTACTGAAAATTTGAATCCTCTAAGCACCAGGGAGCTCAGCATCCTTCCTGAACACTGAAGCTACAGGGAATCTCCCCCTAATGTTTTGACATTGTTGTATAGGTTATTATTCGTAGTCAGATAAACAAATTTGACTCTGTGTTTTATTTGATTGTTGTTTCTTGGTTCCAGAAACAAAACTGAGACAGACAAAACTTAAGCAGGGCATTGTGAAGTGTTCATTGTGTGTTTGTGAAAGAAGCAGCCATCCCAAGACAAGCTATCTAATCCTATTATTTAAAGCAAATGTACTTATAAATTGTTTTTCTCAAAATAAATAAATCATGGAACAAAGAGGGGAGAAACAGGGAGCAGCCTAAGGCAGCACAGACCCAGTGGCCACATTCCTTTACCTCATAGAAATGGATTCTACAGAAACTATGATTTCCCCTAAATGTCAAAGTTATATATTCCCACAGTGTGTTAAATACTTTGGTCAGCCGTAATAGACCATTTTCAATTGAACCATTAAAGCGAATTTTCCTCTGGCTTGAAGTATTGCTCGGATCTCCATATAAATATACAGGCATATGTGTCTTTACCTTTGCATATATCAAACCTTAGACAGGTATCAAGATAAAGTGGTACATTTAGCCAACCATTGTTTCAAAAGGAGCTCCATTTGGTTTGCGGCATGGCTTAAGAAGACTTTTACACACTTGGTTTGGAATGCTTGAGTTACTGCATTTACAAAAATTCTATTTGTCACACTCAGCACAAGCAGATGCAGCATCCATAACTTACTAACTAAAGGAGAGCATCTGCTGAGCTGCGTGATGCCAAGGAATGGAGACACCCTCAGAGATAAAGCTTTTCCTTTTTCTTAGTCCTCTCATTTGTGTGTAAGTGCACTGTAAACTGATCTTGCAAAAGTATCTTTGTACTTGGAGTATGAGTCAAATGATGAAGGGGGAGAAACAGATACGAAACTTGGGAAGATTTCATCAGAGCTCTAAACCATTTATCACTTACCTAATAGCACTTTTATTCCTAATTATTCCTAACTCCACTGTATCAGTGCACACGCAGCTGATACAATGGGCAAATGATATTTGCTTTGGTTCATCAGGAGTATCTGCAAATGCTTACAGATAGCTTCAGATCTTTCAGAAGCTGCACTCTATCTCAATCAAAGCATTTCCACACATGCATCTCAGCTGGCCTCATATTGCAGTACTAACTTCTCCAATAGAGATAGGTGAAGACAACCTACATATTGAAAATCTGGATCTGTATGGATTAAAGAGAGCCATTATATTTCAACAGAATTGTATCTGTGTTTTTCTGGTAGTTCACCACTCTCTTTCATTAGTTCAGATATCATGAAGAATTGAATTATTTTTTCATCTAGGTATTCACAAATGATGGATGACTTGAGAAAGTGCTGCTATAAAAAGAGGCAGGTCCCCATTTCTTTTCAAAATAATGTTTGGAGCACTTGCCAGAACAAAAAATCAAGAGAAGAAAATTAAAGAGTACAAGTGGGAAAAAAGAGGTCCAATTATTCCTATTTTTCCAGATACGATATTTTACATAAGAGATCCCAAACATTTCACCAAATAACTTCCAGAAATGATCAACAATTTCAGCAAAGTATCAGGAAATAAAATCAACTTAGAAAAACCAGTAGTTTTTCTATACAACAACAATATGCCAAGAAAGAGATAATGAACACACTCATATTTATAATAGCTTCAAAGAAAATAAATATCTTGGGATCAACCTAGCCAAGGATATTAAATACCTCTACAATGAAAGTTTTACATCTCTGAAGAAAGAAGTTGATGAGAACACTAAACGAATGGAAAGATTTTCCATAATCACGGACTGGTAGAATTAATATTGTGAATTAATATTGCCACTTGTAGATTCAATGCACTCCCAATCAAAATCCCTACAACATTCTTCACAAAAAAATATTTCTAAACTTCTCATGGAATCACAATAGACCAAGAATAGCCAAAGCAATCCTGAGCAAAAGAACAATGCTGGATAGATTGTCATTCCAGATATCAGTATGTATTACAGAGCCATAGTAACAAAATCAGTATGGTACTGGCAAAAAACTGACTCATAGATGAAACAAAATAGAAGATCAAAACATGTTCACATCCCAGAATCAATGCGGTAATCCTGCAAGACAGAAGACCCTGTTCAATGCCATGTGGTCTATTGGTACCTTCCTCACCAATATGAAGCCAAAGGGAATAGCATCCCCATTAAGAGAAGATCCAAAGTCCATCTGTCACTTAGCAGGCTCTAAGTCTTGAGCTATGTCTTCTTCAACAGAAATCTGCAAGTATCTATATCTAAGTCAGGCAATGTTTCCCTCAATACAGTGAGAGAGTGGAGTTTTATATATGAAATTCAACAATCTCCACCAACAATCAAAACAAAAGAAATGCCACTGCCTGCCTCAACCTGCAAGGCTTGGTCCTAGAAACTTGACTGGGAGTAACATAATTAGGAAGGTAATGTAGAAAGGACAGACCTACAGACATACATACAGAAAACCTGTGATCAGATGGGAAACCTTAATGTTTTTAATATATATGAAATAGTAGGGAAGATTTAGTTAGTCTTTGTAGGAGGCCTCTGCACGCAAGCAGACTTAGGGTATAAATATCTAGGTGAAGGAAGCTATGGTTACTAATTTTTACACACACTGTCAACATTCACACTTGGACCAGAAGAAGGTTTTGTCAATTCCTAGATGGACTTGTAAGGGAAAGGTTTTGCTAATTTCTTATAGAACTAAATCATTGGCCTCTGACGTGGCTATGCCCATGTCAATGATACACATTCACTCAAGCCTTCCCAAGCTTCCTACAACTTCTAACTAATTTCAAGGCTTGCTTAGATATAAGTTTTATTTCTAAACAAAATGAGTCCATCTTCTCAGATTACAAACTAAATGCAATCTATTCTGTATCTGCCTATTTGCATTAGTCAATTGTTTGATTTTTGATGTCAGCAAAATGTCTCAATTACAACTGAAGAAAAAAATATTATTCTCTGATAATATATTCAACTGGAGAAAATCAATTTCTCTATATGCAAAATTCAAGCCGATCATTCTCATATAGACGTAAGAATTATAATAATGCCTGTAGTATGGGCAATTTTTCCAAATAACATTATTAGGTGTGCTGCAATTGAAGCCATCAGCATTTTTCTCCATTGAAGCATGCCACAATTAACTACATAACTCTTGTGCGTGTCACTCAAATCACTGTTAAACATTCTTTCTACACTATCTCCGCAAAAAACATGTGACTGGAGTCGCTGTGAATGAACGTTATTGCTCAGATTAATGTCACCTGCAAATGAGTGTGGGAAACCGAATTCACATCAAGTGAAACTTCTGGAAGGGAGGTGTTCTAGGAGTGTCTACAATCCCTCAGGATCTCCAGCTAAAACAACCAGAGATGTTGACTAGCTCCCGGGCATTGCTGGTGTGTACATGACACAACAGAAATTGTGAAATTAAAGAATGTGACCTGGATTGTGCATTTGATAGGCACTGAAATCAGTGAAGAGGCATTGAGAGGGTCTATGAGAGCATTTCCAGGAAGGACTAACTGAGAGGAAAGACCTTCCTCCAGAGGGGCAGCATCTTCAAGCAGTGGCCCAGATACAGAGAAGTTCAAGGGAGAAACAGGGCTGCTTGTCTACCTGTTTAACTTCTTGCTTGTTAGTGAATCTATCCCCCTGTTGCTGATGCTACTGCCATCAGCATCCTTCACTAAAATCAGAACCCAACTTCGTCAGCCTTCCAATGTAGACAGAAGACCATCATTCCTCTCCAAGAATCTTCCAGACCTTCAGCACCAGACTGGAACTGCTGAAGCATCCAAAAAAACTATTTATTGAGTTCTTGGCACATTCAGTAGGAAGACAGCCATTGTTGTATTACCCAGCCCTCCCCTTATCATGTGAGCCAGCCTAACAATCTCCTTTATCATACATACAAATTCAATTGGTTCTGTTCTTCTAGACAACCCTGACTTATCTAATAAAGACATTTTGTATGAAATTAATGATTAGGAGAAAGTACAGTATGATATTGTGACCCACGTACACAGTGTGTTAACCACATTAGGGTGATTAATATATGCTTACTACAAACATTGATCACCGGGAACACTCAAATGTAAATTATTCTAGATACAGAGCATAACTTCTGAATATGAGTTATAGCATTTGCTGAATTTGTCAAGTCCACCACCCTCACTTTTACCAGTGTCTGTTGTTGCTTGCTAGCCTTGGCTATATCCTTTGTGTACAAGGAGCTCAAGTGGACAAAACAAAAGTCCTGTGTGCTGTTTCCTGCTGGTCTGACCAGCAGGGGACTGGAGTTCTCCCCAAAGCAGGTCATGGTAGGAAAACAGTCACAGAATGTTCAGCATTAGCTCCACCTAGAAAGATTTCTTCTGCTCTGGCTTGATGTTCAAGCAGGCTACTACTGTGTCATGTGTCCCAAAGAAAGCTGTCCCACCATGGTCCTTGCTACCCTGTGCACTAGGAGGGAAAAGTAGTGGGGGAGGGGGTCCCAAAACAGCTTGACCACACAGCTGCCATGACAGGCTTAGAGGCTCAGACACAGCTTCTGGCAAGCAACACCTGGACCCAGGAAAAGCCATAAACTGACCCCACCCAGTGGGGCCTGTACTGAGCCTGCATCTAAGAGGAAATATCTGACATTCCAAACATTTCCTATACTCCAGACAAATGTCAGCCAATCAAGGTCCTGAACCCTGGAAAGCTCCTCACCCCAACCTCTGCTATGATAAAAACCCCGCCCTGCCTGGGCTCTGGGTTCTCTGCTCTCACCACTGCATCCGACAGAGAGTGGAAGCTCTGAGCTTGAATATAAAGGCTCTTTGCTTTTACATAAGAAATTCGATCTCCGTGGTGGTCTTTTGGGGGTCCCCACAATCTGAGTATAACAGCACATTGGAGAAACCCACAGTAGGGTAAACCAGAAACCTCAATAGGAATTAATGAAGACAATGACCAGGAGCCTTGTGTACACATTCACTGTTAATTTTGACATGATCAGCTCCACATCTTAGCATCCTTCTCCCCATCTTTTAATGCTTGTTTTTTTGTCCCTTGGAACATATTTTTATTTGGAAATAACCGTAGGTTCTCAAGAAATTATACAGAAATATTCAAGGTGGTTCTGGATTGCTCACAGACAGCCTCCTTGCTCTTAATTAAGTGCTTTTAATTTTAATTTCATAAAAGTTGAGCAAGATCAAAGCCAGAAAGTCAATAAAGAACAAGTCCTGAGACTTGATTATACCAGACATACACACACTCATGTCTGTGTGTTGGACTATGTATGTGTAGCTTTAGGTAACAGGATAGCAATTCCTTGTTCTTAATTACAGAGGACAAATTATTCAGGCTTGACTTTTTTTTTGACAAATATCTGCTTCATCTGATATGATTACAGGATTTGTTTTAAGATCATTGTAGGGTTAATTGCATAGAATGGGTTTCAGCATTGAAGGAGTGAATGCCAGTCTGTGATCTAACATCACTCCTGCAGCCATGTTTACAGTGGTCCTCAATGTTGGCTGCAAGCCTCAAGACCCTGAGGATGGGTGCGAAATTCCTCACCCATACCACTTCTCTCTCCAAAAGAAAATGCACAAATTGCCTTTTCATTCTTGTTTTAATGTTTGGTAGCATCAGTCACAAAACCACCAGGCCCACACATTTCTTTATCAAATTTTAATTTTCAAGTATAATTTCTTTAATTAAAGAATGATTCCATTCATCTCTTCAATCTTGGTCATTTTCATTCATAGTTTTTGAAATCTTGAACAATCCCCTCTAGGTTGTCCAGCCTATAGCTCATCCATTGGGTTCATATGAATCCACTTTGACCAGCAGATCATTCAGAAACGTGATGTCTGATATTCTGTTTCAGTTTTCCCACTACTTTCCATATTGATGCTCTGACTCACTCCATTACGTGTGGAAAGTTCACATGTTTCATTCTTTAAGATCTGATAGGATTTCTTTGCAGCCAGAATAATCTACATTGCTCAGCATTTCTGGGTGCTCAGAAAAAACACACATACTCTCTGCAGGCTGGCGGCCCTGGTTCTATATATGTTCTGTTCTGGTTTCTGGCTTGTTTCCTGTTCAGTAATCCCATAAGCTGCCTCTGCCAACCACAAGGATATTTTCATTTCTCATTTCAATCCGACCATTCTGTTTGATGGTTTGCATCTCTGCCATTTAGTACAAATGCACTGCAGAACTTTCCTGATGGGATGAGGGCTCTCCTATTAAGGTGACTTTCCTCACTCTATGGAAATGGATCTGGCTCCCACTCCCTTATTCATATCCATAGGAGCAAAGTCTACTTTCCATTACAGTGTCCACAACATCTGATTGTCCCCATTCTCCTGTGTATGAACTGAGCTCCTTGTACCTAGAATTGCTACTGGGTTTTGCCTTTGCATTCACTCTGAAATCTCTACCTATGTATTTATGTCATATTCAGTTGAAGGATTTTATTATAGGACTTTTTCCCACCCTGTTTATTTCTTTCCTACTTTTTCTTGGTTCTCATTTTTCTCTTATTGATTTTTCTTTGTGTGGAAATCCTATAGTAATACAGTCTGCATTCATGTCTGTGATACATTTCTAGTGAAATCTTATGACAATATGAAGTACTCAGGTTAACGTTATGACATATAGATGCCCAGCACCATTTATTGAGAAGTCGTCTCATTCTCCATTAAGTTTCTCTCACTCCTTCGTGAACATTCAGGGGACTGTACTTATTGTATCTACTTTGCCATCTCTATTCTACTCCACAGTGTGCTGTCGGTGTTTTTACCAATGTCGCAGTATCATCACTGTTGGTACACAGCACCTTGAAGTCTGGCAGCACCAGTCTTTAAGCCTCTGCTGCTGCCTCCTCCTCCTCCTCCTCCTCCTCCTCCTCCTCCTCCTCCTCCTCCTCCTTTCTTCCTCCTCCTCTTTTCCTCCTCCCCCTCCTCTCCATCCTCTCAACCTTTTCTTACTCTCCACCTTTTTCTATATTGTGATGACTGTCACGAGCCTTGCCCTTTCCTGTGGCTACTTTCAGATCCATCTGTCAATAACTACAATATAGTCTGCTAAGAGGATGTGGATTAGTTTACACATTTTGGGGAGAAATGGGGTCTTGATGACATTGAGACTCCTATCCATGAACAAAGACTGCCCCCACCCCCAGTTACTTGGATCCAGAGCCCTTTTGCGGACTTCTATCTGACACACTCTTTTCTGAGACCTTGCACAGCCATTCTGGTCTGCTCTGGCTCCTGATGCCTAGCTGGACCATTCTTCTCTGGAAGTCTGTAATTGGTGGTGACAGCCTATGGGAAAGAGAATCCCCTGTGCTTGGGTCTCTTTAGGCTGTTAGCTGAAAGGTCAGAAACAAGAGACTTTGCTAATATTGCGCCATGTGAACTACACACCTGCCTCTGCCCTGAGCTGGGTAAGGGACAGGAGGCAAATTTTGCCACCACTCCCATGTAGCATGAATCCTAATTGGTCTTAATTAAAAACCTGGAGCCAGATATCAGGGTAAATACTGAAAGATCAGAGAATCAGAGCAGCCAGCCACTAGTTCTTACCTCTACGAAATCCTCAGCTGAAAGGAGAGCAAGAATCCTGTCTCCACAAATCCTCAGACTAAATGCAATGCTTTCCTGTCTCCTCCTGCCTTATATTCCTCTCTGCCCAGCCATATCACTTCCTATCTCCACCTCCCTAGTGCTGGGATTAAAGGCCTGTGCCACCACTGCCTAGCCTCTATGGCTAACTAGTGGCTTAGCTCCACACTTTGATCTTCAGGCAAACCTTATTTGTTAGATTACTAACAAAATGCCATCATAACCCCAGGCCAGGCTGCTCAATGCCAGTTGAAAAAGCTGGAGTCTAAAGCTGGGCTGCACAGTGCTGGCTAGGAAGTCTGGGCTTTACTTGATCTGTTGAATTCTACAACACCATACTTGGGTGTCAGGGTAGGAATGAGGATACCAAAGACTTTTCTGGTCTCTCTCATCCCCATCCTTTGGCTAAGAATAGCAGCCTTTCCTTGGTTGTTATGGTTGCTATGTCTAGGTTCTTGGTAATGATGGGTCTAGTTGGCAGACTTCTCTTGTGCCAGTACAGAGGTACAGAAAATATATAGCCAGGACAGAGGCAGAGTACCAAATATAAATATAGTAAAAGACTGAGATTTTTTCTTCCAAAAATATACCTATCATCATTTAAAAACAAGAAGCATATTTACATTGGATCATGTGATTGGTATTTACTTACAACACAAGAGGAATAGAGAGAAAAGGAAAAGCTCTCAGCTCATTAGTCCCTGTGCCAAAAACATCCCTTCATATATGGGAAGATAGCGAAACCCATAAAATCCTACATTTCCAGAATGGAAACTGGAGTTTGGCCATGTGTGGTGAGTAAGCTGTGGGATAGACCAGGGCTAATGCAAAGTGCCACTGGGACAGAAATTATCCTTATTAACAAAAATTCACTTTAAAAAAAAAACCATTTGCAATTTTTTTTTCCTTCTGTGGAAATCATTTTCTTCATTTTAGTAGCAAAAATCTTATTGTAGCAAGTGGTAATTACCCTTCATCTAGCAGGGCTTTATTCTTAAATTATCTGCCTTTGTGATTTAAGAGAGTTCATTTAGCCAGAAAGACTCATTCTAATTAGGTATGTATGTATAATTTCTCTGTTTTAAATGTATTATTCTATTTGCATAAGCAAATGCCCAGTGTCTTCTAAACCTCAATTCCATCCTTTTAATTCTTCCAAGAGGATATGACTGAATATTTATTACTCTGGATAACATAAAAAAAATGTGAGGGAAAGTGGAATTCACAGGAGGCCAAAATGCACGAAACATTCAGAAAGACTTTTAAAGATGTAGAGAAAAATAATTCTCACCCCACTTCCCATTCTTTGTGTGTATTCTACAGATACCTTTTTGTTTCAGTTATTTATATAGATTTTTCCCCCTAGGGAAATAGGGACTTTATTTTCATAGAATCTGGTTTACATGTCCTCCATACCTCTGACTGAACTCCCTCATGTGCTATCCACTAAGGATTTCCCATCATGCAGGGCTGCTGTCATGGTGAATCATTTGTCCCCACCAAGAGCTGAGGCTACTTAAGAATATGAATCTCAACCGAAGAGAAAAAGGCAACAGAAGATTTGGAGGAACCCATTGATTTACCAGCCTTTCCATGTTAGCAATTGAGCAGGGTATGCCTTCAGATCCAATATCTCATGTGGGGCAGAAGTTTTATCTAGTCTTTCTTTGTGGTGAGATACCGCATGTGAACCTATTCAGAGGCTTTGGAAGGCCACAGATAATTCAAGCAGATTCAGCCATGTTAAACTATGAACACTGTTTCTTTATTTTCATTTTTTTGTCTTGTTTTTGTTTTTGAGGGAACTAGAGAACATGAAGTTGAGTGTTTAAGATCTTGGTGGAGAGGAAAGAGTCTGATCAAAATATATTTCATGAAAAAAAATGTTAATTAAATGAAAAAGACCGGCAAAAATGCGTGCTATTGTTCTGGTTGTCAAGTTCTAAGCTGTGCATTTCACTAGGTAAATGTAGCTGATGATATTTCTCTATCTCAATACCAAATATTTTCTCCTTTTGAAATATCTGCATTGTGCATTGTGCTAAAATTTAAGCTGATTCCATTTATAGATTTAGAAGTTAATATGGCTTGAATATAATGCTAGTTATCAAAAGATAATATGAATATGTCTTTTGAATTTTACGCTTCCACATGTTTATAAATTCTACATTTTATGGAAACATGACTTTCCCCTGGAGTTTGGAGACCCCTGTGTTATAAAATACTGAAGTCACTGAGACACAGAGGGAGGCACAAGTATAGAGATATCATGTTTGCTCTTCTCTGTCAAAAGTGGTCATTTTGAAAGACTGAAGTTTTTGTAACACACGGTCTTCAATGCCTCATGAGCCCTTGTAGCCTGACTGTTCTGAAGTCTTAGTCATGGGTCTCAACTCCCTAGACATTTCCCAAGAAGAAAAATGCAGTAACAGACATGCCTTGGTCAGCCTGTCCACTCCACACAGTGGCATGTACCCAAGCATTTTATTTCTGCAAAATGTAACAAAACCATGAGAAGCAGCTGATGGTGCCATTTGGTCTCAGCTGGATGATCTCTGGATGGATAAACTTCATTTCCATCACAAAGCATAGAACACTGAGGTTCTGGGATGAGAAAGAGGAGGTGACCTGCTACAGAAAGGGTGGGAGAGCCATCCCTCAAGGTGGTCATTTTGGTGAGTAACTATAGACGGAAGTTTCTCTGGTCCTGCCTTGTCCAGCAGTCTGGGCCAATCTCCCCACCCACAGTCCCACAACCACTTATAAAATAATTACTCAGAGACTTATATTAATTACAAACTGTATGGCCTCTGGCTTTAGCTTCTTGCTAGCTACCTCTTTCATCTTCAATTAGCCCATTTCTATAACTCTATATGCTGTCACGTGACCGTGGCATTAACAGTCTGCTGACATGTTATTGCTCCTTCAGTGACGGGCTCACAACTTCCCTGACTCCCCACTTCTTCATCTCGTCTTCAGTTTGAATGTACCACCTAACCTTATTCTGCCTGCTGTAGGCTAATGCAGCTTTACTTATTATCCAATGGGAGCCACATATATTCACAGCATACAGAAAGACATCCCACAATAGGTAATAACCCTGATTTGGGCTGATTTGGGGCTGTGGACTGAAGCCCCAGTAGGGCTTCCTCTATAGGCTCTTATCCATCACCCAGTGTGGGTGTACATGTCCTGACACCTGTCAGAGTGAAATCAGCTCTCAGCGTGCTAACATTTCTGATCATGAACTTTACAGAATTAGGGATGGGGTCGTGTTTTGTTACTATTTCCATTTTCCTCCTACATAAAACCATCCATCCTGAAGGGAAGCTGATGAAGATACAGGATGTTCTAAAGGGAGGTGAAACAACAGGACGCTGTGAGGGGAGGTTCTATCCTGTAGGGACGCTCATTAAGCTCAGGAAGTAAACAACTTAAAGGCTTCAGGAAGTCCCTGAAGCTGACCAGATCCACCAGGCCCCTCCCTCCTCAAGCACATGGAAGCGGTAAGGACTGATGAGACAGGCAGCACTGGCTAGAACACTCCCAGATAACCTGAACTATCTAGAAGAGACTCAGACCAGCTGAACCACCTGGAGGAAGCAGAGATGATGCAAGATATCTTAGAAAACTCTCAGACAAAGAGAGCTGCCTAGAAGATGACTCTCAGATCAGCCAAGCGGCCTGTGAGAGGCAGACAAAACAAGCTACCTGAATGAAGCAGAGACTAGCTAAGGTTCCAGAAAGAGGCCCATATTAACTGAGCTACGTGGAGAGAACATCATCTGACTTGTTGAGCTGTCTGTAGGCTGTGTAGTGTGCTCCAGGTTTCCAGCTTTCATGAACTGTTGCTCATGCTTGTGTGGGCTTTTAGCAATGCAATGCAACTGTCTTTGAGTAGTTTCTGCTCCTGTAAGTAACCCCTCACTCATATTTCTGTAACCAAAATAAAATCAATTGGTTCACGAAGTTGGACTTCAGTGGTCTGTTCTTTGGTCTGTCATTGGTTCCCTGTCTGGGATGAGTAGACATTTTTCTTGTTTTCCCAGGAAGAGTGTCACATGACAGGTCATCAGGGCTTGTGTGCTGGGGTATCAATATGAGCCAGGGATTTTCACAAGGAGAAGAGAATCCAGAACCCCAGTGTGTTTCTCTGTGATTCTCATGCAGATTTGTTTGTGTAGAACTACTGACAGGTTCAGTTTCAAAGAGTCAGCCTCACAGGAGACCACCCAATATAAAACCAGAATCAACATTCCTGATATGTGCTCTGATTGTATGGAGAATCCAAGGTATGTGCTAGTAAATGGCAAATGTAGAATCAATGTTATCCCAGCACTTAATTAAATAACAAATTATTGGCTGCTATAGCACCATTACTGCAAGCAGCTCTAGTGGGCCATTTCAGGGTAACATCTTTATGTTTCAGTATTGATTCAAGGATTTTTTGTCTCTGCTGAATCACAGGAACATACTCAAAAGAATTTAATACTATATGTCATTTATAACACTCATAAATCTGGTGTACACCTAGGTTTCCTTTGACCAAATATTGATTTTCTTTTTAGATGAAACAAGTTACCTATAGTATTCTGTGTGATTTCTTCTGATTTTCAGCTAAGACAACACCAGCCTCAGGCCTCTTGGTTTCATACACCTTGTGTCCTTTCAGGTCCTGATCCCTCATGTCCTAGAGAGAATCCTGACATACAGAAATGATTCTCAGAGACTATAAATCTTAGTAGTCACAGACTTGGCTGCCTGAACTCAGCCTGAGAGTGCAGCAGAATACAATCTGAAATGATGTAGAAAGATAACTGTTTTGACTTCGGGGTTTACTCTCTTAGCATTGATCATCAATGAGCTTTGTAGGGAAGTCATCTGAGGAAACTTCATAGCCAGGATTACACTTCATTTACATGTTGTAGGATCCCTCATGACTTGAAGTTGTTATGGTACCTTGTAGGCAGCCAAACTTCGAGTTCTAATAGAAGTTTCCCATTTTCTATTACTATGAAAAATGTCTGATTATTTGAAAGAAAGCTACATACCAATGCTGACTATTTAAAGGGTTCTGGGACACAGCCCTTACTATCTCTGCAGACTACATGGAAATGAGGAGGTGCCCTTACACACTGTGTTGACCAGATGGCTCACAGGCTGTCCTTCCACTGAATTTCCCTCTGTACCTCTCTTTCCATGCTCATCTAATAAAATACAAAATGGGCATGGTCAGGAAAGCCCTGAAAGCTCCCTCATCTATTCAGTCTCTCAGGAAATAATAAAATAAAAGCAACCTTGGCTTTCATTTTGTAACCAGCACTGGTGGGGAGGAGGAAAGAGAGTAGTTAAACAACATTATACGTGGTTGAAGTGAAAGTAACTAGTGGCAAATGTCTAGACCTTTCTTTTCAATACCTGGGAAGCTCTCAGAGAACAGAATTTCTTTTATACTTCTAAAGAGCATAACACTGAACGGGCACAATAGAATTCAGACAGCCATAAACACAAATGACAAAAATATAAACACATCAGCAAAACTGTTGTCAGCCTCACAGAGCCAGCACGGAGTCCCCAGAGCCCTCTGAGGTCAGCTCTTCCATCACACAGCAGGAAGGGAAATTCCAGGCTGCTCATGTGCTCCAGCACACAGAGTAGAGGATGCAGCTGGCTATGAAATCAATCCCTGAATAACTATGATACAGCTCTCACCTTATCCTACAGGCAATACAGGATAATTTATTTAAGTTCTTTAAATTGAAGTGATATATGCACATTTTATATTATTTTATGTGTCGGGGTGTTTTGCCTGTATGTCTATCTTTGCACCACGTGCAGAGGCCAGACGAGGGCATCAGATCCCCTAGAACCAAAGTTACAGATGTTGTGAGACACCATGCGGGTCCTGGGAATTGAGCCCAGGTCCTCTGAAAGAGCAGCCAGTACTCTTAACTGCCAAGCCATCTCTCCAGCCTCTACATGTGCATATTTTTAAAAGTCAAACTATAACACACACTTGTAAAAGCATTTATTGAATGCCAAAATCAAGTGGTTTCCATCAATTTACCTGGTACTTTTCAATATATCTTCTTTCATATTTTTAACCAGAATATCTTTTCTGATTTATCTGTGCTTGCTCCAGTCTGCACACACACACACACACACACACACACACACACACACACACATACACGCACACACGGAGAGAGAGAGAGAGAGAGAGAGAGAGAGAGAGAGAGAGAGAGAGAGAGAGAGAGACTAGCCAACTACCAGCCACCAGCCATCCACCTGATTCCAGAGAGAATACTGTACTCACTCTTGTTATGGTAAGTTACTCTACCAACAGTAGTGACAATAGTATCCTTTCTATGTGTTATTATTTTCCTTCTCAAACATAATTGCTTCAACTTCACATATAATTTGTTATAAATAGCTTCCACTAATTCATGGGGAAACAAAGTTAGAATACACCAGAACAATCCTCCTCAATTTAATTGCACAAATCCATCAGGAAGTTGGCTGGCTCCTATCTTCCTCTTGGTAGTGCATTTTTCATAGCTTGCTCACATAACCTTCCAGGGATATGATGGACTTCTGCAATGAGCTTCTATAATAATAGCATGCACTAATACCCACAAAGGATTTCCTCATCCCACACAGTTTCACTGACATGATCTCTCCCTGGTGCTATGTAATGTTCTTCCTTTGTTTATCCACAGAGTATGACAAATGTCCAGAGTTAGTTTCTAGGGAGATTGAGCAAAGGAAGCAAAACAAAGAGTTTTATTTCATTGTATCATCATTGTATTTGCTATATAATTTGAGAACTGTATCTAAGGGAATTTGTTTGCTTTCGTCCATTGTATGCTGGCTGTAGAGATACATAATGTTGCAATGCAATTTGGGTTTATCATTCCTTATGTATGTAATTGTGTTTTCCTCTGTACAACTCAGAATAAACCAGAAAGATGAAAAGAAAGGTAGATATGCCTATCAGAGGGAATTCTCTACCATAAATTGTTTACGGAAATTCCAAATGAATAATGAATGGTGACAAAGAGGGTCAAACAATACATGGCCCACTTTGGCCAATGTTCCTGAACTCTGTTCAGGAATAGCTGATAACCTGCCACCAATCCATGGATGCTCATGTTTGGGTCCTCTTTCTCCATCTCCCATCACACACTATAATGTTTTATGGTACTGAATGGTGCCTTCAGCTCCTACCTTGAAAATTGACCTCAGAGACAATAACAAAGGAGTTCAGAATCCATGAGTGTCTTATCAGCACATACTCTTTGGTTCAACTCTAGTGAGTCATTTGTCTAGAAATTTAACCATTCCATCTATGCCTTCCAATTTACTATAAGTTTTCAAAATAGTGGTGTCTGTGATAAGGGTCTTTTTTAGCCTATAATTTCATTTGTGACATCTTTATCTTCCTTTTGGTTAATTTGTCCAAGAATTTGTGTCTTGTTCATTTTTTCTAACTTTTTTTTATTTTGTATTTGTACTGTCCTTTTTATTTTCCGTTTTATTCATTTTAGCTATGGTCTTTATTGTTTCTATTTTTCTATTCATGTCTAGATTGGTTTATTCCCATTTTCCTAATGCTTTAAAATTTATTATTCTGTCATTCAATTTAGTTCTATATTTTTTTCATGACAGCTATAAACTTTCATCTTGGAACAGCTTTCAATCTATTTGTGGGTTCTGTGTGCTGTGTTTTCATTTTCATCTGACTCTAGGGATTTCTCAACCCCTACTTGTGTTTTATTTGATGACTTACTAATTACTCAAAAGCCTATTTTGTGATCTGTATTTTGAATATGTATTGGACTTCATTATGTTGATTTCTAGATTTATTGAATAAAATGTAGTAAAATGTAAAGCATTGTTTGAGTTTCCTCAAATTTGATAAGATTTGCTCTCTTTACTAGAATATTATCTACTTGGGAGGAATTTGTGTGTGTGTCTGAGAAGAATATGTATTTTCAGTGCTTTGGCATGGAACAGTCTAATGTGCGATGTTTTTTTGTTTGTTTGTTTTTTGGTCTGGATGTTCTATCTATGGGGGAAAGGGGTAATGAAGCAACTTACTACTGTGTGTTGAGAGCTATTTGATTCAATATGTCTAGCAGTGCTTGTTTTATAAAATTTAGTGTGATAACTTTTGATAACTTTTGAGGTGCATATGTTTATAATTGTTATACCATGTTACTGATCATTCCCTTTATCAATATGAAGATCCTCTTCATTTCTTTTATGACTTTTTTTGGCTTGGCATTTTTGTTGGAATGTGTGTTGCATTTCTAAATGATTTCTGGTACCATTTATTTGGAATATTGGTATCCATCCTTTCACTTTGAGTACATGCCTATCTCTGCCTGTGAAGTGTGTTTCTTGTAGGTAGCAAGTAGTTGGACTTATTTTTTGTTTTTGCTTTTGTTTTCATTTTGTTTTGTTTTTGTAATTAATCCATCACTTTGTATCTTTTAATTGGAGAACCAAAACCACAATCATTCAAAACTACTATTAAAGTCTGCATACTTTTTCTGAATTTTTTTTATAATATTTGATTCCTTCTTAGTCCCTATTTGCTTAACCCCCTTTATAACGACACATATTTTTCTGAATTCTGAATGGGCATGTTTATCATTTCTCTTTTGTGTATTTAAATTCCTTTAAGTATCTCAGTGCTGCTGGTTTAGCAGTCTTATGATTTTTGTGATTAGCTGATAATTATTATGAATGTATTTTCCACTAATTATCAAGAGCTTTCCAGTACAAGATACAGAAACAATTATCTTAGTTGACTTGTTTTACAGCTGTCAATTTTGTTCCAGTAACTAAATTCAGCATCATGTGTCTATGAAATCATTTTCTGCAACAGGCACTTGATGGCAGACTGCCGTTTGAATCAAGCCCACATGAATCATCAGCCTTCTCTGAAAGCCTTCATCCTGCATCTCTTCAAAGACCAGCTACTGTTCTAGGTATGGCAGACACGAAACACTCTAGACATCTGAACTAAATACAGCTGCATATATGAAATGTATTGAGAGCTCTGGAAGAAGAAAAGGGGAGAAGGAAGGAAGTAGGCATCAGGATAGGTATTTGGTACCTTATAGAAACCAGAGGCTCTTTGGGTCAATGAGTGAAGCCCACCTCTGTTACAACATGTCCTCTTGTTCTTCAACCCTGTGCTATAAAGCTTCCCTCAGGGGACTCTATACCTTCTGATTCTTGGGTGTCCTGACTCTCTGGATGTGTCTATTTTCCATCTCAACATCTTTCTCCATCTCTTGTGTGGACTGTTCATTTCAGCTCTGCCCTCTGCTCATGCAGGGACTGTCCGTTCATCCCTATCACATGCATTTGCAAAATGTACCATTTCCTTATCCTTGTTAAATTTTGCTTTTAATTTCTTAAGTTTTCTGTTCTGCCCATTTTAATGAAGTCTAAGAAGGGGGCTAAAATTGCCTTATTTGCTTATCGCTTCACATGTAACTGCAAACTTAAGCACTATTTATATGTCTTAGACTTTCTCAGGGAATAGAAAAATAATCAAGAACACCACAGCATGGCATGACCTCACACACCTGATGCCTGCTGTAATGGGGGATTTATTAAGGCAACTCCACATAGTTAAAAAGGAGGTTTATTTTGAGGTAACTTACAATAAATAAAGGGATAGGTTACAGGATTCAAGAGAGGTGAAGTGCAGTCTAGTGGTGTTCTCTGGAGAACTCTGCTCGGTCTACTATCCAGCATCAGGATCACTAGGAACCAAGAGAGCTGGCGCATCCGGATCTTGGGTCTTAAGGGCTCCTGTCTGGAACAGCTACCCACTACACTGCTGTCCTCAAAGAAAGGGCCTGTGACCAAGCTCATCTTTTTAAGTTTCTATAATTGAATCCTTCACAATCTTTTGAAGTCCATTTAAAATCCTGAGCAGGTGGCTCATGTTTGCCACTGAGCTGGATGTGGTTGTACTACTCCATTGTTTGCTTTTCATACATTGTAATATAAATTTCAGTCAAAGAGTTTATTATTTTTTATGGCATTCTCCACAATGTATAATATAGAGTACCAAATTAGTGTGCATTCCTTCCATTTCAACATTCCAGACAAATGAATGAAAATTAAATGTGTGTAATGTTTTCAATTTATCTATTAACAAATAGCTGTGATTTGTCATGCCCCATGATACTAAACTATAGAAAATGCACTTTTAATATCTCATTTACAAAAGGTAAACACACCTCCATTAGTAATAACCTTCATTTATGTTACCCATTCAGGGCATTTGGCCTTGTTGTTTTGGTGCAGCTCAACAACATCCACACAGTACTGATGAGCTCCTCCTCTTTCCCTATCAGTAGAGGATTCCAAATACAGAAAACTTCTGTTCTGTCCGGAAATGTGATTTTGGTCACTTGCAGCAGAACTAACAATGCAAAATCCATATGTGAGCCATATAGTAGAAGAAGACCCTTGAAGGTCCTGAATGCAGATCTGAAAGACTATCAGCTGTACTTTTCATTTACATAAAGAGATGCAGGAACTCTCTCCTGCAATGCCTGTTTGACACCTATGCTCAGAAAACAAAACAACAACAACAAAAACATGCTGTTTTATGTTAAGTAACCCTGAAACCTCCTTTAGAAACATCTTACCACAGCAGAATGTAAACCAAAGAAGACACATGGCTCAGAGGCACAACCTGGTAAACTCTGCCTTTTCAGGAAAACATAAATATTGAATGTAAACATTGGTTCTCTAGAGTCTGAATGTTTATCATTCTCATTATCACTACTGCTTTGCTCCACCCCTCTATCCATTCTCTTTTTGAACCCATCTATTGGATTTTATCTTTTGGTAGTTGAAATTGCAGCTCTAAGCTTGCCAATCAAGTTGATGCTCATTTGTTTCAATGTGTTTGTAGTTGCCTATTGGAGCATTTTGATAATTGCTCTGTAAGTATCCAGAAGATGCTAACATCCGCCATCTTTCTGCTGCCTTTCCTCTTATCCATTTCCTGTTCTTATGTGTGAACAAGAATTTCCTGCTGATGCTGTTTGTTTCTGTGTTGCATGATGAGAATGTGAGTTTTCTGAATGTGAGGGAATCCAGCTCAGCAAATGGGCACAGAAGTCTGCCTTCTGCACTGCCCTCTGCTCCCTGGTGTGGGGTGAGTCATCATGTCTCCTGCCTCAGTGGGGGTCCCAATTTAGCCATCCAAGACCATTTTCTCTGGGTGTTTCAGGATTACAATGGTTTCCATTGAATTCCAGACCTCAAGGTACCTTAGTAAACCTTGAGACAGTAGATATTTGGGTCCCTGGCTTTGCCCTTGTTGGTGTTAGTGAGCAGGACTGTTGCTCTGCAGTGCTGTCTTTGGCTGGAGTCTGTCCTGTTAGGCTTCCTTCATTGCCCGAGGCTACAGAGATCATCCATTGCTGGGGTCTTGAATTGCTTTCACTGTTGGAGTAAGAAATCCCAGGCTCAGTACCATACTGTCCTTGGTTCTGAGGCCCCTGGCTTGGATTTTTCTCTTCCTTTCAGATTTCACTTCTTGTGTAATGTCTCTACCTTTTAGTTTAACTTTGAGGCAAGAGTAAGTATTCACTAAGTATTTCTACTTAGTCTCTTTAAAGCAAAAGTATTGACATGTGTATTAAGAACATGAAAACTAGCATTGTAAGTCAACCACATGTAGGAGCATTTAGTGTTTGCATGCTTTTCTGGTGTCTTTTAAACTGATGATTGGATTCACGGAACTCCAGCAGGGATCAGTTAATATGTGCCTGGAGAATGAGCCATTAATGTAAATATGAGCTTTGATAAAAGGTAATTTGGAAAGCTAGTCAGCATCAAAACAAAACAAATCCATCTCATCATCAAAGAGCAACAATTTAAGGGCCATCAATTCTGAGGTGTGCTGGGTTAAAAAAAAAAAAGCTTTCTTTAATATTCACAACTGTCACTGGCTTCCTCAGACTTAAATCTGCTTCTCAATGAAAGGGAAAAAAGTAAAGACAGAGCAAAAGTCCTTACAAGCTCACTACTTTCTCTGAAAAATTTAATAGAACACGAAAAAAAAAAATTCATCTGAGAGTTGACCAAACACTCAAGAACAGATGGACAATGGGGAGGACACGCCCAGCTGGAAGAAAATGCTGAGGGGCAGGTGAAAATAGTTTCACACAGTTGATAGGGTCTACATCACATAGCACTGTGAAGTTATGCCTTGGCTTAGTGCAAAATAACTCCTCAGGTACCTCATCTTTCACAGATGCAAAGATGAAGGAGAATGAAATAGGATGAAGGGCCGGGTGGCAGTGGCACATGCCTTGAATTCCAGCACTCAGGAGGCAGAGCCAGGCAGATCTCTGTAAGTTCAAGTCTAGCCTGGTCTAGAGAGCGAGATCCAGGACAGGCACCAAAATTACACAGAGAAACACTGTCTCAAAAAAAAAAAAAATAGGATGAAGGAGTTTATATTCTAGCCTGGAAAAAACAACACATACAGTACTAAGACAAACAAAGAATCTGCCCGATATGTGGATTATCTATAATCAAGAATGTTTTTGGTGTGAGGCTTGGTACGTGGTTTGATTACATTACAGACTTGATTTCTGCCAGCAAACCTCTGTTTGTGATAACGGGAGTGATATTTTACATTTTGGGGTAGAGGGAAAAGATAATAATAGTAATTTCTTCCTTTGATTTAGAAAGACATTGACAGATACCAAGGTCCTCTGTGCACACAGTCTACTCTCCTCCTGAAATTCCCGAGCTCTTGGTCCAAGGTCATGCAGGGCAGGTTCTGCTTAGCAGTTATGTTACAAGGAAACAACACAGGACTAGACAGTTAAGTGCAGAGCAAATGCAGCCATGTCATGGGGCTCTGTGCAGAAGTTCGTTGTTAGAGAGAGGAAGAAGAGAAATCTAGAATGTGGTAGGAAAGGGGAAGGAGAGAGAGATTTAGCAGTAGTAGGACTCTATAAAGAATAGAGAAGGAAAAACACTTGAAGGAAGATGTGGTGTGTGTGGACTGCTTTGGTGAGAATGAAACTGAGAACAGATTTGGACTCCAAGTTACAGAATGAATAACAAATGCTTCTAAAACAAGCCGTGTATGGCAGTGCTTCAGTCCATAAACACTGAGCAAGAATTTATACCGCATCCTCTGAAGTGGTCAGAGCAGCAGCGTGCTTCAATGACATGAAAGGCACTAACTGGATAATGAGGAGTAATGGAGGTGTCGCTTTCAGCATGGGAGACACGGTACCTCAGCTTGACTGTGAATCCATGCACTTCACACCATGATCACACTAGCTTCATGTGGATGGTTCAGTTAAAGGAGAAGTTCGCTGACACTGTAAGGTCAGCTCCCACAGTCTCAAAACACTATGACACAGATTTGTTGACAGGAAAATGCTTAGTTAATATTTAAAATTTCATGAATGGAAGGCTAAATATTTTATTAACAGAAAACAATCTAGCACATGGGTAAAAAATAAATATTTTCACATTAGTGTGTCTGGTGCACAGTTTCTGTGTCTACTTATAAATTATTATGACACCCAAGGATATCCGAAAGAAATATGAGATGTTTACACACAGGGAATGATGATATCTGCAGGACATGTTTTTCTTATCCGTTCATTCCAAGTTGTAGCTGAAAGTTTTCTCTGGTCCTGCCCAACCCCATGGACCCTGCAGCTGCTTATAAAATAATCACTCAGAAGCTTATATTAATTAAAACTGCTTGGCCATTAGCTCAGGCTAACTACTGACTAGCTCTTACCTTAAAACTCAGCCCATTTCTGAGAATCTATATGTTGCCACATGTTCCATGGCTTTACCTGTGTGCCATTATATGCTGCTTCCTGGCTGGATGGCAGGCTGCCATCTCCCGATTCAGCCTTCCTCTTCCCAGCATTCTCCTTGTCTGCTTATCCTGCCTATACTTCCTGCCTTGCTACTGGCTAATCAGCATTTTATTAAACCACTGTACAAAAGCATTATCCCACAGCACCAAGTTTTAAGAACAGGCTTTCACAAGGTCCACCAGAATGGTGGTAAACAGTGTAGATAAATGCATACACAGCATATGGCCAGGCCTGTCAAACAGCAGCATCTGTCCCTATGGTCTCAGCACTCATGATACAGAGGAAGGAGAATTGGTACGAGTTCCAGCACAGTGAGGGCTACAGAGTGAGACCCTGTCTCCAAGAGCCAAATTAAAAATATAAATAACTTCAGAAAAGTAAATTAGTGAAAAAAAATATTTTTCTGTCACTTTACTTCCCAAGTAAGGTCCAGGTGACATGACACCGTTTAGGATTTCTGATCGTCTGTCCCTTATGTCCATGGTCTCAGGGTTGCAATGAGAAGGAGCTATGGTCTCGGGATTGGGTTGGGGAGGAGCTGTAGCTGGGGAGGAACTATGGTCTCAGGATTGGGTTGAAAAGGAGTTGGGGTTTCTGGGTTGGGGAGGAATTGTGGCACTAACATTGTGTTAGTTATTTTTAACCCATGGTGAGCTTCCAGCTCCAGAGCCATATGACTCCTCTGGCCTCCACAGGTACCTGCACTTACATAAACATTTCCCCACACAGACACACATGAATAATTAAAATAAAAATAAAATCTGAAAAATCTAAATAAAAAGTCCTTACATATCTAGGTATGCCTGAAGTTAGAAAATATCAAATTTATTCCAAACATAGAAAAACTGACTCATTACTATGGGAGATGCCTCTAAGCAGGCACAGCATTGAGTCTTATTTGCTTTGAGCATGTCTTTTAACACCCTATACTTCCATCATGTAGCAATCCAATTATAGTAAAATGGGATATTTAGGACAATATTGTGTCCCAAGGTATTCACCTTACATGAGGGCAATGCCTCTTACAGAGAAAATGACTGTCATCTTAGATGAAAAGAGTCATCTGAATTCATCCATGTCTCAAAAGATTTATGTTTCTTCAGGGACAGAGGGAGGGAGCTCTCTTCCACAAGGGGAGAAGGGAGTAACAAGGGTCATGTTTCATATGGTTCATGTAGAAGCAAACTTCATTACAAAGGTTCAAAGTTCTCGGGTAGCCATATTAATTCACAGCAACTCACTGATCTGTGTTCTCTGAGGTCACACTAGTCTTTCCCAGCTTTGTCATGGTCTCTGTACATAAAATGAAATGTAGACAAGGACATTCCTCCAGAGATCCAAGCAGCCCCAGGCAAGTGTTTTCTATAATAACCCATTTTCCTTATATTGTCATTATCATCAGAGCTCAACAAATACAAATACCAAGCAGAGCCAGGAAAGCGTGTACATAGGAAATCGCAGAACACTCTGACTCTGCATCCTCCCATCACCCCACATCCTCCCATCACCCCACATCCTCCCATCACCCCGCATTCTCCCATCACCCCATGTCTTCCCATCACCCTGCATCCTTCTATCACCCTGCATCCCTGATGGACTCTGAGGTGAGCACTCACAGTCCTCTTACTTCACTTTCTGTTTTATTACACATTCGTTATATTGGAGAATCTTTTTTTAGATGTGAATATCAAATGGCATCATCCATATTTCTTCACAAGAATGAACTTCTCTTCTCTATGGCACTTGAGGGCAGAGGTGAAAAGAACTGCTGTGTGGTTACCAAGGCAAAAAGGGAGAGTCAAGTGTGCACACGTGGGTATTCACACTCTGCCAGCCATTGTTCTATCTTCGTGGCAAGACAGATCTCTCATTCCCACTGAGATCAAATGGGGGTAGAAGCGGAGAAGCTGATGTGAGTTTCATCGTCAACTTCAAAGAAGACAGAATTTCCATATAAGTTAGTACAGTCACAGAGAAAAAGAAAAAGGAATCTGGTTTTAACTTTGGCACAGTGGCTGTGCCTTAATCTACTGCTATCTTAGCCAGCAATTGCAACTCTCACAGTAACTGGCCTGCTTATCTAGCAACAGCCTGGCCATTCAGACCACAGCCTGGTGAGAATTCTGCTCCTGAAGGCGCCAGCCCTGCTGTTACCACTAGAGGTAACTTTAATTAAATCTCTGTCATTCTAATTATGAATAAGACTTGAGATTCAAAGGCTGGGGTGAAAACCTGAAAGCTTAGAGAGACTCAGTAATAACTAGCTAACCCTCTCTCCTTGCTAGGGTCCATGGAAGACCTGTACTTCCACTTGGCCAAACCACAAAAAGCTGTGCTACTCCAAACCCTACCCTACTGCTCCCTGTGTCTCTCTATCTCTCCCGGAGGCCTTCTGGTGCTCTATGATCACTTTCTGTCAACTAGTTGCTAACATAACCTGCTGACCCAAGGCTAATTTTATTTAATTAACACAAATGCAAACTCGGGGTTCACAGTGTGATTTGAATATCCCCCAACAGAATCTACTCTTAAGCAGAGTAAAATGCTTAAGTTAATTTTTGCTCATAAAATTATATTACCGTGCAAAAGGATACAATTTTATGATTCTGTCCACTAAGGGCCAAACTTTGAGCATAATTCCTTGGACCTGGCATATCTGTTTTTAGTTTCTCAATGTGAAAGGAAATGTATTTTATGAGAGGACTGAAGGAGCTTGGGATATTTGTCATGAAAATGTATAAACATAATTTTATATGAATGCACACTTAATCAAACATTAATGGGGTGAGTATATAAATAAGTAAGCAGAACATATGAATAAATAAAACACACTAAATTATAAGAGGATGAAGGAAGAAAAAGAAGCATAACGTGTTAAGTAACTTGGAAACAGCCAAGTGGCAGGTTGTATCCTAGTGATATCATCATGACCATAGTTACATTAAGTGATAAAGAGCTAATTTACTGATTTATTACAAAGAGGGATTGGAAGACAGAAACATGAACTAAAATTTAACTGCATATTCATGTAGGTTCAAGTAGACTGGGAGAGGAAAGGGTAGCCTATAAACACAAGTCAAAAATCCAGAGTGTCATTTCAGCATCAGAAGAAATGGAGTATAACTCTCCCAGGAAAATGAAAGAATGTCAATTGAATGACCAAGAAAATGTAGAGACCCTAAGCAGAAGCCTATCCAGGTTTACACATGAGCTAAAAGTTGAAGCACTGAAGTAAAACTCTAAGACACAAGATAAAACTATCATTAGTCTCTCCCCCTATAAAAATTAAACCAATTCTCTATATCTGTGAAATTAATTACCCTATATAAATTAAAGGTGCTTAATATGTGAAATATATTTAAATATATATTATTTATATATATTTATATATTGTATATATTTAAATATACACCAATAGCAATAACATTTAGGCTAATCCAAAGTAGAATACTTGATGATAGAGTTATTCATAAGGTATATGACTATTCATATCACACAAAATTTCAAGAGCCTACTTTCAACAGCTGCGAATTTGGATTTATGTAAACACGTAACTATTTTAAAAGAAGCTAAGAGGATCATGATTCACACAATCCCAAGTCTGAGTGGGTTCTGATATGTATTTGTGCACCACTTCAGAACTCAGATGTATTTTCTTAAGAGGGACAAAAGCCATAAACAAATGTTGAAATTCCAGGTCACACAGGTTATGTTGTTAAATGGTGCTGCAAGTCACAGGAAAACGTAATGCAATTCAGCTACTATCACAAAAGCTACTACTTGGAAAAGTCAAGGACTTCTCCAAAGGTCAAGCCATGGCTTAAGAAGTCTTGGTGATATTTTAGCTTTTGTATATATATTAGCTGGTTCCTAAAATGACTTTCTTGCACCCTTCCAAGAACTCCTAACACTGTATTTATCTAAAATGTCTATCAAGCATCCAAGGCCATAAGAAACAACACCTGTCTCCTAGGTCAGGCGGATAGCTTTATTTCTTGTGCAATTTAGGGTGAGACCCTCCTTTCCTATATAACCTTACTAACAGACCCCTAACTTCTTACCTAACCACTTCTAGGAATGTAGACTGAACACATAGATCCCCTTTTTCATATACTAACTGGTCATTAGCACTCAGTTGACCTCCTCCTTTACCACTCCCATTTTGGGTTGTAAAAGAAGGCCTGACAGTCACTACCTGAGGAAAATACTTACCTACCTTTATGACCCCATAGAATTTAAGCCTGGTGACCTTGCTCAGCCAGAGGATTGCTATTGCTTGTGTTTATAACTGGATTCCAGAGAGACTGAGGGAGAAAGGAGAGAATAAGGAGACAGAGAAAAGAGAATGGAAGAACTAGATGGGTAAGAACTTGAGAGGAACAGACTGAGACAGGAAAGAACTAGACTGAAGGGCTGGAAGAGAGTACTAGAGGAATGAGATGGAAGATGAGGAAGAGCCAGATGGGGAAGAATAAGATGAGGAAGAACAAGATGAGAGAGAAGGAGATGGGAGAGGAGCTGACATGGGAAAGAACTAGATGGATGAGAACCTAGAAGGGGCAGAACTAAGGTGAAGGAATTAAGATAGAACCTGGAGGGGACGGCAGATAAATATAGAAAGAAATCAGTCAAGAAAGGAGCTAGGCATGAGAACAGAATAGAAGCTTGTAGAGAGAGAACTGACAGAATAATAAAGTGTGTGGAGTAAGGAGTTTCGTGTACATAGATTAAATTCTTTTCACCCAAGATTAATTATCAGCTGGTTGTAGATTCTTCCCAGACCATGGGAGGTGACTATCAAGGGGCTGGACCCCAGTAGTCCCCGATAAAATGGATGATAAAGTCAATAAGCGGCATTAATAATACTAACAGATTTTTGCTTCCTTTCAGTAGTCAAGAAAGTATTTCACATTCATTTGGCTTAAGAAATCTGTTACATATTTTCTACCCTGATTTTGCTTCAAGTTGTGAAGCATCTGAGGCATCTAAAACTTATGTTCCTGTCTTAGGTCTGCTCCATTTGTGATGGGGGCCCCCACTCAGATCAATCACCTTTCTGCTTAATCAAATTGATGCAAAAGAACTATTTTCATTTTTAAATTGTGGTTAAAAACACCTGAGCTCCACCAGGTGAAGCATTTCTACATATGCAGTTGGGTGTTGCTGAGCGTGTTCACATTGCTGTGCGACGTTAGCCACTATTACCTTCATAATGTTCAACAAATGCCTTCAAGGTTCACCCATGTTGTATCATGGGCCAGAGATCTCTCTCTTTTCACGGATGAACATTTTCTACTGCATCTGTATTCTTCCATTTCTTCTCCAATCTTCTGCTGATAGACAGTTAGGCCATTTCTGTAACTTGGCTATTGTAAGTAATGTGGCTGCAAAGGTGAGTGTGTCGCCCTGTTTTAAGAAGAAAACAAATCAGAACCTTTGACCAAATAAGTAAGGATCATGTGATAGTCCCAGAACTAAACCTCTAAAAGAGAATAGAATTACTCTGCATGTTCTTCATGATCTTTCTGATCAGTGGGTTTTACTACAAGTTATGGAAGAAAGAATGAAAATGTAAATAAAGGAAAATACAAAATTCTGGGGGATTCTGCTCAGTTGCCTCACAGCCATGTCCTAATGTTCCAGATCCCTCAACACTTTCCCTTTTCCCTATCTACCCTCCTTTCCCTCCCCTCTTCCATCTTTCCTTCCTCTGTCCATTACTTCTCCCTTTCCTACCTTTCTCCCTCCATTCTTTTTTCCTCCTCTCCCTCTCTTCCTCTTTTCCTCCTTCCTTCCCTTTCACTCCTTTTCCTTCCCTTTCTTCCTCCCTCTCCCCTTTCCTGTCTTCCCCCTCTCCTTTTTCCTTTCTTCTCTCCTCCATCCCTTCTTTCCCTCCCTCCCTCCATCTCTGTTCCTTCCTTCCTGCAGATTGAATGACAGTGTAGAATTAATAAATGCTACTCTCTCTGCTATCGTGAGCAGTCCATTCCCAACACTACTACAGCAGCTCTTAAAAGTCTGTGTGTGACTTGCCCAGGCCTAGATTCCTACAGGGTTGACCTCAGTAGAAGAGGGAAAGTGCCTGTCCAGGCCCCAGACCACTCCCCAGGCATCTAATGATCAGCAACCATTTTCATCTGAACACTGACTGGGGTACCCTCACCAGGACCTCTGTTCTTCACCATCATGTAAGGACCACATCAGAGTTTTCTAGCCTGAATGTAGCCCCTTCCTTACGTCCCCAGACCACTTCCTCCACATCCTCTCTGCCTGGGCTGGCTCTCCTGGCACCCATTCTCCACCTTCACCCTGTATGCTCTCACTTTCCATTCTCAGCAGTGCAGCTTGCTCAGCAACTTCTCCACTCCAACCCTCCACAGTCTCCCAAGTCACACAGTCTGGAGGGCTTAACATAGTGAAGGGACTGCCCAAGTAGTTACCTGGGCACTCAGAGGTAATCTTGGTTCTGGAGGCTGCTCTTCCTCCTTGCTTAGTGGCACTGGCTTTTTTTTATGAGGTGCCAGCACTCAGATGCTGTGCCTTGGTGACTGTCTCTCCAAGGAACTTTGGTTCTGTTGCCTGGGATGGAACAGTCGCTGTCATCTTTGCTTAGCTTTGGAGCACCTCATCCCACCACAGTACCTCACAAAGGCCCCTGCTTCATCTGCACCCCGACACCCCTTGACTTGATTTTAATTCTATCTCTTGCTTTCTAGCTCATTCATATTATTTGCTGAATAACACACATATTATCACAGAGACAGTTTGTCTTAATCACTCATGTTTACATTTCTCAGTGGCATGTTTACTCACATGTCCCGAACTCCAGAAGAGTGCCTGATCCACAAAAACATTCAGTCAATATTTGTCTGAATATTGTCTGAATGGAATTCCAAGGCTGTTCTTTATTCTTCTTTACTCCCAATATCCTTGACAAGGAGGCTGCCAAGTCCTGCTGCTCCTGGGGAGTGGGTGGCATGAGGAAACATGCCAGTTCCAGCACCCCAAAGCCTGGGTCAACCCAGATTTGTTTCCAAGAAGATTGGAGTCGACATTTCATGTACTCCTATCAAGTCTGAAAGTCACCAAAGGCACACAGGGGTTCTTCTGTCCTCCTTTAGTAAGGGCATACCATAGCAGTTGTCCCCAGACTGTCATCTCCCCGCCAACAAACCTAAACTCTGTGAAACTCTAAGGCAAGACACCGTGCTAGATATAGTTTTCTTTCTATGTACACTTCTCTATTCTTCCTATTAACAGTCTGCCCATGAACAACACTCATGAGAACATAAAGCCCAGACACTCTCCAAACAAGTATTGTAAATTGTCATCTGTTTTCTCCCATGTTTATAACCAGGATCATGGCATAGGCCACACACTAAGCAGGCAAAAAACAACAGAATGAGCCCTGGAGGAAAAGGGGGCAGGTGTGGATTGCTATTCTGTCCCCTCCAGCTAGCTCTCTCTTGCTTTCTCTCTTCCATACTTCAGAGAATTGATCAGAACCTTGTATCATTACCTATGCTTTATAAAGTTAACTATTACGATAAATGATGTCTTCAGCTATAGATTCCATTAATTTAGTCATAACCATAATCAACAGCTATGCTTACTTCATGAGGGTGATGGATCTCAAATTCAGGCCCATTTTGAAGTAACTAGGTTGATTAAATGGAGGATGACGGAGAATTCACAGGTGTGTGTGGTCAGTCATTCAAATGCCTCAGGACTGACTGCTGCATAGCTGTGCATGGCCACTCCAATACCCTAGTACTATTGCACAGTTGTATAGGTTGTCACAAACCCTGGCTTGTCATTCTCTGGTGTCCAGCCCTTCCTTAGTGGCTCAGAACTCCCTATTGCCTGTATCATTACTGGAAGTATTTAACCTACAAGATGGAGGTGTGTTCACTGCTGTGGGATGTTCTGTATGCTGTGAATGTGTTGCTCTGATTGGTTGATAAATAAAATGTTGATTGGCCAGTAGCCAGGCAGGAAGTATAGGCAGGATAAGCAGGCAAGGAGAATTCTGGGAAGAGAAGGCTGAGTCAGGAGATGCTAGCCTGCTATCCAGGGAGCAGCATGTAATGACACACAGGTAAAGCCATGGAAAATGTAGCAACATATAGATTAACAGAAATGGGCTGAGTTTAAGTGAAAGAACTAGTCAGTAAAAAGCTTGAGCTAATGGCCATACAGTTCATAAATAATATAAACCTCTGTGTGTTTACTTGGGTCCAGCGGCTGTGGGACTTGTGGGTGAGAGAGATTTGTCCTGACTGCGAGCCAGGTGGGACACAGGAAAACTCTGGCTACAAATGGTGCCCAACGTGGGGCAAAAATTTCCACCAAAACCTGAGAAAGCTTTAAAAAAGGGTTCTAAATGGAGCCAAAAGCAGCTTCCTAGTTGTGTCTCTCAGGAAAGCTGTGATACAGAGACGCTGTGGTATGCGGGCTTGAGCTACAGTATGACAGGTTCCTGCCACTGTACACAGTGGCATCTGTGAGCCATGCAGCACACTGTGTGGTGGATTTAGTTTTTGCTAGTAAAAAAAAAAAAAAAAAAAAAAAAAAAAAAGGTTTTGGGGCTACATGCTACTGGATAGAAGCATAGACCCACTGCCTCCCAGAGTCAGTGGAGAACATTGTTCCTCCAGAGCTGACGGTAAATGGTAAACATAGTTCCGCCATGTTGGAAAGGTGAGGTAAGGGGAGCCAACAGCCAAAGTTGTCATTTCAATCCTAGTCATCTACAGTTTAAAACAATATATTCACAATAAAACAGATTCAGATGAAATAAACCTCTAAACAGTTTATACTGTGTATAAAATCTCTGGCTACAGTTCACTTCTGCATTTGTTGGGCCCTGGAATTGCACAAATAACAGGCAGCAGACTACCAACGTCTATAAACCAGAAGCAACTTTATTTAAAACACCACAGGAAACAGAAAAAACTTCTAACTAGCTGGGGCCACGGAGAGATATTTGGCTCTGTGACCCCAATGAGGGGCTATAAACATCTTTTTATAGCCAAAGGTTATACACAAGGCAGAGAGTACATATCAGGATTTACAGCCTCTTGGGAAAGCATTCTTAGGGTTAGGGTTTACAACTCTTATGGAGTGCAGCTTGGTGTTGTGATTTACAACCTCTGATTACAGGGTGTTAGTTCAAGATGTTTACATAGCCTAGGTCTATTCAGCTTTCCCTATCTGGGAAAATGTAGGGCAAAGGGTCAGGCAGATTGTTTTAAGGCCATTATCAGGCTATAGGCATACAATTTTTCATATTCCTAGGCTCTTCACATTCTCACCAACCCTAGATGTGTTTGTTGTTCCTGTTGCTGTTTGTAGAAACTGAAATTGGGAAGATAAGAACAACATGATCTTCATACACAGATTCAATCTGCGTTTTCCCACAGGCCCACACTGTACAAGCCTACTGAAAGGTCACACTCAAGTCAGAACCAGCTGCTATTTGTAAATTTCCATTATGTAGAGGCCTGACTTAAAATGGGGAGTAGACACACTAATGTATCATAAGGGCTGCAGGAAGTCTAGCTCCTTGGGCTTTTCACTAGCATTGACTTACATATACATTTAAATCCAGTAAAGGCAAGTACCTCAATTGTTTGACCCCAACAACTCTTAGAGCTTTCCACAACTCTAACAATTACCCAAAGTATTGCTTTTGGGAATGAGCCCAGATCTCTAATTCAGGACTAGGGAGTTTCTTTCCCATGGATCAATTCAAAATTATTGAGCAGATTACATAAACATTAACTACTCCTTTAAATAATTTAACTCTATGTTTTGTTGTGG
This sequence comes from Peromyscus eremicus, assembly GCF_949786415.1. Classification (NCBI taxonomy): domain Eukaryota; kingdom Metazoa; phylum Chordata; class Mammalia; order Rodentia; family Cricetidae; genus Peromyscus; species Peromyscus eremicus. The sequence goes on along the minus strand of NC_081433.1, from coordinate 10,274,308 downwards.
TTAGACTAAAATTGCTAGAGAAGGCATACGTTTCTTAAAGAAATGTGATGTGATGTTTGTCAGAATATGGCCCTGCCCCTTTTAAAAACAGTGGACACTCTTAAAAGGCTAGAACCCACAGCCTGGAGAGATCAGGCCACCTCTATCCCTACAGGTAGCTCCATGCATGGGTCAGAAAGTTAAGAAGCAGTCTATGCTGTAACTTGATAGTCCTTAATTTAGGATAAGTGGCTCCTCCATGCCTTCTTTCAGGGATGCTATATTGAATTAAATCATGTGATGCGAAATGTCTCACTAGACCCCCAAACCTATATTCTCTAGGAATTCTCTCAGGAGTCATCTGGTGTCCCCCCCACCCCCATTAGTCCTCTCAGGACACCTCTTCCTCTCTCCATCTCTCCTGTTTTCATGCTTAATAATGCACCTCTCTGTGATTTAAAGTGAAGCGCCTCCTTCCCCCTAAGACAGTGGTCCTCAACCTGTGGGTCACAATCCCTTTAGCAAACCTCTATCTCTAAAAAATTTACATTATAATTCATGACAGAAGCAAAATTACAGTTATGACGTAGCAAGGAAAATAGTTTTTTGGTTGGGGGTCACCACAATACAAGGAACTGTATTAAGGGGTCACAGCATTAGGAAGGTTGAGGACCACTGCTTTAAGACCCTATCCCAGTTAAAATGCCTCCACCAAGCCTGTGGGGCAATTTTTTTTTTTTTTTTGGTTAATGATTGATACAGACAGTTCCATTCAATTGTGGAAGTTTCCATGCCTGGGCAGGTGGTCCTGGGGTGTATGAGAAAAAACTGAGCAAGCCATGAGGAACAAGTCAGTAAGCAGTGCTCCTCCACGGTCTCTACTTTAGTTTCTGCCTCCAGGTTCCTGCCCCAAGAATCTACCCTGAGCTCTCCCGGTGTTAGAGTGTGACCCAAGGATTACAAGCTAAAATGAACCCTTTCATTCCCAAGTTGCTTTTCTTTTGGTCATAATATTTTATTCTAGCAATAGAAATCCTACCTAAGACAAGCCCCATCATGTTCAGTCTCTCCCACATATTATACCATTTTCTGCCTAATATTCTCCTCCCACCATAAGACCTGATTACAATTTCAAGGTCCTTCCTCCTAATAAACTGAATCTTCTGACAGGAATGATGTGTCAACTTTCTTTCCTGGACCAACAAAAGTTATCGTATTTTATTATTACTATTATTATTATTATTATTATTATTATTATTATATTTCACTGTAGCAGGAATCTTAAAAGGTCTTATTAATAAAAACAAACCTGAAGCTGGGTATTGGGGTGAATGCTGGAAGATCAGAGAAGCAGAACAAGCCACAGCCACCTTACCTCGCCAGTTCCTCAGCTGATCCTGTTTCCTCAGACTGGAAGCTTCAGAGTCCTCATCCAAATGGATCTCAGATGAACTGCTGCTCAAAAGCCTAAAAGCTTAACCAGCTTCAGTTCCTGGTCCTCACGCCTTATATACCTTTCTGCTTTCTGCCATCACTTCCTGGGATTAAAGGTGTGAGTCACCATGCCTGGCTGTTTCCAGTGTGGCTTTGAACTCACAGAGATCCGGATAGATCTCTGCCTCCCAAGTGATAGGATTAAAGGTGTGTGTGCCACCATTTTCTGGCTTCTATATCTAGTGGCTGTTCTGTTCTCTGACCCCAGATAAGTTTATTAGGATGCACAATATTTTGGGGAACACAATATCACCACATTTCACAATACTTGAAGAAATAAGTAAAGGAAGTTGAAGTTTCCTTGCATGTCTAGAGACAATTTTAATGAAAAATCAGTCCAGTCTTGCTTCTGTAAATATGGCCAATCATTCATATACTGACCACTCCACAGTACACTTGAGTGCAGTTGCACATAGCTAAATCTTTCTTGATACTCAAGGCACTCAGAAAATGTTAAAAAAAAAATTATCATTGAATCAATACTGAACTTTCAATCTGTTGCCAATTTTGTTTTTGGACATGTGGTTTCCAGTTAAACGACTGTATCACTTAAGTTTAAAATGCACATGCCAAATATACCACTTTCTTCAGTTCCTAAAATATAGCACAAGTATTTAGAATTAAATATGAGAGGAATGACTATTTATTCATTTATGAAGTAACTATTAACGAAGGAATACCAGGATTGAAACAGAAATGATGCTGGTGGGGAAATTGCTCTCCAGAGTTCCATTTCAAATCCGTGGCTACGGCAGCAATCCATACTTCTTCGCATTAAGCTAACAAAGGAGGTTATCACCTGCTCATTCTCAGAATGGCTTTGGACTGGAAAAGAGGCTTGGGATTCAACACAAGCTCCTAGCACACGGTGTCATCAGTCCTAACTGCCTTGCTCTGTTCCTCACACCCATCTCCATCTCGCCTTCCTCATCTGTTAGGCCACTAGTTAAAATGATAACTGGGGGTAGGAGGGGGGCGCTGTGGGATGTGTACCAATTCCCAGTAACTACTCACAGATGACATGGAATCAGTTTTCATTTCAGTGTGATGAACTCCCATGTCAATAGGCTATATTACTGACACTCTCTAATCAATTTTATTATTGAATTTCTACCGTTTTTTTAATCAACCACCATGTTTCCACTTGTAACTCCATGTGCTCCTCGTATCTGCAGATGAGAAATCATCCCATTTAAGCCAATATGTTTAAGGTGCCGTTACGGGGACCAAAGGTTCTGTTGTCTCTGATGGTGCCTGCCACGTACTGGCAGAGGACTGCCTGGCCTCCTGCTGAGATAAGGGAATTCTGTGTGGAACAGTTGGGATCCAAAGACCCAATCCTTTTTTTAAATGGTGGTGCAGGTGTGGAGATGCAAGAGCCTTGTATACTGTCAGTGGAAATGTAAATTGGTACAGCAAATGAAAAAAAAAAAAAAAACAGTATAGGAGTTCCTTAAAAACCTGCTGTAGAGTCCAGCAATCCACTCCTGGGAATATATCTGGAGGAAATGAAATGATATCTTTTTCAATGCTGGTAGTTTCCATCTGCACAGCAACTCACAGCTGGGGAATACAGTATTCCAAGTTCCCATTCAAGGAACCCTGCTCAGGCAGTGGATTCAGGACAGGTTTGTGTACTGTTCACAAGTGGGTGCAGGATGCGGTTATTGACGGCAACCACACTCCTTGGGAAGTCCATGAGGCATGACTTCATGGCAAGTATACTGTCCAGAGAGAGGCAGACTCTACTCAGGTGGGCATCAGAAGAGCTGCTGAAATCACCTGAGGGTGGCAAGGGAAGTCAGTGTCTGTGGACAAGAACACAGAAGACCTGCTGTGACAGACAATGGTCCTCCACAAGCATGGTCATTAATGTCACTTCCCTTAGTGCCCTGACGTTGAACATGTTGGGCATTTTTATTTGACAAGTTGAGGACAGTGCTGTGTTCTTGCAAAACTTCCATTAGCGCAGCTAGATCCTCCAGAATTTTCTTTCTATGATGGAGACCAAAAAGGGAAGTGAGGGACAAGTGTCACTGGTAATATATATATATCGGAAGCTAAATAAGAAAGGGTATCTAACCAACTCATGAATGCCATTTTCTGGTGGTTCCTACACAGATCTGAGCTGCCTATGTGGGAGGTCATCCCTTGCATGCATCCTTACTGAGGTTCTGAAAGCAGTCACCCCTGCCTGACCAAAAGTCTCCCCTGCTTCCCGACCCTCCCCCAGAACCCTGCAAGTGTTTTCCATGAATCCCCAGATCCTGTTAGGAACCTCTAGGCTGAGCCAGTGACACAGCTGCATGGACAGAGGGGACTCCATGTCAGAGCGGTTTCCACGGAACCCTTCACCCACTCTCTTAGTGAAGTTGCATGTTAACTTAGTTTGTGTCCTGCTCTTCCAGCTTCCCAGTGCTGTAAAAATTCATGAGATCTTAAATTAGATCATCAAAACCAATGTGAACAAATTAGAGCAGAAAGCAGACTGCACGGGAAGCTCGCTGCAGACATCGTCGGAAGCTCCAGTTGGATTTAAACCCTTTCTGTGCATATTTGACCACGGAATTCGAGAAGCAAACAAAACAACAGTTTCACTCCTCAGACTTTTGAGACGTGTCAGCAAAATTCCCTGACAGGCATGAAGGTTTATGAATACCAAGCAGCTCTTCATCAAGGTGTTGACTGTTTCCAGGGCTTCTGCATTTCATGGCTGTACTGGATAATTTAGGATGGCCTCTGCAGAATGTGTTGGAAATAAACAAAAAGAAAAATTTTACTGATATGTCAGGTGTGCTGTAAGTATAAAAACATTAAATAAAAAATAAAAACCAGTGCTCAGACCGATGAAGTAAACATTCTGCAAGAGGATTTCTCAGGCAGCTGGCAGGAACTCAGAGGTTCTTTGTTCCAAGTTTGAGAATCTACCTTCAGTTTTTTATGCATAAACACACACACACACACACACACACACACACACACACACACACATACAAAATCAATCAATCAATACCAAATGTTCCTAGAAATTAAGTTTGAATTAGCCAAGAGAAACGTATGGGATCATGTGGGGGCTTTTCCAGATCATTCCAGAAGTTGGGAGAGGCAGACTGAAGGATGAATTGTATAGACAGATGGTAGATGAGAAGTCTTTCTTCAATTTCTTTCATTTTTTTCTGTTTTTCTATCATCACTAGTTTATGACAGGTTTCTCTTTGGAAGCATATGTTTTATAGAATTAAATTATACTGCAATAATATGCAGCTGTTGTTTGGGCCTTTTGCACATGATATCTCACGAAAGGGCAGCTTCTTTTCCCTGTTCCCAGAACACTCTGTTGTTTGGAAGCTGTTGGTCACATGACTTATATCAGCACCAACACCAACAACTCCCACGTCATAATTAATCCTGATCACTTATTATCTGCTTGTTTCAGTTTGCATATTTTCAAGTTTCTGTTCCTAGTCATCTATTTGAATTACTTCAGGCATGCATTCAATGATACACAATTTGACGGCATAGGTTGTTTGTTTTGGTTACTGTGGATGCTGAGAATGGAAACCAGAGTTTGCTTATGTTAGACAAGTGCTTCACTGAGCTATTCTCCCTCAGCTGTGGAGTTTTGAACTGATCAAAATCATCTTATACGTGAAATGTGAATATACATGAAAGTTAATTAGAATGATTACATAGGTCTTTCAGTATTCATGTGACTAAAAATTGAAAAGTACAGAAACTTAACAGTGGAATATTTTAGGACTACCTCTCATTTTAATCCTACCTAACTTTCCTAAAACATTCAGCACCTATATTTGCAAGCATGGTTCAGCTTTTGCTTTATGCATGGCTTATGTGTTAGGGAGTCCATTTTCTACTCTATTATTAGTTTCCTGGAAGCTCAGGCTCCTCATTAGGTCAGCACCACCGTCACTGACTGTTCCACAGTGGTCACCCTGGGTGTCACGGTGGAACACAGGGGAAGAGATACCCCAAAAGCAGAGAGTCTTGCAGTGTCCCCAACCACCTCACACTTTCTTCTGATAAGAAATCTGTCACTGTTCATCTTGTCATTACTCCACATATCATCTTTTCCTGTGACTGTGGGTAGCGTCTTCTCTATCCTGGGTTTTCATGTCAGCTTGGGACATTTCTGGCTGTGTTGTTTTTGTATTCCTGTGTTTGCTTGGGTCTATTCATCTACACTGTGGATACATACACAGACATGGATAAGGCGTACATAGCATGATAGTGGGTACTTTTTATATACTCCTGAGTGAGGAGCTAATCACTGGGATGTAAATAGTTCATATACACCTTGGGTATAGGTAGTCTATACATAATGTGGATGCAGGTTATTTACATATACCTTAGATATGTGAGGTTTAAACATAGTGTTATATAACAGTTTCTTCCTAATGAAACATTTCGTCTCCCAAGGTAGCACCTTAAGACAGAAAATAAACAACTCAAAATAGCTTCAGGAAGTTCCTGAAACTGAATAGATTCACTAGGCTCCTCCTTCCAAGTAAACAGTAATGACTGCTGAGAGTCACTTTCAGATGAAAAGTTTTTAGCCACTTGGAAGAAGCAGAAACCACCTGAGCTGCATGGAAGGGGCTTTGGCCAACCAAGCCACCTGGAAAGATACTTTCTAACCCATTGAACTGTCTGCAGGCTGTGCAGTGTGCTCCAGATTGCCAGTTTTCATGGGACCATGCTGGGTGGGCTTTGGTGCTGCAGCTGTCTATGAGTCATTTCTGCACCTTTATAAGTAACTTTTCTGTAATATTCCTGTAAGTAACCCAAATAAAATGCATTGGTTAACCAAGTTGGACTTTGGTGATACCCATATTTTGGTCTGCCCTGAGATCATTTTCTGTAGCAAGTAGACATGTGAGCTGCACCCCAGGGGAAGTCTGTCACATAATAGATGAATGAAGATGGTTTATACACACCTGAACCACATAAGGTTTAGCTACTTTATGCAATATAGGTTGTTTATGTATAGCTTAGATGTGCAAGGTTTGCACAGACTATTGGGTCTATTCATCTACTAGGTGGTTTATATACAACTCAAATGTGTATAGAAAGTTTTACACATACCATGGTTGAATGTGATATGTCTAAACACCTTAGTTGTCTGAGGTTTATAGACTCTATAAAGTTTCATCAAACATGAGAATATTTGCACACTGTTCCTTCACATTGCTTTTCTGTTCTCTCTTTTCCCCTTTGTTTCAGAGACACCAATGACCCCAAGTCATTGACAGTTACCTCTCATCTTTTCCTTGGGCTGATTATTTTCGTTTTATTCTCTTTTCAGTTTGTGTCTTATTTTTAGATGGTTTTCTCACTGTTCCTTAAGCTATGCATTTTTATACAAAGCCCAGTTTGGTGTATTTACTCACTGTGAATGTCTAATGTTCCCAGCAAGGTGACCCTCATCACAACTCAATCTTAGCACCACTTAGTGTCTTAAGGGGACTTTCTGCATTAGCCAATGTTGCCTCTTTCTCATCCACTTGTTTTTGCCAGCCCTCAGACTAATTATACTCACCATCTTTAAATTAGACTCCACATATGATAATTAACATATTCTGCTCTGTGATGGTTCCTTTGACCCAGCACATTGCTTTCCATGTTTACTGGTGGTGTGGCATGGATTGGTACCTCATTATTTTTTGGTTGCCAAGTCATGCTTCAACCATTGATCAACTTACCGTGTCTATCTATCGTTTGTTATGCCTGATCACAATTAAAGTTGTTTTCCTCTTTGAACTGTGAAGGATGACAGTAAACACTGGAACATAAGCTTTAGTCTGTATGTGTCTGCCCTTCTCCAGGTCCTATACCTAGAAGGAGACTGAGGGGCCTTATGGTAACTTTGCATTAAGCATTTTAAGCATATACTGACTGGTTACTGAGCACATGCTCTTGCCCTGACTTCCATGCTTTCTCTAGTATTGGTTATTTCTGTCTTATTTTATGCACGTTTCCAGATATAAAAATGTCAAAAAGGTATGCCTACATTTTCTCTAGATTCTAGAGTTTTACAACTGTGACTTATGCCAGTTGTCCAGTTGGGTGAGTTTTACACATGGTGTGAGTTCACATTCAACCTTCCACATAGTTGCTCAAGCAACAGTCATTGTGACTTTCCCCACCCACACTAAATTTGTATCCATTTAAAAAAATGAACTGACTTGAGCCTAAGAGTCTGTTTATGACCTCTTGAAATTAAATGGGGTCTTTAGCTCAATTTGGGATGTTTCACTATCTTGACAACATTACATGTTCTCATCCTAGTATATGAGTTGTATTTCAATTTATTCATAACTCATTAAATTTCTTCCAACAGTGTACTGCAGTTTTCAGTGAGCAAACTTTCTGCTTCTTTAAATTTATTACCAAGCATTTTTTTTTTGTGATAGTATGAATAAAGCTGCCCTTGAATTCATTATCAGTTTCTGGCATAAAGAGACTATTTTTTTTGAGTGCATTGCCAGGCCTCCCACCTATTTATACATTTTAGTGGACTTCTTAGGATTTCCTTCAAACTCAACTATGTTCTCATGCAGAAATAACTTTTCTCCTTTTCTTTAAAAAATTATCTTCCTTATACTTATTTATCTATGTGTATGTGTATATGCATGTCAGGGTGCATGTGCATGTGTGTGTGTGTATGTGTGTGTGTGTGCATCAGAGGACAACTTGCATGAGTCAGCACTTACTTATTCCTTTATGGTCTGGGTATCTCTTACGTCTTCTTCCTCTCCATTTGTCCCAGCTAGAATATTTAGCACAATGCTAAATAAATATGACGAGTGGCAAGACTTTGTCTTTCTTCTGATCTTATATGGAAATTCCTAGTTTTCCACATTTGGGGAAGAGAGGGGTGTCAGCAGTGGGATTTTCATGGATGGTCTTTATCATGCAAAAGAAAACATGTTGTGTTATTAGTTCTTTTAGTATTTTTATTATCAAAGAGTAGTGGACGTATGCTCTATTTCCTTTACATCCATTGGGTAGAACACCTGATTCTGTCCTTCATCCTATAAGCGTTTGATTATATTCCCATTCTATTACTATAATGTTAATACACTATATCAATGGTCTTTCAGGTGTAAAATCAACCCTCCATTCTCATTACACCTTACCTCGGCCACATTATAATTCTCTCTGTACTTAATGGGAGTCTAATCAATATTGTCTATGTGGTAAAGCACATTGGTCTATGTTTATCTTTTCTGTGATGCCACCATCTTGTTTTGATATCAAGGCCACTCTGGTCATACAGAACACATTAGGAAGACCTTGTGAAGGTCTTAGAAAGTGATTTAAGGTATGTTAAAAAAAAATGAGACTTAAAAATGATACATCGGATGTTAAAACTTCAAAGTTCTAAGTTTAACACTAACCAGTGGAGTTCTGGTAAACCATTGATCTAACCTTAGTAAAGCACTGGTTAGTATTATCACGCTGAAAACACCTCTGTCCAATCCATATATATCCAGACATGCTTCTAGTACACTGATAACTTTTCAGTGTTTGCTATGGCTCAAAGACATGAGCCTATTCCAGCTACTTACAGACACTGATTTTACTACAATGAGGGTTTCAGTACAGATTACAGATAATGATTGTGCTACTATATCTAAAACTTTTACCTCTTTCTTTAAAAAAATTCACGTAAGTTTCAAGGAGTCACATCTTGGATCTGTCACAGGTCAAACAAACTCCAAGATGTGGTGATATTGTGTTCCCCAATATATTGTGCACCCTAATAAACTTATCTAGGGTCAGAGAACAGAGCAGCCAGCCACCAGATACAGAGGCCAGAAAATGGTGGCACACACACCTTTAATCCTAGCATTCAGAGGCAGGGATCCATCTGGATCTCTGTGAGTTCAAAGCCACACTGGAAACAGCCAGGGATGGTGACACACACCTTTAATCCCAGGAAGTGATGGCAGGAAGCAGAAAGGTATATAAGGCATGAGGACCAGGAACTAGAGCCTGGTTAAGCTTTTAGGTGTTTAGCAGCAGTTCAGCTGAGATTCCTTCCGGATAAGGACTCAGAGGCTTTCAGTTTGAGGAAACAGGATCGGCTGAGAAGTTGGTGAGGTGAGGTTAGTTGTGGCCTGTTCTGTCTCTCTGATCTTTCAGCATTCATCCCAATAGATGGCTACCTGTGGCATCTATTAGCATATCAATGCTCCCGCTGGCCCCCAGAAGCCCTCAGTATATCATAAGTACCTGTTATACATTTCATAGCCCATGCTAGCATCCTAGCCCTTCTCACCTCCTCCTCTACCCTAAACTCCTTCAAGCTCCTTCCCTTCCCCCAGCTACTTATCTTTCTTATAATTCAGCTATTCTCACTATCCTGTATCTACCAATCATCTATCATCTGTCTATCTACCTATCTATCTATCTTCTATCAATCATTCTATCTCTCATCTATCTAACATCTATCCCTATCTATCTCTTTCTATCATCTTGCTCTTTTTGCTTTCTTACTACGCACTATTCTTTGCTCTCTTGAAGACAGCGCTGGCTATGTCCAGTCTGTTGGCCGTGTTCAGTCTACTCCTTTCTCTCTCTGCTCTGGACACTTTCAAATGCTTTTGGCTGCTCTCTCATATCTACAATAAAAACCTCAACTATAAAAAAAGAAAGAACGGCAAGTGTTGGCAAACTGGATTAGAAAACCTTATTTAACAGTACACTGTAAGAAAATAAGCTCAAATGCAATTACATAGGTATTTGCAAATAAGAATCAGGTATGTAAATATTAACTCAAAAAAGCAGGAGTGGCTGCATTAGCATCAATCAGGCTGCAGAATTAGTTTGGCTCTATATGCAAAGGATACAAAAAATTAATTATAGTGAGAGAGAAAAAAATCTACCCAGAAGTCATAGCTATTTTAAACAGCAATGCAAGGGAGCCACAGATATTTAAAGTAAAGTAGAAAAGCTTAAAAAAAGAAAGAAAGAAAAAAAAATGTTACAGTGGGAAACTTCGACGCCCTTCAAAAAGCAATATAAAATTCACAGAGATGTAGCCTAATCAAACACTAATTAACACAAATCTTTTTAAGATGTTTATTTAAAATTTATGTGTATGAATGTTTTGCTTTCTTGTATGTACACTATGTGTGTACAACGCCAACCAAGGCCAGAAGATGGCGTTGGATTCCCTGAAGCTGAAGATGGTTGTGAACCAAACACAAGTCCTCTGCAAGAGTAGCCAGTGCCCTTGACTGCTGAGCCATCACTCCAGGCCCAAATTTAATAACTCCTTCCCATAAAACAAGTTCCAAGATTTGATAAAGACAATAGTAGAAGGGGAAAGGAAGAAAGTAGTATCAACCTAAAATGAGCACATACCTTTGGAATAAGCAACATTGTTCCTTTGTTTATTAAATAAGAAAAAGTGACCAAGCACATCCAGAAAATACTTGCCCAGGAAAATTCACTGCAGCTTTATTGAGAAAACCCAGACAGAAAGCAGTCTGCTTTATTGGGAGATTAAAGGCACACTGTGGGACATTCATCGGAACTGACTGCAATGGGAAGAACAAACTTATAGTATAAGGAACACCGGGGAATCCTGTTGAGAGAAAGTCCAATGCCTATAATGTCCTCTGCAATAAGTGACGTTGGAGAGAGGTTGCCTCGAGCAAGTGTGTGGTCAGCATTGAAGGGACACCAGAGATCTGTCTGCAGGAGGCAATGCTTCCCTCCTTTGGACCATGGGGTTACTTTAAGTCAGTTTTCAGAAATGTGAGCACCTAAGGTCCTTTCATTGGGTTAAACTTTAATTCTACTCAACTGGAAAAACAAATCATAGCCCAAGGTCTGGCAGGGCACAGGTCAGAGACTGGGGCAAAAATGGGTAATTGAATGTCATGGTAGCCTTCTGTTTGCTTCATTTTGAATGTTTTCATGGTTAAGATGAACCTGGGAAGGAGGCACCACAGACAGAAGAAAGCAAAACCAAAGGGGGAAAGACACTGGAGGTTTGACTGCAGACTCACACATGACATTGAGGGGGAACTACCGATTTCAATTATGTCCTAGGGAGGAAGACTGTAAAGATTGGCTGTAATCAACAAGCAGCACACATACCAGCAGACAGACTCTAAATCCAGCACAGGAGTAAATCTATCCACAGGAAATTTTACATGAAAAATCAGGGACTATCAATACTAATAAGATAACGTGTGGAGAGAACATGAAATTAAAGACATTGGTCAAAAACTTTCAAAGATGTCATTGGGGTTTTTTGACAAAGATGCAATTAGCATCTTTGAAATTTTGAAATGTTTTTTTCTTGAACCATTATAGATTCAGGGACGGTATCTTCATTCTCTATTACACAGACTGAATCTAATTGCTGAGCTACAGCTTCCTAAACCAGTGCAAACACTGTCACCTTGGTCCTCCTTGATTGAACACTGGGATGTTGGTTGAAGTGCATCCATTCCACACCTCACACCTCCTTGTTTCCATGAGGGCTATCTCCCTCACCATCTAGATCCATCCACACTTGTATCATCTGTTAAAATAATAGTTGCTCACTGAAAAATGTTATGAGATTGAAACAAGAGGTGGCACACAAGTGTCTCCTAATGGCCATATCCCTTCCCCTGTCCTCAGAATGGGCTGTAGATGCCAGGACATCATAGTGAAACACACCTGTGTATAATACATATATGTGTCATGTCTAGTGTGTGGCATGTGAGTGTGTGTACATGTAGTATGTAGTACATGAATATATGTATATAGGTAGTAATGTATATGAGATGATGGAAAGGAGGGAGGAACAGGAGTGGGACCCAGAACTCTGGGTATAGGACTGCAGCCTGTGGCTCCAGGAGCTGCTGTAGTCTGACTCCCAGTGTGGCCATTTCTACCAGGAACAAAGCCTGTGGTGAAGCAGAGGTCATGCAGCTCCCAGTTAATCATGGGAAGAGAGGTTGTCTGGAAACTATCTGGTCAACCATCAGCAGACCATAGCAGGGTGCATGTCCTTTTTACAAAAGAGACCTGGTAGACCAGTTGACTTTAATCAATTGCCCTAAATGTAAGCCCCTCCCATGTCTTACCCATGTTTCCATACAGCAGCTTGGGCTAGTACATTTCTGGCCACTTTGAAATGAGCTCTGACCCCATACACTAAACAGCTTCTGCAGTCCTGCCTTCCACATCAGGAATGAATGTCTCCTCTGAAACCAAGACCTCAAATTAATGCTTCCTTCTTAGCTGTCCCCATTAAGAAGAAGAGTGACTAATGTACTAGTCTTTGGAAAAGACACACAGTGCTCCTATATGTCGATGAAAGTAGAAGGTCTGGAACAATCGTGGGCTGTGTTGCCTAACAGACCAGATGTTCAGCCAGGTCCATGCTGACACCCCAGACACCCCTGAAACACACAGGACCTAAGTTCCATCAGACCTCAGCATTTAGCTGGTTCACACAAAACTAATGGAGTAAGAGCAAGACCTTACATGAGGCAAAGGTGATTTGAGCTGCCAGATAACAAGGTAAAGGCGATAGAGGGTAAATCTCTGCTTTGTTTTACTTCCGATAAAATAAATAGAATATAAAAAGACCACAGAGAGAGAAACGTGCTCTTATAAAAAAGACTTCAGGAACTCTAGCAATTGAAAATGGATGGATATGGGCTGAATCTTTTCCCCAAGAAACCATTATAACAAGATATTTTTCAATAGAAAAAGTTAACACTGACTCAATGTATAACTGTGAGTAATATTGAAGGATAAGCACGTAGAAACTTGTGAAGGTTCTTATCTGGAATTGTGTTTTTCAAAGGCATTGCCAAGGTATTGGTAGTATCTCTAGGCTTTGATGTATAATATGTCTGTGAGATAAACCTAAGAGAAAGAAAGAATGGCGGCACAGGAAGAGAGGGGTGAAGACTGCAACCAAGGTTATATCAAAAGGACAAGAGGCTGTCCAATGCATTTCCATTTAGGAGTACCTGAAAATTCCTATAGTGATCATTTTAGACACGAGCCAGTGGCCCACAGGAACAGGTCAGCAGCCACCCCTTCCCTGGATGGTGGCCTTGTAACTGTGCTGTCCTGAGGATGCTGAGTCCTCCTGGCATCCATCTTTACTCTGGGTTGCAAGTTCTGGTTGCTTTTGCTGGAAATGTTGCTCTTATTTTCATATATTTTCATAGTTAATAAAAGTCCTGTCTACACAGTAAAAAGTTGAGTGTACCATTATCACATAGGTAATATAAGTCTATACTATAGGTGCAAACTGGAGCTCTGATGCACACTGTAATAGACAAGGAAATTCATATATTATTTACTCAATACTTAGTGTATTTACCAGAAAGTGATTTGTATATTTTATAGCAGTAAATAAATGGTATAAGTAATAAAATAAAAATATTTCCACAATTAAAATATAAAATATATGAAGTATTTATAATAGTATATGCAATCACTATTTTATAACACTTATCCTTTATGTATTACATATAGTAAATAATTAACTATATAATAATTCATTTCTGTACTGTAGTAAATGTATACATGTCTTTAATATATTATATATACAATGTCATACTTTATGCTAGCCTATATTCTAAGTTGTATCACATTGTATATAACATTATTACTCTTAAAATCCCTATAACACTTGATTTTAATGATGATATTTGGTAATAGTTGGATAATATGTGATTACCTGATAAGTTATTTTTATAGATGGTTAATTTTTGCTAATATTTGGATGGTATATAATTAAGTAGCATATTAATTGTTGCTAATAATGGGGTTTTTGGTAATAGTTGGATAAAAGTTAATCATTCGAATCACATGTGACCTCAGCAACAGATTGCTTTCAGAAACGTGGACTTAGGAGGCATTTGGGGGGCATCTGAGCACAGTCGCAGGACTGACACTAGGCTCCAGTGTGAACATAATATGTCAAGAGACAGTGAGTCATTGGACACGCTCACAGAAGACACAATAATCTCATGATTAGGGCCTCAGGAACTAGAAGTGGACTGTTTACACTTCCTGAAGGGTCCTTACAGAGGGTTTCTGTGAAAGAGGTTCAACTTGGTCCTATGAAAAGAGTGGAAGACAGATGGAGAAGGAAAGAGGTTATTGTGGATGATTTTTTGATAAATAAAACACTGATTGGCCAGTAGCCAGGCAGGAAGTATAGGCGGGACTAGCAGAGAGGAAAAAGGAAAGGACAGGAAGGCAGTGAGGGGAGACACTGGCTGCCGTCCAGGAAGCATCATGTAGAGGCAACAGGTAAAGCCATGGAACACGTGGCAACATATAGATTAACAAAAATGGGCTTAGTATAAGAGTAAGGAGCTAGACAATGGTAGACCTGAGCTAATGGCTGAGCAGTTTAAATAATAGAAGAGTCAGTGTGTTTATTTTATAACTGGGCTCTGGGACTGGTGGGGCTTGGCAGGACCTGGAGAGAAGCTCTCCAGCTATAAGAGGTGGAGGAAGAACAGATCCCACAGATAGCAGAGCAAAGACTCACCAACTGAGAAAATCATGGGTTCCAGCTTCAGGCAGGGCAGCTCTTGGAGTGGGGGTGGGGGCAGCTAGAGCCCTCCTCCTACTAATGCTGGAGGGGGGAAATGCTCCCATGACTCCCATGAGGATGTGCCCTTGAAGAGGTACAAAATGGGTATGTGTCACCTGCATCTTCTGGGGTAGCTTGTACTGCTTGAGGTTGAATTGAGAGTGAGCTTCCTGGAAGCCTGCATGACACTCCTTCCCCTCTCTGCCTGTGAGTCACCTGTGAGTGTGACCAGCACCTACTTGGGGCAATCCTGCTCCTCCTGTCACTTCACACAGGATAGTAGGTAGTAGTCAGGACTGACTGACATCATTAGTAGCTATAATGATAGGGGACAGTCCAGACTCCAATGAATTATACTTGGGTAATCCGATACAAAAGGGACTTGTTTCAAAGGGGCAGTGAGGGATAGGGAGAGAGCAATAAGGAGAAGCAACCTACGAAGAGCCAGCTGGAAGAGGCCAGCAGGGGCTCAGAAGAGTTGAGAATTGAAAACTTCATGGAGAAAGGGAAGGTTAGGACCAACCACCCACTGGAGACCTGGGTTTCATGGAGCCCTCAGGGTTTGGGTGACTCTGTCCTCAGGGACAGCTGGGATGAACAGGAAATCCTTGCTGTAGCTGCAGTTCCCAGGCAAACGCTGTTGGAGCTAAGTGAGGCTTGGGACTGCTGGGAAGTATGTTGTGCTTGCTCATACCTCTGGACAGTGTGGACAAACTGTAGCAAGCCAAGTGCTGGGAGGTGGACTTAAAAGTGACAAAGGTGGATTGGATATCACCACATACCGCACATATTGAAAAGTAATCTGCAGATGGTTACAGAAAGTCTGTGTAGGAAGCACTGTTTCTTAGCTCTTCCTTGAGATGTGGGACTAATGCAGCCATCATTGCTGTGGGTGATGGCCTAATGACATGCCATGCCTTAGAATTGTGCTAAGGCAAGCCTGAATGCTGGCTTGGAAGAACCTTGCTGAAAAACTATAAAGAAACCCTGTCTTCACACTTGAAAAAAGAAAGCACTTTTTAAAACACCACATATATTGTACCACATAAGAAAGCCCACAGTAGAGAAAGCAAAAAACAATATAACTTCTACTAATATGAAAATAAAAATTTACCATGCTTGTGTTTACTTAGAGAAACCAAGTTCAGATGCCAGTCATGCTGTGGATATCACTCTGTATGCTGTGAATATGTTGCTCTGATTGGTTGATAAATAAAATGCTGATTGGCCAGTAGCCAGGCAGGAAGTATAGGTGGGATAAGCAAGCACGGAGAATTGTGGAAAGGTTGGAAGGCTGAGTCAGGAAACACCAGGCTGCTGTCCAGGGAGCAGCATGTAACAGCACACAGGTAAAGCCATGGAATATGTGGTGAAATATAGATTAACAGAAATGGGCTGAGTTTAAGTGTAAGAGCTAGTGAGTAGTTAGCCTGAGCTAATAGCCAAGCAGTTTTAGTTAATATAAGCCTCTGTGTGTTTACTTGGGTCTGAGTGGTTGCTGACTAGGCAGGACACAGGAAAAACTTCTGACTCCACAGTCAGATCTTTGAAGCTCATAGAACTCCAGTAGGATCTAGGGTCCAGAATCTCTTCCACATGTAGAAAAAGGAGAATGAGATGTGTGGGCAGCTAGCAATTTGGAGTGCTGGCCTGGAATTGGAGTACATGGAGACTGAACAAAATGGAAGCAGTTAACCTGCTGGTAGGACATGGCAAGGCATGGCGGGGCTTTGCCCAAACCCAGAGGCAACTGTGCCCTTTGCCTCAACAATGCCTCCTACAGACAGACAGCTTCAGTGATTCTGCTATAGGAAATCACAGCTACAGGATCGGCCTGCTGTGGCCTTGAATTGTTTGGCAGCTTTTTATTTTTTATTTTTAAACTCAGCAAATGTTGTGCAAAGCATTAGAATACATGGTTTTAGAAGCTTTAGGGCACATGGTTGGTTTATGGACTCTTAAGTATTTCTTTTCTTTTTCTCTCTTTCTCTCTTTTCTTCTTTTTAAGATACCAAATAGAGGTCTTTTGAAAGAACCTTGAATTTTCAAAACTGTATTATGGAAATGTTATAGAATTAGAATTAACAACTAACTCTATGCCACAATTGTCTAGTGTTCCTTCATTTGGACCATTTTCTCCTGAGTTCAGAGCATGGCTTCTCACATTGCTTTCTTTTGTCTTTCAGGAGACCAAATTGTATGGCTCTGGCTCTAGCCTCTATGGTTTGAATGGATTGACTCAATTTTTTCACTACACTTCTCATTTTAATTCATCACTGAATAATTGAATAATAAAAACTCCTCTGGTGAGATAGTGACTGTTTCACCCTTTATTCATAATCTTTTTAATTCAACAATATCTGCTTTTTGTCTACTAACTGACTTATTAAAATTAAATGGAATTTCCAGACACAAAGTGTGCATATATTTGCATAGCTAAATTTGCTCTTAGCAAAACATTACCATGGAAATAAAATAACAGTAAAGGAAGCCAATTAATTAAATTTGTGAATTTTTAAATTCTTAAAAATTTATTCAAACCCAAGCAGTAGCATGTGAATTAGCAAGCACTTAAATATTAAAGAGTGTGGCACTTGACTAAATGTGTACAAAGAATGAATGCAATCAGAACAAAATTAAGGTCTCAATGTGCACATACATTATTGAAATATATATGTACATATTTGTGTTTATATATGTGAATGTGTACATAAAAGTGTATGAATATGTGTATGCATTTATATTTGTATGCATTTGTATATTGTTGGCTCATATATGCATTTATATGAATGTATGTATATGTGTGTGTATAAATGGACATATGTATATCTATATGTATATGTATGAACATGTATGGGTATGTATATATGATATGTATGGAGGTATGTATTTATATATTATCTGAATGTATATGCATATATGTATGTATGTGTTTATAAATGTTTATGTGTATGAACTTATACATGTTTGTATATGTATGTGAAGTAACAGAGGTCAAGTTTACTTGCCATCCTCTGTGAATTTTATCCATAGAAGCAAGTTTAGTAACCGAAGCTTTCTGCAGGGATTTTTTTATTATATACATTTATTTATTTTTGGGGGCCATGGGTTGTGTGGTGATTAGAGGACACTGGAATTGGTTCTCTCCTTCTACCATATGTGGATCCTAAAGATCAAACCCAAGTTATCAGGATTAGCAGCAAGTGCCTTTAACCCCTAGGCCATCTTGCCAGCCCACCCCTCAGGGGTTTTTAAGGTGAGATCAGTACAGAAGTGTCCACACTTTGTTCCTCCTAGTGTCTTATGGCTCATAAATATGCCAAACACTCCTGTCTAAGGAGAGCAGAGACCCTCTGATCATGAGCCCAGTGGGAGATGATCCTGTTTTATTAGAATCAAGCTCCACAGACATCAGAAATTATATCCTGGTGAAGCATGGTGATTTAGCAAATAACAATTTGGTTATTTCTCAGAAACTAGTCTAAAACAGCTAGAGAGCATGGAATTCCGACCGAGGCAGGAGTCAATCAAAGGAGCCATCTTCCTTTGACACTGTGGTGATGTGTATGGCTATTTCAGGGGATGTTTCTCAGTCATCAACTTGAGAATTGTAGGGGCAAAGTGTTAGAATTCCTAGCCACTCGCCCAGCTACATGACTGTGTGTGCGCTGGCAAGATGCTTAGTCATCTCAGGGCCTTACGTACTACCTAATCCATGCGCTGCGTGATCATGTAATTTGTGCACAGCGTGAACATGTAATCTATGTTCGTGCGTGGCATAGCTACTCATGCAAGGCATAGCTACATAAGCCCATATGCGCATGTGCGGGGGGTGGGGGGGGCCGGGGGGAACCTATAAAAGTGGGTTCCACTTTTTCTTCCCTCTTCTTCCTGCTCAGTATTCCCCATAGGCCTATGCACATCCGTTCTGTTCCCTTCCCTTAACAAATTCTTATAGTGGGTTTTGTTGTACCTTGTGGCTTTTTTCTCGAACAGTAAACAGTGCCACTTAGTGAATAACACAAAGGACCAGAGAGAGCAGAGCATGGGCTCCTAAAATAACAGAGCACTGAGAAAGCAAAGTGAGGATGCAGGGGACAGTGGCCACAGGAGTTGTCCCACAGGTGTCCCGAGCCTACCTTCTGCTCCCAGCTTGGCTGTCCCCATGCTGTTCTGAGGTCTTCTGGCTTCCGAGGAAAGAGCAATAGGGCCATGTGTTTCCATCGGAGTGCCTGTGTGTTGTACTGCCTGTGCTGTACTGCAGGGGCTCCCCATGTGAGCACACTCCATCCTGCTGCAAATCCATTTAGAACTCTGCAGGGGTCTCGCCTACTTCCTGCAGGTGAGAATTTTGTTTCTGCCACATTTACAGTTGGTTAAGAAGAGCTAGGATGCTGGAGCAAGGCTATAATAAGGAGTTCTGTAGCCCACAGAGTCCTCTAGTGAACACAGCTAAGAGGAAATGTCTCCCCCTTCTTCTCCTCCTAGGACCCTCTGCAAGCCTCTTGCTAAGGGAGTCATCAGCCTACAGAGACCAGTTCCAGTCAATAGGGTCAATGTCACAACATAAAGTCATATAGGATGGAGAAGACAGAAACTCCTATTACACTATATTTGAGTTGAATCTCTGACCTATTAGCCATATTTTAAATTTTAATATGTTCTCTTGATGTTATCCTGACAACTCTAACCATGCTGGTAACTTCCTTGCCATTCACTCTCCCTTAATCTGCACTATGAGCTAAAAGTCCCACAGGATAAGAAGGTGAGGAAGAGGGAGGCCAGTTTAAAAGGATTAGCTGCTGCTTGCTCAGGGGAGCACTGCTAACTTGGAGAATTAGCAGGCGAATCGACTCTAAACATTTAGGTCACCCCAGGAGCAAGAACCATCCTTGCAATAAGGGGATGCAGATTAGTCACCAGCTGCCTCGGGACAGGAAATGAGTTCTTGGCCCATTTCATGATGGAGAGAAATCCAGTTAGCGCTTCACACAGCCAAGTTGCTGACTGGCCTTGAAGAGCGTACAGGGGAGAGAGGCTATTGCTGTCCAGATGGCTGCTCCCCAGGGCCCAGTGGACGTCACCAATGCAAAGGACCCTCAATTACGAGGCACTTCACTGCCAGAAAAACAAAATAATTGTCAGCAGGTAATTCTCCTACTAATGACTGGCACATCTCTGGGAGATGCGCCCTCAACCATCAAGGGGGCAATGTGGAGAGATGGTAACTGTGTTCTTAGAATCCTCAGGACATAAGGCCCAGTGAGCAGCTGGAGCCCCAAGGCTTTGTCATCATACCGCCACCCTCCCTTACCCTGTGGTCCCCATGCCTGACCTGCAGGCAGCATAGAACCTCCTTCAGAAGGCAGAGAGCATGGTTTCCAGAGAGACTGACTCATTTAAAATACAAAAGATCTAGGAAGAGCAGGAAAGTAGAAAATTTACACAGGTCTTAACACAGAGAAATGGTTCCCAGGACTACAGGATCTCTGGGGGGCCTACACAGGTTTCAGCATCAGTATGACATCCAGTCTTAATGTCTAACCCAAGGACCTGAAATTATAAAAGTGCTAACAGAAAGTGGCAGGAGAGCAAGGTGAGTGCACACAGAGATGCCTGACATACTAACTGTTCTATTGCTATGAAGAGACACCATGACCAAGGTAACTCATAAAAAAAAGAATTCAATTGGGACTTGCTTACAGTATCAGAGGTTCAGTCCGTTATCATGGGAGCAGGTGGGGTGGGGGTTGGGAGCATGGCTGCATGCATGGCACTAAAGCAGTAGCTGAGAACTATTTCCTGATCTGCAGGCAGGCAGAAAGAGGAAGATGGAGCCTTGTGTGGGCTTTTGAAACCTGAAAGCCCACCCCCAGTGACACATTTCCTCCAACAAAGCCACACCTCCTAATCCTTCTAATCCTATCAAAGAGTGCCACTCCCTGATGACTAAGCATTGAAATATATGAGTCTATGAGGGCCACTCTTATTCAAACTGTTCCATTGGAACCTCCAGCTCACCCTTACATGATCAGGGAAGCCCCATTCCTCCCTCCCTCCCTCTCTCTCTCTCTCTCTCTCTCTCTCTCTCTCTCTCTCTCTCTCTCTATCTATCTATCTCTATCTCTATCTCTACCTCTCTCTCTCCTAACCTTGCCCAATCCAGAGTCTCCAAACAAAGGGAAGGCACCAAAAAGCCAGCTCCACACTTTTGGTGACTGCTATAGCTTCCTCCCTTCAAGTCACCAGCCACCCAAGACTGCGCCTAAAGCACTCAGCTTTTGACCTTACTTGGGCATAAATCCAAGTGGCAGGCACGTCATCACCCTTGTCTACAACCTAAAGTCTGCCTGTTTTCATCTGTGGGTGCAGCTTCTCCGGCCTCAATCTCTCAGACCAGAGAACCCACCTGGGAGTTGCTTTGCTTAAATAAATCTGTTGTTATACTTTTTCAATTCTGCTTGATCTGGCTTACTGCATTGGTGGATGGGGGGGGGGGCAGAAAACCTATTGCAAATCACCACAAAGCCAAAATCTACAGGCAGTGCTCCCTGCCACCTATATAACAGGGAGCCAGGAAGGAGCTGCAGATCCTACTAGGGATCTCAGCCATGACTAAAGGATGGCACATTTTAAGAAAGACAAAGGAAACTTGGTGAGAGTGTAGTAAGCAGTCTGAACAAAGAAATGCTTCATAAATATTGCTCTTAGTGAACAATGAGGAAAGTGGCAAAATATGTCTGTGGTAGAAGGTTCTCACACTGCAGAGCAACCATTTGAAAATCATGTGAGGACCTGCATTTGACACCAAGGGAATCTGGAACCCATTTTGGGGTTATCAGACTCGTTAATAAAACCATTTGAGATTGGACTCAAATGGAAAATCTACAATTTTACTAGAATGTCAAAAGAAAAGCCCCAGGGCTGACAGGCTGTAAATCTTGGTAGCGGTCTGGGAGAGGAAGATGGAGAAATCCAGAAGCATGCCGTATACTATTTGAGTTAGATATGCAGGTCATCCGTGTGGCAAACAAGAAGGTGCATGGCAGGGAAGGGATCTTCAGAGAAAGAGCAGAGTCCTAAAGTTCCAGGAAAAGCGTATTTCGGCTCAGGCAAGCAGACAAAGCAAAGACAAAATAAAGGAAAATTTATGCCTATCTGAGTCAGGACTCGGTAAAGCAGGCAGACCCAACAGAACCTCACAGCAGTTTGAAGAAGTGCACTAAGGGGGGTGAGAATTCTGAGAAGGAAAAGCACATTATCTCACTAAAGGAACAATTATTCCTCCTCTCTTTAGCATAGTTTAAGGTGGATCTGCTTCCCTAAAGGGTAGTCTCTTAGCTAGAGTATCTGGTGATCTGCCCAACTGGATTAACTCTTAAAGACAATGGCATGTCTCTACAGAGAGGTATATTCCATTCTTTGTGTTAGGAGTAAACAGCTTCACCTTGATGGGCCTTCAGTGCTGCTCTGATACATTTTAAGTAGTTTTTGGGGTGCTGTGCAATTCTGAGAATGAAGCCAAATTTTCTATAACGTTTTCTAGGGGACAATAAAATTTACTTGACCCTAGAGATTTATACTTCAGTTGTTCTCAAAGGAGTGATGATAGGTGGATAGATAGATAGATAGATAGATAGATAGATAGATAGATAGATAGATGGATAGATAGATAGATAGATGACAGATAGAGAGATAGAAAGAGAGAGATTTTAGATAGATAGATAGATAGATAGATAGATAGATAGATAGATAGATAGATTTAGATAGATAGATAGATAGATAGATAGATAGATAGATAGATAGATAGATAGATAGATAGCATTCAAATACATATTATAAAATCATTATTCAAGTGTGAGGATGTTGAATGCATTCAATCATGCAGATGTTGGCAGCACATGCCTTTGCTTATATTTATGAATATGAGTATGTTAGTAGAAATGATAGCCTGGAAATTCATCATAAAATGGTAGGAAATTCTTCCCAGAGGCTGATACTAAAATTAAAATACCCTTCAGATATTCCTTTCAATGCAAAAGTCCTTCTGAGAGACTGGTTTAAATATTTAATGTTCAGCCATTTTAACCTCAACCACAACTGATTTCATTGTTAAAAATCGCACATCCATACATCCCACTCAGAATGTAACTCTCTGCTTCAGATTGTAGCCTTGGTAAAAATTGTGACATGCCCGTACTCGGCAGAATAGGGCCAAGAGATGCTACTGGGAGGGATCAGAGTGACTGTCCATCTCAGCAAATTCAGGGTATCTGGTGAGTCTACAACATGGCAATTTATACATCTTTCAGTCAAGTGCACCCTTTTGACGTGGGCAGAATACATCAACTAGCCTCATAAGAGGATGGGTTGTAGTGTTAGGCTCTGTCATTTGCAACTCTGACTGAGCAGGATGATACTCAGGTCCTTCACCTAAAGCCTAGGATCAGACTTCTGTGATCTCAGGCATGGTGTCTTCTGCAAGTTTCTTACACTGCTCTGATTTGAGGTGGGGTATGTGAGTGTTAGTATCACAGGTTAACTAGTGTGTGCAGGACTTATCAAAAAGATTTATGTGTGTGTGTGTGTGTGTGTGTGTGTGTGTGTGTGTGTGTGTACATGGCTATAGGTACCCATGGCTTCCAAAAGAATGTGTGGTGGGTCCTCTGGAGCTAGAATTGCACATGGTTATAAGCTGCTTGATATGGGTGCTTGTAACTGAATTCAGGTCCTCTGGACAAAGCAATTGTATACCACTGCTAGGTATATCTGACAGTCAACCTGGCCAGATACTCACAACAGCAATGGCATCTCCGTCCACCAGGGCATCTCTGTTAGTTCTGATATCATAATGCAGCCAAACCTGAACTACAGAGGTCTTGGGGACCTTCTTCCCTTGGTCCTCTATGAGGGCTCTCAGGAAAACTAACAGTAAGGAGCTGGAGAAAGAGAGACAGGGAAGAGAAGCTTCTTGCCAAAGCCTGAATAGCTTTGAACTGTTATAAAATGGCTGAAAAAGATACAATGAGGCATGGGCCCTTTGGGAGAAGTCTGTTATCTTTATGTAACAAATCTCACATGGGTTTCTTAAAGAGTCTATGGCTGTAGGTTAACCAATTTTTGTAGCTATAAATCTTATGCCTGTTAGTTCACAAAATCACTAAATATATTGCCACTTGTAAAGCTGCCTAAGTGTCTTAGTATATTACATGCATATGAACTTAAAGGAATTATATGACTGAAAGATAAATGATAGATATGATAGGTTAGATCATGAATAAATGGTAAATATATAACACATGGATTAGAATACATAAGCTCTACAGAAAGATTGATCAAAGATAGATGATGATAGGTTGAGAATAAACAGATGAGAGATGAAAATAGATAGAAATACACAGAGATACATCAATCTATATAAATATAATAGGTGATAGATTTTATATATATGAGAGAGATATGATGGGTTATATAGATAATATATATGAGTGTACACACACACACACACACACACACACACACACACACACACACACACGATCTCCACTGCCAGACACAGAAATAAAGACTAGTAATTGCTCATGTTTTCTTTCAGTTTCAGTTTTTCAGATGTTAACATATAATAAAGTTCAGCAACTTTTAAAAGACTTAGCTATTCTAACACATTCATCAGTAAATTCAATAAATAATGAGTACTTTCATTCCACATGCTGAGCCCCAAATGAATAAATATTCAAAAGATCCAAGACAAAGAAAAAGACAAAAGCAAACCACATCTTTGAAAAAGAGAGGGGAAGAGGAAGAAAAAGAGAGAAAGAGAAAGAGAGGGCTAATAACCCTTGCTGTCAAAATATACCTCTGTTTATAATCACTCATCCTAGATGCTAATCCCCTAGTTCAGTTTCCAATTCCCTGAGTGTTCATGGGATTAAACCTGCTTCATTTTATGCACATATTTTATATTTTATCATAATGACAGAGTGCTAAATGTTTCACTTACTTCGCAAAAATTATCATACTCTTTAAAAAATGCCTTCAGAGATGAATGCCACCCAGGGTTAGACTAGGTTTTATTTGGGCTCTGAGAAATTGTGCATCAAAATCTCGTCAAAAACAGTGATTTGCTTTGCATCTTTGGCGTGGAAGGCACCTGCGGATGGTGCTGCCTTTGATGGCAGCAGATGAATGCCAAGGCAGGAAGTGAGGTCAGCATGTTTTCAGTGCCAGCGAGCAATACCTGGAACAGCCCATGTACTGGGCACGAGCACTTCCACCCTACAAGGTCTTCTGAGCCCAAGAGGCTACTGATCTCCCAGAAAACAGGTTTTAAAATGACTTTAAATTAGGAAACCCTGTAACTCTGTCCCCATCCAACCCTTATTCAATAATCCCACCAGATACTGAAAAGCCATAAATATGAAAAAGCGTCTTAGTGATTGAAATAGACATTATTTTTATTTAAATATTTTTCATGCCTTGGAGGAGATTTTTAAAAGTGAATGATACCTTTTTTTCTTCAGTTTCAGAAGTTGTCTTTAAAATTTCCATTTCACCATAACTCTAGACTCAAACAGGGATTAATGTCGGCATGACTGCTTTAAAACTGGAAACCCTGAGTTTTATGGCTATCCATAGTGGTTCAATTGCAATGTACTTTTCCCACATGACCTGGTCATTTTTTATTTTTTCACAATTATGAGTAGCCAGAAGTTGTATAGAACAATTAAATACTAAACAGAAGGGTATTTTTTAGCATATTTTTTTCTTAGTGTTCTGGAAGCTTCATGATACAACTCAAGCAAAGCGCTGTACTAACTCTGTGTCTGTAGCTGAACTATGAAAGAATATGTTTGTGTGGTTTGGATGAGAAATGTCCCCACAAGCTCACATATTTGAACACTTGTCTTGAAGAAATCAAGAAAAATACAGCCTTGCTGGAAGAAGTACATCACAAGGAGGGGTGTGTGTTTTGAGATTTCGTGACTGGGCCCTACTTCCAGTTCTTTGTGGGTTTTGTTGAAGACGTGATCTCTCAGCATCCTGCTACTGCAGCCTGCTGCCACACCCCCCCAACACGATGGACTCTTATGTCTCTGGGGTCATAGGCCAAAATAAACTCTTTCTTCTATAAGCTGATTTGGATGGTGTTGTATCCCACAATAGAAAAGTAACTTAGATACAATGCTTAAACAGTAGTGTGTATTCTGCACAAGTCGTATCTTATGCATTTGGAAGGGAAAGGACACGATCAAAGTATATTGTATGAAATTCTCAAAGAATAAATAAAAACATTTAAAATGTACTCACTTTTGAAAAGGTGATTGTAGTTTTCATAAAACCTGATAAAATATTAATAAAACATGTGTATATTAGAATATAATACTTATGTTTTATAAATACATATGTATATTTAAGTCTATATATCCTATAATTAATTACCCAAATCTAAAGGGAAAAAATGTTCAAAAATTTCCATTCAACCAAAATAATTAAATTGTTAATATCTATGAAAAAGTTACCAAAAATAGATACTTCAGATAGTACACATTAAAAAGAACTAACTTCAAATCAAGGCAAAGAGGATTTAATTTTTAAATTTCTCAAGAGGATTTCTTGCTTCTGAGGGATTTTGGTTCAACCATCTTTAATCTTTCATCCCTGTCAGATTGAGATCTTGATCTAAATTCAGACTCTACATATGCACACAGCCAGAAGGCCGCTCCATGGGAATGGCCAGCAGTGTCCTGCTCAGGTCCCTGTCCCCTAAACAGTGTCCCAGAGTCAGTGGGGCTATCTTAAACATACAGAAACCTTTTGTATTCAGGAATGGTTTACCATACAGTCAATTACATACTTATCAAATGACATGAAAGCGTAGAGGGACCCCTGAAGTGACCAGTGCTACCCAGAACTTAAGACTGTTCCTTCCCTTTTACCATAAACATGGACAGAGGACATTAGAGGCTATGCAATGCAAAACAGAGTGACTGACTCTAACAAAATGATCCCAGCCCAGGGGCCTTTGCCCTGTCACACTGATCTAGCAGGACACACAGGTAGCCCCCCTCCTCCTCTACAAAGTGAGAATGTACACAACCCACAGATTTGGCTGAATCAAACCAGCTTCTGTGGGCAGGAGGACCAGAGAGACTGTGGAGAGAGAAACCTGGCCACACACTTCCCAGGTCACCCACAGAGAAGGATGTCTGCTAAGGTCATGTCACGGAGATAGGAAACAAGAAATGCAGCTTCCTCAGGCATGCCCAGCGATGATAAGGACTTCATTCTCCATTAAGCAAGGTCAGGACAGTAACATGAACCACCAAACCCTCAGCAAGGTGCTCAGAGGAGCCGGGATTCAGCTGGTATTTATCTATATCTCAAATGCTGCTCAACATGTACATACAATCTGTATTATAAATTGTATACTATGACCCAAACCCTATCCCATTAGAGCTGAAATCCAACTATAGGAATCGGACATAAAATAAATTACTTAAATATTTACCAGGCGTGATGATCACTGCTGTGGGATGGTCTGCATGTCAAATTGTTCTGATTGGTCAATAAATAAAACACTGATTGGTCAGTGGCCAGGTAGGTGGGACAAGGAGAGAAGAGAATTCTGGGAAGTGGAAGGCTGAGTGTGAGAGACACTGCCAGCCACCGCCATGACAAGCAGCATGTGAAGATGCCAGTAAGCCACAAGCCACGTGGCAAGGTATAGATTTATAGAAATGGATTAATTTAAGCTATAAGAACAGTTAGCAAGAAGCCTGCCTCGGCCATACAGTTTGTAAGCAATATAAGTCTCTGTGTTTACTTGGTTGGGTCTGAGCGGCTGTGGGACTGGCGGGTGACAGAGATTTGTCCTGACTGTGGGCCAGGCAGGAAAACTCTAGCTACAGATCACCAACCAAGTCTATGTTGAGCCTCATGGCTGATTATGGGGTATACCTCATTCACTCCTGTGTAGGCATGGGGCAGGTAAAGTGCTGATTTGCAGCAGAGGAGAACAAGATCCAAGCAGCTGTGAGAATTGGTGCTAATCACTGTCAGTACTGATAACTTATTAAGACACCTGCCCACAGTATTCTCTTGCTATAGTACAATGTGTTTGGTGGCATGCTGAACATGAACTCACCCCAGCCTGGGACCAGCTAAAACAAATGAAGACACATCAGACTTAATTGGGGGTAAGAAATAAATTACTTTTTATTAGTTAGTATGTCTTCACAAACGTGTGGTCAGAAAATAGTTAAAAGTTCCTAATTAGTATTGTTATTCCACCACAACAGAAGGGCAGCATGACCAGCTGCTTTTTCTCATTACTGGACTCCTGCCTGGATGGCGGGACTATCCTACTCCAGCCGAGACATTGGGGATAAGTTTTAATAAGTTCATCCTGTGCTCTAGGTAGCTCACTGCATACTGATTCATGTGCTAAGACAGCCATTAACGGTGGCAATTGTCACAGCAGTTCCTCACCACCACCTGTGCCCTGTTTTGGAGAACTTCTTCTTAGAAGGTAAGCTATGAGATGTTCTGTTCAATGTCTGAGCCTGGTGCCTGTGATACTGATTACATCAACACACACTTGTCACATAGTAACAGCAAAGGCAGACTGCACTGGATCATGTGGCCATTTTCTCAAATTTTCTCATTATGCTAAGAGGCCAGTGTAATGCCATTTTGGACATTTAGCTGGCCTTCAAACTTGCTGGAGGTTCAGCTGGACAGAGAAACATGACCCTAAAGTGCAGGGTCTCTGGGATATTTCAAGGCCCCTTGTATCCACCAACCCCTCAACTTACCTGACATACTCAAGCCATCATTTCTAAATAGTTGACCTTCTTTCACCCGTTATTACCACAACACTACCACACCAAATTCTAATATTAGGTGTTTGAGGAATTAGACATGTAGGAACCAAGGAAAGCCACAGGGACATCTTGGCAGCTGTGTTTTCTGATTATTAAACGGCTCATTGTGGTTAAACATCCTTAAAGATACAGTTGGGTTGTTACTGATACACCAGAAACTGAGGGCACCAGGACATTTTTCCACGAATGCGCAGCAAGGAAGGGTCTGCATCCTCACAAAATAATGTTTGTTTAATTAACATCAATATAAGGTTCCTGTCATTGTTTGACACACCCATTCTTTTGTGAGTTTTCCTAGAAACTGAGAATAAATACTCTAAAAGGGAGATCAGGGCTATCATGATACCTAATTCCATGCAAATACCATCTATTTCACGAATATTCATAAAAATTCTTTAAAATATGTTGTCTGGCAGTGATGATGCACACCTTTTATCCTAGCACTCAGGAGGCAGAGACAGGCAGATCTCTGTGAGTTCAAGGCTAATTTGGTCTACAGATCAAGTTCCAGGACAGCCAGGGCTACACAGACACAGAGAAACCCTGTATCAAACAAACAATAACGAAATAAATAAATGATTAAATAAAAATGTATATACTGGGTGGCTCTCTGCCTTTGGGGCAACTCTACTCTCGTTTCATCTTTTGAAAAGATTTTTTAAATTAATTATGTATGTCTATGTGGGTATGTGTACATGAGTATAAATACCTAAAAGAGGCCGGGCGGTGGTGGCGCACGCCTTTAATCCCAGCACTTGGGAGGCAGAGCCAGGTGGATCTCTGTGAGTTCGAGGCCAGCCTGGGCTACCAAGTGAGTTCCAGGAAAGGCGCAAAGCTACATAGAGAAACCCTGTCTCAAAAAAAAAAAAAAAACCTAAAAGAATCAGAAGATGGCGCAAGATCTCATGGAACTGTAGGTATGGGAAGTTACAAGCCAGCTAATATGAGTGCTTGGAACCAAACTTGGGTCCTCTAAAGGAGCAGTGTGTGCTTTTCAACCACTGAGCATTACTTAAACAGTACACCACAGAGAGAGAGAGAGAGAGAGAGAGAGAGAGAGAGAGAGAGAGAGAGAGAGAGAGAGAGAACATTATACATACATTTCAGAAAATCTGTTTTCTGGGTTATGATGAGCTGCATTCTTGCCTCCTTCCAGAAAAGCTCTGGGAAGCCAGGCTTGCGGTCAGCTTCTCCTGAGACCAGAGGATACTTTCCTAAGTCAGTTACTCTCCTCGGAGCTGCTGCTCCTTGGAAACATCAGCCATGATTTGATCTCCTTGAACTCTCTTTCTACTAATCATGAGCCCTAGCAGGTAGAGACAAGGAGCCTGAGGGAGAATGACACCCCATGAGGGCAAACTGAGAGAAGAGAGCATCACAAACCCACACAACCCGAGATGGAAGAAGCCCTCCCAGGCCTGGTGCATGTGATACTGATTACATCAGCACACACTCATCACATAGTGAGAGCAAAGGCAGACAGCACTGGGCCACGTGATCATTTTCTCAGAGTATTTTCCTTTTAAGACACATATGTTAATAACCCTTCTTCACTAGATCACACTGAAATCTTAAAACTTGCAGCAGGACAGAGCAATCAAAGACATGCTTTAACGTGAGGATATATTTTATAATATTGTCACTATCTCAACTATCACATGTATTTATGCTTTTAATTGTAGGCACGGCTGCATTTGTATAGTTTCAATATGCTTTTAAGATTGTGAAATATGTAAAAAAAAAACAATTTATTCCGTAAAAATGTGCAGAAAAAAAGTAAAAAGGGAATCCTGAAGAACTGATTTGATTACTTTGGAAAAGCTAAAAGCACTATAAATTCCTCGATAAGGGTTTGAAAAAAAATATGTGTGTGCTTTTTACCTTTTACTGTGCTTTTGGGAAATAATTTTAACTGTGTGGGTGGATTGTAGGCAACTAGGGGCTGATTCCATTAAAGAGTGGATCAAGAAAATGAGATAGTCAAGGATTGCCCTACAAGGGAATGATTTCCAACCCACTCGTTGACTGTAGACCATACAGGGACTCTTTGTAAGAGATGGATGTGTCCCCATTGTGATGTCAAAATTTACCATTGCAGAAAAGACAGGATGGATTTCAGAAATGCCTGCAAAGCTTCCCTGACAGCAAAAATGCAACCCCACTCCACTCCATTCCTTTCCTCCTGTTTTAGAATCCTTCTTAAAGTTTTCTGAGTGTTTATAAAGTTCCCTCTACTCTGCTGTCCTGCCAGGCCCTGCCAAGTGGCATGGCCCTAGGTCATCTTGGAATTGCAGTGCAGAGCTTTCCTCCATGTCTGCCTCTTGAGCATATATCCCCTGTCCTCAGAGCTTGTATCCAGCCTACCTCAGCTTTTGGATTCTTTATCTCCTTGCCTTTGCCAGTCCATCACCCTTGTTCCTTGAGCTCACATGAGTGACATGGTTAACACCCACTGTCTGCTTCTATAGTAAACATTCTCCTGATCATCCCAGGGCAGAAAATGTAACAGGAGCTAAGAGTAGGGAACCCACAAGTTCTGAGGAAGTCACAGGGTCATGCTTACAGCTCCAGCTTTAGCTGAGGAATCCAAGGCTCTGACCCCTCTGGAGACAGCAGCTGGTACTCCACAGTCTCCTGATCTGACCCACAGCCACATTCTCAGGCTGAAGATACCAGCTTTACTTTCAGGCTTCTGGTGTCCAGGACCCAATGGTGTGGGGTTCTGGCCCTGCACCAAAGGACCCTTCCCATGCTGAATCTGTCCAGGTGATGAGCAGCTTAGCCTGCTTTGCTAAGAGAGGCACAGAGACCGCAAACCATCCCTGTAGTGAGCATCTGGCCACGTTCTCACATGTCCACAGGTGATTTAAGAAAATAAGGCAGAGACTGACTCCTGTTCATCTTCTCTTCCCTCAGTGTGAGCAGAGGAAGCTAGAGAGACAGTTTTGGAAAGAAGCATCCACATCTGTGTGTTTAGATATCTGTCTTGAGATGTGTGTCTCTATCCTATCTCCATGTCTTCCCCTGTCTCTGTATACATCTGTATCACCAGCCTTATCTTGCCAGAGACGCCTGATTAGAGGTCAGACCCTAGAGTACCACTGAATCTCTCCTCTACAGTGTCTTGCTTGGGTTCCCTAGACTCCATGAACCCACCTCACTAGAGAGGAACCGTTACAGAATAATGGTAGATTCCTTGGGACTCAGCTCCCATTTTTAGCTTTCACAGATTGCTCCTGCTCTGAAAGAATGCTAAAATATTTATAAACTCTTGGCTGTCAAGTTTCTAATCAAGTTCAGAATACACCTTCCTCCTGACACTCTCATGTATGACTTTCATTGTTTGACCCAGGGCTCAAGTTCAGACTTGGCCCTAGTATTTAAATATACCAAGATTACGATACAAAGGTTAAGCTACTAGGTCATGGTATGTGGCTCAGTCGATAGAGCACTTGCCTGGCATGCAGCAACACCATAACCAGGCATCGAGGTGCACACTTGTGATCCCAACACAGAGGATCAGTTTCAAAGTGAGTCTGAAGACGAGCCTGGGTGACGACCCTCAAAATCATAAACAGAAGTGATTCATACATCTTGAGATTGGTATCTCACCAGCCTCAGGTGTTCTGGTCCTGACTGTGAGCACACACGTAGGCATGAACACTGCCGATGGGCTGACTTCACCAGGGCATATGACCCTGTTCAATGTTTCAGGGAAAAGTTTCCTTCATCCATGGTTATTTAATTATTTGTATTTTTTCTAATTTCACTAAAGTGCAGTCTTGCTTCTTCTCAAACAAATCCCTACATATTTTTATATGTATAATTCATTTTTTAAAACGTCAAGATTTTATTCCCATAACAGAGTTAATCCTTCTCAGTTAAAATATGCATTACAGTCGTGGGTCTCAGAAGACAGTGTGGAATGTTCCCATGTTGGAATATATATAGGGTATTCATCAGATCTAGCCTACATTAACTGGAAAAGAAAAAAAAAATCAGGGATTTCAAATCCACTTTGGTATTTTTCCTTTGAATTATGAAAAAATTTATCAGAGAAAAAAGTATCTTATTACATGACTTTGAAGATAATTTAGGTCAGAGAAGTGAGAAAAGAAGTTAATACATAAGGGTTGCTTTCTAAATCCAAGCACAATCTAATTTAATCCTCTCCTTGGCTCTCTCGGTCTCTGAAGAACCATTAACCTCACTTTGCTGATGAAGGGACAGTCTGAGAGAAGGCATCCAGCAGGGCTGCGTCTGGATGCCAACAGCACTACAGTTACAGCCAGCAGCCTTCCCATTCTGCACCCACCCTACTTCTCAGGAAAAAAAAAAAAAAGCAGAAGTTATGTATTGGTGCCGTCTCTTCCCCACCATTCTACAGGCAGCTGATTGCTCTTTGCAAGGTAACAGCTTTGTCATAAACATGATAAAGAGGACTTTGTGGATGTCACAGGAAGTCTGATGCTGGAAGGCAGAAACACAATGATTTCATAGGCTAACACAGGCCTCTGACATAATAAGATTGCCTTCAGTACATGTATATGGGATGTTTAAAAAGGAATAGTAACATTCCAAGATAAGACATGACAACATAGATACAGAAGATAGAATACCCAGTTGGCAAGACAATAGGAAAGGAAGTGAATAATGACATTTTAGTTATGTCAATCTTGATGTATCTTGACCCACTCTCTTAACCTGTCTTCCTCCATCCACTTATAGACTCCTGTCTACATCAGATGAGGAAACCTGAGATTCACACAGGAGCCATCTTCCTCCCCCTCTCTACTCCAATAAAAACATTATCTTTTTCCTTTCTCTATTTTTAAACCATGTGCATGTTTTTCATTTTGATGACCAGTTTACTAATGCACTGACATCTTTATGGCAACAGCTTGCCAAGACAGATTAAAAAGAGATGCACATACTAAGCTTTGGTCCTTGACCACCACGTTCATTAGAGTTAAAGGTTCAGCAAAGAAGAGGTCTGTCTTTGTGGAACTGGAGAAAAACGTTTGTCAACTGTAATGCCCCTGTATACAGGCCTTTGTTCCCAGAGCCCAGGCATCTTTCCCCTGGTCTAGAGCACTCCAGTCAGATCAGCCACACAGAATAATATGAGCCGCTCTACAACGGCCATGTAGTGTGGAACCAAGAATAACTTATTCCCCATTGAACCAGCACATCAACACCAGTTGGAAACGAGAAACAGTGTTGAATAATGTTTGAAGGCACAAATAAAAAACCCACACACTTAAGTGTCTGATTGATTAAGTCAATCAGAGAACTAATGGTCCATTTACACTTTATGGTAGAAACAGTAACCATGAAGGTAATTGCAATTCATCCCTAAGAAACCAAGCTATAAGAACATGTGCACAGTCCATGTCATAGTCAAAATTCATATGCCCTGCATCCAAAACTGAAAACAAATCCTACTTAGAATGATTGTTTCTTAGAAGAATTCACAGAAGAATGTGAATACCATGCTAAGTTACTCCATCTTTCATTCACTGTGTGCTATATACACAATTTACATATAAAATTATATGATAGATTAGATAGATGAGTGGATAGACAGCCAGCTGGCAGGCTTGAGACAGGGTCTCACTCTGTAGCCCAAGCTGACCTAAAACTTACTATGAAGCCCAGTCTGGCCTTGATCTCCTGTAAATCCTCCTGTTTCAGTCTCAAGTTGATTACAGGCATGGGCCAACATACTAAGTAGTAGATTTCAAAAGCTATTTCATGAAAATAATCATCTTGACCAATCAAAAGTGAGTTAAATTGCCACATTCAGTTATTAGAGATGATTGTTTAATCCTCAGTTGTTTCGGCAGTTGAAAGCTCTATGTGCTATGGGATGTATGGCAAATGTGTTGCTAATTAATCAATAAAACACTGATTGGCCGTTGGCTAGGCAGGAAGTATAGGCGGAGCAAGGAGGAGAATAAAGCTGGGAAGTGGAAGGCTGAGTCAGAGAGACACTGCCAGCCGCCACGATGACAAACAGCATGGGAAGATACCGGTAAGCCACGAGCCATGTGGCAAGGTATAGATTAATGGAAATGGATTAATTTAAGCTATAAGAACAGTTAGCAAGAAGCCTGCCATGGCCATACAGTTTGAAAGCAACATAAGTCTCTGTGTTTACTTGGTCGGGTCTGAGAGGCTGTGGGACTGGCAGGTGAAAGAGATTTGCCCTGACTGTGGGCCAGGCAGGAAAACTCCAGCTACATCTATGGTCTAATTACAGCATGCAGCCACAAGCAGCTCACCAGCACTCACACTCTCCCCCTTCATGAAGCCCTTGCTCCATCTTCTCCACTCTGAACGCAATGAGTACCTGATTATAGGGTCTTCTTCACTGATATCAGCTTGGGTCTTGACCATTGCATCTCTGTGAGTGAGGGCATTCATAAAGATGGGAATTCATATGTGCCTACACCTAGCCTAATGACCACACAGAGTAAGCTTCAAGGAAAAAAACCAAAGATGGAATTTGTCACCATATTTTAGGGAGAAGCGTGGCCTGAAAATATGTGTGGATCCAGAATCCTGAGTAATGTAACTCAGACCCGGAAAGATAAACACTGTGCTCTCTCTCATCTGAGGCTTCTAACTCCACATCTTCAGGGATGAGCATATGACCTGGAGTAGCTGCAGAAACCAGGAAAGTAAAAAGGGACCATGTGGGGTGGCTGAAGAATGAGATAGCAAGACACAGGTGATATGAAGGGGGGAATGAAAAACTGGGTGGAGGCTTTAATTGGACAGGGAAGAGGGTGGTCAGTACAGAGGAGAGGTAGAGAGGAAGCAAATAACAGTAGGGATACTCGATAAAGCCTCAAAGCATCATAATATCTTAGAGTTACCTAAGTTATATATAATGCATATAATTATATATGTATGTACATACATATACAGATTAAATATAGTTATGCCCCTTGGGCTGGCAATGCTTCCCACAGGAGCACAGAATGGCTAACAAAGCCCCCAGTATCAACATGAGAAATCTCCTTTCCAGTCAGTGGTCAAGGTAGTCCAAGTGACTCCCAGAATAATATAGGTCTTGTTATTCCTTAGTTCCTTCTTAGAGGTTGAAAGCAAGCCCCCATTGCTGAAGACATCACATATTTCAGACAGGGGACTCAGAAGATTCCTGTTCCATCTAACCGGGAAGCCTTTCCTGCAGTACCAGGAAGGTCTATGCAAGCTGCCAAGGGAGGAAAGCAATTGACAGTCCTCCCAAGCGATGATCCCTACAAAACACAACAATGGCAAGTATGTCGAGCTATCTCTAAAGGTATAATAGTGGCACTTACTCATATCTTGGTGGTAACCAACAGCTGTCTAGTTGGATTTAACACTCAACAGGAGAGAGTGCATGTCTGGAAACCTAGCCAATTACCAGGGGCTAGGGAAGTCCTGATCTTAGAAAAGAACCTACTACTGTCACCTTACTATTTCACCCTAATTCTTAGCTGCATTCTAAAATGTATCCTTGTACCCACAAGATATGCTTAGCTCTCATCCCACATCAAAGAAGCTTATTTTTGCAGCAGAGACCATTACAGAAAATCACAACTAGTTGTAATGCAGAGATCCACTGGTCGTAGGGTATCCACACGATAATCCCTGTACCTAAAGCTCAGAACACCCACGAGAGGGCACAGAAAGACTGTGAAAGCCAGAGGACTAGGAAGTCCTGTGATATTGTGTCTCCTAGAAACAACAGGGATGCTACATTATGATACCTCAACAATATGACTGCCTAAACAAGACCTGAGCAAGGACAACACCAAGAGATATACTAATACAGAAAAAGGAACTCTCATGAGGGACCCTTCTCTAGACAGACAATGGTAGGCAAGTAATGACTGCTGAGAGAGGGAGAATTACTTTTCTCCCAGGAATGAGCCCTCTAATTGGTTATCCAATATAAAATGATCAGCTCTGAAATCATAGACACACACCCAACACGAAGCAGACTTAATAGATTGCATATATATATATATATATGTTAGTTTTTCGAGACAGGGTTTCTCTGTGTAGCTTTGCACCTTTCCTGGAACTCGCTTTGTAGACCAGCATTTATATATTTATACTTATATATGTAACAATGATAACCAAAGAAAAAGAGGCCATCAATTTGAGAAGGAATGGAGAGAGTATGGGAGAGTTTAGAGGGAAGGAACATGGGAGTGACTGGAGAAAGGACAGGGAACGGGGATGTGATGTTATACTTTAATTAAAAGTTTTAAAAAATCATATTGTTTGTATTTACTTCCCTGGGTTCACTTAGAGCTCCCAGGCCCCTTGACGACAGCTCTCATAGTTCAGCGGTATAGAAATTACTGACTAATGACACCAAATACAGTTAATGTGAAATGTCACCAATGAAGCTCATAGACTCCCCTTGGAGAAGATACTGCCCCCAGGCCCATGCTAGGGCCATGTATCCACTCCTGCCCTCAATCTGTGACATACCTCATCTTACTATGGAACATGTGAGGTAATGCTGGGACATAGCATGGCCAAGGTGTTATCAGCCAAAAAGCAACTCCCCCTGCCTTACCCCCAAAGCTCTGAGGCTTCTCCTTGACAATGTCACAGTAATTATGGCTTCATTTTCAAATGTTCACCAAGTGACATTCTTAAAAATTACTTCAGATGGCATCTCAACCCCCCTTTACTGTTTATTGCTTGACGAGAATAGATTTATTCGTCTCCCTAATCACAGAGCAGAGCTGTGTCTTGGACTGATGCAATTATCAGATGGTATAACAGGCAGAATTCTCTTCTGGATTCCTTTCATCTTAAAATCAAGTCTTATTTCATAACAGTGAGAAAAATCAAGACTCCTTCTTAAATGATGAAGACAGATTAATGATAACTTCAATGGTCCATTTTCATTTCATAAAAAAATGAGTAAATGGAATTTAACAGACCTCTATTCTAAGCTATTATTTTAAACACTAATGGAGATATCAATTGGATTTTTATTTGTTTAATTAATAAGACAGCATGGATGACACTTTGAGAGCAGGTTTGAGGACAGAGGAGGGGCCTGAAGACTGTGTACAGAGTGTGTGTTTATGTAACATGTAAGTTTTATATCTGACCTACATTTTATGGGAGATGCTATCACTTTTATTCAACATAAATGTGCATCTGTATATGAAAGAGTAATTATTTCTACATTTTAACTCTTAAATATTATCATTTCTGTAAGAAAAAATGTTTTTCCTTGGTCATAGAAATTCTGAAAAACCCCACCACAAGGAGCCACTCTCTGAGTTTGGTTTTGTAAGAACACGTGGATAAAGAAGGGACTCAGCGTGTGGGACATACAGATTTTTACTTCTGGGCAGGGCAAAGGAGCCTGGCATTGTACACTCTTACCCACCACTGCCCTTCTCATCCAGCCCACATTTAGAATTGCATTTTGAAAGACTTCCGTTAAATATGTTTTCCTATTTCCTATCTAGGAATATACTCTTTCAACTGGCTAATCGTTTCATTAGCTGACATGAATATGTAAATGTAGTAACCCATGATCAAAGCAGACAAATGAACAGGTGTGGAGAGCTGATACCAACGAGCTGAGACCATTTGTTTCTGTCCATAGGTTTGAACTAATTTGCCTAAATGGAATGGCTTGTTAAATACAGTGTGCAAGCCTCATGGCACACAGCTCATAAACTATGAATCCTTTCCATAAACTATGAATCTCTGTAAGTCTCCTCAAGTCATTTAAACAAAAAGATGAATTCCTTCTGATTAAGAGCAGAAACTCTCTCCATTGAAACACTCCATTGAGAAAACACTCCAACATTCTATCTGAACAACAGAAATCTCTCTTTCATCCTTGTGAGTGAAACTCATTTTCCACAGCCAAGTCACTGGCCTGGTTTGTTAATCCCTGTGTTCTCACAGAGCTTTTCTCCATGATGGCACTACATCTTGCTACAAATCAGTTGTGAAACCCTCTGAGTGTTTCTCATCTCCCCGCAGAACGTTAAAAGGAGGCCTCAGATGAGGTGTTTTAAAGTTGCATGCACAGTTTGCTGTATTTGTTTGGAGGATGAATCTGTGGTGTGAAGAACATGGGGAGCCAATGAGGTTCAGCCCTGTCACCTTGGTGTCTAAGGTAGCAGCTTGACCCTGTGTCACTGCAGTCAATGCTGTGCACAAGACAGATGTCACCTGATGTTATTATAAAAACAGGCATCCTTATGATGGAGTGCTGACCAGACCAACCAGGACCTGAGGCATAGAAACTCTGAGCATGCTACTATCTAAACAGCACAGAGATTATCTATGTAAAGAACATAGGTTATGAAAATGCTCCTTAAAGAATGCAAATGTAACCTCAAGTCATAATTTATTGCAAAATACAGTCTGATCATTCTGCCTTCATGACCTCTCCTATTGTGTCTGTATTACATATTATGAGATACAAATTAATTAAAAACTAAATTTTCATCTACCCCATTGAACATTTCAGTTCTTCTTTGTGTGTGTTCACGTGTGGGGGCCAAGGTGTATGTGCAGTTGCACATGTGTATGTCTGCATGAAGAGGCCATATGTTAACATCAGGCATCCTCCCTCAGGCATGCTCTACTTCCCATGATGTTAGCAGGGCCTCTCACTGGCCCAGAGTTAGCTGAGTAGTCTAGATTAGCTGGTCTACAAATCTTAGGGCTCTTGCCTGTCCACCTCCTGAGCACTGGGATTACAAACACAAAACACCACACTCAGCTTTTTTATGTGGGAGTCATGAAGCAAACACAGGTCCTTATGCTTGTGAGGCTTTGCCGGCCAAGTCATACTGCCAGGCTTTGTGTTCAACCAAAATCATGTTTTCACATGCTGCTGTTTGTTAAAAGTTTTTAAACAAAGATTTCTTTCCCACAATACCTTAATGTTCCTCCTGGTCCCTGTCACTGTCCCACACCATATACTAAATGGTTGAAAGCAAACTTCAGGCCATGCTTTTCGATGCTTAGTTTATACACTTCAACGTGAAGGAAAACTCACTTTCACTCAAGGTAGGCAAGTCACCATGTACTATTGACTGTTCACTTTTTTGACGACTAAAGCACAGGGCACAGGGAAGTGAGGAGGAGTCTACATTAGTGGGAGAGTGAGAGAGTTGAGGGAGAACACCGTGATTCTGCATGGATCAGCTCCATGGAATTTTGTTGCCGAATTCACTGAGTGAAGGTCATTATGCAATGGCAGAGAAAATGAGTTGGGAGCAATTCAATAATCTGTAGGTAGGATTTCAATAATAATAAATCTATTTTGCTGTGAATGTCAAGTAGGCCCCCTCTATAGACTTCCTGGGAAACCAAATACAGAAACACAAAAGTAATAAATCTAGAGGCGTAAAGTGGGATTTGTTCCACAATATTCCATATTTACAACAATATGTAAAATCAACAGATGATTTGAAATATCCTTCTCACCCCATGGTCTGAATAATTCATGCATTTAAAGTTTTATGTTAGTTTCTGTGGATATCAGGACCCATATTTCAAACTATTTTATCTCCCAGTGGAAATAAAAGAGAACATTGCTTAGAATTCTCCATTGTTCACACAATTTAGAACATACTGACTGTTCTTCCCTCTGCCCCAATACTGCTTCCTCTTCTGGACTCCTCCTGTCCCACAACCCAAGGACTTTTTCTAGACCATCCATTGGTCATTGAGATATAGTTCTCCATGAGTCATGGATGATACATTTTATGCAGTATGATAAATTATTGGTGTGTCAAAACATATATAGGCTGGTGAGATTCTTAAAAGAGTTATATTTATCATCCCCTCCCACCATAATTCAAAGATTTTTCTTTTCTCAAATCTATAAAGAACTCTAAGAAGGAGGGGCATTGCTGTTCCAACTGTGGAGCAGGCACTTGGTAGAACCATGGTGGCTCACCTTCTTCAGTGCTATGTGATAGGATGCAGGGTTTGAGTCAAAGTCCTGAAAACATGATTCCATCAAACCATGAACCTTAGCACAATTAAGATTGCATCCCTCTTTGCCATGGCATCCAAATGTGCCACCTTGTGCACTTTGGTGAGAACTGGAGACCTGAGGAGGCCAGGAGCAGTCATTCCTGGTCTTGACTTTGGTTTCACCTTTTCTGAAGCTACTCACAACTTCAGTTCATTTTGAGGTGAAACTGTATTTTCACTACTGATATATATCTCCTCCACTTCAAATGTATATGTGTGTGTGTGTGCATATATATACATGCATATATATACGAGTTCATGTTATCCCTATGCAATAATAATCTATTTTTTTTGTAGTTTGAATGAAATGTCCCCCCCTAGGCTCACATACTTGAACACTTGATTCTCCATTAGTGGTGCTGTTTGGAGAGGTTCAAGAGGTGTGGACTAGCTCGAGAAAGTATATCGCTAGTGTGGGTGTTGAGTGTTCATAGTTTCACCTCACTTCTTGCTCACTCTCGCTTGCTTTGTGCTTTCTGTCAAAGATGTAAGCCCTCAGCTTTCTGCGCCTGTCGCCATGCCTGCCAATGACTGCTGCGCTTCCCACCATGATGGAACTGTAAGTCTAAATAAACTCTTTCTTTAATAAGTTGCCTTAGTCATGGTGTTTTCTTACAGTAACAGAAAAGTAACTAATACAGTGTCCTTGACCATTTATTTAGATCTATTGGAGTCCGAACCACAGTTTCATGTTTAAATATCTATGCCAGTATCATTCAAATTGTAAACATTTGAGAACTTTACTTAATCAAATTTTGGCCCTTTGGGTAAGGTCAAGTGAGAGTATTGCATTCATTTATGTTACAAATATATACAGGCCACCCAGAAGGGGCCAAAAACCCCTTGTTATGACTTTACAGATACTACCTGCTTAATAGGAACATAATATTAGTGCACACTGTCCCAGAAAGAATCTGACAGGATTGCTTTGCCATTATCCCACCAATCTCACAGCTTGAGGGAGAATGAAGACACTAGGGAGAAGCAGTATATATTTTTTAATGTTTTTTCCATTCATCTGATGGTCTTTTGAGAATTTCCTCCTGCCAATCTGGTTTGCCACTGAGCATTTCACCTTCCAATGGTCAAAGTGTAAGAGTGCTTGGGGACCAATTTTAGGGATATGACATGTACCCTCAGTCCAAGATGTCATAATATCCTTCCATGTTCCAAAGTGAAGGAAGCAGCCATGAAGTTGTACAGGAGCCAGAGAGAGGCAGCATCTGTGAAATTTTGCCTTGCATTCTTTGTCAACAGCAAATGTTTGATCCATAAATGCTCGACTGACATGTGGTGCCAATGTTATTACATATATGCTAACACATTTGCAGCTTCAATTTGGCTGTCTGAATCTTTGCTTTCTGTTAAACAATGCTACTGTGTCACAGTAGTCCCTCTCACCCACCAAGGTTGTTGGTGAATACACATGCAAGGCAATAAATGTAAAGGAAGCCTTATCCGACTGCAGAAAATGTCTCCAATACTAGAAGAAACAGTATATAGAGCCATTAAGCGAGCCACTTGAGCTAGATCACAAAGTAAGGTTGGGTTTTAATCCTTGGGTTTTTTCTATCATATTAATTTTCTTATTTACAATTTGACATTAAGCTTTTTCAGAACATAATAAAGTATTTTATCTTATTATTGTTATTGTTCACCAGAGAATATTTTATGGATGTTTCAAAAATCAGTTTTTATGTCTTTGGCCTATTTTATGACTATCTGGATTTAACATGGTTTAATTTAAAAGTCATGAAGTGAGATTAAGGTGAAAGCTGTAATTCACTGATTTACATATTTCTCTTCAGTTCTTTTATATTTTGAAAGATTTTATTCACCTTAATAAATATACAGTGAAGTTTTCTTGTGCAAAACTCTACTCTGGATGCAAAGACATGCAAGATGGACTCTTATGATGGACTCATGAGAGGAAATTATGGCTCTTTTGCAAGGTTGAGGATTTTCAGGTCTACTAATTGTGAGAGTGTTTGTTCACACCTTTGCCCTGAAGAGAAAAATGAGAAGAACTATCTAAGCTGTTCTTGCAAACATAAAACTTATCAGAACTGACAGCCCAAGGAAGGGGTAGAAACTCAGAATCTTTGGGAGGATGGAGAGGCTTGGGGTGGGAGGTGGAAAACCTTAGAGAAGGTGAATAGTGTGGAGGGTAGGGAGCCTTGGGGAGGATGGAGAGCCTTGGGGACTATAAAGATTGCTGAAGTAGATGGGAGCATTGAGGAGGATGGAGAGCCTTGGGGAGGATGGAGAGCCTTGGGAAGGATAGAGAGCCTTGAGGAGGATGGAGAGCCTTGGGAAGAATGGAGAGCCTTGGGGATGATGGAGAGCCTTGAGGTAGATGAAGAGCCTTGGGAAGGTTGGAGCAAGACATTGTGAGATCAGCATTGTACCTGCTTTTCACTGGACTCTGAACTAGTTCCCAAATAGGAAATGCAAAGGCTGACACCAATGCATCGGGGTCCAGGGATTCTGTGATCCAGGCCAAAACAGAGGTAAGCTCTACTCTCCTGAGATTAGATACAGCGTCACTGCCCTTCTGGAAATCATGTGGACAGGGAAAGAATTCACATTTACAGGTAATGATGTTCACCACTGGTATATCTCACTTTTTGAAGCTGGACTGGTTAGAAAGCAGATGGAAAGTTCTGCCAAAGCCAATCAGAAGGAGGACAAACTCAAGGACACTTAAAGGATGAGAACACCTTCATCTTAAACAAATTTACACTAATAATGCCACACAAACAATAAAAATAACAAGAGACACAGATATGAAAAAGGGACAGAAAACAAGATCAACACTAAAAGCCTGGAGGACTGGAACAGCCTGTGTAATTCCATCAGTGTTACAAACAAATACCAAGCAAGGTACAGTGTGCCTACTCTACACACTAAGTTCACAGAGAAAATAAAAATCCCCACACATGTCGGATTTTAAAAAGGCGAGATAACAGTACATAATGAACATGAGTGAACTTAAATAAAGTAAATCACTCTGGTAGATGACAGTCTCACTGCTACCTATACTAGTTTTACCTGGTTTTAACACTGTGCATGTATAAATAGACTGAAATTTTCATCTAGCTGAAAAAAAAAACAATATCTGGATGTTTCTTCCAAGAGAAAGGTTGGCAATAAAATAATATAAAATATTTAATTTGCAAAAATAAAGCATATTAAAGCAGATGGTTACATAAAGCAGATGTTAGAAGAGATAACCTCATTTAGAACAAATATGAAAAGGATTTGGATTTATGAACAAAAAGAGTAAATTTTTAAATTTAGATATAGGCTATTTCTCCCCAGGCAGGGCGTATTATTTCTCAGTGGATGCAGACTATTTCGTCCCAAGGCAGGTTTGTAACTTCTTTTTTAATGATTTATTAATTTTTATTTTATGGACATTGGTATTTTGTCTACATTTATGTCTGTACAAGGGTATCAAATCACATGGAGCTGGATTATAGACAGTTGTAAGCTGCCATGTGGGTGCTGGGAATTGAACCTGGGTCCTGTGGAGAAGCTCATGCACCTAGTCGCTAAGTCATCTTTCCAAGCCCAGTTTGAAACTTCTTAATGGAAATACTGAGCCTCAGCTCTGATGACCCAAGTGCACCCTAAGGAGTCCTGATACCATCAGAGTCACACAAATCAAAGCATTCCCTGACAGCAAATATTCAAGCCAGGGTACCCTTGACTCTAGAGTATGTGGTCAGCTGGGCTTCAGGGTGCAGACTGTAAACGCAGCTATGAAAGGTTGGGGGAGGGAGATCTTAATCCAGGTT
This sequence comes from Peromyscus eremicus, assembly GCF_949786415.1. Taxonomy (NCBI): domain Eukaryota; kingdom Metazoa; phylum Chordata; class Mammalia; order Rodentia; family Cricetidae; genus Peromyscus; species Peromyscus eremicus. The sequence continues at coordinate 10,229,522 of NC_081433.1, read as the reverse complement.
CTGTTGAAGACACAGAGAGGATGTAAAGTCATTCTAGGCAACTAAATGAGACTATTTTTAAAAGAATATTTTTAAAGAAAAAATGGACATAGCTCTATGGTAGAGCACTTGTCTAGCACACTCAACATCCTGGGTTCTATCTCTAGTACTATCAGATAAAACACAAAAACAATAACAAAAATGTATAGTCATGCCTATGGTCATAGATATATCTGCCCACCAATGCTATCAATGATGTCACCCATGCTAAAACCAAATGTATTTGAAAAGTAAGATCAAGTTGAAGAAGTGATTCAGAACCATGCATAGCATGCATTTGGCCTAGAAATATAAAACACAGCAAGTAGGTTGAGTCATATATAGCAGCAACACACTCATTAAAAAGTTATGTATTAGGCACGTTGTACCAATATTTGTACAAGTCTCTAGGAGCACAGTGAAAAAATAATAATTCATAGATGCATCCTTAGACATCACCTGGTCTAGCTGGAAAGATAAATATGGAGATGAGCATGCCATCCATCCCAGTCTGATAAATGCCGTGCAACATTCATAACTTCTATGGACACCCAGACAACAGAGGCCCTTTCTAAAGACAGCTGTCCTTCAGGACAAAGCCTAGGATCTAAAAGTATAAATGAAGAGAATATCTTAGGAGAAGCCCAGTGGGTTGAAAACTAATTTCAAAACAGGAAGTCCATTCCAGGCAAAGCTACAGGTAAGTCACTTCCATGTGCTACCTTTATGCTCAGCCTGGCCAGCAGAGCTCACACCCCCATCAGCTGATTCTTCCTGTACACTTACATGGTGTAGGCTGAGACTGGCTTGTAACTTTCTCCTAAGTTCATGCAGATCCACCAGTACCATGGAAGGGTTTCTTCTGCTTTCTTGCAAGATTTATATTTTTTCTTTTCCTTTATTTTTATTCTTTAAAACAATCTATGCCTTAAGATTTCCCATTCTTTCAGGAGTTGGTAGGATTGGCATCATAGATGGTGGGGGCATAAATATCTACAGTATCGAACAGGGTAAGTCTAGGGTCCCCATGGACATCATTTCACTGGGAGGGAGTCACCCCTGTGTTTTAAGAACCTGTCCCTGAACCAACACTTTCGCATTTGTGAACAATTTCTTTCTTTGAGAAATATATATGAGCATCCATGCACCAGTTATATTTCAGATTTCATCACCATTAATAATGCTTATTTCTTATAACAATAGCACATTTGTATTTATTTTGTTGAGATTCCTGCTTTTGTCTCTGCTTCTGAGTTCAGACTTGAGCAGCAGGAAGGGTTTTGAGACATGAATTTTAATGCCTTATGTCTTCGCCTTCCCCATGTGATCCTGCAGACTCTGATCTTAGCTGTCGGAAATATTGTGCTTCTTAAAAAAAAAAAAAAGTAAATCTCTTCAAGTCACCTTTAAATCATTGGGGCACAAATAATAGATATATTATTGAGATACAGCAGTTGAGTGAAAACATGATCAAGCCATGTAACTTGATAATTCCTTCAATGACTGAGTGACATATTAGATACAAGAAAAAATAAATAACACATTTTAGCAACTGAATAGCAGCCACCCCAACACATAACATTTTCCAAATCCCGGTACCTATGATTGTGGCCAGGCCTTGAAACTGGGACTTTTATAGATCTGCATTCCTTGTGGGTCCCTTAAAAATACATTTTATGATGTATATTCAAGGTACATAGCATAATACACAATGCACAAGAATAATAAAAATACTTAATGTAGTGAAGCAAGTTAACCTATCCTTCATTTCACTTTATGTATTTTTTTTTATTTTGTGGCAAGCACAGTTAAACTCTACCAACTTATTACCAATATCAACTATGGCAGCATTTTACTAACTATAGCCCTCATGTTGTGCATTACCTGTCTATCTCATTCATCCTACATAAATGCCACTTCTCACCTTCTGGGCTGTACTTCCTCAATTCCTCTTCCCAGAGGCCCCTGGAAATCACTGCTTCTTTCTGTACCTCTGTGTATCTGACTTTATTTTACTTATTTCCAATTCTACACTGAGGCAAGATAGTCGTTTATGATGTGACTTCCTGTTCCTGTCTTGTCTCAAGCAGCAAAATGTTCTCTAGGTTGGACCATCTTGTGATAAACGATAGAAGATTTTGTTTTGAAGGCTGACTGATGTTCCATTGTAGTTATGTATCGTGTTCATCTTCATTCATTCATTCATTTACTCATGGTCGTTTAAGTTGCTCAGCTCCCCATCTTTCCTGTTATAAATAGTAGCACATTAAACATAAGACTAAAATATCCTTAGAGGCTAGTGATTTCATTTCCTTCAGAAATGCTAAGTCACATGGTGATCCCACTTTCAATTTATTTAGAAATTCCATGCTGTTTTCCACAAGGACTACACAAAATTATACTCTCTCCAAGAGCATACGGGGCTCCTTTGTGTATGTTTGCCACTGTATGCTTCCTTTTTGCTGTGGACTCCCCCTTGGCTGTACCTACGGTGGCTCTGAGGTGTATATCTGCTGGCTGCTTTTGTTGTTCAGGAAATGTGTCTTGTGACGGTTCACCTAAACTGTCAACTTGATGACATATAGACTCACCTGTGGGTGGGGAAATGATCCTCTGAGCACACCTGTGAGAGATTGCCTTCATTAGGTTAACTAGGATTTGAAAGTTCACTTTCTGTGGGCAGCACTATTCTCGGGGCTAAAATCTTACAGTGTATGAGGTGACCTGAGCATAAGCATGCATTGCTCTTCTGACTTGACTTTTCCTGCTCCCAGGATGGACTGTACCTTGAGGTTATTGGCCAGAAAAAACCCTTCCTTCCTTAAGTTTCTTCTGGTCAGGTCTTTTAGTCACAGAAAAGACAAAAGCAACCCAGGCACCTAAGTAACTCAGAGGTAGCTCCCCTGTCTGTGTTCTCTCCAGGTGATTCCCCACTATGGAGTTGGGTGCACTCTTGGTCAACCATGGACGTTAACTCACAGTCCTTCAGTCTCAGCCAACAACATTACTGGAGACACCATCCACTCCCAAGTATTCCCTGCCCAATCTTCTGTGTAGCCCTCCCCTTCTGGCTCTGTGCACCCCAGAAGCTGTAAGTTAGGACTAAGCAGGGACTAAGACACCACTGCCACTGACTGCTCATAGTTTGGGGCCTTAGATGTTCAAGGTATTGGTGCTGACAAATCCAGGGCCAGGTGTAGAGTGCTGCCTGGTTCATGGACTACTGCATCTTCTCAGTGTCCTCTCACTTGGAGGAAGGGCCTAGAAATAACAGAGCTCCGTGGTTCTAACCTCACATGAATCCACACCTTCCCGAAGGCTTCACTTCCAACTGCTATCACATGGAGAGCTGGGGGCCAAAATAGAATGCTGTGGGACATAAAGATTAAAACTAGAGTACACTTACTCTCTAGAGTGTATGGCGTTTCTTTAATAAAATAATTTTGTATCGTTACAATTTAACTAGAATTAATTTGGCTTCTTGGGCCTATCTTCATCCACTTCACAAATAGGTCATGTATCCTGCCTTTGATGGAGTCATGGTTCCAAAAATATCCCAGCCCAAACAGTGACACACCATTGAGACAAGGAAGGACCATGACAGCTGAGCCCAGGCCTCATTATACAAGGTCTGGTTGCCAACTTAGGGTGAAAGTGAGAACTCTAAAGATGGCTTCATGTCTGATATTTGAATATTGCTCTAGTGACTTCTGTCATTTATTGTGACTGCTCATTTTAACTTAACTTGGACAATCTCCTCATATGTGTGAAGGCACAGCAGGTATCTCAGTGCGGGGCTGAGGAAACTGCCTGTGAGTCACTGTGCTCACTCTGCAGCTTGCCTTGGAATCCTCAACACTCACATAAAAAGTCAGGCGTGGCATGCATGTTTGCAATCCCAGCATTGGAGGTGGAGACAGGTAACTCCCCAGAGCTTGTTGGTCAACCAACATATAAAATAGCTCAGCCCACAAGTTCCCTGCTGAACTTCTATTTGAGGAAGGAGAGAAAAATCTGAGATACTGACTTGAGAAGCTACATGAAGATGCCGCTGTATTATTGTTATACAAAAGAGAGGAGAGATGACTGAAGAGAGAGGATGGGAAGAAAAAAGAGGGAAAGAAGAGGAGAGCGGGGAGAGGTGAGGAAGGGAGGGGAGGAGAGGGGAGGGACAGAAAGGAGAGGACAGGAGAGAGAGGAGAAGAGAGGAATGGAGGGGAGGGGAGAGGAGGGGAAGGGAGAGGCTGTTGTAGTCAATTGCCTCTGTTTACTTCCTTGCACCTAGCACAGCCCTAGACATCACTTTTTTCATAAAAACTTGAAATTGCTAAGTACTAAAAATAATTCTTGTTGTATCTCATCTCTGGGGTTTAAATATTGATTCTTACGCCTCAGTGATTTCAGCAATGTTTGGTAAAAATGAGAAGACAATCTCTAATGAGCAGCTTTCCAAAGCAGAGACTGAGATGAAGCAGGTATGGGTACCATGATATCACACACACATGAGCAGAGAGCCAGAGCTCAAGGAGACAGTGAGGGCCGCCTCCCCTTGCTTACTGTTTGTACATCTAATTAGTCTCAAGGTCACCACATCAAAGTCAGCTCAGTAAATGTCAGGCAAATCCCATTGTGCTCTTTTTCACTGGTGACTATGGGGTGGGACTCTGAGTTGCATCAGGAGTGAGGGATGACTCTCTTCTGCATCCATCGTCTTCCTCCTGCTGCCTGGGTGGGTGTAGCATCCCAGTAGCACCCCCATAGGGGTGACTAGAGTTGTCCTCCCCAACCCTGCCAGGTGTCTACAGAAAGAAGTCTCCTTGCTGCATATAGGTCAGAGCCAAATGCATTAACATTTCCATGAAGTCATCTTAAGATGTGGTGACCCAGCTGTTGGGGTAGAGGTTAACTTCCAACCTCAGCTGCTGTAACAAAAGCTGTTCCTGTTGAGTTGGGATCACAAAGCGCTTCCAGTTGTCACGTGTATCTGACTACTTCTGTTATTGTCATTGTCCATCATCCCTCCAGAAGACCTCACAGATACCAGTTCCTTCTGCACCAAAGGTTTGAGGAGATCCCTTCCAGAAGAGCTGCTAAAGACACCTTTGGCCCTACCAAGAAGGGTATAAGCCTGAAGTGTGACCATTTCTGCAATGGAAGACTTATGCCACTTTTCCAGAAGACTCTTCTTCTCTCAGGAGAACGTCCCAGCACCTTGCTGTTTCAATACTAAGCCATCAATGTTCATCCAGCTCAGCATCACCCACTACTATGAACAAGTTGCTCCTTCCTGACTCCCTCATCTCAGGCATAGCCTTCTCCTGGTATCTCTTGAATTTACCATAATATTAGAAACAATAACTTCAGTGCATTACTGTGAATAAATTGAGGGGACATAAACTATGCAATCAAATGATATAAAGAGCACAAGTACTGAATGAATTCCTAAATCTTGGTAAATGTGTAGGTGCCTGCCCTGTGTCCCCATCCTGAGCTTCTTCTTTGATGACCAGGACCATGGACCTTTCTGGCATTAGTCCAGGTGGTGACAGTATCAAGGTGACAGTATCAGAGATGCTTACAGTAGCTACATGTTTAATAAAGGACTGTGACATTAAGAAATCTCGGACTAGAAAATGTCTGTGTGGTTAAGAGCACCACTCTTACAGAGGTCCTGTGTTAGGTTCCCAGTGCCTACCTCAGGCCTCTCATGACCACCTGTAACTCCAGTTTCAGGGGATTTTATGCCCTCTGGTGGCCTCTGCAGGCATCAGGCACACATGTGGTGAACCTACATAGAGGCAATCACACATCCATACAAACTTTTTTAAATCCTTAAAGAAATATGTCCTAAGATCTTGTGAAACTCCAATGAATATATTATATATGTATGTGTATATATGTATTCATGTATGTGTGTATGTGTATTGTGTATATGCATATATGCGTATATATGTGCATATATGTGTGTATGCATGTATGTATACATTAAAATCTGATTACTTATAAAAAATGCTGTCAGATTATTTACAGTAACATTTAGGTCAGCATGTCAGCAACATAGGAGAACATGAGCACATTTAGAAGTGAATACTTCCTGCAATGAAATGAAAAACTGAAAAATGTAGAAGAACTGGGTCACCACAATACCAAATTAGATACAGCTTATTTCCAAATCTGGTCATCTGTGACTGAATTGTAGACACTTGAGACAGGTTAGAATTTGGGTCCTACTTGGAGCTAATAGTCATTATGAACCCTGGAACCTGTTTCTGTATCTAGGGTGCTCCCAACCAGGCTGTAGATTTTTCTACTTTTCTCAGACCAGAACCTCACGATCCCAGGACTCCCTACAACCCAAGGAGTTTCGTATGTAGCTGTAGATAGTTGGTGCAAATGTTGCAGAAGTCCCTATCTGTATCCTCTCCTTGGTCTAATTTTTACAATGCTGGTGTGATATTTAATATTAATTGTCAACTTGATTGGGTGGAGAATAACCCAGGACATTAACTACTACAGTATACTTTCTAGTGTGGCTGGGAGAGAGCTTCCAGATGGCATTACCTCATAGAATAGACCCTAAATGTGGTCAGCATCATCCCAGTGGCTGGGTTGCTTGATAGAACAAGAAGAGAAAAAGGATAGACCATGACTGTCAGGTGTTGGACACAGATATGAAAAGACAGCAATGCTATCATTGACTCTCACTCACTTTGTGTGGCACCAGGTACCATTTTGTGTCTTGTGTAATCTCAACCATCCTCACCACCTGGTTTGTGTTGCTAATGCTCCTTCTGAGCCTCTAGTTTGTGTTGAAAAACATGGAATCTTTTCTCTGACTGGTGTCCATTCTTGGGTAGCAATGGCTGAGCAAGCCAGGTCTCCATGAAAACTACCCAGAAAGGAATCAATGGCCTGGTACCTTGCTAAATCTGAGGGTAGGACTTCCTGATTGTGCCCAAGGGAGTACCTGGTGTCAACCTCCAGAGGTCAGTGAGAGACACAGGATCCTGAGTGTGGCTAAAGTTTAGGTACCAAACAGCCTCGGTGGAGCCCAGAGTGCTTGGAATCAAAACTTTTTAATCTTTCTGAGTTGTCAATCAGGTCACAATAAACCCTTGTCCCACATGACATTCAAAGCAGGAACAGACTGCCTGCATCCTTTAGAAGCTGTCCTTTTAATCCTTCAACAAAGATTCAACAGACATCCCTTACACCTGGAGGAGTCCTGGGGATCCTCACAGCATTTTAAAGAACCAGACAGAAAACTCCGCGTTGACTGAGGACTGCCTCGTTTGTTTATTCTACATGAGTTTCCGAGAAAGAATAGCTTTCCTTGTCTCATTTTAATATTTCTTTATTACCTCTTGGTCTCTTTCTTATCATTCTCATCATTATAAGATGTTTATATAAAACTTTTCCTCAGAGGGACTCAAATCATATCACAAACTGAAATTGCCAAATAGACATTAATCTTTGCGGCGCCTGTGTGAGACAAGCCGAAGCCCCGGTAATTAAAATATTGAATAGGTATCTGCGGCAAGCACCACACGGGGAAAACAAGACACAAAAGGAGTCAGGAGTTCATTACTTCAATTGTAAAAAGAAATTATGAGATTACAACCAATTCTCTGAGATAAGGACCTCAAAGCGGCCATGAAGTAAGCCCAGACGCTTGCAAGATCTATTGCTGTGGCCGGAAACTAGTTCCAAGGAAAGAACACATGCTACAATGGCTATATTTGTGAAGGACTTAGGACTTTTATCTATGTCATTACAGTCCTCTTTGATCTTTATACGGCATTATGGGACTTGCAGGCAGGGATTATCATCCTGGTTTGGTAATGGAACCCAGACAAGAGGGATGGTGGATGACAGGGTGTCATAGCAAGAGACAGCCTTCCTGCTTGCATATTATCTTCCACCCACCAGCCCACAGTGTGCCAGAGGTTGTCAGGGAGGCCTCTCCTGCGGCTACCTCCCATGGTTTTGTTTGGGTATTTAATGTGGTTTTATAAAGGTAGCATATACAGTCCATCAAAATTCAATGTCTTCCCATTTTGGGTCTTGCAAAATGGAACCTTTGTAATCCTCCATCAAAGTCTCCCCATTTCCCTCTCCTGGTGCTTTGGTACCACTATTTCTGTGTCTATGAATCTGACCACTCCAGAGACGTCATGCAAGTGACAAAACTTATTGTTTGTCTTGTTGAGACTGGAATGTTTCCCTTAGCAATATGCCCTGAAGGGGCAGCATAGCAGCAGAACATGCCAGGGTATCCTTTAAGGATTAATTAGCAGTGTTTCCAATGGATGGTCAGTAATGTTTGTTCCCACATTCATTCATTTATAAACACTGGTTTTATGTGAACAACCCCACTCTGAGCATGATGTGCAAATATTTCTTTGAGACCCAGCTTTCAGATATGGTTGGCTATATATCCAAAAGCAGGGTGGCTGGAGCACATAGCAATTTAATTTTTAAACTTTTGAAGTTTCCATACTGTAGCTACACCAGTTTGCATGGCAGGCACAGCTCTGTGAGGAGACTTACCCTGCAAAGGGAAAAGACATTCTTTTGTTGTTGTTGTTGTTCTATTTTTTGTTTTTGGAAAAGTAATTCTAAGAGAAACAAAACACAGAGGAGAGAGAAACATAGACTGCAACACCATTGATGTGGGAAGTTACGTACAGAGGAGAGAAATTCAAAGACAGTAGAAAAGATTAAGAGTAAAAATAAAGAGATCTTGGGGAAGAGACGGTGATGGAATCTTCATAAGGATGCAGAAGGGAGCACTATGTGAAAGAAGGAAGGGAAGCAGACAGACAGGGAGGAGGTGGGGGATGGACAGGGGAAGAGGGAGGTGAAAAAGAGCAGGGTGTGATGGCACATAGGTGTGAAAATGTCACCATGAGCCCCATTACTCTGTATACTAACTTACAATTTTAACTTAGAGAGCGCAAGAATTTATTTCATTTATTTTTTTAATATCATAACAAAACTTGATAATGATAATAACAAATATATAATGTAAATAAATACATAATAATAACAAGTAAATTTGGACCTGATACCATCTGGAGTTCACTGAGATCTCTACCCTAGATTTCTCACTTCCTCTAGAGCCTGGATCCTTGAAGGCAAGGCTTCTTCACTGTGTCCTGAACCCAGTTCTTGTCTTACCATCACGCTCAGTAGTTGCTTGACACATTGGTTGCTAACTGAGCAGTGGAGAGCAGGTGCAGGTCCTGCATGTGAACGGTCTACTGGGTAAGCCACTTCTACCCTGGGTTACAGACATTCTACCTCACCTGGACACTCAGGCAACTCCTAGACTGATTGATTGACAAACAATGTCATCGGTCTCTGGAAAAGCTAGACATATATTCTTGGGAGTGTCTTCTCACCTTGTTCCAGTGTCGTAACTCACATACATTGGGTTTTGTTTTTTTCCACTTCCTGGCCCTTGTGTCACCTCTGCTGGCTTTTTCATAGCTCAGCTGCTATTGATATTCATTCCTGCTTCTGTCAATCACCCCTCACCCATACTCCTGTAAGCAATCCCAATAAGCCTATTGGTTGGCCTTTGGTATAATAGCTACATTAGTCTGTTATGGGTTCTTTACTTGAGGTGAACGTGTGTGTGTGTGTGTGTGTGTGTGTGTGTGTGTGTGTGTGTGTGTGTTCATAGTGTCTCCTGAGGAAAAGTCTTACTCAAGCAGGTGCTGATAAGCCTGGTGCCTTAATAAGAAGAATAAAAATGAATCTGACCATAAAGAACACAGACTATACAAGACAAAAATGGGACAGAGATCTGATGAGAAAACAGACCTACCCATAGCTATATCTTGGACTTTCACCCTCCATAACTCTAAGAAATTCATCTCTGATTTTAAGCAACCTAGTGTGTGGACAATGTCACAACGAGCCAGGATCAGTGAGCATTGGTCTGTAGCCTAACCTTCTGCAGGTCATACTACTAACACCTCAACCCTGTGCATAACCCAAGGATACCCAGAGAAAAACAGGTAGCAAACCCAGCACAGAGTCTGAGGTCTCATATTTATTGAGAGTCATAGACAAACCATGGCCCTAAAAGGCAGACTAAAGAACATAGAAATATTCCCACACACATAGTCTGAAGATCCTTCATCAGAGCAGCTGCACATCTGTGAAAAAGTGTAGCATCCTCAACAAATAAAGCAGGGGCAATAGGGCAATCACACCCCAGAAAGGGGAAGGAGTCTGGATATGGATCCTACAGCTTTCCAAACTGACTCAAAATCTATTATAGACCTAAATGTAAAATGCAGAATCATCTAAAATATAACATGGGAAAAAATGTAGGCTTCTACTTAATAGTGAGTGTTAACTACAGTGTAATTCACAGCAAGAAAATTGACCCTCGACTTTATTAAATTAAAACATCTGTTCTGTAAAAGACACTGTTCAGTGAGTAATAACATGTTGACAGACTTAGAGAAAGTATTCATACAGCACACTTGTGTGGCATCCAGAACACATCACTCCACATCTCCTCACAGTGACAAGACAAGAGACTTAGCAGACTCTTTCCCAAAGTCAGTCAGGTCGGAAATGAACATACAAGAAATATAGTGGTTAACCCTGACTGTCAATTTGATGGGATCTAGAATCGCCATGGAAACAAACCTCTGTATCTGTGAGTGGTTTTCTAGACTGGCTTAAAGAGAAGTGGGAAGGACCATGTTAAACGTGATCGACATTGTCTCATGGGCCCTGACTGAACTTTAAAAAGGAGAAAGGTTGAATGTGAGTATCCGTCTCTCTCTGCTTCTTGACAGTTGATGCAGCACAACCAGCTACACGAAGCTGATGGTCTGCACCCTCAAACTGTGAGCCAGCCTAAACCCTCTCCTCCTGTGTTAGTTACTTTTCTGTTGCCGTGAAAGAATTCCCTGGCCAAAAGCACTCTGCTTTTGTGGAGAAAGGGTTTATCGGGTCTTATCATTCCAGAGGGGACAGAGTCCATCAAGATGAGGGAGGCAGTGCAGCAGGAACATGCAGCCTACCTGGCAGTCAGGAATCAGAGTGATCACATTTCACCAACACACAGGAAGTGGAGAGAGAACAGGAAGTGAACCCCAGTGGGTCCTCAAGCCAGGCTCCGTTCCTACAGGTTCCATAATCTCCCCCAAACAGGGCCCTCGCACCACTTCCTACAGGTGTTTTTGTCAAGTACTTCGACACAGCAATGAGAAAAGAACATAACACAAATCCACTCAACTGTAAAGTAGAACAGGCAGACACTCCATGGCGACCTACTAACAACACAAGGCACTGTGAGGCCCAGGACCTACAGGAACTCCCAATGCTCATGGGGAGAGAGACCCCAGCAACAAAGAACAAGCCCTTTGAATGTACTTAGGAGGTTTCTACAACGCTCAGAACAGTTTTAACCACATTACCAAGGAGCTGTGCTGAACTTCTTGTGTTTCTATGAATGACATCTAAATGTATGTAAAAACCTACCACAGATTTGTAAAGAGATTTGTTCATAATGGAGAAAACATGGAAACAGTCAAGGTAGCCTTCAGGGATGAATGAGTAAAACCGTGCTACATACATTCAGCAGGAGGATGATAGGGGGTGGGGGACCTTAAACTAACATTTATAGTTGAAAGAAACTTGTCTGAAAAAGCTACCAACCACCTGAGTCCATGCACAAGCCATCTGGAAAGGGCAAAGCTGTGGAGATGTAGTAGATGGGTGTTTCCAGGGGACTTTGGATGGGCTAATGGGCGGGTAGACGGCAGATGGTTCTTAGGGTGGTACTCTATATGGTACTACAAGGGCAGATGCATGGCATAATGTGCCTGGCAAAACATACAAGTTGATGCAATACACAGAGTAAACCCCAGTACAGACTGGGAGGTTTGGTTAGCAATGATGCACCAATCTTGTCTTCCCTAGCTAATATTCTCCTGAATCAACAACTCAAGATGCTACCAGAAGAATGAGAGTGAAGGGATACATAAAAATGACCCACTCTCCCCTCCCCACTAGCCTAAGTCTGCTTTGGAAAAACGTTCATTACTTTTTAAAGTTTTTAAGAAGAAAAAACAAAGCATTTCAAAAATACTCTATACATGTTGGAGAAAAATTAAATGAGCTCAGAGCTTGAGGTCAGATGGCAAAGTCTCAAACTGAACCAGTATCTCTGAACCTGAAAAGTCACAGCTTGCAAGTGAGAGTCAATTGGAATTCAAACTAACATCTGAACCTTGTGAGCAATACACATTGAAGAAAACGGTGGAGGATTTCCCACTGGATATGGAGCAGGGCCACTCTTGTGTGGAAGCATATAACAAGCATATGGGAAATAGATGACATGAGAAACCCGGAGAACACCCCCTGCTGTCAAAGCTTCATCATGTCCTCAGAGGAAAATGAGTCAAGTGTTGTGTTCTACAAGGCTTGGTTCTAGAAACCCAAGTAGGGCAACTCAGGAACAAAGAAATGACAGACAAGATAGGCACACATACAGAAAAGCTGGGATTGGGTGTGTTGTGTTTGTTCTGAATTAGAGCACCTACTAAGCAACCCAGAAACTCAGTGCATTTACTATGCACAGCACTAGGAGGAGGAGATAGCTAGTCTCAGTGGGGTGGGGGAGGAGTGTTCTGTAGGAGAGCAGTCTTAGGCTAGAAACATCTGGAAGGAAGAAGCTGTGGCCACCAGGTTTTGCATACACTGGTCAATCATTTGGAAATACTCACACTTGTGCCAGAGCAAGGCTTTGCCGTTTCCATAGCTCTGAAGCATTGGGGTCCTTGACAGGGCTGTGCTCATGTTAGGATCCACATCCACTCAGGACATCATCTGATCCTTATACATTCAGAGCTTCAGCTGCTCCCCACAGTCATGTCATAGGACAGCAGAGTGGCCTGCTTCGGAGTTTCATCAGCATCTTTCCCCAACTGTCCTTATTTGTCCAGACTGTTGGGCAGACATGGGTCTTGTTCTAGTTGAGCATGAGGAAGGAGCACCCTAACCCATTCTTCACAATCAGTAGGACTCAGGCTGTGTACTCTGCCCACGGCTGTGTATCTGATGCTTCCTTCACTTTTTGGTTGACCTTTCAAGATGTAATGTTAATTCCTCCAACACTGGCTTTTTTTTCTAATCAAATTATTCTTTATAGTTTAAAAAAGTAACACTTCCAATTCATCTTATGAAGCCAATATTACTTTAATACCTAAACCACACAAAGATCCAACTACAAAAAAACAGAAAAAAATATCTCTGATATACATAGAAACAAAAATTATCAACTAACTATTTGCAAACTGAATTTAAAAATACATCAGAAATACTGTTCATCGTGATCAAATAAACTTCTAGTTTTTGCCATTTATCATTATGCTGGCTGTAGGGTTATTATGTATTACCATAATTATGTGGAGATGTGGTCCCTGAATCCTAGGTTCTCCATGACTCTTATCATGAAAGATGTTGGATTTCGTCTAAGGAATTTCCTGCATCTAATGAGATTATTATGTGATTACTACCTTTGAGACTGCTTTTGTGATGGATTAGAATTCTCGATTTAAATATGTTGAACCATTCCTGTATTTATGGAATGAAGTTTACTTGATCATGACACTGGCTTTTTAATAGAGATGATGTTTCTGTATGTCTAATGGGTACACTGCTTTCAATTCACTGGACCCTCTAGACTTAGCCCAAGTACCAAATATTGACTAGAGTAAAGGTAGCCTATGTCATAAGATGAAGCTGAAGGTTGACTTGACCAAGTAGAGATACTGGATACAGTGACCCTTAGTTTCTGCCACAGCAGCAGCCTGTTCTGCTGCCAAAGTAGTCCCATCATCACCTGTCACCAGGTGCCTCTCCACCATCACCTATGACATCTGCATCCCTTAAAAGTGCCTTCCAGGCACAGCTTGCTCTCTTACCTCTTCTTTCCTGTCTTCCCTCTTGCTTCTATCTTGCCTCTCTTCTTCCTCTTGTTTCTTCCCTGTCTGTCTGTCTGTCTGTCTCTTGTACTAACTCTGTTGCAGTGGGGTGTTTTCTTAGTGGCATACCTTGGCAGGGTCCGCCAAAAGGTATCCACTTCACCTTTCTTTTCTTATCCTTTCAGTGATGATTTTAGGCTATGGCCCATTACTAAACCCCTGTAATTCAGTTGCTTTCTCAAATAAATATTAATTTTTTGAGTGCTCTATCTGCATGTACAACTTTAAGCCAGAAGAGGCATCAGACCCCACTACAGATGGTTGTGAGCCACCATGTGATCACTGGAAATTGAATTCAGAACCTCTGGAAGAGCAGCCAGTGCTTTTAACTGCTAAGCCATCTCTCCAGCCCATGATTTTTTTTAAATTAAAACCACAGTACTTCTTACTAAACTCTATAGTATTCTACTAGCTTCTCATTAAAACCATAGATTAGCTTAATGGTGGTGTATTTTGCAAAGATTCCTATATTATTTTGAGCTTCTGATGTTTTCAGATAGAATTTGCTAGTTGTCATCAAAATAGAAGTTTTCCTTTTGTGGGGAGGGGGGGTAGGAAAGATAGAAGACAAAGGAGAAGGAATTGGAAGAGGTGAAGGGGGAGAAGGGAGAGGAACATATGCTAACCCTGTGGTTTCTAGGAGCTGTGTTTGTGTGCATGAGCTGAGCTTCAGAAGGATTTCCAGTGGAATTTCAGCAGGTTTCATTTCTGTGTGTTGAGATGATGAATACTTCTTTGTGTTCAGACTGCCCCTCTGTGTCTCCAAAATGTTCTACAATAACGCAATCTAAATCTAAGAGTGAATGAATCTATTTACTTTACTGGGTCCATTCTTGTATGTGTTCTTTAAAATTATCTTTAACTGCGGTTTCTAATGGTAACAGTGGCTGTTGGAGGTCTGAGAAAATGGCAGGTGGGTGGGGGATATGAGTAGAGCTTCCTGTGCCTCAGTCTACATCCACCAGTTTCTCTTGCTGACAGGAGACATGAACTCGGTGCCTTCCATGATGCTGCCTTGTGAAACTCAGCTAGCATTTAGTTTCCATGTCAAGGTGGAGGTCCACAGATGCCCCAACACCTCATGCACCCATTAAAGTAGCTAGTCCCTCACTCTAATTTTCAAAGGCAGCAGGAACTGTTTCTCACCATATCTAACAGACCACAAGGACCGCACTACCCAGCCCACAGAATCCCTTCTTCTGTACCCACTCTGACCAGACGTGCAAGAAGGCTGTATGGCAAGGTTCTTGCCAGGTCAGTATCATTTCTCCATCTCTAACACATGTGGATGTCACTGTCTAATATGCTTCCAGGTCCTAATGGCTTTGCATATCTGCTGAGTGACATCACTTGTTTATATTGCAAGAACACACAACCAAGAAGCAATTCTTGGGGAAACTTACATATTTATATCTATATCTAGAAAACAAAGCTCAGAGTCTGTGGGCTCTACTGAAGGTACTGGGAGGGAAGGGCCAGGCTTGCATAGGGTTGCTTGCACAAATTAGATGCATGGTGATTAGCTAGTACATTGTAGCGTTGATAAACCCCACTGCAGGTTAACATCTAATGCTTTCTTTGTGACACTGTAGAGGACTATTGTCTCTAGAGAACTAATTATAGGAAAGTGTGACCACAACTCCATGGGCATAAAAAAGCTGCATTCAGGATGGAAGAAAAAACAGCCTGGGGCATGTTTAAGAAAATGGAAGTAGCTTACTGAAGTCCAGTGCACTATCCCTAGCCCACTGAGCTGGCTGGGGCTCACCCAGCATTGGTGCACAGAGGCACAATCACTCATGCATTTGGTATGTCTTCTTTAACAAGTAAGTTAATCAATTCGTGTGCTCTTCATTCTTAACTCGGTTCTCAGAAAACACTGCTTCATGCATTTATCTAGTAAATATGTACTAAGGGTTCCCTTCTGTCACACAGCTGCTAAGTCAGCCAAATTGCTCCATATTTTCTTGTTACAAAGTTATTCATTCTACAAATAGTCTGTAGCAAACATTCCACAATATAGTGTGCTCTCCGATAGATAAATACACACAGCCCAGTCTCTGTTACAAAGCTGCTCAGATTCTAGGGACAGCGACTATCAAAATAGTGGTGAATATTATAAAAAATGCTTTGTATTCATATAAGAAATTCTCAGCTTTTTTTAAATAGACCTGAACCAGGGTCTGGGGACAACATAGCTTTGCAGAAGCAGAAAACTGTAGAGCTCCTTATTCTGGGCTGCGTGGGAAGTTGTGGGTTTGCCCAAAGAGTCTGAAGCCCCTAGTAGCTGTAGATGAGGATGGGGTTGTTGGCATGTCAGAGGGTAAATAACTTTCTTTTCCCACAAAAAGCAGGAGCCATTGGCTGGTTATCTGTAGGAGATTTTAGGCTGAAGATCTTGTCATGGAAGCTCCATTGGAGCAGGTCAAATGTTGAATGAAGGCTTGCAGGAGAGTGTGGAGTTGTTAGAACTACAGAGGTTACAGAGGTGCCAAAGCCAGGCAGAGGTGCCACTGGGCAAAGAACAGAAGCCAGATGTTAGAGATGTCAGTGGGTCTTTCGTCTGTGCCTGGGTGATATAGAAGGCCATAGAAGAGAGAGGAAAACAGGAAGTTAGAAAGAGGATAAAGTTGGATCCAGTTTGGAACCGATCATCTCTGGACATTGGGAATCATTAGTTTGAACTCTCCTCATTTCTTGCCAGTGTAAACCATTTTTTAGTTGACAAAATGGAAGCTACGGAATGCAAGGATACTAAACTCATCTGAAATCAGTCCTGGGTCAGAATTCTAATCTTAACAGCCTGTGGTACTCACAGTATCTGAAGTTATAGCTTAAGATGTTTCAATCAGCTGCCTCTTCAGCTGCACAGGTCCTATCAGCTAAATGCTCAAAGGCACGTGTTCCAATCTCACCTCTTGATTTCACACTCATGTTCCCAGGCCTTGTGAACAGTCAGATGACCCTACATTGAAATCTGGGGTCACCCCAAACATAGCCTGTGCTCACCATCCCTGGACTGTGGGAGCAGTCTTGCTTTTCTGTCCCCTAGACATATCACAGACCATAAGCTCCTCTTCATTCAAGCTGCCCCTCACTTAACAGGACCAACCTACCTCCCTGTGTCTAAATTCCCATCTCAAGCAACCTTTCAACTTCCAGGCACATGATGGAAGCTCTGCTTTACATGCAGTACCATGAGTTTTCATTGCCCCTGGTGTAAACATGACCCCTCAGCTCCCATCCCCCAACTCCATCCATAACTCCTGTTCTCTCTCTGTCCCTCTCTGATGTCTATAAATCCATTATCACATGACTGGATCAGCCTCATTTTTGAGATGCCATCAAAAATACAATATTGTCACAAATTGTTATTGGTTACTAATCCATTCTGCCCTAATTCACAGTCACTATTATAATTGTCCCTTTAGGAGACACAAACTGTCCTAAAATATCTTCACTATACGCTAGTGCCTTGCCTTCTTTCTCATAACTGTCTCATTTGGATGGGAAAACTTTATTTTCTCCCAGTGGGAAAATAAAAAAACAGAAAAAGATGTTCTCTTAGTTTCTTTGGTAAATTCATTTCACTTTTGAGTGAATGTTGGCTTCAAAGCACACCAGAGACACAGTGAGCACATTATGCCATTTCTTACAGTGTAATAGTGCTGGGGTAACTGTTTTGTATCTCAGAATCCGGTTACCAATTAGAAGGTGGAAGACTGATCTTCTCAGAAGATATGTTCATGGTGGGAGAGCAGTGAGGAAAGCTTTGGGTTCAGTGTGGGAAAAGACATCACCATAACTACGGGATGTTAGCTGTGACTTTGAAGAAACTTGTCTTGTGGTCATAGGATGTGGCCAGCATCAAAGGGACCTCAAGAAGCATCCTCTGCATTTTTGGGTAGTAAAGGGAGAGTTAACAATGCACAGATCTGTACTATGTGCTACAGTTCTCTGTACAGAGTTCTGGTTCTCGGATGAAGCCACTGTCCTGCCAGGCAAGAGGAAAACTCTGAGGTTTCTGCAGAAAGTAAAATCACTAGGGGAAATAGTGGACAAGAGAGAAAGGAAAATGTAATTGACTCTCAAGAATAATATGATGAGCCCAGGTATTTTGTCCCTCTGAGGGGTGGGAAGTAAACTCAGTGATAACTTCATTTTCTACTTAAGAATTCCATATAATTAATTACTCCCTGCAAGAACTAGGCTTTAAGGGGAAAGATCTGTGTGCCCAGACCTTTTAGAAGCCCAGTGAATTATAAGACACTTATCCTTCCTAGGATTCGTGTGAGAGAAGTTATACATAGCTGTGGTACCTTTCCTCATACAGATGCCCAAATGCAAACCAGAAGTACTATATGTCTGTGTGCTAGCCCCCCCAGAGTACTTGAGGAAAGAATTGTAATTTATCCTTTACTTATTTTTCTCCTTTCCATGGATATAGGAAATGAGTTTTGCAAATTTTTCACATCCAAATCTAATCCGCAAATCTCGGTTTTAAGGAAAGGAAAGAACAACAGTTGAGGTCTGCTGGACTTTGGAGTTCTTAACAAGAATTAAGAAAGGGAAGGCTGCCGTTGCTCTCACTGTAGTGCAAAAGGAAATAATGCTTTCTGTTGGGAGCACAGTGCACACTAGTGCTATCCATTTAAATTAAAGATCTGTGAGCAGCCAGAGCATTCTGTCCATTCCCCGTTTGTTCCCAGTATCCGTTCTATTTTTGGGTTTCAGAGCAAACCATTCCTTTACAATACTATACCATGCATGACAGAAGCATTAACATCAGGAATGAGGGTCACACATATCAGCACGAATGACGTAAAAATACTCATGCCATAGTTGCTAACCTCAGGAATAGAACGTCATGGTGAGGCCCATCCCAGAGCTTTCCCAACTTTCCTTGCTAGGGTTTAGTTCTTTGATGAATTCTCTAGAAAATACCAGAGTCTCCTTTCCCTCTACAGTAAATTTCACTGGGGAAAAAAAGCATTCTCCTGAAACAATATTTCAATTTAAAAGAGCAAATGGAGGTGCATGAAAAGAAACGCCAATGTTATATTAATATACTTGCTATCCAGAATAAGGTGCAGGAGCAGACTAGGGAATAGACTGAGAGAGTGGATGCTTTATTTCACCATGATGAGGCTGGTACCCAGGCCATGGTCCAAGCATAGCTACCCTCAGCTGAAAGAGTGCTGCCAAGGACACGCGTGCCAGGAACAAACGGCACAGACCCCTTTTCCCGACAGTTCCCCCGTGATGTGCATGTGACCCTAACCAGGAGGAGTGGCCACCGCCCCAAGGGGCTGAGACTGAATGAATCTCTGCTAGGGTCTGAGCGTCTTAGAAATATGAATCCTAGATTCTGAAGGATGATCCTCAGAGGTGGGGACTTTGAGAAGTAGTTAGGATTAGATGGGGTAGTGGAGTTAGGCCCACAATGACATTGCTGGCTTTCCAAGGAGGACAAGGAAAACCATGCCAGTTCAGTCTCTGCCATATCATGAGGTGGCCATAAGTCCCTGCCAGCCAAATGCACCTTGCTCTTAGAATTCTTAAACTCTAAAACAAATACATTTGCTCTCATTATAAATTACCCAGTTTGGGGTCAGTGAGATGGCTCCTGTTACCAACCCAATGACCTGAGTTTTATCCCTAGGATCCAAGTGGGAAAAGGAGTGAATTGACTCCTCCAAGTTGTCCTCTGACTTCCACATGGGAGTTATGACATGTTCACACATGTGCCCTGCACACACATGCACACACACACACACACACACACACACACACACACACACACAAAGAGGAGGGCATACACACAAAATAAAGAAATAAATAAAATATAATTTAAAAAGAATTAAGTTACCCAGTCTTAGATATTCTCTTATAACCACAGAAAATAGATACTCTCCTGATGGATTTCTACCAGAGTCTACCAGAGCCAAACCATGATGAAGAATCCACATAGTGAATAGCAAAGCAACTTCGAGACTCCAGTCTGGTCTCTGGGGTGAAAGTTTACCTCTGATCCAGATTTCCCTCCCTGATTCTCTACTCCCTGTATCATTTTTCAAAGCAGAGGAATATGGATGGCCACACTCTAACCACAGACCCAAGCACTTCCGATTGGCTGAGAGGGTCTTGAAGAGGCTGGGGTGTGTCTTCTTGGTGGCCCCTCTGCCCCTCCTCATGCAGAACTGTACTGAGAGATTGAGATGCTACCTTGGCAGGTATCACAGTTCATGCACTCACTGTGGGCCTGAGCCACAGCTTCTCAGATACCCACTACAGAGCTGAGAGAAACCTAACTGAGGAGCATGCCTTCAAGAAACAATCAGAATTCTGATAGATACCAAAATAAAACTGTTGCAAACCAATCTTCTAAGAGAAGTAGTAGACTGAAGTGACCGGAAGTTTTGTTTGGTCGCTGACAAAAGAGCTGGATGGTGATTTGACAAGAGAGGTGTGGTTTGAAAGAAAATGGCCCCCATAGGGAGTGGCACTATTAGCAGGTGTGGTCTTGTTGGAGTAGGTGTGGCCTTGTTGGAGGAAGTGTGTCGCTTTGGGGGCGGGCTTTGAGGTCTCCTATGCTCGAGCTACATCCAAGTGACATAGACCACTTCCTGTTGACTGCAGGTCAAGATGTAGGACTCTCAACTCCTTCTCTAGTACCATGTCTGCCTGCATGCTACAGTGTCCTGCCATGGTGATAATGGACTGAATCTCTGAAACTGTTAACCACCCAATAAATGTTTTCCTTTATAAGAGTTACCATGGTCATGGTGTCTCTTCACAGCAATAGGCACCCTGACTGAGACACAAGGCTACCGTGTTTCATGGCTAAGTGAGAAGGCCAAGTTGTGAGACTGAAGTCACAGCCTCCCCACAGACCTGGAGCAGATGGTAAGCCAAGCATAGCCTCACCCTGGGAAAGCTGAACAGCCATTTCCCTGGGGTTGCAGACCACGGGGAACTTGCAAGGACAATTAATTTTGATAACAAGGCAAAACATACAATTAAAAGAACAGACATAATTCTTTGAGATAATTGAAAAATAGATTGAGTTCAAGTTAATTCATGTAAACACAAAATGCTATAAAAGTAGGCCAAGTGGTAAAACTAGGATACAAGCAAGAAATTCTTTTTTTTTTCATCCCTAAAAGCCTCATTGGCAATCATGACAAGCACTCGGGGTTTATATCTTGCGTCCCCTGGGAGCATGTCATGGGACTAGATCAGCAGTTCTAAACTTGTGGGTCATGACCTCCCTGGGGGTCATATATCAGATATCCTGCATATCAAATATTTACATTAGGATTCATAACAGTAGCAAAATTACAGTTATGAAGTAGCAATGAAATAATTTTATGGTTGGGGGGGTCACCACAACATGAGGAACCGTATTAAAGGGTCGCAGTGTTAGGAAGGTTGAGAACCACTGAACAAGATGGTGGTAACTCTGTCTTAGTGGATCTTATGCTTACCCAGTCTTATCAGACTGGCAAAGAATACATGTGTATATTTGTACATGGATGTAATATGTGAGCATATATCCTTTTTAATTGTAAAGTTTCTTTAAGTGCTGGGAAGTTATTACTTAAATGTTTGACTTGACATGTGCTATTAAGTTAAACTCTGCAGTAAGTACAAGATATTAAGTGCTGGAGAGATGCCTCAGTGGTTACAGTACTTGCTATTCTTACAGAGAGAGAACCTGAGCTTGGCTCCTAGCATCAGGCTCAGACACCTCACAACCAGTTGTAACTCCAGATTCAAAGGGTCTAACTCTCTCTTCTGGCTCCACAGTACCCTTCCCACACACATAATTTGAAAAATGAATATTTTACAAGAGAAGGTACAAGAAAAGAGAACACGATTTGAAACTTCAAGGATGCACACCAAAATCTCCACTCTGTCTACTAAAGATTGTCAGATATCAGGTACTTTATCTCACATACATTAAAACTTCCTCTTTTCAGTATTCTCTCTCATCTGCCACTGCTCCTGCTCTGGACTGTTCAGATCAGCACAGTCTTTGCTTCTCTGTCATCAGTGCTGCTGTTTCTGGAATTTTTTGCCTTCTGTTAACCCTGCTCCAAATGCAGGGTTTTTTTTTTATTTGTTTGTTTTTGCCTTCTGTTAATCCTGCTCAAAGTGCAGCTATCTGGTCACCTCTGTCTCCAACCCCCGGACCTTTTTTCTAATCCGTGCATTAGCCCTTGTGGAACTCTGTCTGACGGCCCTTTTCTATCCTTTCCTAGTCATCATCCTGGCTCCAGACGAGCCAGCAATCACCCCTTCATTGCTTGTGGTTATCTGGGTCCACTTGCTCAACTAAGATCTCTCTGAAGAAATTATATCCCTGAGCAGAACCGCTGAAGAGATGAACATTGAATTGAAAACCCGAATGAAATTTCCCCTCCCCGCTGTCTAGCAGGAGTGAGGCAGGCATCTTGGACCTTTCCTTTACGTGGTTAAATTTGAAGATAGGGTCATGTGGTCCAGGAGTTGGGAGAGACCAACTGACAGGGAGGTCCCCAATCAAAGAATGGTGAGAGAGGAATGATCTATCCATAGATGACTGTCTCCCCTTTGAGAGCCAAACTCGTTCACCACTCACACTGTATTTCTTCATCTCCCTCACTCTGGATCTGTACCATATCCAGGTGGAGCTGCTTCCAATTTGTCCTCCATCTTGGAAAGAGAATCTAAGGGGACATCATGGGAGCATAAGGGAAAGGGAGAGAGGGGAGAATGGGAGGGATGGGGAGAAAAGGGAAGCAGAGAGAAGAGAAGAAGAAAGGATGGGGAGGAAGGGAAAAGGAGAGGAACTAGAAAGGAAGGGGAAGGAAAGAAGGAAGAAAGGAAGGAAGAAAGGGAAAGGATAAAGAAAAAAGGGACCTGGAATGAATAGAATGCTGGGGAGGGAAGGAGCAGGAAGGAGGGAAGAGGGAAGGGAGAGCAGTTCTTTATTTGTATGCACTACACGCCTCCCCTGGTGGAATATAGTTTCAAGGATAAAAGGAATTTCTATTGTGTTTGTAGATAGAATCCTACCATGATAACAGTGCCTGGCGCAGGATTGCATGTGAAGTAATAGGTATCATGAGTCAGGCATAGTGATAAATGCCTGCAATTCTAGCACTTGGAGGTTGAAGCAGGAGGGTCCAGCTTCAGGACAACCTGGGGCACATTATGATACCCTGTCTCAAAGGAGAAGTAAAAAATAAGAGAGAAGGGGGTAGGGACGAAGAAAGGAAGGAAGGGAAAACATTAGCACATGAATGGATAAATGCACCTGTTGTGGGTTTTTAGTTCTGGCTTTTTAGTGCCTGCATGACCTGCCCATACATAACTTCATTGTTTATCTTCCTAAGGCCACCTCCTGAGGCCCCAGGGTCTGCTACACTATAGCAGGACATGCATATCATTTGCTCAGCTCCCTGTATGACAAGAGAATAGCATGCTTTCACTCAGTCCATCTTCTCATAGTTTTTTTTTTTTAGAAAAAAAAAAAAAAGCAAAATACAGTATGTAGAATTTTCCCAGCAAACATGCACATACACACTCACAGATGCATCTCTGGGGACTGGGAAGAACACCAGCTACATCTCTGTGTGATACTGTCTTTCTATTGGCTCTCATCTAGAGAAATCGTGTAAACTGGCCATTGTTGTGGCACCCAGCATCGTACTGTGAGTAGAGTAAACTACTAACACAGACTAACAAGCTCCTTCCTCCTGCAGCATCACACCTGCAATGGTTACCATGACAACATTGCTTCCTAGAGTCTCAGCACCCTTGGTTTCTGTCTGTTTGTCAACACTCAGCTGGTAGATTCCTGAAAAGAAGCCACACCTGCCCCATCCATGAAGACCCTCAACAGTGCCAAAGGCCAGGATGCACCTTCCATGTGCAGCTGCATCAGAGCCTGTGGCCATCTCCAACTCACGCTGACTACACTTGCTTCCCACCTGCTGTGGGTATGCAGTTTCCAGACATGAGCACCACATACCTAGGACAGACCATTTCTTCCCTTGGGACAATCACTCCTGCATGCCACAGGAACCAGCAACATCCTGCTATGGAGAGGAGGATACCAAGCTAGCTCTCATGTGCTACAGTTTGAACCAAGTTCAACCTAATAAACCAGCGACATGAGGCACATAGACCAACAGGTAGACTCAGTCATCACTGATTGAGCAATGCCGCATAAAACATATTAAACACACAAAGTGTGAGAATGTGTCAGCGTATATCAGTATGTAACACATGAAGTGTGAAAGTGTAAAAGAATCCTACACCCAGTTTGGACATCACAGCAGCTCATGTTCAAGATAGGATGGTCAACTTTCTGAAGTCTAAACTTTCAGCTCAGCCACCAAATTGGTCATAAACAGATGTGTTGGTTTGAGAACTTTAAGCTAAGGTGGAATCCAGGACATGGTCCTGGGTCCCTTGGGTCCCACCCCACAGGACCCAGGAGATTTTTATTGCCACCCTTTGTCAGCTCTCATCTGTCACTAGAACACGCATTCTTGTTCTTTTCCTATCTCAATTTCATAGGTCTCATTTACATCACTAGGTTACCAACTTTAGATTTAAATATTTAACATAATATGCCATAAAACACATTTAAAAGGAAACTAAGAGATTGGTGTTACATTTTTAAGTAACATCTTTTATTACTCTCTAAATTTTTCATATACTGATACAATGCATTTTGATCATTACTGCTTTCCTGTTCTTCCTTTCTGGTGGGAAGCCCCATGTCTTCCCACCCCCACACTGTGGAACTCCACCTTGCTTTCTCTTTCCTCCTGGTGGGAGACTTCCCTGGCCATTCTATTTGCTTGCAGCCCAAAACTGACTCCATGGGTTTTATTCTGTCTAGGGCTCATTATACAGACTAACAACTCACCAAACATCTACATCAATGTATTGCTGTGAAATTTGTTTAAAAATAATCTTCCCCTATATCTCATTATGCATAATTTAGAAGCATGAATATTAAGAACTAACATGTCTATATCACCTAGCTAAAGACACTAAGGGATACCCAGGAATGGAACGTTGACCTCTTGTCTAGCACAAGGCACAGCTCCTAACCTGAGTCTTAACAAGAAAATGATACTACAATGAGCTCTCTGAGTCCTGGAGTCCCTTTAGCTACAGTGTTAAATCCCCAGTGCTCAGATTTAGAGTTTACACCCCAACACCCAGGTACCACAGGACATGTTAGCCTCAAGGACACAGATGTTTGTCACAAGTGAGAACCTCATAAGTAAACTCTGTATGTTTGTGCAATGTAGAGAGTTGAAACTCAGACTCTAACAAAGAGAGAGAGGGGTGAGAGGCAAGAGGACAATACAACCAAATCTAGAGAGTTACACAAGAGTAATAGAGAAGTTGAATAAGTTGGACATGGAGATGGTGGGACTATAACACTGACACCCAGAAGGCTCTGCTCACCCTTTCTTCTCCTTGACAATTAGTAAAGGGTCTGGTTACCAGTAGCCAGTGAGCCTTTCCCTTTGATGTGAGAGCATCCTCTATGACCTGATTATTGCCTGGAAGGCTGCACTCTTCCTACTGGTGAACTGAGCTTAACTTAACACAGTAAATAGCCCAAATCCACCCAGAGAGGCTGCAGCACAAATCCATCCAGAGGTCCGCTTAAAGATTTTATAGACCTTTAACCTTTGCACTTATTTTCTTTACCACAATTAGATAGACCTTTGGTTTGAAATGAGTCAAACAGTGTAATCAGTAAATGAGCTAATGGAATAGACAGTTCCCAGGAGATGAAGCGCAAATGACCCATAAGTCCATGAAAAATGTTCAACACGCTTTGACGCCTATGAAATGCGAACACACTCGGATTCCAAATCCCCCCATCAGAACCGTCAGGGAAACAAACAACAACAAATGCTGGTGAGGATCAGGGGAAAGAAGGGTCCTTCTGTGCTGCTGGCGGGAGTACAAACTGGTGCAGCCACTGTGGCCTTCAAAATCTAAAATCAGAACAACCATGTGACCCCGCTAAACCCCTCCGAAGTATTTACCAATGGGCTCTAAGTGAGTCAACACACCGCAGAGACACCAGCACATCCGTGTATACTGCAGCACTGTTCACAGTAGTTAAGTTTTGTTATTAGCCTAAATGTCTCTCAGAGGATGAATAGATGTGGAAAACATTACACACACACACACACACACACACACACACACACACACACACAAAACACACACACTGAAGTTTTATTCAACTGTCAAAAAGAAAATGATATCAATTGTGGAAAAATGGAAGTGACTAAAGCTTGTCAAAACAAAGTAAGTCGGATGCAGACATGAACCTCCTTCCTTTGTGGGTCCACACATTTTTGATGAAAAGCAAAAGCAAGAGTATGTGCCATGGCTGGAGAAAGGGAGGATGGGTGGATCCGGTTAAAGTCCATGGTGTGCCAGGATAAAAGCAGCCTGGTGGAGCCCACCACTGTGTGCAATGGACACACACACAAACCGACAATTATTTTAGCGTATCAAACATTTCTACCACGGTTTTGAAGTGTGACTCACCCTGTCACTTCAATTGGATTAGAAACAACTCAGCCACAAACCCCACAAGGCTGCTGTCAGAAATTCTTACTGCCAGCCTGGAAAGTCATTCTGACACTCGGGGTTCCTGGTGGGTCCTTTCTATTAACCTCACTGACACAGCCTTGCCTCACTCTGGAAGGGGAGTAGAAGAGCCTGAAGACATTAGAAAACTAAGGGTAGCAGGCATTCTCCTCTGCCCATGTGACCAGAGCCTGGGAGGTCCCAGCTGTGGACCAGGCTGACATCTGTACACCACCATTCATCTCTGTGCGCTCTGTGACTGTGACGAGTTGACAGTGTTAACCATCAGAGTGAGCACGGTGACATGGGGACCTGGGTATCACTGGTTTGCATGGTCCCTCCTCAGCCTCCTTCCCTCCCACTTCCCATGCTTCCTCCACCCATCTCACACAGCTTCTGAACTCTATCGCTGACACACAGGGCTCTGCCCCGGCAACCTCCATCCACATCGATTCCCCTCATCCCTTCTCTCTTGGTCACTGTAACCCATGTCTCCACCCTGCTGAAGCCCTGGCCAGCCTCAAGGCAGGTTAGGGAGCCCTCCTCACTGCTGTGTGAGTTTCATAGCAGGACCAGCTGGGATTTTTGTCTGTCCCTGAATGTAGCTGTCTCTCATCTCAATCCTGATGTGTGGAGCCTCCTCTGTAGACTGTGGTGTAACAGTAGGTGGGACAGAGGGCATTCAAGTCCAAGCTGCGCCTTAGAGAGTCACTGATTCTCCATGTCCCCATGGGAGACTCTTGTAGCCACACAAGCAGCTGCTGCCCAAGGAAATGTGTTGACAGGACCTACCCCCTTTGGTTTCTGTGACAGGACAGACATGTCACCACTGAGGTGTCTCTGCTCTTACTCCAAAGAAGAGAGGTGGGAATGTCCAAGCTCTTGGTGAACAAGAGGTACCTTTGACCTCCAGGAGGTGAACTGGGTTGCCCTGCTACAAGGGCAGTGGGACTGCCTGCTTTGTGTACTCAAAGGGACACCCAGGCTTCCACTTCCTCCAGGGCTCAGCCAGAATTGTCTACATGTGAGTTAGTGCCTTTGTCCTGAATCACTGTGAATTTTGTGGTAGACAGTCACTGGTCCTTCCAAAAATGTTCAATTTTTTTGATACAACTGATATACACCAAAAATTTTGTGGTTTGGATGTTTAAATTGAATTCCTGGAAACGTCTCTATACTCAAAAGCTTCTGGGAAAACCTTGTCTTCCTAAGTGTTGGGGGCCTATTGTGTTTATGGATGACCCCACTCTGTATGTCAGTGATCCCACATTCTGGAATGTAAGCAGCACAGATGGAATAGTCACCGAGCTTCTGATGGCCTTCATGTCAAAATGGGAGCCATACCCCCAGCACTGCACCTAACTTATCCAGAATATGTTAATAATTTAATCATGGGTACAACGATTTAACATTAAGACTCACACACCAAATAGGAATGTATGCTGAAATATTTAATACAAAGATCATATCATGCACTTCGGCATATGAGGATGAGGCCATATCTGTCCATTGGAACAGGGTCTCAAAACCTGGTTGCTATGTTGACACGGGAAGTCTGAGATCAATGGGAAATCTGAATCTCTTCAGTTCAGTTGATGAATCCACAGTGATGAGGTTTTACAAGATGATCAACTTCCATGGTACAGCCCTGCTCCTCTCCTTGGCCACACTATATTGTATATTTAAAATGTTGCTAGAAGGTAGAGTGTGCTTGTAAAAAATTAAGAGGCTGGAGAGAGATGGCTCAGTAATTAAGAGCACTGGCTCTTCTTCCACAGGACCTAGGTTCAATTCCCAGCACCCACATGGTGGCTCACAACCACCTAGAATTCCAGTTCTACGGGATCTAATACTTTCTCTGTCCTCCATAGGCACCAGACATACTTATGGAGCATCATCATATATATAGACAAAATGCCCATACATATACCTTTTTTTAAATTAACCAGCATCTTACATTATCATTCAATATACATTTTTCTTTTTATTTTATTACATTTATTTTCACAATTTTAAAGTGTGTGTATGTGTGTGTGTGTTGTGTATACACATGTGTGCAGGTTCCCATGGATACCAGAGGTATCAGATCCCCCAGAACTGGAGTTCCAAGTCCCAAGTGGTTACAAGCCACTTGATAAGGGATCTGGGAATGGAACAACTCTGGTCCTCTGGAAGAGGAGTGTATCCTCTTAACCATTGCTCTAGCACCTATTTATTTATTTTGTGTACATGCATATGTGTGTGTGCATGCCTCCAGCACTGAAATCAGAGGGCAACAAAGCCCTTAAAAGATTTAATATTAGCCTCATACGGAACTTCATCATAGAACTACATATTGGAGAATTTACATCTCCTTGGCTGCAGGACCAAATCAACAGTGTCCTGACTACTTTTGTGCACATATTGTTCTAAGTTAATTGACCTAGGATGTGGAATTCAGTGAGAAAAACCACAGAACAGGGAACAAGCAAAAAGAAGTTCTCCGCTCCCCCTCAGAATGGGTAAGGAATTTTGATAATGTGCACACAACTTCTCAGGAAGAAGCTGCACTTTCAAATCCTCCCCAAGACGGGTTAACTGTCTAGAACTCAGTGATGAGGAGAGGTTGTGACATTACAGGTCCAAAGCCATGTGTAGTCCATATTTGCATCAGGTCTAACATCTGTAATAGATATTAGATGAGCATAATAGATAAGAACCTCCTGGAATATAGGAACGTAACCAAACCCCTGTTTTCAATAACCAAGAGGCTGAGCAAGTCATCAGACAGCATCTGAGCTTATCACCGAGATTCCTCTGCCTTACTGTAAACTCTCACTTAATGTTTCCACCAATGTATTTTAAGACCAACTTCACTCATGATTTTCTTTGTTATGTTGCTTTAAAAGCTTCCTAAAACTGCTTCCATGTTGGAACAGGAATTTAGAGTAACCTAAATCTGTGTTCCTGGGCCATGTTCACTAATAATTGTCTCCAGAATAAATTATCTATTATCCCCATTAAGGGGACAGTTACTTTTTTTTCATCAACAGGAATATAGTCAGACTGAAATAAAAATTTTCATATTTCAAATAACTGAAGCTATTTCCTTTTAGTAATTAGAGATGTAGCTCTCAGAATTGCCCTCTATAGATGGAGTGAGCACCAATGGCTTCTTTCCAGAGAGGACCTCATCCTAAGGATGCCTCCCACATGCAATATCTCTCTCCAGATGCCCCTGGCAGGAGCCTCCACAAGATAGGGGAAGACAGAATCCAGGGAGGACACTGGATTCTTATCTGTTCCATTGCCAGGGGAATGAAACATGTTGCAGGCTCAGAAATCAGAAGTCAGTGTTTGTCAAGCATGCACCTGCTCCACTGTTTGAAACTTTGAAACATACACTGTATTGGTAAGTTGTCCTCTGCTGTTTAAGCTTGTTGAAAGTGGACTCCAACATCCAAGAAGATTCTCTTGTCTTAGACATCAACACGTTCATTTCAGGCACCTTCCAAGACCCCTGGTCTCAGGACAGACTGATGCCCTGACTCAGTAACAGAGACAAAGGAAAACTGCCAGCAGCTGAGAGCATTACAAACGTTGTGTTCTTGAGAACGGGTAGAAGGCAAACTATTTCTCATAATATAAAAGTGCCTGTAGTGGGAACAGGAAGCCTGAACTTCAGCCACGGGAAGCTCAATCAAGAGCTCAGCTGACCGCCTCATCTTTTCCATCATTTCTGATGGATGACTATAAATGTTCTATTTGGCACAGTTTTCTCTCTGTGTTGCTACTTGATCTTTTGCTTGGAAGCTTCACCTGAGGTGACACTCTGCTCCACTCAGACTCTCTCAATTGGGAACTCCAGCAGGCTTTCTCAGCAGGGCCCCCTCGGCCCACTTCAGCAGACATGTTTGGAAGCTCCGGATTCGATAGTGTTACCTTTTGGCTGTTTTCTCCATTGGGCCGCTCGGGTCATCGCTGCTGGATGCTGCGAGTGCCCGATTTTAACCGCTGCCTCTACCCACTATGTATTCCTTTTCTTTTGCTTGCTGTATATTTAATAGACTCACTCATTCCAAACTGAAAGCACAGCTATCTAAGATCATTCTCCAGTCCTTAGAGAACACTGCCTGAAACTCAAGTATGCGAAGCAGTGAAAGGAGCCATCGTAGCTCCTTGAAGGTGGCCTGTCTTTGACACTAACACGTGACTTCTTCAGGTTTTGCACGGGAGCCAATGGAGGAGAAGACCGTCATATACTTGAAGTAACCAAAGAACAAGGTTAAGATGGCGAGTCAAAGGCAGGAACACAGCGGGTCTGGGGTGTGGTTTCCATAGATGGAGACCAGCTGGAGAAATGTCAGCCATTGAAAACGATAAAGGAAAAGTATGCACTGGCAGAGGCAGGGCTGAAACATTTGAGAGCTTTGCAGCACAGAGGCTAGCTCAAACGCACTATTCATGGTTGCCACCTGCAGTCCATTCATTAAATCAGTGAGGCACTTGCGAGTCCGGCACAGGGCTGTCTTACCAGGCTGGCACCCCTGGCTCTTCCCATGGTAGTTGCTAGTTGGCTTCACTGCACTGATGGGCGCAGTGGTTGATTCTTCTACCTTCCTCCAGACTTCACCTCTGTCTACGGATGAGGAGAGAGAGCAGCTGGCAGGACCACTAGAAGTAGCCTTCCTGTGAGTCCCTCCTGTCTTCTCTCACAGTCCTCGGGGCTGGGTGCTTGAACCTACAGAAGGAGCTCAGAAGAAGACTCAGGGAATACATTAGAACAGGGATTCCAACAGAAGTGGGAGCCACCACTTGCTAACACTGGACAGGGTCTCTTTACAGGGCCAGTATCAGAGTCCCACATCCCTACCCCATGTTCAACAAGAAGACTGTGGACTTGTACATGACAGAGGGGTGGCATTGTTTAGCCCATGTCACAAAGACTTTCTCCTCTCTGACCCTCACCTAAGTCTGTCTCTGGCATTCCTTCCCATACATGGCTCACATTGGTCATACTCCTCTTCCCACACATGGCTTACATCATTGGTCATACTCCTCTTCCCACACATGGCTCAGATTATTGGTCATATTCCTCAGCTTCTTCCATTTATTTCAGGCTTCTGATGTTGACCATTATAAATATTTTCTTTAATCTTATGGAATTCCAGATTCTGCATATCCTTGGAGGAGTTGATGCACCCTCAGGTTCTGTGGTCTTTGCATAATGTATAGAAATTGCGTATTATAATGAGGAATTGGTGTGAAAGCAGGTTAGAAAAGGTGACTCGATAGGTCCCTTTGAGTTCAGAGGTTCTGTGGTTCCAGTTCTGGAATCGCTGGCTGGAAGAATGGGACAAGAGGAAGCAGGGTAGACCAGAGTCACGGGAAACATTTCTGTTACATTTCTATCATATAGGCATTTATATGCTGTCAGAGCCACTTTGTCCAAAGAATGGCCTGAGTCGATGCCATGAATCACCCTTAGAGATATCCCCACCTCCATCATAAGTCTCCAGAAACTGCCTTAATTGGCAGCTATTAAAGATGCATTATTCATGGAAGCTGTCAGACTTGCACAGAAGTGCTTTATTTCACTAAATTATCCTTAAATTGATTTGACCAATTTTGATTTAGAGCTACTAAAACCCGGGAAAATTACAATTCCATCAAATTTTAAGATGCAAAAGTAAAAGTGCTTAATTTTAATGAAAGAAATGTACATAACTAACATCAGCCACTAAATTTCTGCTGTCTGAAAGGACCAGAGCTTAGAAGTTAAGGCACATGTTTTGCAAATAGTGATTTTTCTTTTTAAGAACAAAAGCCATGTATGTTTTCATAAATCACACTCAAGCACTCTGCTATGTGTCCCTCCCAGGCCCTTCTCTAACGGAAGGCTATGGGACACGGACCACCTTTGTTTGTTCCATCCAGTGAAATGTCTGAGACAGACAGGTGTCCTCAATTGCTTTGCATTCTGTGCCCAGACAGTGAAACACCTGAGAGTATTCTACAGCAATCACTTTTTTTTCCTCTCCTAAAGTTCAGAGGAAACTTTCATGTACCTTCATTTGCCAGTTTGACACCTCAGCACAAAAGCCCTTGGTTATTTCTTATTAAGCCGCTTAAGTCCCACAGCAGGTGCTGTGCATACAAATGTCCCTCAGTCCCCAGCAGAACACAATCTCCCACGAAGAGCAGGAAAGTCTGAGAGTCTTCCCATAGGCCCCCACTGGAGAATTACCAACTTCAGAAACAAAAGGGTTCGCTCTGTAATTTTGATTTACTGCCATGGGAAATTTTTATTTTAGAGTATTGTAAAATGGATCTAGGCAGCCCTCCATATGTAGAATTTCACACCTACAGATTCAACCAAGTCTGGATTGAAAATACAGGATTAAAAAGAAATTGAGGGTGGTCAGGAACAGCCTGGGCAATTTAGTGAGGCTCTGTGACAATAAATGTTTTTAAAAAGCCAAGCATATGGCTCAGTGTAAGTGGCTCGAGGTTTAGTGGGTACTGAAGCAAATGTATCTGTACAGAACATGTACCGCTTTTTCTCTGTTATTCACCAACCACAGACTAAAGACACCGCCCAAATCCAACTTGGTGAACCAATGAGTTTTTATTAGGGCTACTAACAGGAGTATGGGTGAGAGGTTTCTTATGGGAACAGAAATGACTCAAAGACGGCTACATCACTAAAGCCCACCCCAGCATGGGTGGCAGCTCACGAAGATGGAAACCAGAGCACACTGCACAGCCTGGAGGAAGCTCACATGCTTCTTCCAGGCATCTCAGCTGGCCTCGCTCTTCTTCAGCTGCCCTTACTGCTTAGATAAGCATGGGGAGGGAGAGGCCTGGTGCAGCTAGTCAGATTTAGCCACTTCCTGAGCCTTCTGAGATGTTTACTTCCTATGTCTTGAAAAGCCTCTTCCCAGAATTCCCTGAGTCTTTAGAATTTATGGGGTCTTAGTGAGTTTCTCAGAAAGTTGCTATCCGTGAATGGGCTCCATAGAACACCGTACAAAATTAAGATGGGAAGTTTGAGTCTACCCATTTTATGTAAGAAGGAAGGAGCTTGCAGCATGATGGGACTGTATCTGGAGACAAGCGGGGTTAAACTGAGGTCTTCAGCTTGGATCCTCACCCATCTGTTTTGTGTCCTTGTCAGAAAATGAAGGAGGGACACACAGGACTGCAGCTCCAAGGTGTGAGCGTGAGAAAAGCCAGACAAGGCCATCTGCAACCCAGGGAAAGAGGTATGCAAGGAGCATGCTCTGCCCATAGCTAGACCTGCAAATTCCAATTCCAGAACAGCAGGAAGAGAAATGCCTGTGATTTATGCCTACAATGCCTGTCATAGCTGCGGTACCATTAAGAAATAGCTATGGCATTCATTTCATCATAGAAGGCCCTGTGGCTTTGGCCGTGACCCACTGCAACACTCACTTGGGAACACAGTTGCCATGTAAGAAACTGGAAGACCTTGAGAGATACCAACATGATGCCCTGTGTTATGGTGTGAGAGTGACCACTTCAGCTACACAACCTCAGGCCACATAGATGCACATATAAGCCTAGCCTTCCAAGTGTTCTAGCACACCCTCCAATCAGTCAGGTCCTTCCAGCCGTGATATTAGATGTCACAGGGGAGATAAAAACCATCCATATAGTCACACAACCTGACATGCCCAAATTCCTACCATGCTGAACAACAAGCATCAGACAAATACTGCTGTTCTCTATCATGATTCTGGGGCTATTTATGACATAGCAGCAGGTACTGTCTCCACCAAACTGTGATTTTTATAACAAAATACCTGAGGCTGAATAATTTATAATGAGCAGAAAGTCATCATAACACTGGGGTCTCAAAGTCCACAACTGGAGTCCCAGAAATAGTGGTGCCTGGGGAGAGCTGGGTCCACTTCCAACAGAGCATCCTGTTTCTGCATCCTCTGATGGGGTAGGGCCACATCCCCACTTGGCAGGAAGGCCAGAGGAGCAGGAGTAAGAGTGAACTCTCCCATCAAGCCACCTAGTCCCTCATTCATGGAGCAGAGCCCTCATGACCTGATCACTAGTGTTGTATGATGGTGTATATTACAATGCTAATATAACACTAGTTACTTTTTGTAGACAAATTTCTAAACAGTCTTATTAAATAAGAAACACAGAGCCAAATATAGGGGTGAAAGCCTTGGAGATCAGAGAAATAGTGATAGCCACCAGCTAACCTTACTCACCACACCGTTGTAGCTTCTCCTGAGAGAACCAGCTTCTTCCTGTTTAACCTTAGTATTTATTGCCTTGCTGTTCTGCCTTCTCATTGGTTCTTAGCCCAGCCACCTCACTTCCTTGTCACTGCCTGTCTGTACAGATCTCCAGGTGACTATGGTTGGTAATGGGATTAAAGGCATGTGTCACCATGCTTGGCTGTGTCCTTGAACACACAGAGACATGTGATCAGATTAAGGGCGTGTGCTACCACCATCTGACTTTTTGTTTATGGCCAACTATCTTTGTCCTCTGATCTCCAGGTAAACTTTATACCTCAACACACAAATAAAATATTACAACTTTTCTGTTGCTGTGAGAAAACACTATGACTAACTCAATCACAGGGGAAAGAGTTTATTTTGACTTATGGCTCCTGAGAGTTAGAGTCCCTAATGACGGAGACAGCATGAAAGCAAGTGGCAGCCTTTGTGGCTGGAGTAGCAAGCTTAGAGCTCACCTCTCAACCCACAGCACAAAGCAGAAGACTGTGAACAGGAAATGGAGTGAATCCTTAGATCCTCAAGGGTGTCTCCAGTGACACACTTCCTCCAACAAGATTGTACTTCCCAACCTTCCTCAAACAGCACCACCGACTGGGAGCCAAGTGTTCAGACACCTGAGATCATGGGGACATCCCCACTCAAGCCACTACATGATGTTGTATCAGAGATTATACTGTGGTGTAAATTTTGGAAGGGCACAGTTACCCATGCAGTGACAGCACCCAGTACACCTGATTTCTTTCTTCCTTTTGCTGATATCTGTTTATCTACACACTGTGTGTAAACTGGTTTTATAGCACCGTGGTGATATTTTCGGTTCTCGCCTACAAGACCTCGTCGCCCTGACTCCTGTCTCTAGACATTCTGAAAACTCTATAGTAAGTGTCCTATGCACCATGGTGCTAGGGACCTTGTGATCTAACCTGGTCAGCCTTCTTCCCAAAAGGGAGATGGAAGAGAAATGAGATGCTCAATAGTACTTGTGAACAAAATGATTCAGTCAATCTTCAGAAGCACACATGCTCATCTTGAATACCACCATACATAATCAATGTTTACAAAACCAACGAATACCTATTAGTTTCTTTCTAGTCGTGAGTATAGAACTTCAAAGTGAATTAGGAATATAGCTGTTCTACCCAATCAATATGTAAGGCAGAATACTAATTTAATTCTACCAAGAAAGAGAACCTGATTTAAGTAGACACAGAGTAATTGCTTTCCACATATGACTCCACGAAGATGTAAGACAAATTCCATTTCCTAAGAACACTTGAAAACCGTTTCTGGGTAAAACCTTTTCCGATCAATAGAATTGTAAATTTAAACTCACACAATTTGTAGGCTTTATGTTGCTTGTCCAGTTCATTCATATGTCTCTACCAAGATTTCTTTTGTAAACCTTTGCCACATAAGAGATGAGGGATCATGGCCTGCAGGACCAAAGAGCCACTGCTCATTCACATGGGCTTTCAAGTCAGACAGAGCTGAATAAACTTGTGCCATACTCTTTCTATTCCTGGTGACTCTTCCAACCTTACAAGAGGATCAGTGATGCATGTACTTCATCCAAGTCTCTTTATTCCACAACATAACTTTAAACAAGTATCATGTAAGTAACAGGTGTAAAGTGAATGGAAGTTTAGCAATCATACTACTGACCAGCAAACTTTTGAAATTGAAGGGGTGAGGTGAGAAGATGACAGGGATGGATTGGAAGAGAGAGGTGGGAAAGGAGGGGAGAGTGAGAAAGTGAGGAAGGGAAGTCATTCACAATCACATCTGCACTTTGAGCCTTTAAGGCCCAGGCCCTGGAAGGTCTTCCAGCAACTTCGCAGAGATAGGGACTGTGGGTCTGGGGCAAAGCTGGAAGCAAGACAAGCCTGTGCTGATTACAGCATGTTTTCTAAGTGAGGGCTATGCAACTAAATTCAGGTGATAAGTGGAAATGAAAATGGTCAAGAGATAAAAGCTCATTAACTATTGTACTCAAAATAGTTATTGTACTGTACTCCTCACAGAAGTGAGGAGATCTTAATTAAAACTGATACTAGACAGTAATTAGGTAAGGGAATACAACAGCATTAATCTTAAAGTTAAGTAAAGCTGAATTAACTACTAGGACAAAAAATATAATTCTCCAAAATACCAAAACAAAATTTAAAAAGATAGTCAAAGATAACACAATAAAGGAACATATAATGAAATTTCAAATGCTGATAATAATTATAACACAAATCATAAAAGTGACCTAAACAAATAAATCTGTATTTAGAGACCCTTAAAATACATACCAACAAATATGTGCAGGGTTAACATCCATATTAAGATAAAAACTTTTTAATTTGCCCCAAGAGCAAGACAAAATTATAGTTAGAAGACAACTTACAAAGGTTTGTGAAAGCAAATCAAGCACAAGCAAATATGCAAGTTAGCTGGAAGAAATGAAGGGCTTCTGGAATCCTATGAAGAAGTCAGACTAAAAAGATTTAACTGTATATATAATGAAGTGCAATAATTAAATCTCTTAATCATATATATAATTCTCAAAAAATAAACTTAAAAATAAGTGAATAAATAAAACATTTAAAAGTAAAACTAAATAAGAATGCCACATTTCTATTATCAAAGCTACAACTTAGAAGGGAATTATAGCAATACAGCTATATGTACATTAACAGACCACCGACCACCACGGAAAAAATATGTTATGCAAAGCTGTGTAGACATATATTAACTATAGTGGGCTCATGAACATGCGATTTTAAGTTCAAATAAATCATGCCCACAAAAATAACGAAAAGTGCATTATATGTAATACAGTATGTCTGAATAATACAGATCACAGAGCTAGTGGCAGCCAGGCTGAGAGGTTCCAACAGCTTGCCTGCTCCTGAACTTCTGTGCAAGTGACAGGCTTCTGCACAGCTCCGTCTATCAAAAGGTTCCATGCTAAGCCACGGTTGTCAGGGTTGGTGTGTCTCTAGGTATTTACACAGCCTTGAGCCTCTTGCCAGTTCATCCTTGTGTCTGCATTTCCTCTGTAAACCTTTGCCACACAAGGGAGGAGTGGTGACTGCAGATGGGCCAAGGAGCCACTGCTCACACACATGGGCTTTCAATCAGACAGAACTTGAACCTAAGTGATTCCATATTTCTTTCTATTCCTAATGACTTTTCAACTGTAGGAGAGGGTCAGTAATGCATGTACTTCATGTACTCTTTATTCCCTGAAACAACTTAATATAAGCATCTTGCAGCTTACAAATGTAGAGTGAATGGAAGTTCACCAACCACTATCCCCAAAGCCTTATTGACTAGAATACTTCCAAAATTGAAAAAATATATCTCTGTATGAGTTCCAACTTCGATTCTTCAGATTCAAATTCACTAGATCGTGTTTCTATTGAACAGAAATGTCTAGAGACTGCCTTTATATTTATCTTGGGGGTTATACATTTTTAGATCTTTTAACTCCTCCTAAAGGTTTCAGAAGGTGGATTGAAGCATCTTCCAATTAAGAGAGTTTAAATCTCTAAGAGAAAGTTCTGATGTCTGCAATGTGTCACAACATGTCCAGGTTTCACCTGATACTGGTCAGTGCACACAAAGTATCACTCTCACCCTCCTGAATGTGATATCCTTCTCATCCCCACTTTCCGACTTCTGTGATGTTCTCTTCACATCCTTTGTCTCACCTATGTGGCCATCCACACTGACTCCTCTTCTCCTGGGCCTCCCTCCATACCCAGGACCACTGCCTGCCATCTGCAGAGCGCAGAAACATACACACTGTTCCAGAGATGCCAATAATACTGCTCATGGCTGCAAGCCCCTCTGCCTGTCCCATGAGGCTTTTTTTTTTTTATAAAAATAACTGGACACCTTTTTATTCCAGGGACTTGTATATTTGTCACTTGAGTTTCATGAGAATTTGGGAAGACTTGTGCGAGTTGCACACTGCAGAAAAGTAAGAGGTTTAATTCAAAAAGTGCCACAAAGATTTTCCGGCCTTCCTTTTGTCACAGCGATAGTAATTAAAGTCCCGTTGAGGTTAATAGAATCAGCTATTGTTAGCAGCCACAGTGACAGCTCTCCAGGTTCTGATTAATTGTTATTGTAAAAGTTAGTCTGGCTTCCAGGCAACTTTAGCCTCAACCTCCCTTTAAATAACTCTGTGGTTATGTCTTGGCATGCTTTCCCAGGATGGTCTATAATTATGTGTATAAAATGTAAGTCATCCTTATGGTCAAGTAGACAGTAGTTTAACAGTACATGTGAGTAGGTAGAGAAGATCTCTCAGATGACTTGTCAAGGCAACTGGACTTGGAAAGACCTAGGAGACATGCTGCTGGGTTTGTCCAGCAAGGCTTTTCCAGAGAAGTTTCACTAAGGAAGGAAGACAAACCATGAATGTTGGTGGTGCCAACAGGGACAATGGGACAAAGATCCCAGACTTAATAAAACCGGGGGGAGGGGAGAAAGTCAACTGAACACCCTCATTCATCTACCCCTGCTTTCTGCCTGAAGACACAATAGAACTGCTGACTTACACTCCTTCCATCACGCCCTCCTACCACGATGGACTAGGATGACCTCAAACCGTGATCCTTTCTTCCCTGCCTTGCTTTTGCCAGGTATTTTGTTACAGTCACAAGAACAGTGACCGGTGTGACCTTTCATTGTTTCCTGCTCTCACATCAGACAAGCCTGTAAGATACAGGAACGTCAGTGTACACGGCCTTTCCTCGGCTGGGAGGCGAAGAGATGCATGGGCTTCTCCGAAACGCCATGTCCCACAAGGCTCAGGCATGATCCACACAACAGCCAGGAGATAAAGGCAAAGACAGAGGACTCATAAACTTGACAAGTAGACGGCCAAGAAAGAAATGGCACTTAGAACCCGTTCACCAGTTTCCCTTGATGGAAAGGACTCGGGGAATGAAGCCTCTTGCCAGTTGTACCCACCAAGCAAGTCAAGTAGGGTGTGTGGGTCTATGGCTTGTTTGGGATTTAAACAGCCCCAGAAGGAGTTGAACATACCATCCTGTAGAAACTGGAATATAGACTCAATGAGCGGTGAGTTCTCTGAAAGGCGAACCAGCGACCCCTGGTGGTCAGACACAGTTGAGAACCCCGCAGTGGTTTGTCCCTGAGAACATGGACTCCGCAGACTTCATCCTTAGATGAAGTCAGCAGCTGGAGAACTTGGCACAGATGGTCAAGGTACACAGACCTTAAGGACCTCATGCCACTGTATGTAATTCCTGGGGTCATTTGAAAGAAGAAAGAAATGCTACAGTTCCCACAGAGAAGCTCAAAGCACTCCTGGTTAAAATAACGTCACTGTTCTTGTGACCTCATCCAAGATAGGCTTTAACACATCTATAAGCCAATGGCACCAAACTTGTTGGCTACATGATGAGGTCCTATCTCTTTCTTAGACTGTCAACTGTGTTTATAACTTATCATCTCTAATGATTTAACTACACAACCCCATGTCCAACTGCCCAAACTTCTGCTTTAATATCTACTACATGTCTAAGAGGCATCTGTTTAAGCTGATCTGTTGCCCCGTGCTCATCGTTTTACGGACATTCAGTGGTGACCCATCTACAGCCCAAGGAGAGTTTTTAAATGCAAAAACTTTTGTCCACCACAAAACTATCTTCGCAAACTTAGAATTCAAACTACTTAAGATTAAAGAACTTTAAAATCTCATGGCTATTGTTCTATTTATTTTTAAAAATCACTATTTAAAATTCAAACACTGGGTTGTTCACTGGGCTTTCTATTTGCTGGAACAAATGCTCAATTGCTTTTCCCTGAGCCTCAGAGGACGTCTAAAACTCAGCAACAGATTAGAACAACAAGAACTTTGAGCACTTCATAGAAAATGATAGATAAAGCAGGAACAGTACAGTTGTGTTCTGAACACAGGGAGTTAACCACCTGGGTAAGTTCCAAAACTTCCCAGATAAAGGCAAAAGCAATTCCCTATCTCATTCTTAAGAAAGAAAAGAAAAAGCAGCCCAAGCTTTGTTCTAATTCCCAAAATTCTTCTTCTTGTAACTTGGAAAATACACAACAGATTTAATATTTAGGTTTCATTATAAAGATCTTTCTTTGTTTGGTCCCCAGTGTAAGCTTTATAAAAACAGGATTGAGACATAAAAACTACAAAAGGCCCCTATTATACAATATTTGACAAAAATACTTATTTTGATTCCATTCAATGTGGGGTAGGAGCATAAGAGTTTTTGTTTGTTTGCTTGCTTCTGTGTTTGTATTTTTGTTTTTGCATGTCAAGGAATAGATTGGGCTAGTGTTTGATGGAGCTAAACTTACTATCTTCCTCAAACAGGTCAAACTAGGAGTGTTGGCTGAGGAATTTCTGATCTCCATGAGACCCTCGGCCTCAGAAGCAGTCAGTTTCAAACCATGAGGGTTGAAAAGAGTCCCTGAGGTGCCCTCCTCCTTAGCAGGCAGATGGCACACCCACTCGCTCCATTTCATCTAAGCATGCCTCCAATGCTATCACTGTAAGCCAAAGCCAATTTAGAGAAAAAGTGGTTTTCATTTGAGAAATTTGGTTTGGTTGGGTTTTTGTTGTTTGTTCTTTGTAGAAGCAAGCATCATGCTGACCCAGGCACTCACAGAGGGGCCAATCCTGCCAGGACTTAGTACTATGACCAGGACACAGTGGGGAACGCGAAAAGTTGGTGTGTTCTTCAGCGGGCAATCCTCAGTACAAACTGCCCCTGCTCGTGTTATTATTAAAGATGAGGGCTTTAGCTCCTCAAGCTGAGTAAAATTTCTTTCATGTGTTTCTTTTTACTCCCCGGTGTTAGAGATGAAATGCAAGACCTCATGCATGCTAGGCAACTGCTCTACCTCTGAGCTACATCCCCAACCTTCTCCTGCTTCTTAGTTTAAGTATGATTGGCATTGTTCAGGCTCAAAACCTTTAGTGGGGATTTTACTAAACATTTGTATACGTTTATATACAGAACCAAGATAAAGAGCATTTTCAGAATACCCAAAGTACTCCCATAAGTTATATCCCTACAAACACTCCTGATGTCATCTACATATTAATTTATCTTCATTCCTGTGTATTTCTCCTCAATGTATTTTCTATAAATACATTTTCGATTGGTGTCTTTAGGTTGTTACAATGTCTTGGGTTCTGTGAGGTCAAGAGTATCTTTTACATTCTTACACGTCTGATGGATGAAGCTAAACCTTCCAGTTTACTCTTCAACGCCGTTATCTATGCAGTGCTGCTGTTAAGAAGCTGCGGTTAATCTGAGTCTAGTTGTTCCAGTTTACCCACATTTATTTGAAGTTGGGTATCACATCATCCAATCCTCTCGGAGCTACAGATTCCTCCACACCTTTCATCTGGACTTGAATACTCACTGTTACCAATAGAAACTGGTGGCTTGAGCAGGGATGGCAGAACAATTGTCACTTTACATCCCAGAGTGGCACACATACTATCTTCCTACTTTGCATGGCTCTTTGTCAAGGAAAATTACTGAGTTGTAGCCCATTAAAAACCTGTTAGAATGTCAGTCAAGTATATCCCAACAGGCTTCCAGGTGGATTAGGAAAAATGTGTCTTTAGAAGTTCCAGTTAAGCTAACAAGATGTTTGTCATCCAAATCTATGCATTGAGGAATTGGGCAGTTTTACCTAATGATTCACTGTGAATTGGCTTAGAAGTTTTCAAAAGCTAGGGCCTTACTAACTATTGAGAAAATGTAAGGTTTCATGCCAGATCTATTCTAGCAAGCAAATTGACTTAAACATCTACTCTCTTCTATGGTCCCCTTTTCTAGATTAAAGTATTTATGTGGTTCTTCTGTCTATGATTGTCATTTAGAAATACAATTTGGTTTAATATAACTTAATACTAGACATTGGTTTATCTTGCAGTAATAATTCATCAACTTTGCATTGTTCTTAATTCAGTTCTGGAATGATCAAATCAAAAATCTATCTTCACATGGCCTCATTCATTTATACTGTCCTCAGCCACAAGGAACCAGAGAAAATCTGCTTCTTCTCCCTGACCAATCTGCAGACAGATTGAGCACTCCACAAAGCTGCACTGAGTTCCATTCACTGTGTTCTGAGTTCCCAGGTCCTTCATAACAGCCACTACCACACCCCAGAGACTAGGAGAAAATGAACACAGGCAAGTTAGTGCTCCAGGGACCTGTAGAATACAAATGATATCTTGGAGAAAACCCCATCAAAATCATCTCAGCCCAGCACTCGGGAGGCAGAGCCAGGCGGATCTCTGTGAGTTCGAGGCCAGCCTGGGCTACCAAGTGAGCTCCAGGAAAGGCGCAAAGCTACACAGAGAAACCCTGTCTCAAAAAAAAAAAACCAAAAAAAAAAAAAAAAAAATCATCTCAGAAGCCTCCATCTCTAAAGGGAAAACCTGTTGGACTTTGAAGTTTAGGGAGTCTTAGGTAGCTAGCTCGATGCTGGCACAGCCAGGGCTTATAATCAACAGGAAGGACTGTGAGGGTTACTCCAAAGAACGGGATATGAATCGTATCTCTGAGTGGAGACCTGCTATTCTGAGCTTCCTAGAAGATCATAAGGTTAGTAACTAGCCAGCCAGAGGCTGTGCTATAGAACGAGGGCTTTCTATTGCCCCTTCCCAATGCAAATGGGCCCATCAATCACCTGGACAGGAAAAGCTATTCAGGGGAAGCTC
Source organism: Peromyscus eremicus (assembly GCF_949786415.1). Classification (NCBI taxonomy): domain Eukaryota; kingdom Metazoa; phylum Chordata; class Mammalia; order Rodentia; family Cricetidae; genus Peromyscus; species Peromyscus eremicus. The sequence continues at coordinate 10,185,864 of NC_081433.1, read as the reverse complement.
TCTGTCCTAGAGAATTTAGACACGGTATAAAGCCTTCTAACATGTAGATCAGCACAGTCATCTGTCATCTGCCGTTATGTTCCCCTCCTCTACAGAGTGCGCCGCTCTGCTCTGCTCTGCTCACTTCGGCTGCCACTCACTCCCACCCCTTGTGAAGGCTCCACCCTCCTCCATCATGAATTCCACCCATCTTCTATGCAGTTTTCTATGAGTTCCAACAAAGATCAGAAGGATTGGAGAGATGAGAAATCCAGAAGAGGCGATCCAAAGAGCTCTTCAGGACACCACAGCAATGAGATGGGTCACTGGAAATCACATGACCCAGACTCATTGGGAGAGTAGACAATAAAGTAAGCTCATAGAGAGGTCCTTGGAGCACCCAAAGGCTGCACAGTTCCCATGTAAGGTGAACCCCAGGGGCTTCAGGGCATTGGCAGGAGTCTGCTTGGCTTGAAGTTAAATATGGAGACTGCTGGCTTGTCTTTAGTCAACTTGACACAAGCTGGAGTTATCTGAAGGGAGGAAAACTCAATTGAGAAAATGTCCCCATTAGATCCAGTTGTAGTCATTGATGGGGGAAGGCCTAGCCCATTTTGGGAGGTACTATCTCTGGGCTGGTAGTCCTGTGTTCCATCAGAAAGCAGGATGAGCAGGCCATGGGGAGCAAGCCAGTAAGCAGCACCCCTCCATGCCCTCTCCATCAGCTCTTGCCTCCAGGTTCCTGCCCTGTTTGAGTTCCTGTCCTGAGAACAGTGATATATGGAAGTGTAAGCTGAAATAAACTCTTTCCTCCCCAACTTGCTTTTTGGTCATGGTATTTCATCACAGCAATAGAAACCCCAAGACAATGTCTGTGAGGACTCAGCTGGAATCCTTGCAAAGCTAGGTCTCAGGTGGCAAAAGGGGGAGGGGACTATTTGTCTAACCTTAGCTCTCTGGAGCTCCTACAGGAGCTATGAGTGTGAACCCCTCATGGGATCATAAGAGCTACCACAAGTCTACCAGCCGGCACATGCACCATTTAAAGCTATGTACTATGTAAGGAATAATGTTTAGAAGACCATAGATTTCCCTTTAACAGAGAGAATACATACACAATTGCCAAGACAAACCCCAGCCATGAAGGTAATCCTCTTCTCCTACCAAACGGAGTAGCCTTGTGCTTGAGATGGCTCCAACCTTGTGCACACTCTTGTTGGTCCCATCCACAGCTTAGCCCAGATGCCCCGTTCCTGTCCTTTGTCTAGCTCACCTCAGTATTTTTCTTCTTTTACGTGTTAGGTAACCCTGAATTCTAGTGGCCTGCATTTCTCTGTCAACCCCCTTGTGGACAGATATAATCAGATCTGCTTTTGTCTCCTGGTGATCTCCAGACACTGAGCCTTGAGCCTAATGGTGAAAGGTTTTCTCCATTGAACCTTGAGTTCCAGACAGTAGAGTAGGGGCACTATGGTGATGTGAATGAGGGGGAACTATGGTGGTGTGAATGAGGGAGGCACTATGGTGGTGTGAATGAGGGGGGGCACTATGGTGGTGTGAATGAGGGGGAACTATGGTGGTGTGAATGAGGGGGAACTATGGTGGTGTGAATGAGGGAGGCACTATGGTGGTGTGAATGAGGGGAGCACTATGGTGGTGTGAATGAGGGGGCACTATGGTTGTGTGAATGAGGGGACACTATGGTGGTGTGAATGAGGGGGCACTATGGTAGTATGAATGAGGGGACACTATGGTGATGTGAATGAGGGGGCACTATGGTGATGTGAATGAGGGGGCACTATGGTGGTGTGAAGAGGAGGAATTATGGTGGTGTTAATGAAGGGGAACTATGGTGGTGTGAATGACTGGGTGGCCCCAGGTTGACAGAGAGTAGCAAAGATGAGAACTGAGTTGTTATATATACTTTTTAAAACACTAGTATTTTCCCTGTAGAGATGAAAGTTTTGGAAAATAATACTTCACATATTCACATCTCCAGTCCACAGGACTGGAGAGCCAGCCAACCACAGAGGTGGCATGAGGGGAACCCACTGCTCCCTTTCCTGGAAGATGGGAGGCATCAAAAACCTAAATCCATCCTTAACTCTTCCAGATGAAATGCTGGTCAGGTTTGGTTCTATCTAAACAAAAATGCTCCACACTACTATCAACCCAAATTACTTGGAGGAATTTGCTTTCGGCATCTACAAACCTCAATTATGAGGTAAGAAGATTAGCTTCACTGCAGAGGCAATTAAGTGTGAGTGTCTTGTGAGTTTTCAGTTCAAATTTTTGAAAGTTGTTGGATGCTCACAGTAGCAAGAGATTCACCCCTCCGTCACTGTGCCAGGTGCAGGCCCTCCAATGCCTGCATCTGTCGTGCTAGGAAAGCCTGCTTGAGCTCACAGAGATGAGCCATTCAAATGAGCCAAGCACTACGCCTGGCAGTGTGCTCTCAATGCTCTAAGGTGTTCGTGTTATCCCTGAAAGGAGAGAAGGAAAAAACTGTCCAGCACAGTGTAGTGGAGGACAATGATGTACAGGACGCTACGGATCTAAATGGCTCTGGGCCACTGTGTGGGCAGGGGACCATTGTGTGTCCCGAGGATCAGTCTCTAGCCAGGGACTTTATGCCTAGTAATGACATGTCTAGAAAAGGGAAGTAGGTGGTGATTTTTTTCTCTGCCTCATTGGGTGTCCTACTGCTGGTGTAATTCAGAGGGCAGAAGCCACACAGAGCAAAACCCTGAGGATCCCACCCATAGATTCCACAGTGTTACCAAGCCCCGGAGCCATAGTCTGAGCATGCTCAGAGCTCACTGGTGAGCTTTGTGTCCAAGGATGGAGTTGTCTGCACCGGCATCAAATCAGAGGCACCCTGCTGAGAGAGCAGATGGAACCTTAACACTCAGCCCAGTACTGCCTCAAGTAAGATCTATCACAGAGTATTATCAGAAGTACTCTCCTGCAGCAAGAGGAGCAGACTGAAAGGGCAAGTCAGGGTGTGGACTATACCTTCCCATTTTCTTTGTTCAGTCTTAACTATTGGAATGGGGTGTCTAGAATAGGAGTGACTTATTAGTTCCTTTACCCTTTGTTCATACAATGGCCTGTTGATCTTCAACTTGATAAGAAACTCCATGAGAGCAAAAGGGGACACAGTGAGCAGAAAACTCCTGGCCATACAGGGCCTAAAGAGGCCTTTACATAGAGGAAAGTGGTGGACACACACACGTATACACACACATATACATACATACACTTATATACATACACATACACTTATAAACATATACACACATACTCACACACATACACACATACAGATACACATTCATACACACACTCAGACACATACACACATACAGACACACACTTATACACATACATAAACACATACTCATACACATATACACACATACTCATACACATGCACTCACACATATACACATTCATACACACATTCAGACATATACATACAGACACACACTCATACACATACATACACACACACCCATGCACACACAGGCAAGCTCTCTAAAGTCAGGTGACTATAATGCATATATCAAAAGTACTTCAGACAAGCTTTCTGTAAGAGTTAGCCCATCTATCATAGAAGACTAGTTATTAATCTGTATTTCTTAATTATCCATTACAATTTAAATGAGTTACATAAACATAATACTTTAAACAAGTGTAGAAATATATATATAGTATAATGAAATCAACTCTAAATTTGTATCAATAAACTAAAATCCATAGCAGTGTAAAACATTTTTAAATAAGTTTTACTATTTATCCTATCATATTTATAGCCCCTTTTCTTCTTTAGAAATAGATTGCATTTATAATCAACCTGCTTTAAATAAAAATAAACATCATAAACAATATTTTGGGAATTTGAGTGTAGCTTCTCATACTACTTCCTGCTGGATAAGGGTGTTGGCAATCTAATGGGGATCCCGAGAAAATTAAGAATTATGGTCAAGTTCTGACTGGAGTAGTCTGTGATGCTAGTCTTCTATGTTAGTCAAACTTACAGTCATGTTAAGTTTTCTAGGTATACATAAATATAATTCAAATAGGTATTCTTCACTTCAAAGACCCACAGAATATGGCATTTAAAGTGTTTTTAAAAACTTAGACTTTCTGGACAGTGAGACACCTCTGATTCTGGCAGGACCAATTTACTTTAGAGAGGAGGATGGGCATCGAATACACTCTATATGGAGTTTATCTTCTTCTTAGCAAAAATAGCCATTTGGGCAAGAAACTGTACTTGTCTGGGCTGCTTGGCAAAATGTTGCATCTACTAGACATGCAGGACCCACAGGAAGGTATATTTTTTAATAATAATTAAAAAAAGAGTTAGCCCATCAAGCAAGAGTAGGGGTTATCTGGCTTGGTAGGCAAGGCCTTTCCCACTGAGATCTATTCCCAGCCCCAAGGGAAAAGAGCTAAAGAGAACTAACAGTTCTCTTAGGTTCATAAGCTTAAAGAAAAGAGAATTGGGGAAATGATTCTTAAATGTAAATGTCTATGAAAACTGCAAATCCTTCAACAAATACTTCTAGTATGTACCCCAAAGCCAATGGGTCTTCAAAGGCCTCAGGGCCACTTACCTCATCAGCCACCAAGCGCTTGCACGTACTAGCCACTTCTTCTCTCCAACCTTGTCAGAAACCACTCTAGGGACATTTTTGCCCTAGCAGCCAGAGTAGATTTCTCAGAGGTAAAATCTACCACATACCTTCCTCTGCTCAAAACCCTTCCATGACAGCCCATCACATTTAGAACTCCAGAGAATGAGATCATCTTTCAACTGCTTACAAAATCCAAACAGTACCAGCAATGGAAATGGGGGCAGAGAAAGGTCTTTAGTTAACAATGGTCCAGGAGACACATAGAGAAAGTAGACAGAAACAGACAGAATTAATAACATATTTTGTCTAAGCCAATGATTCTAAAGCATAATCATATGTAAAATACATTGAGATTATTTTACATTTTACTGTGCGCTCAATTCCCCTGATTCTCATACATACCCCAAAAAGAGCACCATCTGCACGTCGCATGTAAATTGTTTTTAATTATGCATCCACAGTGTGGAAGAAAGTCATGGGTCAGACAGCTTAAAATAAAGTGCTCTTCCACAGCCACCAACCTGTACAATTAAAATTCTAAGAAAGCATGTACTGGCTCAAAGCATGGCTTCCTTTGACCAGTTCACACCCTTGAGTTATAGACATAACCATGAAAGAAAGAAGACACTTAATTGTGTGAGGTAGGGAAGGTATATATTCCTACCATAAGGTAATAAATAATAAATAAATGCAAATTAGAAAACATTACTTTTGAAAAAGTTTTCTCTGCTTAAAAGGGCATCTCAGAGTAGAAAAATAATGTAAAGGAAGAAGAGGGGCACAAAAAAATGTCAGCTTTTAAATTTGAGAGAAATACTTAAGCCAATCACAGATGATAAATAGGAATAGAGGAGTATACATAGAGGTAAATAAATGTGCCTACATAGTCACTTACTAACTTATCATCTAGATTATCTGGGTAATGAGACAGATATGGAAACAGATGTTGATGTATAGATATGAATTATACCAGCAAAGAGACACAAGTCAACATGCTCTCCCGCACCAGCCAGGAGATGATCAATGATGAACTCCAGTTAACTCAAGTGAGCTCCTCAGGCCAGGAAGGCAGCTCATGGTCTCAAACACAGGAGAAGTCATTGGTCTTGCCTCATACCTACACCAGAAGAGCATTTGTGCTGCAGAGCCTACAAGGACCCAAGATAGGGATAGAATTGTAACATATATGGTTCCTGTCTTCATCTTTAAGACTGAGGGTTGGATGTCAGGAATAGTGAACTCCAATGACCCCTCTGAGATGGTGACCTGCACCAATGGGAAGACAGAAGGCCACTCACACCATCAGAGGGGAAGGACACAGTCATAGCCTTGGAGAAGAGGCCAATGGAACACAAGAGTTTGCAGTGCTCAGAAAACCCTAAAGGCTGGGAACCTGAACTGAGTCCTATACCTAGAGTAGCAACTCACAGAACACAAATTAAAGGGATACAGAAGGATCACCAACTGCTCTGGGGAGCACAAGTCCCTGAGACTCCCTGGGAGCAAACTCTTCTATCCAAACAAAACAAGACAATGACTCCAACTCCCATTTTAGCATCAAACTAGATGCCTGGGGGACCCTGAAGGAGACACTCTGAAGAAATGTCCTCACCAACCCTGTTCTTTCCTGGCATGGAGACATTAGTTTGTTCTTGTGAGGCATACAGACATTAGCTGAAAGGATCAACCTTCTCAGGATTGCTAGCCAGAGGGGCTTTCGCTTTTGTGCTACTGCAAATGATAACTGAGAATGCGTAATTTATGAACAATAGAAATGTCTTTCCTCCAGTCCTGGAGTCTGGAAGTCCAAGATTGAGGAGCCATCCTTGGCAAGGGCCTTCTCACTGCATCATCTCCAGAGGGAAAGAGAAAGATGCATCCTTCCATGTGAAGCCCACTTGTGTGATAACATAGAACAGCTTCGGTCCATTCAACAGGAAGAGGCTTCTAGTGGTGTTGCTACTCAAGGTCATTGCCTTAAGGATTAAGTTTCCAATACACAGACACCATGACAGTAGCCTTATCAAAATAAGAGCTGAATTCCATGTACAAGGAAGTCTTTAAAGGCTCCTGGGAAATATGAAGGAAAAGCAGAGAAGAAACGCTAGTGGTGGATGGGGACATCAAGACATGAGAGACGACCTTGGTCAATCCTAATCTGGGAATATGAAGTACCTCCAGGATAAAAGAAAAGTATATAATTAAAGAGAGATGTAAACTGTATTTAAAATAGCTACAACTACCTACTAAATGATTTACAATGGATTTAACATGTTGGCACTCAAACACACCTTCAAATAACCATGAGGCCATGGTAACATGAAAGTACAAGCAATGTTCACCATGAAGCTTTGATATATGCATGCTGTTACGGTTGGACTTGTGTGTTCAAGGCTTGGTTGCCAGGTAGAACAGTTTTTAGGATATGAGTTGCAAAGACTGTGGTGTGGTGGCTTCCCTCAACTAAATCTATGATAACTTGACAGCATTACTGGGAGGTGGTAGATGCATAGGACATGGGGCTTAGTTGTACAAAGTAGGTCACCAGATAGTTTGGCTTAGTTGTACAAAGTAGGTACCAGATAGTTTGTCCTGTCCTTGCTCCTTGGCTGCTATGGTAGTGGGTGACTTCTGCTGTCAATCTCCAGGTGCAATAATGTTCTACATTACCACAGACACAAAGCAATCAAATCAAACAACCTCAGCCTGAAACTTCTAAACCTGCAATCCAAAATAAATCTTCCCCCTCCTTAAAATATTTCTCTTAGCCGGGTGACAGTGGCGCACACCTTTAATCCCAGCAGAGCCATGCAGATCTCTGTGAGTTTGAGACCAGCCTGGTCTACAGAGCAAGATCCAGGAAACCTTGTCTCAAAAAAAAGATTTCTCTTAGACATTTGTCACAGAGGCAAAAGTTGACTAGCATATATACACTATAAAATTACTACCAGTCACCCCACATGGTTAGCTTTGTTGAGTGTACAGTGAGAACCTATAAAGTCTATTCTCTTAGCAACTTCATGTGTAGATCACTGCTAGCTATAAGAACTGTGTTCTACATTGGTTATCAAAACTTATAGCAGAAAGTCTGTGCCCTTTGGTAAAAATCTACCCTCTCTCCATGCCTGTCTCAGCCTCCGGCAACATCATTCTGCACTCTATCTGTATGAAATCAATATTTTTAGAGTCTATATTGTTGCATGACATCAGGGGAGAAATGGAAGATTAATATCAGCATTCAAACAGGAACAAAAGCAACAGCCCAAACAATGATGCTTCCAAGTTCATCCTGATGAATGAAATACATTTATTAGGGTGCTTTCCTAGTGGTAGGAGAGACCAAAGACGACCATTTATCCTGAGGTTGCCAATCCCTCTGCTAATCAAGGTCTCATTTCATCTGACTCTAAATGTACAAAAGAACTGATACAAACTGGGTTCAAGGTATCACCTGGGGCTAAGGTAGTGGAAGTTAAAAAAAAAAAAAAAGCCCCAGGTGGATCTCTGGGAGTCCAATTAGCGAGAATGAGGAGGGTTTATATGAGCAAGAATTGTTGAGACCAAGGTTGGATAAAGCACAGAGACAAATAGCCAAACGAACGGAAACACATGAAATATGAACCAATGGCTGAGGGGTCACCAACTGGATCAGGCCCTCTGAGTGGGTGAGACAGTTGATTGGCCTGATCTGTTTGGGAGGCATCCAGGCAGTGGCACTGGGTCCTGTGCTCATTGCATGAGTCGGCTGTTTGAAACCTGGGGCCTATGTAGGGCCACTTGGCTCGGCCTGGGAGGAGGGGACTGGACCTACCTGGACTGAGTCTACCAGGTTGATCTCAGTCTGCGGGGAAGGCTTTGCCCTGGAGGAGATGGGAATGGGGGGCGGGCTGGGGGGGAAGGCGAGGGGGTCGGGAGGGGGGAGAACAAGGGAATCCGTGGCTGATATGTAGAACTGAATTATATTGCAAAATAAAAATTAAAAAAAAAAAACACCTCACACAACATAATGCACAGGAGAAAGTTTGACATGAACTGTATTTGTGCTCTTAGGAGGGATCCTGTTGGTCTCAGGAAGCACTCTCCAGATGTGGGAAGGCAGGCTTGCTTTACTGCAGCCTGGCACACAGAACAGCTGAGTGGCAGCTTCCTGAAAGTTGAAGTTAGTCTGGCGAGGACATGTAGGGCTAATCTCATCACACACACATAAGTGAGGTCATAGAAAATCTGTCCTCTGAGTTTTAGCACATTGTCAAATGCCAAGACTCCCCTCTATTTTAGGAACAAACCATATTATAACCTATTATGTATATACAATAATTTTTATTCTATTCTGGGGAATCAAGACTTTCACATTGGCCCTGCTACACAAAGCCAGATCACCAAGGTATACCTGGAGACACAGTATATTTCTTCTTCATCCATCTACTGATGAACACTGGTTAACCCCGTGTCTTGGTTTCTGTGAATAATGCTGCAAGACCATGGAGTGCAGACATCTCTTCAGCAAATTGACTTCATTTCCATTGGGTATATTCCCAGAAGTTAGGAAATTGTGTCACATGGCAGCTCTATTTTTAATTTGCTGTGGAAGCTTCATACTGCTTTCCATAATGGCCACAGTGATTTATATTCCCACCAACAGTGTAAGAGGACTCCTTGTCCTCCACATCCTAGATATCCATTATCTCTTACTATTTTATGAGCATTCCCTTAAGATTTAAGAGTGGGCATTTAGCTCCATGTAGGGATATGTAAGAAGCCTAAGAATCCCCTCAGAAGATAGGGTCTCACTGACAGCACCCTATCAAGCTGATGACAGTATAGTGGTCAGTATCTGTCTCCTGATGCACTGTACCTCCAGCTTCTCCAGCAGAGTTTCTGAACAGATACTGGATGAGAGCACAAGACCCATTTCTCCTACAGTTGCAGAAGTGGCTTCATTTCTATCCTAACTGCAGCGCAGTAAAACCATGCACTCTGCCTCACACACACACACACACACACACACACACACACACACACACACACACACACATCAGAGGCCAGTTGATAGAGTTTTGTGCTGTTGGCTGATAGCTAGAAGGTGACAGTATTGGAGAAAGTGATAGAGGACTTTAGGGGTAGGGACAGACCTCCTGGCAGTGAGCAACTCTGCAGCTCTCTCAATTAGGAGCATTTCACAGTGGGCTCTGCCTTAGTGGTGGTTTCCTGAACAGCTCCTGTGAGTTTAGCATAGTTCAGGTAAGAAGACACAATACACAAGCAGCATTCAGCCAATATCTGGGTCAGTGCAAATGGTTGTGACAAAAGTCTGAGCTGAGTAGCATAGCAGCTTTGGTGGGAAGAGGGATGCATATTGGATTTCAGACACCGAGACCCAGAACTGTGTCGAAGGAGTGGAAGCAGTGGGTCTATCTCCAAAGGTTCAGTGACAGGCCCATGTCCAGACCTGGGGACTAGAAGGTGATGGTTCACATGGCAGAGCTCCCCCACTCAGCACAACCTTTCCTAAACTGAACTAATAGCATTCTTGCTCTCCCATAATGAGATAAAATATATCCCTGAAAGTTTTCCTATGTGCAAAGATGTTTTGCCTTTAACTTTTTCCAAGGGGTGTACAGTTTAATAATTGCTTCTATTCTGGTTCTTATGTAGCTAGAGGAAGCAGGGTCTTAAGAACATAAAGCCAGCTTTTGAGATCCCCCTGGACAAAATGGAAGTGGCACACTGCAAGGGACCCCTCACAGACTGACACTTTGTGTAGGTTAATATGCTTCTGATATAACCAAAGGATTCCCAGAGAATGAGAACTGTAGAGTTACATGATATTCCAAGGAAAACCAAAAGGGCAAATATCTATGCATTAGGAGACCAATGGCTGAACTTAGTTGTCCACCTGACTATGTCAAAATCAACTAAAACCCAAGCTGTTGGGCACCCCTGTGAGGGGTTTTCTTAATCAGATTGAAGCAGGAAGATCCACCCTAAATCTGGTCCACACCTTCCAGTGGCGGCCCACATAAAGAGACATGGAAGGAGAAAGCTTTTGCTTTTTGCCTGCTTTCCTCACTCTCACTGGCAAGTTCATCTACTCTGCTGCTGAAATTGGTAATAAATCCAACTTCTTCAATATTCTAACATAGACTGTAAACTAGCAACCCTCCAGGAATCTTCTAGACTCAAGAACCAGCCTGGAACTTCAGAGACATCCGACCTCATGGATGGAACAATTACAAGATTCCCAGCCTTTCTGTCATGATATATCCATTGTTGGATTACCCAGACCACATCCGGTAAGTCAATCTAACAAATCTCATATACATATAATATACATTATATGTTGTTGTATAAGAATATGCGTTATATATGTGTGCGTCTATATATATTTGTTCTATAAGTTCTGTTCCCTTCAGAGAATCCTATATGGAGAGTAGGTTCAGGAAAATGGAAATTTAAGTATAAGAGATGCATGGGATGATCAAATGAGCTCTGAACATCAGCCAAAGGAATGTGGAGGAGGCTTGTAAGAGAAGTGTTGATATCATGAGTCATTTAATCCAGAAAAGCAGCTTGGTGAAAATTATAACCAAACAGAAAGATATGATTACTACTGTCTAGGAAACAGCCCTCACCACCTGTGGGGTCTGCTGTGCCCATTGGTAGACTTCCAGCCTCCAGAAGTGACAGAACTATCTATGGTGTCATGTCAGAATGAGTGGGTCAGGACAATTCTAATCTTACTTGTCTCTAGTCTCAAAACATAATGAGAAACAGGGCTAACTTTATGAGCATGAATATATGTAATTTTAATTAGATGCATGAATTTAAATATAAACAAATTTATCAAATGTAATACACACAATGCTTATTTCTATGGCAAAATTTCACAAACCTAGAAATCCATAGACAATATGACTTGCCTACATATGTAATAAGAAGATGAAATCAATTGAATTTCCTCATGCAGCTTACAGAAAGTGAAAATCAACTCCTACTTTTGGCACCAAAAATACAATGAAATTGTCCAATGCTTATAACCTTGGCTGAGGGGTGGGTGAGATGGCTCAGAGGATAAAAACACTTACCCATGCAAGCCTGAAGATCTGAGATGGATCCCCAGAATCCATGGTGGAAGGAGAGAACCAATTCCCAAAAGTTGTCTTTGGACCCTCCATACACATCGTATATGTGTGCCTGAATTCACACATATACAATATATACACACACACTCACACAATAACAACAACAACAGCAGCAGCAACAACAACAATAATAATAATAATAATAAAGGCTGATAAAATTGCTAAATTAAACAATAATAAGTTGCTGTTAAAAAATAATATGCTATGTTTTCTCAACTTACTTGGGAACTATGTATAAAACTTTATCTCATATGGAAAAGAAATGGAGTTAAGTTTAGGCCCAAGTAATTATAAGGTTTCTCATCTAAAGAAGGAATCGAGGGCTCTGTGATGTTTAAGGCTTTTTCCTGGGCTGAACACTCACCTATATGCAAAGCGTCCACCATTACGGCATCGATAGTTATTCAGTAGAGACAAAAATCTCTGCCCATGATGATCTCAAGCACCTAAGGAGTTAAGAACCACCAGCATAGTAGAAATAATTTATTCTTTTAAACGGATGTGCCCATATCAACATGTGTGAAGTGTGTGTGTGTGTGTGTGTGTGTGTGCTGTGAGCACCTGTATGCATGTGCAGGACATGTATGCACATACAATACTGAAGGGACCAACCTCTTGAGTTCTCTCAACCTGGGTCATCTAAGGGAAAGCCTTCCTTGCTCTCCTGCTATGGAAATGCAGACTGCCTTCATTGCTGACATACATTCTAGTCAGGCTGGGCCCTTCCATACCAAAAGATGCTTCCTTCTCTGCTCTGAAGGAACTGGCTGTTCACACCTGCTCTCCAGCCTCTGATACATCTTTTTTCCCAGTGTCTGTGTCTGCAGGTGAACTGTTAACTCCCGGAATTCATGATCTGGTTTTCTTCTTGGCCACACTTGAGGCCCCCATTGTCACGACGACATGGACAGGGTACAGAGAGTGTCCCTGTGTGCCTAGCTCATGAGCAGCTCACATCCAGATCTGGCTTTGTGCCGGTTACCTCTCACAGGAGCCCTGCGCACAGGCACCACTTCAGCAGGTGTGAACACAGGGAGTGAGCGGCATAGTCAAGAAGTAGAAGGCTCCTGCTCCGTGCTCCGCTTTGCTGTACGGATCAACTGCAGATCCAAGAAGCGATTAGAGCCCAAGGCTTCTCGGTGATTTATGTGCTTAATTAAAGGCTCATAAGAACTCATTAAGGAGTTACATAAATCGTCTTTATTCCCTACATCTGGATTATTTACACTTACAGACTCGTATTTATGGAAGAAAATAGAACCATTCCATCACATTTTCAAACCACAGTCAAGACACGTGTTTGAGAGCTGCTGATGGGAATATTACATTAACTTCTAAGCAAATGAAACTTGATCAATGTAATCTATGTGCTGTGTGTATATCCCAAGCATCTTAGGATGCCACAGACTGAATGCCAAAGGATGGGGCCCGTGCCTCCTCGCTGGAGGTGGTCACTCACATTTCCTTCTGTAAAATGATGAGCCTGGTACTGAGCTGAAATGGTCCATGGTGACTGACACTTATGAACACAAAAGCATTGTGCCTGCTTAAAATATTTCCCTTCTTAGTAAGAAATGAAGTCACAATTAGGTCTCTTCTACAGTTTTAAAGTGATTACTTAGAAGCCTCCATGTAAACGGTACTTGTAATAAACCACATGCCACTCTATTTCATGTTTGAGAACTCTCTTTATGCATGGAAGGTGCTTACCTTCAAAGTGGTGGTAAATATATGTACGAGTTTGTTTTTTTTCTCCAGAAAACAGTTAATATCCCTGTATTGCCAGGGACCATGCTAACCACAGCTTCAGCCCACACCCACAAGCAAGCCCCAGTGCCAACTGTCTGCAGTCCTGGGGCAGGATGGGTGTAGCTGAAGGCATCTCTACTCTGGAGTCTATAGAAGTGGCTTTGAAAGGCTTTCGAGGGACACAGGTTCTTCTCACCCTAAACTTCCTATCAAAGTATATTGTTTAACACTGTACACTTCCATCCAGCATCCTATACAAGGAACAATGACTGGAGAATCTTAACACTTAACAGTGAAGATCTGCAAGCACAGGTGCTAGGTGATCACAAGATTGGTAAAATAAATAAGGGTCTCCTAGCGATAAATAAGGTGAAAAAAGAGAAAAATACGAGGGCTATTGTTATAGATGAAAGAGGAACCAGCCTACTGAAATAGAGAGCATTAAAGGGATAATGAAGGAGTATTATGACAGGAATAACTAAATGCCCACAATCATGACACCAGGAAGAAATGGAAATTCCTCTGAAGGCTGTTTTGGAACTCACAGATATGTGCCTGCCTCTGTCTCTGCTGTGATTAAAGGAATGTGCCATCACACCCAGAAAGATACTTCTAATGAAACCCATATCAAGAAAAGTAGATTGCCTAAACAGGCAGGCCTTTATCAAGTTAAAGAAATGGAACTGATAACTTCTCAAAATCAAAAAGTATCTGGCCCAGATAGGCTCCCTGTGTATTATACAGTACATTTGAGGACGGTCAACGATGCTAGTGCTACAGTGTTCCAGGTACCAGAAGTCAGAAATGCCTCACTTCGTTCTGACATCAGGACCCCTCAAACAAAGTCAAACAGAGACTCGCTCTCACAAAAGCCCAACAAAATGCTCACACATCAAACCCAGCCTGGTATAAAGAGAATAGAGCACAGCCAACTGGGACAGATTCCAGGGAGACAATACAAATTTGTATGTGTAAATAATCCAGATGCAGAAAATAAAGACAACTTATGTAACTCCTTAATGAGTTCTTAGGAGCCCTTAATTAGGCACATAAATCACATACAATAGCACTGAAGAAAAGTCATGCAACCTAGAGTTTGGCAATGACTTTTACATACAGAATAAAAAGCGTGATCCACACAAGAAAATATGAAAAATGAGACACCATCAAAATGAGTAACTCCTCCTCTGCCACAGGCAACGTTCATAGAAAAACAGAAGCCACAGACTAGGTGCGAAAAAAGAATCATATGTTGTTAAGTTTCAAACTAGGACAAAAGACTGAGATGCCTATTAATATACCAACGTGGACCTGGCCTCCAGGTTCTCCCAGCATCCATCAGTCCTTACCTGTTATAGGGTATGGCTACCCCTCCCTCTACCCTGAACACTCCAGCCCAGGGCCTGGGCTTTCCTTTCCCCAGAGGCTCTTCCTTATATAATCCAGGCATTTTGGTTACCCACCCCTTTTTGTACTGTTGGCCTCCTGGCTACTGTACCTGGTTCCCCTCTCTTCCTCTCCCTCTCCCTCCCCCTCTCCTCACATGGCCCAGCTCAGTCTGGTCATGTCTACTCTGGACTCTCCCAGATGTCCCTGTCCGTGCCTCTGATTGTGTCTCCCTCTCATCTACAATAAATGTTCTCCTCCAAAACACTGAGGAGCAGTCAAGTCCTTTCTTCTCCTATTTCTTTTTCAGTCATAGATGACAAAGACTCAAGAATAAAGGAACAAAATGGTTGAAAACTGAGTGAGACTGGACATGTCACCAGGTCACAACTGGCCAATGAGTTGAGAATACAGCACTCTATGTCTCTAAGGCACTCCACACCCAAACAAGGAGATGCCAGTAGAATGGACGTAACCCTGCACCCTGACAGCACCAAAAACACAAAAGGACAAAGTGTCATAAGAATCCCTTCTCTACATAGGGACTCCCAAATGTCAGGCAGTTCTTGACTACACTGAGTATGCCTTCATTAGATGACTCAATGTATGTATTCACCTAGGAAGAACCTGGAAGTTTATATGCACACAAAAACCCACACATGATGCTTACCGCAGCTTTGTCCATAATTGGTAAAGGCTGGAAATGATCAAAATAACTTTATTTTTAGAGTGTGTGTGTGTGTGTGTGTGTGTGTGTGTGTGTGTGTAAACAATAAACAATCTGTGCACACATGCACATGTGGAAACCAGAGGTCTACAATCATCTTTCTTGGTCACTGCCCACTGGTGTTCTTTGAGACAGGGCCTCTCACTTGCTGTGGGAAGTTCTGTATGGCAAATGTGTTGCTAATTAGTCGATAAATAAAACACTGATTGGCCATTGGCTAGGCAGGAAGTGTAGGCGGGACAAGGAGGAGAATAAAGCTGGGAAGTGGAAGGCTGAGGCAGAGAGACACTGCCAGCCACCACGATGACAAACAGCATATGAAGATGCCGGTAAGCCACAAGCCATGTGGCAAGGTATAGATTAATGGAAGTGGATTAATTTAAGCTGTAAGAACAGTTAGCAAGAAGCCTGCCACGGCCATACAGTTTGTAACCAATATAAGTCTCTGTGTTTACTTGCTTGGGTCTGAGTGGCTGTGGGACTGGCGGGTGACAGAGATTTGTCCTGACTGTGGGCCAGGCAAGAAAACTCAAGCAACACTCACTCAACCTGGAGCTCATCAATTCTGTCAGACTAGCTGGCCAGCAATATTCAGGGGTCTGCCTGTCTCCGTCCCCCTAGTCCTGGGGCTACACGTCTGTACTGCCACACTCCTCCTTTTTACATGAGTGCTGGAGTTACAAACTCACATCCTCATGCTCACACAGCACGTTCTTTTACGCTTGAGCATCTCCTCAGCCCAAGATGCTTTTAACGGATGAATGGATAAACAATTTTTATTCAGTGACAGAAAGAAACAATGTAGTAAGCCACTACAGTGACAGGGTGGAAACTTACCTTGATAACAACTTAATACCCCGGGGGGATAAAAGGGCACCTATGGTGACAGTGAACAGATTAGTGGTGCCAGAGCTTGTGGGACGAAGAGGACACTTAAGGAGGTGTCAGTACAGTGCTACAGCCATGCATACATTTCTCCAAACCTGAAGGAAAACAAAGGAAGCCTGTTTACCTAGTGAACATGCACTGGTTGATTTTTTTGTCAATTTGACACAAACCTGTATACAGCTGGGAATTGGGAATTTTATCTGAGAAAACGTCTGTAGTCTATAGGGCATTCTCTTGATTAATGGGTGATGTGGAAGAGCTCAGCTCACCATAGGTGACCCCAGTGCACAGGGTCCTGGATGCTATAAGTAAGGAGGCTGAGTAAGCCATGAAGAGGAGGCACGCCCCCTTGGCCTCTGCATCAGCTCCTGCCTCCAGGTTCCTACCTCCAGGTTCCTGCCCTGACATGTCCTCTGTGATAAGATGTGACCTGAGAGCTGGAAAAGTAAACCTTCTCCTCCTCAAATTGCTTTGGATCACAGTGTAATCTCTTTCTCTCCCCCTCTCTTGCAAATACATATATACACCACACACACACACACACACACACACACACACACCCCACATACATACATACACACACACCACATACATGCACACACACACACCACATACATACACACACACACCACATACATACACACACACACATACACACATACACACAACACTTTTAATGTTAGCTTATAAACTGGGACAACAACACTCCCAACACACCCGGAGCTTTTCCCTTTTTTTTTTTTTTTTTTTTTTTTTTTTTTTGGCTGACTGAGATAGATAGAGGACACTTCATTGCAGTTTGGTCTTGAACTCATCATAATCCCACTGCCTCAGCACCTCAGACCTAGGAATACAGGCCTGGAACACCACACCTGGTATAATGAAGAATTGACAGATTAAGGAAATTAGAGTGGAGGTCAGGGTGTGTAAAGAAGCTCTGGACCTTCTTTTTAACATGTTGTAAAAAAAAAAAAAAAAAAAAAAAAAAACCTGACTAACGAATTAAAGTATATTGATTTTTTTTAAAGTATGAAATCTCCTTCTATCTCTTCCAAAGAATTTTTTCTTCAAATAACTTTTTAAACTTCTGTGACTAAAAATCTCTTTTTAAATAGTAATGAACTAATTTCTGAAGTACATTTTTTTTCTTTCTTAAACCGTTTATGATTTGGTAGATCTTAAATTAAACATGCATAGTTAAATTCATCTGTAAGTCTCAATTTATGAAACTATACAGGAAATCACCGCTAGATAGAACAGGAAATGATCAGAGGTTGATTTCAAAGCCAGAAGGTAATGCTGGGGTACGTGACAACCCCAGCCCCGTAATACAGGCATCTGCAATGCAAAAGATGTGAAGGGCTGATCTCCCCTAAGCATGGTGGGTGAGGAAGATTGACTTGTAATTGAGAAGCTGGAACTATAGCATTATCATCAAGCTTATAAATCAAATAGCATACATTAAGTGAGTGGAAATCAGTACTCACAGTAAATCCACAAAGGAAGGCAATTTCAAATGAAATATTCAAACATCTGCCTTGACTCTTCCACCTACATTACTCTACTGTCCACAGATAGACAGGAAGTGAGTGACTAAGACACTGCGGGACACTAGCGTTTCCAGGTGTGTGTGTGTGTGTGTGTGTGTGTGTGTGTGTGTGTGTGTGTGTGTGTGTATGTGTGTGTGTGTTTATCTGGATTTATGTCTTCTAGACTAAGAGCATAAATATAGGGTAAAAGACACTCTAATTCTGCTTCTGTAGTTCTTGGCTTCGGTTCTGACTTTGCTTGCCAATTCCTCAAACACGTTAAGGTACGTACTCTACAGTGGTTGGACATCATGGGAGCCTCAGTCCCTGGAGCATCCTCTCTGCCTATAATTTAAACCTGTTAAGAATAGGCTGATCCTCCCTGCACCTAAGGTAACACAAACAGAAACATGCTTGGCCCCACAGGGACCAAGTCAACACTGCAGAAATCCAAAAGCCAAGGTTGCAACTGAAGTGTGGAGAAAGGCTGACCCTCTAGGGTTCGAAAGCCCCGGGGTATTCATCTGCCACAGTACAGCCTGACCACCACAGCAAAAACTTGGGATTCATCTCCAGGCACCTCACAGAGGTAGACCCTCCTCCTCCGCAGAGGACCCTGGAGACCTTGCCTCTTCCCGGACCTGGGAAAATTCTCATTAGTAAAACTGCAAATTCTTAGCCAAACACAGACAAAATAATGGCGAGCAGAGGAAAACTAAGAATTAAATTTGAGTGGTGACACCATGTCATCCAGAGAGCCTGAACCTACTTGTCAATAACAGAAGTGTGTGTCCCCCCAGGGAGTGCTGTCCCGCATCAGTGCTCACAGCTTGAGCCCTCTGCTCACTTCTCTCTACTCAGTCTTGGGTCTGTATATTACTTGACTCTTTCTCTCCGTAAGTATGGACTGAATGTCCATGCCAGCAACCACCTTAGCTCCCAGCAACCCCTGTGCCTCTGTACACGCATGTGACTTGGCTGCTGCCTGCTTAAGAGTCCCAGTCCTGAGCACCTCAGAACTCAGCAAGGCCTCCTTCTCTGTGTAGTTTGAGCCCAACACAATGCATCCTTCTTGGTAAGTCACTGAGTGGGAGTAGCATTCGTTCCTCTGCTTTCTGAACAAAGCTTAATGTAGATTGCTTACTAATCCTTTCTGGGATTAACTTTATTTCCTCCGTCACATAAACATTGTAAGGATCATGGTGCCAGGCATCCCTCATAAAGTACAAATTGAGATATATTATTAACTGTGTGACTGAATGGACTAGTATGAACTCTCCTCAGAGTCAAGGTCCCCAGGGAAACTGCAGCTTAGAATATCTAATACTCAGACATGCATTGAATGGTGTTCTCCAAATTACCCTAACTATAGTTTAGAAATAAAAGGAAGAGAAAAGAAAAGAAAATGTTACATGTATTTAACATTTTAGGAAGAAACACGCTTATCAAAGTGGTGTATCAATACAAGAGGAACCAGAAGCAAAGTCATGACAGCTTTGCTCCCAGAAGATGAAGAAGGGGCTGTGGGCTGTGGTGCTCCATGGCACAGAGGCAGGTGGCTGCCCTCATGTCAGGGTGGTATTTACAAATGGGAGGTAATTAGGTATGATGAGGTCATGGGAAGTGAGACACCCCCACACATACACCATGGTGTCTGTATTCCTACAATCACTACATGGCTTGAGGCTTTCCAATTCCAGATGCCTTTTCTAAGACTAGACATGTAGACCAAATCAACAACGTGCCTGTGGCATGAGTGTGGATTTCTTGTAGCTGCTTTTTGATGTAAGCTGTTTCCCATTAGAGCCACTGCATGTTTGGATATTGCCTTTCACATTCATGAGCTTAGGCATCTCTACCTACTATTTAATCACATCTGAAAAATTTACATTCTCATTCATTTTTTTTAATGGCATTGAGTGGTTAAAGGCATCTTTAAAATAGGCTTGCCTTTTATATACCAAAACAATGAATAATTTTTCTGAGACACAATATTGCTCAAGAGACCAGCCTAAACTTTCTAGTAATGTTCCTGCCTCAAGCTCCCAAGTGTTGGGATTACTACCATGTGACATCATACCTAGCCTAGTCAAGGAGACTTAATTGTGCTTTTCTAATGCCTATGTCCTTTAGAATGATTGTCCATCTCCAGATGGGTAACTGATAAAGAAGGGACAGTTCTGAAGAATAAACCAGGTATACAGCTCACAGGACCATTTATCATTACAACCAGGGAAGCTCTTGGATTAAACCAGAGCACTGGGTAAATTACTCAGGACAGGCATCACATGACTGCTGAGTTGAACCCTGGAAAATGGCAAGATCGATGGGCTATCACCAACACAGCCAAGGGCTTGGTAGCAATGCTCATGTCTAAGTGAGTTACCACAGAACCGAACTCATAGAAAGCCATGAAGTATTTATTTAATAACAAACTGATCAATTAAAGGACAAAGCAGATACATAAATACTAACTGAAGAGGAGAGCCATTCCTGCTTTTGAGGGAGCAAGTATTTTTGGTACTTACTGAGCACTAAGTCCTCAAAGAAAACAGTAATACCTGGACTAGCCACATGCAAAACAGGATAGGAAATGCCTGTGTTTCAGAACCAAGGCAGGCCCAGGTGTTCTGGAAGGTGCTACCAAAGCTTAGGCTTTTAAGACAGACTTTACCTTGTGGTTTGTTTCTACTTGAATTTGTCCTAAAGATGTTTGTTGAATGTGGATTCCTGAAGAGATATTTAATACTGTCAAGGTTACACTGTAGTAACTGTACATTCATGACAATAAACTATTGTCAAATCCTCCCTCAGAGCCACGTGTCCTGGGGACACAATATGGAGGGGCCTCCATCTGTAGGGCTCCAGTGTGTTACAGGAGCACATTGGAGAATAAAACTTTCTTTACAAGGAAATCTGCTGCAAAACCCATGGGAAAGCCTTGTAGGTGTGGGGGACATTCGTCTCTACAGAGACTCCATTACACAGCTCACCCAAGAGTGAGCCCAGAAAATGGACATAGGCTCTGACTTAGAAAGCCCACAGTCAGCAACTGTCTTAGGCTCTGCTTGTAACACTGTTATTATTTATTGGGACTAGACAACAGGGTGGCTGGCCCAACACCTAACAGATTCAGTCCTCATGGTAAACTAGAAGGATGGCTGATCAAGTAGAAACTACTCTTCAATGAGATGAGTTTCCATAATAAAAAAAACAACAAAAAAAAATAGTGAACAGATTTTTTGGCAAACATTGACTTTGAAAAGGCAGTATTAAGATGGGGGGGAAGCCTTGAATTGGATTTTTCTGCTTTATATGGAAATTTGCTCCATTTCTATGAATATTTCAGTAGATGCCTTCTGAAAACGTTAAATCTCACTTCATAAGATAAGAAGGAAATAGAAAAGGACCACAAAGTCACCGAGCCTAGTTCTCTACACTGGTTCATAAATGAATCACATGAAACATTCTTTCTAGAAAGATAATTGTCAGATTTATTCTGATTAACCTGTTTCAAAACTGGGTCAGCCAGCTCCATGGTTACATCCTCTTGACACACTATGGTCAGGACTGGGGCAGCTGTAACGGACCAAGAGAAGCACTCTGGGCAGGGAGGCGGTGTGCAATGATATTGAGTTCAGGCCTGTACGTAGGGGCTGCAGAAGAGAGTGGGCTTGCAAGAAAGCCCTGTATTGTCCCAGATGTGACAGCACGGCTCACAACTCCCACTGTACCACGGCCAAAAAGGGAAAAGCGCTGTGCAGGAGCCACAGTTCATATGGCCAGACAATGCAGCCCAAGAGTTAAGTATTTTCAGAGCACATATGCCAGGAAGCATGTTCAGATGACATAGCCCAGGAGGAAAAAATGTTTAGAAAACAGTACAATGTGGTCAATCCAATCTCCTAGTTATATGCATCTATTGTAAACCTACGACTGCAGTCAGAGTATGCAGATCCCAGTAAGTTGCTGCAGAGAGTGTGTTCTATGTGGAGAGACATGCAAATCAAAGATTCAAGTAAGCCAATGGGATTCACTTTTCCTCATCAATAATGCATTCCTGAGAACACTATTATTCTCTAGCTCTGACTACTCGTGGTATTTATGACCCCTCAAATATTCCCATGCTGTGCCAGTCTCCCAGTGACTGTATGGGATGTGGCAAGTCTTCTCTGTGGAGCTCACCTCCTGAAGCTGATGGCAAATGGGTAGAGAAATCTCAGTGGTGGACTGGTGGGGAAGCCGTGGTAATCCAGTGTTGGGTGCATATGATGATTTCCATACCAGCCAACCTACCTATCACTTTGCCCACCAGGATGGAAACTATACCAAATGCCTTATATGTTCTATCTTCTGATGAGAAACTTAATTTCTATACCCAAAACTAAATAAGGACTAAATTATCTTGATTAAGTTCATACAATCACGCACGCACGTGCGCGCACACACACACACACACACACACACACACACACACACACACACAAAACGATGAGCCATAAAGAGCCAGGGCTCTACTCAACTGTGAAACTGCTGCCCATAAACACTGCGCTACATTGCTTGGATGTGCAACTCCACTCTGTGCACACACACGTGCAGGAGACAGAAGAGGGACACTGTAGAGAAGGGAGGGATGGTGCTAAAAGTAACTTCCAAGCCAGGAGTGGTAATAGATGTCCAAAATCTCAGCTCTCTTGTCTGGGGCATGAGAACTGCCATGAATTAGAGGCTAGCCTGGGCTACACAGCAAGTGCCAGGCCAAATAGAGCATGACCTTATCCTAGTAAGAAAACAAAAACAAAATACAAACAACAAAAAAAGGAATGTCTCCCAAGTACTACGTCCAGATAAGATAAGAAACCATTAAGATTATATTGCAATATAGATAAATAAGTAATTTCAGAAAATATTCAACTTCAGATCCTAGCAAGAGAGAGGGTCCTGACCGTACTGAACAAGCCAGTAAGGGCTGCAGGAGGATAAGCTTGACACGTCTAGGGGAGTGAAAGCATGCATGCAACTAAATCTGCAAGGCACTGCCAAGATAAGCAGGGGAAGGACCCAAACCTAGACACTGACATTGCCAAATGCTGCCAAGGACATGGAGTGGCGGGAAAGCTCTCACTACATGTAGAAATGAGAAAGGGTGAAGCCACCCTGGGAGGCAGTTTGGCTGAATCTTATGACTCTGAACATAGCCTTACTATGAATTAGATGTGTCCTCACAGGCTCGTGTATCTGAATTTGGTCTGTATTTGGTGGTGCAGTTTGGGAAAGTCATGGGGCCTTGATAGAGGAAGTATTGTCACTGAGAGCGAGGCTATAGCCCGGCCCCATCTGGCTTCCTTCCCCAGCCCCCAACTGCTTCCTGTGTGGGGATGAAATGTGATCAGCCAGCTTTCTGCTCTTGCTGCCTCCCCTGAGTGTTGCCACCCTTTCCCTCCATAGTGGACTCTAACTCTCTAGAACTGTAAGCCAAAAGAACCCTTTCCTCCCTGAGTTGCTTTTGGCCATGGTATTTTATCACAGAAACAGAAATGGAACTGGTACATTTACCATGAGATCTTGTAATCACACATCTGCATGTTTATCCAAATGATTGAAAACAAAGATCCCTCTGCCTATGATCTGCCCCAAAGCAAAAATCCAGTGATCCTTTTGAACCACACTCTGGTTCATATTTTTCTGCTTCATGCACCCCAGTGACCACCAATGCTCAAAATAGAACCTCTACAACCCAGGGCTGCATTGGGATCTCTCTACAGCCACCACCTTTGTCTCTAACCCCACCCTCCTTCCGGTTCAGGAACCACATGTGGACTTCAGCCCCAGGATTTCATGACTGCTTTTTCACACTAGTCTCCTCATCTTATTTCCAAAGCATAGACTTTTAAACTCACTTTATTTTAGTTCACCATTAACAAAGAAAAGAAAACTAAAAATATTTCAAAGTCTAATGAGTAAAAGTAAAACAATATCAAAAGCAAAAATGTAAATAAGAGCAAAGACAGTATTGAAGTGAGACACCTACAGCAGATGGAGGCAGAGAAGGTAGTGATGGAGGCACAGAAGGTGGTGATGGAGGCAGAGAAGGTGGTGATAGAGGCAGAGAAAGTGGTGATGGAGGCAGGAAAGGTGGTGATGGAGGCAGAGAAAGTGGTGATGGAGGCAGAGAAGGTAGTGATGGAGACAGGAAAGGTGGTGATGGAGGCAGAGAAGGTGGTGATGGAGACAGGAAAGGTGGTGATGGAGGCAGAGAAGGTGGTGATGGAGGCAGAGAAGGTGGTGATGGAGACAGGAAAGGTGGTGATGGAGGCAGAGAAGGTGGTGATGGAGGCAGAGAAGGTGGTGATGGAGGCAGAGAAGGTGGTGATGGAGGCAGAGAAGGTGGTGATGGAGGCAGAGAAGGTGGTGATGGAGGCAGAGAAGGTGGTGATGGAGGCAGAGAAGGTGGTGATGGAGGCAGAGAAGGTGGCGATGGCCCGGACCATGGATGGGCTCCAGAAAGCAGCCACAGGGAAGGAACCTACTACCGCACATAAACACAGTGCTCTAGTTTCATTTCTGTTGGGTTTATTTTGCTTACAGTTAATCCAAGTTAAGAGTCTGTCATTTCTGGGAAGTCAGGGCAGGAAGATAAGCTGCTACTTCACATGACTTCCACAGTTAAGAACAGAGAAAGAATAAATGTACCCCTGCTTGCTTGCTTACTGCGTTGTTTGTTAGATTTCATGTGGTTTTCTCTTTTCACATAACTCAAGACCCCCCTGCCTAGGAAATGGTGCCACCCAGAATGTTCTGGGTTTTTTCTATGTTAATTAATAATCAAGACACTCCCCCACAATGGCCACAAGTTACCTGTAGTCAATGCCTTCCTTAAAACTCTCTTCCAAGATGATTCCGGGTTGTGGCAGGTTGGCATTTAAAGCTAGCCAGCCCAAATAGTAACTAAATAACTGGAGGATTTGAAGTGTTGGTCAAGACACTGCTCTGTAGTCTACATCCTGAGTTCCCATTTCTCAGGAGCTGACACTCTCTGCTGGGTCTTCATTCCCATGCACGCACTAGCAGTCCATTTCAATATTTCATTTGAATTTTGCCTACATATAAGAAAATGTGTATCTTATCTCTAGTTTCCACAATCCTGCCCCTCCTTTCAGAGCACATTTCCTGTTGATTAAGGATAGTTTGTAAACAACACATCCTTAGAACACACTCTCCTGGCATCACCAATTAAGATCACACAGCGATGTCTGCAGCAGATACTAAGCTTATATTTAAGCTTATAAAAATACATTCATCTCCTGGTCTCCTGGCACTCACTCACATTATATAAAACACATAAAATATAGGATCCATCAGTGTCAGGACAATCACTCTAGTTTATAGGTTGTAGATGGATTGTTTGAAATGGAAAGCTGAATCTTGGTGGAGAAGGTAGTTCTTACAGTCCCTAAAAAACCTGAACTTGGTGCTCATTGTGGCCAGGAAATGAAGCTAGCAAGGAAAACAGACACGTAGTTGAACCTGCTGCAGCTACAGACTGAGGAGTCAGAGGGTGGAGAGTAAACACCTCCACACAGTCAGTATACATTTGCTAGATGTGAGCCCGGCACTCCTTTCCAGTTGTGGATAGTGTCTGCTATCCTTCCCAGCAGAGGACTGCATAGAACTACATCTGAAGAAACTGACATGTAAGCTTTCTTTTGGGGCTGGAGAGATAGCCCAGCAGTTAAGAGCACTTGCTGCTTTTGCAGATTTAGGTCCTAGCACTCATATGGTGGTCTCCAGCACCTCCATGGCAGCTCACAACAGTCTGTAAAATACAGTACCAGGAGATCCGATGGCCTCTTCTGGCTTCCCCAGCCACTGAATGTATATAGGATGCATGCATACACACAGGCAAAACACTCATACACATAAAATGAAAATAAATGAATAAATCTTTAAACTCACCATCTAGCATTCACCCAATCCTTATATAACACAAACTTTCCCAGTAATTCTTTCCTCTGTTCCTCATGCCATGTTGTTCCTCCATTTCAGAATTTTGAACATAGCTTCATTCATGCTTCATTGAGCTTGTACAAATATTTTAATTTCTCTAGACTGTTAATGAAATAATTTCAGGCCACAGACAAGTTTTTTTAAATTAGATGACACCCACAGATAACTTTTGTTTTACTTTTCTTGAAGCCATACCCGAATTCCAGGCTGCTAATTGCTGCCTGTTCAGTATAGACAAGGTGCCCTGGAGAGTTGCCACCACCCCTGGGGCTGCTTCTGTCGCTCTACCCAAATGGCCGCCTGCTGGCTGTGGCACTTACATACACTTCGCTCGTGTTTGTCATTTGTGTCTGCTGTCGGCTCCTTGTACTGCCACAGTTGATTTCATTAACTTTTAACCCTGTGAACACTCCGTGTAGAAATGCGGAATACGGCAGTGGCTTCTGACCAAGTAAAATATGACCCTTTCAAGGGAATAAATAGTCATGCCTGGGGACTAGTGTGTAACCCAAGTGTAAATAGTCGAGCCTGGGGACTAGTGTGTAACCTGAGTGTAAACAGTCATGTCTGGGGACTAGTGTATAACCCAAGTGTAAATAGTCATGTCTGGGGACTAGTGTATAACCCAAGTGTAAATAGTTGAACCTGGGGAGTAGTGTGTAACCCAAGTGTAAATAGTTGAGCCTGGGGACTAGTGTGTAACCCAAGTGTAAATAGACATGTCTGGGGACTAGTGTGTAACCCAAGTGTAAATAGTCATGTCTGGGGATTAGTGTATAACCCAAGTGTAAATAGTTGAGCCTGGGGACTAGTGTGTAACCCAAGTGGAAAAGATCCTTCCTGCCCAACTTCCAGCCAAAAGAGTGAATCACTGTGTGAATCACTCGTCTTGGAAGTGCCATGTGCGAATTTCATCCAAAAGAAATTGAATTGCGTTTGCTTATAAAAATATAACCTCATTGACCCAAAGGTCTCCGTTACTCTGAAAGGAGCAGTGTGTAGGTTTGATGAAAGAGGGGCTTAGCTAATGAGAGGAGAGGCATCCTGGTCTATAGCTATATGGGACACAGAGAGTCAGGCTTCTTTGGTGCTGGGCAACCACTTGGAGTAACACATGGAGATAACATGGACACAGCAGCTAGGTGGCTAGTTGGAATATCACCAATACCCATGATGGAGATGATGAGACTTGAGTGCATTAGAAAATGAAGAGAACATGTTTCGTGGGCTTTGCATTTAAACTGGTAGAAGCAAACTCATACCTGTTTCATTTATGATGAAAAGCCATCACAGATGCTGGATTAATGCAGCCAAAGATATGCTGCGTGCTCAAAAATAGATTCCCGGAGGAGGTAAAATTTCAGTTGCGACTTCAACAGTGTTGCACATTCAAGAATGAAAACAAGGTGGCTGGAGATGCTCTTTCCATTACAGGCTTTGGCAAAGCCAACATTAGGACTATGGAAAGAAATCCTTGAGGGAGAGCTGAGTAGGCTAAATGCTGAGGGAGCCCAGGAGGGACACATGGGAGGTGAAGTCAGAAGGGCACAGGAGTATAAGCTTCACAGTGGTAGAGACAAACTCTGGATTCCCACTGTCTACCTGCTGTGAGTTGGAATATTCCTTCCTGGAGGCAGGAGAGAGGCTCACAGGACTGGGAAATACAGAAAGTTGTAATTTTAGGAAGCTAATAAAACTTAAAAACTCAGAGAACTCAAAGTTTTAAGAGTCATGAGGTCCATTCTGAAGACTAGATTAGTAGTAGGCAATTGCTGGGGAAGAGAAGACTCTGCTGGAGCAGCACAGGGAGCCCCAGGGATACAGTTTTTGGGAGTCACTACTCATGCTGGGATATGGTTCTTAGTAATACAGCTGCCTTTCAGTCACCCATGCTCCTATAAATAACACTAATAAGCCCTCTGTTCACTAATACAGACTTAGATGAGATTGTTTGGGGTTTTTTGTTGGTGGTGGTGGTTTTTTATTTTGTTTTTTGTTTGTTTGTTTATTGTCTGTCACTGTCCTAGCTGGGATAGAGAGCTGTTTATTCACGACTTCCTAGGAAGTCACTCAACAGCATCACTGAAAGGGCAGAGAACCTAAATGAGGGTTGAAACTTAGGTCCAAACTAACTTCAGGTAACGCCTTGGTGTTCTATCACAGCTAAAAGCCATGGACCTCTCCATAGGTCAGGTTGGCTTGCTGAAGAACTCTGGGTGGCCATCTCTCACACATCAAGCGATAAAACCATTGCAGACATCTTGGCTGTGTTCTGACAGAAGTTCAGAACTGTGTACCTCTATTTATTTACTTTTACTTACTTAATTAGTGAGATTACAATTTAATTACAACATTTCTCACTTCCCTTTCCTTCCAGCAAACCCTCCTATATACCACTCTCCTTCAAATTCATGGACTCTTTTTTTCACCAATTGTTATTACATTCATATATGTTTATACATATACATATATATATATATTCTTAAACACAACTGGTTCAATCCATATAATGTTACTCATATCCATGTTTTCAGAGGAAAGCACTTGGCACTGGGCAACCAATTGAAGTGCTCTTCCCTGGGGAAGACCACTTCTCCCTCTCTCAATGTTCTCATTTCCCTTAGTTCTTTGTGTAGGGTTGAGGCCTCATGGGCTTTTCTCTATTCTCTCAGTTTGGTTCAGTTCATGTTTGGGCATTCATGCTGGTGAGACTTGATGGGTATAGCTTCTGATGTTACTATGAAGCACAGTCTCACAGCAAACTCCCTGTTCCTCTGGCTCTTACAGTCTTTCTGCCCCCTCTTCTGAAAAGTTCCCTGAGCCTTAGTGAAGGAGTGATTTTAGATGTATCCACTGGGACTGGGTTCCACAACTCTGCATTTTGACTTACTGTGGTTTTCTGCAGTGGTTTCCTGATTCCTTCAAGTCTTTCCTGAAGGGACACTTGACCGCTTGAGCATGTGGCTCTGGCAGGCCTTGCCCTTCTCCCCCATTCCCTGTACCTTGCTAAAAACCATTAGATTACATTCCTAAAGCTAGCCACCAAGGTCTACTCCCTTTATTTGGGCATTTCCTCCTCCTGAGGCTGACTACCAAAGTCCAACAATCAAAACCCCCTTTGGCTCACCTAATAAACATGCCATATTAAAATTAAACACCTCATCCTAACACAAGGTTTCCCCTTTCCCTTTATAAACTGTCATTTACCTATGTGCCCTGTCTGTCTCCTCTCTATCCAGAAGCAGTCCTTTGTCCTCTGGGACAAATACCCCTGCCCCCTTTTCCTTGTTCCCTTCCCCTTCTCCCTCATTCTCTAGCTCCTTTACCACCACATCTGGCCCATTCTGACACCTGCAGAATTCTACCTTAAAACCATCTGGCCCTGGGTTATTTTTAGTTGGGAGAGTTTTAATGATTATTCCTATTTCCTTGGGGGCCATTAATCTATTTAAATTGTTTGTCTGATCTTGATTTAACTTTGGTAAGTGGTATCTATCAAGAAATTTGTCCATTTCTTTTAGATTTTCCAATTTTGTGGAACACAGGTTTTTTGAAGTATGATCTAATGTTCTCTGGGTTTCCTTGTTGACAGTTGTTATGTCTCCTTTTTTGTTTCTGATTTTGTTAATTTGGATATTCTTTATCTGCCTTTTAGTTAGTTTGAAGAGCTAATACCAATGCTCTTCAGATTGTTCCACAAAATAGAAACAGAAGGAACATTGCCAAATTCTCTCCATGAGGACATAGTCACCCTGATACCCAAGTCACACCAAGACTCAACAAAGAAAAAGAATTACAGACCAATTTCACTCATGAACATTGATGCAAAAATACTCAATAAACTGGCAAACTAAATCCAAGAACACATCAAAAAGATCATCTATCATGACCAAGTAGGCTTCATCCCAGAGATGCAGGGATGGTTCAACATATGAAAATCTGTCAATGTAATCCACCATATAAACAAACTGAAAGAAAACACATAATGATCTCATTAGATGCTGAAAAAAGCCTTTGACAAAATCCAATACCCCTTCATGATGAAAGTCTTGAAGAGATCAGGGATACAAGGGACATATCTAAATATAATAAAAGCAATATACTGCAAGCTGATTGTCAACATCAAATTAAATGGAGAGAAACTCAAAGCAATTCCACTAAAATCAGGAACAAAACAACGTTGTCCACTCTCCCCATACTTATTCAATATAGAACTTTAAATTCTAGCTAGAGCAAAAAGAAAACTAAAGGAGATCAAGGGAATACAAATTGGAAAGGAAGAAGTCAAAGCATCATTATTCATAGATGACGTGACAGTATACATAAGCAACCCCAAAAACTCTACCAGGGAACTCCTATAGCTGATAAACACCTTTAGTCAAGTGACTGAATACAAGATTAACTCAACAAATAAATAAACAAAAAACACCTCAGTAGCCGTCCTATATACAAATGATAAATGGACTGAGAAAGAAGTCATAAATCAACACCCTTTACAGTAGCCTCAAATAATATAAAATATCTTGGCGTAACTCTAATTAAGCAAGTGAAAGACCTGTATGACAAGAACTTCAAGTCTTTGAAGAAGGAAATTGAAGAAGATATCAGAAGATGGAAAGATATCCATGCTCATGGAACAGTAGGATTAACATAGTAAAAATGGCCATCTTACCAAAAGCAATCTACAGATTCAATGCAATCCCCATTAAAATCCCAACATAATTCTTTACCAACCTTGGAAACATAATATGCAACTTCATATGGAAAAACAAAAAACTCAGGATAGCTAAAACAATCCTGTACAATAAGAGAATTTCCAAAGGTATCACCATCCCTGATTTCAAGCTCTACTACAGTGCTGTAGAAATAAAAAAACTGCATGGTATTGGCAAAAACAAACAAACAAAAAAAACAGACAAGTGAATCAATGCCATTGAATCAAAGACCAAAACATAAACCCACACACCTATAGAAGATTTATTTTTGACAAAGAAGCCAAAAATATACAATGTCAAAAAGAACGCATCTTCAACAAATGGTACTGGTCTAACTGGATGTCTACACATAGAAGAATGCAAATAGAACCATATCTATCACCTTGCACAAAATTCAAGGATCAAAGACCTCAACATAAACCCAGATACACTGAACCTGATAGAAGAGAAAGTGGGGGGATAAACACAGAGCCTTCGCATAGGAGACATGTTTCTGAATAGAACACTAATAGCACAAGCAGTGAGATCAATAATTAATAAACGGGACCTCCTGAAACTGAAGTTTCTGTAAGGCAAAAGGCATTGTCAATAGGACAAAACAGCAGCCTACAGAATGGGAAAAGAGTTTGGTAATGTTCCTTCTGTTTCTATTGTGTGGAACAATTTGAAGAGTATTGGAATTAACTCTTCTTTGAAACTCTGGTAGAATTCTGCACTGAAACCATCTGGTCCTGGGCTCTTTTTGGTTGGGAGACTTTTAATGAGTGTTTCTATTTCCTTAGAGGTTATTGGTCAATTTAAATAATTTATCTGGTCTTGATTTAACTTTGGTATGTGGTACCTATCCAGAAAATTGTCCATTTCTTTCAGATTTTCCAAGTTTGTGGAGTACAGGTTTTTGAAGTATGACCTGATGGTTCTCTGGATTTCCTCATTGTTGTTATGTCTCCCTTTTCATTTCTGATTTCGTTGATTTGGATGCTCTCTCTCTGCCTTTTGGTTAATTTGGATAAGGGCTTGTCTCTCTTGTTTATTTTCTCAAAGAACCAACTCTTTGTTTCATTGATTCTTTGTATTTTTCTCCCTGTTTCTATTTCATTGATTTCAGCCCTCAATTTGATCATTTCCTAGTGTCGATTCCTCCTAGGTGAGTTTGCTTCTTTTTATTCTAGAGATTTCAGGTGTTCTGTTAAGTCACTAGTGTGAGATTTCTCCATCTTCTTTATGTGGGCATTTAGAGCTATGAATTTTCCTCTTAGCACTGCTTTCATAGTGTCCCATAAGTTTGAGCATGTTGTACTTTTATTTTCATTGAATTCTAGGAAACCTTTATTTATTTATTTATTTGTTTGTTTGTTTGTTTGTTTGTTTGTGTGTGTGTTTATTGACCCACTGGTGATTCATTTGAGCATTATTCAGTTTCCATGAGATTGTAGGCTTTCTGTAATTTTTGTTGTTGTTGAAATCTAACTTAGGCCCTCTGGATAGGTGAGACAGTTGTTTAGCTTGAACTGTTTAGGGGTCCCTCAGGCAATGGGATCATGACCCATCCCTAGTGCATGAGCCGGCTTTTTGAAGCCTAGTGCCTATGGTGGGACACTTTGTGCAGCCTTGGTGCAGGGAGGAGGGGCTTCAACCTGCCTCAACTAAATGTACCAGGCTCTGCTGACTCCCCATGGGAGACCTTGCCTTAGAGGAGGTGGGAATGAGGGGTGAGTTGGGGGGAAGGCTGGGGAGCAGGAGGAGGGAGGCCAGGGGAATCTGTGGCTGGTATGTAAAATGAATAGAAAATCTCTTAATAATAGTAATAATAATAATAATAATAATAATAATAATAATAATAAAGAATGGGAAAAGATCTTCACCAATCCCACATCTGACAGTGGGCTGATTTCCAAAATATGTAAAGAACTCATAAAACTAGATATCAACAAACCAAATAATCCAATTTAAAACTGGGGTACAGAGTTAAACGGAGAATTCTGAACAGAAGAATCTCAAATGACTGAGAAACACTTGAGATGTTCAACATCCTTAGTCATTAGAGAATTGCAAATCAAAAGCATTCTGAGGTTCCATCTTACACCTGTCAGATTGGCTAAGATCAAAAATTCAAGTGACAGCTCATTCTGGAGAGGATGTGGAGTAAAGGGAACACTTCTCCACTGCTGGTGGGAGTGCAAACTTGTACTTTGGAAGTCAGTGTGGTGGTTCCTCAGAAAACTGGGAATCAACCTACCTCAAGACCATATACCCAAAGAATGCTCAATCATACCACAAGGACACTTGCTCAACTATGTTGATAACAGCTTTATTTGTAATAGCCAGAACCTGGAAACAATCTAAATGTCCCTCAACTGAGGAATGGATAAAGAAAATATGGTACATTTACACAATAAATTACTACTCAGCTGTTAAAAACAAGGACACCAGGAAATTTGAAGGCAAATGGATAGAACTAGGGGAAAAAATCATCCTGAGTGAGGTAACCCAGACTGAGAAAGACAAACATCGTATGTACTCACTTGGAAGTGGATATTAGCTGTAAAATAAAGGATAACTATGCTACAATCCACAGTTCCAGAGAGACTAGGTAACAAGGAGGGGTCATGGGGGGACACCGGGATCTTCCAGAGAAGGTGAAATAAAAGAGATTTTGTGAGTGGACTGAGGG
Organism: Peromyscus eremicus; assembly: GCF_949786415.1. Classification (NCBI taxonomy): domain Eukaryota; kingdom Metazoa; phylum Chordata; class Mammalia; order Rodentia; family Cricetidae; genus Peromyscus; species Peromyscus eremicus. The sequence goes on along the minus strand of NC_081433.1, from coordinate 10,152,425 downwards.
CAGATGGGGATGGGCACTTGGGTGATCAGGTTAGGGGGTATGGGGGTGGCAATGCTAAAAGAGACTACTGGAAGTGGGGGCCATTTCAGAGTCAGGTAAAAACCTGGTGCAAGGGAATCTCCCAGGAATCTACAAAGATGACCCCAGCTACGACCCCTAGGAATAATGGGTGGATACGTAGCCTGAAATGGCCATCTCCTGTGACCAGATGGGTGCCTAGCCCAAATGTCGTTAGGCTAGAGCCAAACATTAGGCCTGAGTTTGGGGGATCCTGCAGAAGAGGGGGAGAAAAGATCATAGGAGCTAGAGGGGTCAAGGACACCATAAGAAAACTCACAGAATCAACTAACCTGGGCTCATAAGGGCTCACAGAGACTGAACTGACAATCCAGGGAGCCTGCCTGGGAATGAAACTAGGCATTCTGCATACATGTTACAGTTATATAGCTTACTCCTCTTGTGGGATTCCTAACAGTGGCAACAGAGGCTGTCTCCGACTCTTTCACTGTGTTTTGGGACTCTACTCATCATACTGGATTGCCTCGCCCAGCCTTAATACATGGGGAGATGCTTAGTCTTACTGCAACTTGATATGCCATGTTTTGGTGATACTCATGGAAGACCCGCCCTTTCCTAAACAGAAAGGAAGGAGGAGTAGATTGGGGGGTTGGAACAGTGTGGTGATATTGTATCCCCCAATACATTGTGCACCCTAATAAACTTAATCTGGAGTCAGAGAACGGAACAGCCACTAGATAGACATAGAGACCAGAAAATGGTGGCACACACATCTTTAATCCTAACATTCTGGAGGCAGAGATCCATTCGAATCTCTGTGAGTTCAAAGCCACACTGGAAAGAGCCAGGCATGGTGACACAGGCCTTTAATCCCAGGAAGTGATGGCAGGAAGCAGAAAGGTATATAAGGTGTGAGGACCAGGAACTAGAACCTTTGTAAGTGGTTAGCTTTTAGCAGCAGTTCAGCTGAGATCCATTTGGATGAGGACACAAAGGCTTCCAGTTTGAGGAAACAAGATCAGCTGAGAAGTTGGCGGAGGTGAGGTTAACTGTGGCTTTTTCTGTTTCTCTGATCTTCCAGCATTCACCCCAATACCTGGCCCCGGGTTTATTTTTATTAATAGGACTTTTTAAGATTCATGCTACAGGGCAGAGTGGGGATTTGGGACTGGAAGGAGAAGAGAGAGGGGAAACTGTGGCTAGGATATAAAATAAATTAATAATTTATTTTAAAAAATAAAAGGAATTGCACCTGCTAGGTCATTTGCTGTTGTTTTTCTGCCTGAGTCAGAAGGCAGCCTCTTCAACTTTTTGTTCCTGCTTAATAAAGGATCTCTCTGCGAAAACAGGTGTTTGGGTGTGGTTTGTGCCAAGTTCAGGGTCCACAAGGGAGCCCCCACTGTGTGGAAGGATTTTCACTTCCAATCTAGTAATTCCAACAGAGGCCCACGGGTAAAGAATGAGTGTGTAGTTCTTTTTGTTTGTTTGTTTGCTTTTGTTTTTGTTTTTGTTTTTCGAGACAGGGTTTCTCTGTGTAGCTTTGCGCCTTTCCTGGAACTCACTCTGTAGTCCAGGCTGGCCTAGAACTCACAGAGATCCGCCTGTCTCTGCCTCCCGAGTGCTGGGATTAAAGGCGTGCGCCACCACCGCCCGACTGAGTATATAGTTCTTAAGGAGTTATTTTCTGTTTGTTATAAAACTTTACGGTGATTAAAAGGAAAACTGAGGATTTAAACTTAATATCTGAGAAAAGGAGCCACTGTCACTCATACCTTCAGGAAATGCCACATAGCCCAGTGTCTGATTTGGGATTCCTGTGTTACCTCTAATCTTAATGATATGCTGGGAAAGATTACAACCAGTTTGAAAGGGAAGCTTCAAGAAGAAACTGGGTTTATTTAAAATAACAATGTGCAATTTCCTGTCTAACTGCCTTTGTTGTATGGTGTATCTAGAGTTTTCCTGCCTGGCCCACAGTCAGGACAAATCTCTCTCACCTGCCAGTCCCACAGCCACTCAGACCCAACCAAGTAAACACAGAGACTTATATTGGTTACAAACTGTATGGCCGTGGCAGGCTTCTTGCTAACTGTTCTTACAGCTTAAATTAATCCATTTCTAGTAATCCCTTCCACCTTCTTGTTCTCTCAATTCTCCTCTCTGTTAGTCCTGCCTATACTTCCTGCCTGGCCACTGGCCAATCAGTGATTTATTTATTGACCAATCAGCAACACATTTGACATACAGTCCATCCCACAGCACTCAGCTGCAGAGAGACATTGGTAAAGCTGGGAAGTGGAAGGCTGAGTCAGAGAGACACTGCCAGCCGCCATGATGAGAAACAGCATGTGAAGATGCCGGTAAGCCACGAGCCACGTGGCAAGGTATAGATTAATGGAAATGGATTCATTTAAGCTGTAAGAAAAGTTAGCAAGAAGCCTGCCACAGCCATACAGTTTGAAACCAATATAAGTCTCTGTGTTTACTTGGTTGGGTCTGAGGGGCTGTGGGGCTGGCAGGTGAGAGAGGTTTGTCCTGACTGTGGGCCAGGCAGGAAAACTTTAGCTACAGTATGGGAGCCCATTTCTGCCCGTGTATGCACAGGGAAACATAGGAAAATGGTATGATCTTGCAATATTAACCAGAGGGCTGGGGATGAGTCTCAGTCGGCAGCGAGCTTGCAGTGTGTTGTCCCTAAAGAGGAGCAGGTGTGGACACTGAAAATTTGGTTTTCCTGTATTTGTCTCCCATTGGAAAAATCTCCTAGGACACTGATTCTCATACTATCACGTTTCCATCTTGATCGGAGAAGAAAGGACTGGTGTAGGCTTTTGTAGACACAGCATTCTCGAGTGTGGGAACCTGGCAGCTCAGATCGCAAACTCAGATGTGGCTCTGAGCTGTAGAGATGTGAAGGTCAGGCTAACCAGAAGGGATGGTGCTAAGGATCCCACAGAACCCCATCTACAGCAAGCCATAAATCTGCTGGTCTGTTACAGGGAAAGACAGCAAGCCCACTGGGGGCAGGGTGGGGGCATGGCAGCAATTTGACTTCTTGGGTCTCTGGGAAGAAACTATTCATAATCTGAAATCTTTTTAAGAGAAGAAATGTATTCTGTTTCTAAAGAAACTCAGGCAATTCACCAACTAATTCTTCATTGATTTATTCATTTCCTTAAGGTTAAATGATGTAAAGTTTCCTCCTGAGATATTTAACTGAGGCAAAATCATGAAACTTTCTCAAGTAACTGAAGGAGAGAGACACTCTAGGCAGCTTCATAAAATTCTTTTGTTAAAGTTCTGACTGGAATGATCTAATCTATATTGCAGTATGTGGGATCACAGTTCAGTAGGGGACATTTTCAGATTTTTTTTCCCCCTATTGGAAAGCCAAACAGAAAGTCTTTGTTGTATTTTCATTTAGCAGGGAATATTTCTCTGCTCTGCTGAATCCAGAGGCTGGGTGAGAGGGCCCGAGGCAGGAGGGAGGCAGAGTGGTTTGGGATCAAGAGGTGGAGGAACCAGGAAGTGGAAACCATATAGGAAAACCAGGTCTGGAAAGAAGCTAGGGACCAGCCCAGTCTTCAGTGTAGAACCTTCCAAGTTGTTTTCCTGAACATGTGTGAATCTTTTCCAAAAGAAAACAGGACCCTGGAAAACTTGCTCAGGTTGCAGACAGGTGAGGTCTTTCCTCAATAGTCAGAACAACCAGATAGCTTATTGGGGATAATGCTAGAAAAGCTACCAGCAAATGCATTGGCTCATTTTGAAGGAAAGGGGGTTAATGGGTTAACAACGCTATCCACTGTCTGTGATAAGAAAAGGCCAATGAGCATGTTCAGAGCAGGACCTCAATGCTGTTCCCCCACCCACAGGAAAAGCTGGACTTCATCTTCAATTCTTTCCTTGTTCCAGAAAATAGGCCTGAGCAATCACCAAAGGTTGATATGTTTCCAATAACACTGACACCATGTAGTTCACAGAACCATCAGCAAGAGGTTTCCAGAACACTCTCACCAGATTAGAGCTTGATTTCCAAGACAGTTCCCTGGGTCAGTACATCAGTTTCCAAGATAGTCACCCTGACGTGAGGCCACACTTAACTCTTGTTCTGTGGTGGTATTGTGTTCCCCAAAATATTGTGTGTCCTAATAAACTTATCTGGGGTCAGAGAACAGAAAAGCCACAATATTAAACATAAAGGTTAGGCAGTGGTAGCACATGCCTTTAATCCTAGCATTCCGGAGACAGAAATCCCTCTGGATCTCTGTGAGTTCAAGGCGCATTGGAAACAGCCAGGCATGGTGACTCATGCCTTTAATCCCAGAAAGCAGCCTTTAATCCCAGGGAGTGGTGGTAGAAAGCAGAAAGGTTTATAAGGCGTGAGGACCAGAAACTAGCAGCATTTGGCCTGGTTAAGATTTGGCTGGTTAAGCATTTAGGCTTCTTGCAGCAGTTCAGCTGAGAGCCATTGGGATGAGGACACAGAAGCTTCCAGTCTGAGGAAACAGGACCAGCTGAGAAGTTGGCCAGACTCTTTAAGATTCATGCTACATTGTTCCTCTAAAAACTACAATCCCCTAGCCTCTCTCCTTTTTTTTACTACCCTCTACTCATGCACCATGGGAAGTTTGATTGCTAGTACTTACCTGTGCCTGAGACAGGCTTTGTCCATAACTAACTTTGAGCTCCTGCTTCCTTTTGCCCTTCAGGAAGCTGTCTGCCTCACCTTATCTGGCCTACTCTAAGACTCAAAGGAGATAATTACTCTTCACCAACTTCCTAGTGCCCCATTTTCTCCGTATCAGTCTCTACCCCAGGCCCACCAAGTCATAGGCAATGCTAACACCATGTGTCACTGTGTAGGCTCTTAACCTCCTCGAGGCTGGGAGGCAGATTTCTTCAGGCCTGCATCCCCAGTCTGACACAGGACTCTTTTTAAACGAATGAGAAGAAACCATGTAAAGAAAGATACCGTACATCAAACCAAGAACTTGGTATTAACCTTATAACCCCCTGAGTTAACTGGTGATCAGTCTGTTAGCAACAAAGTCTGATTTCCAAAGATGCTTCTGATGTATAAATGTTTCAGTGAGGGAGACTGCAGCATCACCTCAGTAGAACACAAACAGTATAGACACGTACACATGCATGTTTTAGCGCGCGCACACACGCACGCACACACACACACACACACACACACACACACACACACACACACACACACTGTCATGGATCAGAGGCTTCTTATCAATCATGGCAGGAATTTCCAAGTACCAGGAAGCAAAGGGAGGTGACAGAGGGCAAAGATGACAGTAACTATACAGGGAAGACATGAAAATGCCCTCAAATAGACCAGTCATGTTGACCCTCAGGCTTCTGTAAGGACCAGGAGAAAGATGCGTCTATGTGCAGCATTCTTCAAGCCTGGGAAAGTCAGGAGCTCACCTCTCTCATTCATCTCATGGTAGGAATCACAGGACATGGGGGCCTCTAAGCACACATCTGTGCCATCCTGTGGGACAGGTACACAGGTAAGGTGCACCAACTCCATGTGCTGTCTTCTGCGCATCTGCTCCCAGATAAATGTGTGACACTAGCATTCAGCCGTGGAGTCCTCACAAAGAAATCCTTCCTTGTCCCTGGGTAGCTGCCCAGCTGGATGTGTCTGTGTCAGGATGGGATCCAGACCCTCCAACCTCCCATGATGTCATCACCCAGAGGGAGGATCTCTGGGTGCTGCTTTCCTGAATCTTCTCTACAAAAGCCACGATGACCTTCAGGAGTCAGTTGTTTGGCAAAGGGAAAGCTGGCATGCTTGAGGACATTCTGTGACAACAGGTCAGGTCAGGTCTACAAACCTCCCAAAGGTTATTGTTGCCAGTCATGAGGATAGACCTGAGCACTCAGATGCTCATGAAGTCATTAGCGTTAACATAGAATTAATGGAAGTCTGTGGCAACCCAAAATGTCATACTGGCCCACTGGCCATAGCAGTATCTTAACTATTCAGGGGACCAGAGGGAACGTGTTCTAAGTCCATCTTGCTGGGAATATCTTGCAGCACCTTTCCAGTTCTGAGTGTATAGAGAGAGAAGATACAATCAGCAATGGATATAACCACAATGGCTCCTTAATAACCTGGTCTTAATTTGGGGAGCATCAACCGAATGCTACTAAAGTCCCCTTTTTGTGTAAATATCGTGACCCCAAAGCAAGACGATATGATCAGGGAACATCAGAGGTCATCGCTCTCATCAGTGATGACCCTTATGCAGAGATGTATTGTGATCCCATTCCACACACTTAATCCATCTGTGGAGATGAATACATCCTTGTGGAATTCAGGAAATGATACAATTACTGACTCCAACAGCTGCTGTATTCCCAGCTGTTTCCCTCTTCACTGAATTGATAACAATTCATCGGGACACATACATCACAATGCTACCGGGTTAGCAGGTGTGTCTCTGCCACAGGGAATAGAGAAACAGACCAAGTTTTTAGCATCCCTTCATTTACTGGAGCAGCAGTGGCTGTCAGGTTATAGATGATGTTTCAATACACGCTTAGGGTTTCTTCAAATCTGAGTTACAGCAGTTCCAGATTGAATGCAGCCTAATTATACCACGTTCCCCATAATAACTCACGCGGCTGTCATCACAATTGACAGCAAGTTTTCAAATAAAGGTTAATGAATACAAAAGTGACTGGAATCCATAGTACAGCCTACAGTGCCGTGTTCCAAGGGGCGGCTGGCCTAATTACCTTTAAACTTCTACTCAGGTGAGTACAATTACTGAGTGTCTCCTTGCTGGCTCTATCCAGTGTATAAATCTTGTGACAAACATGTCCTTATTACTTTCAAACGGGAAGAAAAATTATATTTCAGGTCAAGTTTCTGGCTGTGTTGTGATCGATATCGCCATCATATCCAAGATGGAGATCTGACATCTAAGCCATGTACATGATGTCTCTTGGTCTCTAAATGTTAAATTGACGACCTATTTGGGGTATGGCATGTAGGGTTATTTTCTCCTCTCTAAAACAAAATATACTGTCCAGGGCTTCATTTTTTTCTCACACCAATCAATTTTGACCCAAAAGTTTTGTGCCTTAAAATCCCAAAGCAAAAATATCACCAAAGCTCCAAGCAGGCAGCAGATCCCTGTCAAGGCCAGCTCTATGCTGAAATGCTAAGTATCACCTCCTCTGCAGGTATGGGAAACAGTGCTGCAGAGTGTGGGTAATGGATTCTGGTACGACAGTAATCTCAGAAGGCTTTGGTCATTTTCTGTTGGATATCAATTTCTTGAAGGAAAAAGAAATGGATTGCTTTAGACATGATATCTGTCTTCTAAGAGTGGTACTAATTAATCCAAGAAAACCAGGCTTGCCGTAATGAAAATCAATAAACACTACCTAAAAACTACAGACTCAGGGATTGGATTTGTCCAGTATTTCTTTGTTACATTGAGCAGACTCTCTAGTTCCTGATCCATAATCAATTATGAATCATGTGGCTTATTCATAAGCTCAGTGGGAGCCTGCAGAGTGTATATGTTTTATAGGGAATCTGTAGGGTTAGCTTCTGCTGATTTGAAAATTGGAAAAGGATTACTCTAATGTATTGCAAAAATTCTGAATGTAGAATATTTGCCTATAAATTTGGGGTTTTAAAGAAATCCCCTTAAACAATGATAGGATTATATAGCTAAAATTGCTTTGAAAGAAGTATAGTTGATTCATTCAGCTAAAGTCACTGAACAGCCCCTTTATCTTTTCTGCTACTGTATCACAGTACCATACACAGTATGGTTCTTAAGGGTGGAGACTTTGTTTCTCATAAATCTGGAGACCAACGGGGCCAGCATCAAGGTGTTGTAGAATCAGTGTGAGCTGGGGCCTATTCTCTGCATCCAAGATGGCAGGCTGTTGCCATGGCCTCATGGGCAAACGACGAAGTCTAAGAAAAGACTGGCAGCCTGGGATCCTGTTTACAAAGGGGCTTCCAGTCACTAGGGTGCAGCCCTGTGATCTCATTGGCTCCTGGAGTCACCAGCTCCTCACACCATCCCTTGGTGATTACGTTTCAATACATGAAATTTGGAGCAGCATATCCATTCACACCCTAGAAAATGCTGGCTACTTTCTAGACACAGTGGCACACTGGGAATCCAAGAATTCATGAGTCATGGTTTCTGAACTATGGGCTTACTAGAAAGGGAAAATGTAAGTGGTAAACACAGTGTACAACAAAATATTTCAAAACCTAAATGAAATTACAAGGGTAACATTCAGAGGAGAATTGATGAAAAAAAAACCTAGGCTAGGAAAGAGATGGCATGCCTTAGTGGTTTTATTATGTGGTTTTCAATATGTACAAAACATATATTGCATATATACATGGTCCTAAAGAATAAAATATGCACCAGTGGCACTAACATTAAAAGCAGATGCTACCAATGCAGTGACATCTACCTCCTTCCTTGCCTAACCTGCTGCCAACCTCCAGCCTCCCATGGAAGCCATTTTAGCTTCAACTCCCTGTTTATTTCCTCTGGTTTGGTTTCTCTGAGTCACTGTAACAAAATTTCCAGTGTTGAATGAGTAATAAACAATAAACCTTCACATCCCTCATTTCCGGTGATTGTATATCCAAGGTCAAATTGCAGCCAGCTCTGGTAACTGGCGATGACCCAGTTGCAGAATAGCACCTTGGAAGCTGTGTCCTCATGGGGTAGAAGCCAAAGGACAAAAGGGCACACTGGATGCCACTAGTAACACAATCAGCCTAATGTATAAGACATATACAAACAGTCATAAGGCATTCTAATATGCATAAATGTCTACAATGCATGTATAGATAGCTGTCATGTGTGTGTTACAGACTCATATAAGGAGTCAGAAACTATAGAACACAGCACAGACAGCTACTTTTGTCTCACAGATCTGGCCTAGAATCCTGATTTCATTACACTAGCTTTTACTTAGTGTTTGAGCACACTTCACATCTTTAAAAAGGTGTAGTATCAGGCCAGGGAAATAAGTCTGTGCGCAACTTCAGAAACAGGGCCCAGAGACCCTGAACTAAAAGTGACCTGAAAGCCTCCTCCCAGAGAACCAGCTTTTATGCTACCAGAAGGCAGTATGCAATCTTCCAAGAGAGGGAGACAACTAACAATCATATAGCTATGACTCCTAGGAACCACATCAATGACCAGCATGGCACAACCACCCCACGGGTACAGCAGTGGCATGTATTCTTTGACTGGTAACCAACAGCTCTCTAGTTGGACTTCAGACCTGCCCAACAAGAAGGATACCATGCATGGTACTGGAAGTCCAGCTAGCAAACCAGTGCTAGTGAAATCATGGTTATTGGAGGAGAAATCGCCAATCGTTAATTTACTAAACCAGCATTATCCCTACCAACAATCTATAAACATTTGTCCTTATACCCACAGATAGGTGTAGTCTTCATCCCTCATCAAGGAAACTTCTCTTTGCCACAGACAGAGACTGTTACAGACAACTACAACCAATCAAAATGCAAAGTTACGGAGCCCAGACCTCATGGACACAAAACATCCCCATACCTAGGGCTCAGAGAACATTGAGGAAGATGGGGCAGAAAGACTGTAAGAGTCAGAGGATCAGAGAGTTTTCTGTGAGATTGTGTCTCCTAGTAACATCAGAAGCTATACTCAAACATAACTGTCTATACACAACATAACTGTCTAAACACAAGCTGAACAAGAGGACATCAAGGAACATGCCAAAGTGGACAGAGAAAAGCCCATAAGGCCTCAACTCTGCAGAGAACTATAGACAACTGAGGGGAGCTGGGATTAGGAGAGGAGGTCTTCTCCAGAGAAGGACACATCAATTGGTTGTCCAGTGCCAAATGGTCAGCCCTGAAAACACACATACAGGTAACATTATATTGACTGAGCAGGCTATATTTAGGAATGTATATACATATGCATATATATGCATATATATACATATATGAAATACCAATTAGTTTAAAAAAGAAGCCACGAATTTGAAGGAGAATGGTGGAGCACATGGAAGGTTTAGATGGAGGGAAGGTGGGGCATGGGGGAAATGTCAGAACCAAATTATATTCTCAAAAAGTATTATTTGAAATGTCTGGCATGCAAGCATGATAATCTAAGTTGAGTCTCTGGAACCCACATAAAATCTAGATAGAGTTGGCAGCATCTGAAATCCCAGGGTCTGTAGAAAAATGGGAGACAGAGATGGAGACAATTACTTGGAAGCTAGCCTGGCGCATGAAGTGAGGCGATGTAAATTTAGAGGCAGCATGCCTCAAAAAACACTGTGTGCTGTTAGCGGAGCTGTACGGCATATGAGGTATACAGTGATAAAACTGTTCAAAGCAAAAGAAATCCTCATTTGTGGGGATAGTTACAAAAAGATGTAGATTTTCTGAATAGATACCTGACTTGAAAAAAAAAGGAAGAAGGAAGAAGGGAGAAAGAGAGGAAGGGAAGGAGGGAGGGAGGGAGGGAGGGAGGGAGGGAGGGAGGGAGGGAGGGAGGGAGGGAGGGAGGGAGGGAAAGGGAAGGGAAAGAAGGAGGGAAGGAAGGAAGAAAGAAAGAGAGAGAGAGAGAAGAAAGGAAAGAAAGAAGGAAGGAAGTTGTTCTTTGCACACACGCACTGTGGCACTGGGCACAACTTCACAGGCACACACACAGGAACATGTACCCACACAAACATGCACGCACAGTATATACTCCTGATGACATTGTGAACATCTATAAAGACAACCAATACTTCATTTTATAGACCACCACACTGTTATATGACATCATTCTTCTTCATTGATAAGGACAGCTCCTTTTCAAACTGTCCAGCTCTTCCCGCACACTTAATTCTAACTTACTTTTGTTGTTTTTTCCTCTAAATACGTAAGTGATTAAATCTTGCTTTGACTTTGAAAACTATGACTAACCATCTACATAAACATTTAGAAGACTGATCACTGGAGATGGCTCACACGATGCTAGTGTGCAGTCCTTTGGTCTACCCATTACTTATGGATAACTGAAAACACTACAGGCCAGTCAGGCAGGAATTAGTAACCCAACACCACGTCATTAACCCTGAGTGAGCATGGCATGGTCTTTGCTGTATAAATTTCTCAACCCCTTGTTCCTATCGTAGTGGCTCATTCGAAAAGCCCGGGGGAAATGGCTGCTTCATAGCCTCTTATTTTTCTATCATGTTTTATCTCCGTGTTAGGAGGTCATTGCCAGGTTTTCTGGGAGACGACAACTGTGAAAAAGATTCAAAAGGAATATTTTGAAGACTTTCAAGCACTTTAAAACCTGATGTCAGGGAAAACAGCAGCAGAAACCATCCTTTTAAACTTTTCCATTTAAAAGTGTCTCTGCTCATTTGACCTCGTGATTGTGTATTTCGGTCAAATGACAGTTTGGCTTAGGGCTGCGGAGCTGGGAATTGTCAAAAAGTGCAGTGTCAATCAACCTTGGACTGTCCCCGGGATTCAGAAAACAAAGTCGCCACCACGAGTGTGAGCTTTCTGGCGGCAGGTTAAAACTTCATAGGGGAGGGAGCATCCTGCAATTTGTCAGATAATCTTGGGAATTAAATTCATCCTGTGTGTGAGACCATCACAAGTGAATATCCCAAGCATTTCAGCCGCGTCTCCAGCTCTTCTGCCCGAAGAGGGGAGATCCCGGGTCTCCACGGCTACTCGCTGTAGCCAGGCTTCTCAGCAACCCTGGCCTGTGTCAATAGTGTTGATTCAAAGTCCTGTATGTCAGAAATGAAGTCTTTTCTGGGTAAAGGGATACTTCTTCTTCTTGTGCCTGCTACAAGCACATTCCAGTGAGCACACATTCACACAACTGACACTTCACACCGCACATAGTGTGGTTCACCAGCAAACCCCCTAAGCTGAAGTCTGCAGCAAGCATCCGAAGGACACATGCTCGGTCCACTGCAGCAGTAGTTATGGTTTGACTGGAATGTTCCTTGAAGGGTCATGTGCCAAAGGCTTGGTTATCAGCTGATGGGCTTTTGTGAAATGACTACATCTGGAGGGCTGTGACCTCCTCAGTGGATTCCTGATATGGTCGCTTTAGAGGGCTGTCGTAGAGAGTTAGAAACGGACCCTAATTTTAGGAAGTAGGTCACAGGTAAAGAAGTAATTAAGGGGGAAATGCATTACCTTTCATTAATAGGCAAAATCCATGCACAGTAATTACAAAATAGGACGAAGAATCCAAACAGCAACACCAGTTGCTATGCCGCTGCTGAGGCCACCGCTTCTTCGTTCCAAAGAGGGATGGGAAAGCTGAGCCAAGCCACGGCCCCTGGCTCTGTGGCTTGGTGCCAGTTTGTCCATTTTCTCAGAGAGTGTTCTTTGCCCCATCCTGGCTTTTGTTTGTTTGTTTGTTTTGTTTTTTCGAGACAGGGTTTCTCCATGTTGTTTTGGTGCCTGTTCTGGATCTCGCTCTGTAGACCAGGCTGTCCTGGAACTCACAGAGATCTGCCTGGCTCTGCCTCCCGAGTGCTGGGATTAAAGGCACACACCACCACCACCCAGCTACCACCCTGGATTTTTATTCTGGTATTTGGTCCCCTCCAATGAAAACTCTGCCCTTTAGGCCAAGCTGATCCTTACATTTGCCTACTGAACCGATGACAGAGTATATACCTTGGCCCCAGCCTCCCCCTTTGCCTCAGTGGTAGCAGCTTTTCTCCCCACTGTGAAGCTCTGCCTAGACTTAGACCCACAGGAACAGACCAGGCAGCCATGGACTGAAATGTGAGCCAAATAAACCTTCCCACCTTTAAGTCGCTCATCTTGGGTATTTGTCACAGCTGAGGAAAGCTGACTGGCACCAGTACTTTGGTATGCTCTTCGGTGTTTGGGGGAAGACGTATAGTTCTGAATGTATGGACTTTTCTATAATGGACATGTCATTTTGTTTTGTAATGTTGGGGATTAAACCCAGGGCCCCTAGTGGGTTGCCCAAGTGCTTTTCCACTAAACCACACCTCCCACCTGTTTTCTATTTTTATTTTGACAAAAGGTGTTGCTGAGTTGCTCGTGCCGGTCTTGAACTTGTAACCTTTGTGCTTCAGCCTCCTGCATAGCCTGGACTGGACATACATGTCTGCACTACCAGGCACTGCTTCTATGTGTGTATTTAATCAACACATCGCCAAACAAACGGGAAAGTATGTTTGCTGACTGTTGGGGAAGCTTTGGGACAGCAAGCTTGTTCGCATAGGTTGGTTGCCCTTCACAGCAAGGCCCTGTCTCCCTTGTGTTTGCCTGTTCAGAAATCCGTGCTGATATTCAGCCTGTGCGGGGTCCCAGGAAAGAGCCATGAGTCCAGGCAGAGTCCTCCCTTCACACCCTCCACTCAACCATTCCTGTTTCCCAATGCCCACTTCTCCACCTTCCCCGGGGCTCCCTGCTTCCTACAGCCTCATCTCTTTGTAGCATCTTCTGGTTCTCCTTCCCTGCAAGTGTGCACCAGTTTTACGGCTCATCTCCTACCTCCTCTGCAGCCTCACCTATTTCACTATTCTTCCTTAAGGAGAAACAGCCATTCCCATGGAAACCACTCAACCTCTCCACACAAATGGACCAGTACAACATCTCTATTCCCCACTAGGATGAGGCCCTTTTCCTGTCCCTAACCACAGAGCTGCCACCCGCCTCTCCTCAGTGTCTCAATGGCTTCTCACCAGACTTCCTCTTCTTTTGAGAGATTAAATGGTCCCTCATTCCTCTCAGAAGATTCTCTCTCATCTTCACCTAACATCTCCTCTTGATGTAACATCCCTTTGATGTCATATCTTTGTGTCCATCAATTTCAAACCTGGGGCCCATTCGTGGCCCATTGATACCTTTCTAATTTTTTAATTATCCTCAAGCATAGCAACTTTTGCCTGCAGCCAATTTCTTTATCTAGTTGATGCTTTGTTTCAATTCTTCAATTTTGTGCTACTATTTATATACCCAAGTACATGTGCCCATACATTCACACATCCATACACATGCACATACTCATGCAAACTCACACGTGTATGCATGCACACACACACACCCTCATTCAAACTCACACATGCACACACACAAACACACACACTCATGTAAACACACACATGCTTGTACCCACACTTATTCAGACTCACACATGCACATATACACATATATCATGCTTTTTTTAACTTTTATGGTTCTCTAATGTTCACTCACTAATAGAAGTACATATTTTTCCTATAACATCTTCTTGCAACTAGTTCTATATAGTTTTTATATGAACTATGAACAATGTCACCTAATGTCCATGCACTGAAGCCTGGGTCCCCAAGGCGGAGATATCAGGAGGCACTGTGGAGGTTGGGGCTAGTAAGAAGCCCAAATATTACAATATATACGTCCTCAGAGGAGACTGTCAGTCTCTCTTGGTTTGTGGTGTGAGCACTCTCTATGGCTCACACCCTTGCATTTATATACTGCCCTCAAAAGTAGTCCAAACTGGTGGGGAGGCATTTGACCATGGTTTGCACCTCCAAACTGTGAAACAAATAAATGTTTCTACCCAGAGCTTAACTATAGAGTACTGCATTGTAGTAATGCAACACACACAGTTACAACAGTATAAGCAATGACACTGTAGGAAACACATGACAAATAGGAAGGTGTGTGACACATACGTGGAGGTCCTGGACAGCAGACAAAGGCTCAGCCTGCATCCCAGGCTGAGTCCAAGGTCACATGGCGTCACACGGCTGCACTCTATATGTGAAGTGCCAATGTTTTGAGAAGCTCAGGCTTGCAGCAGTTCAGCGGAGACGGCATGAGCAAGCAAGAGGAACGTCCTTTATCACTGGTAGGCAATGGTTTTGTGATTCTGGAGAATGGAGGTGTCACAGGAAGTTCTCCAGTGGACAAAATATACGTTCCATTTTGTTTTGCAGCAACGCAAAGGCTTTTGTGCAAGAACTAAGGCTGTCACATTAATCAGCAACATCTAAAGTCGTGGCACATCCTCCCAAACAGCACACTAATAGATTATAAATACAGTGATAACACAAAGATGGATATGTGACATTATAGACAGACAGACAGATAGATGATAAGTAGGTAGAAAGAAAGATGATAAATATAGATAGATATAATATAGATAGAGAGACAGATATAGGTGATAGAAAGGAAGGAAGGAATAAGGAAATAAGAAAGAAAAAAGAAAGAGTGAGAGAGAGATGGAGGGAGAGAGAGAAAAAGGAAGAAAGATGGATATTTGATAGATAGATGATAGTGGCCTTGCTGTCCTAGAACTTTGGTCTATGTCCACAGCCTTCAGTCCCGTGGTTCTCAACCTTCACAATGCTGCTACCCTTTAATACAGTTCCTCATATTGTGGTGACCCCAATCCATAAAATTATTTCATTGCTACTGTATAACTGTAATTTTGCTACTTTATAACTGAAATTTTGCTACTGTTATGAATCATAATGTAAATATCTGATGTGCAGGATATCTGTGAAAGGGTCGTTCAACCCCCCTCCAGGGGTTGCGACCCCTAGGTTGAAAACCACTGCTTTAACCCACTGTGTAGCCTATGGGATCAACAGGCTAAGTCGAGAGGCTGAGAAGTGTGAGAATAACACTGCTAAATTGATACGGAGCCTGAAGGCCTCAAGAAGTAGCAGAATTTTGCCACACAAGTGTTATTAAATCCTCCAGGATCACTGCTTACTGCCTTGCCTGCCACGACTTGATCCATTAGCTTCCTTACACACCCCAAGTCCACCTGCCCAGGGATGGCACCACCCACACTGAGCTGGGCACTCCCACATCCATCATCAATTAAGAAAATGCCCCATATGCTTACCATAGCACAATCTATTGAGGTCATTTTCTTAATAGAGGTTTCCTCTTCCCAAATGACTCTACCTTGTGTCATGGGGTCAAAAAGACTAACCAGGACAATATATATACAGATGTGTGGTGACAGATGATCAATAATAGATGAACAAATAGATAAGATATACATGAGCACAGACAGGTCTGCTCACACCTGTTCAAATATAACATATTCATGCGTTCACAGAAGGTGGGGCTTTAAAGACCTGCTTTATGTGACAGCAAAATCATTGAGTCTGAGTCTTTTAAATTGTGGCTAGTCCGGAAAACCCACAAGAACTATTTTTCAGTTCTGGAGGCAGAAAGTTTTGTTCTTTAAGAAACCTCATTCTTCATTCTGAAGTATTCCCCTGAGTCCACAAGTTCACACATGTACAGAACATTGCCTTGCTCAGTCTACTGATTGCCAATAACTCCACAACAGACAAGAAAAGCTGTTTGACAAAAACCACTGTGCACTACGGTCCAAATAACTGGTTCATTTATGAAGACTATTGAGTCTGCCCCCACTCAAGATGATGGTTCAAATATAGAAGATGTGAAATTTTTCTTTCTGTTACCTCAAGACCTGATGTCAAATGACATCTCCAAGTCTGTCCCTTGCCAAGTGAAAGCCTTCTTTTTAATATGGTTATGTGTTTGCATTAAATAATGTTTCTCCTTTCGGGATGCCAGTTGTAGCATGCAACTCCCCACTTGGTTTTTGAAACGCATTTCTACTGGAAGGGATAATCTTGTTAAATCATGATTTCTCCAGGAGCTCCAGAGAAAGGCAAAAAGAGGATGAGCTGCATCCTTGGATGATGGAACATGGGGTGACTGAGCAGGGACTGCCCCCTCCCCCCAGCTTTGCATCACTGCACATCTAGGCTGCTGGCACAGGTTTGAAAGCTGCCTCCCTGCATGGTCATCCCTCACAGTGTGCTCATGGCACAGCATCCCTGACCCTGAGAAGTAGCTTGCTTGCTTTCCTTCTCAAGAACACAGAGAAATCCACAAGCAATTTGAAAGATGCTTAAGCAAGATGGAAAAGGTGGACAGCAAGATTTAAGGTCACTTTAAAAATTCAGATTCATGCTAGTGATAGACATCAAATGCACAGGGAAGCATATATGTCCTCACTGTGACCCAGATTATCCTAGGGCTCCTTATGCAATAAAAAGGAATTCTATGCTCACTTGATTTCTGATAGTCTATCAGGAAAACACACAGAGAGAGAGAGAGAGAGAGAGAGAGAGAGAGAGAGAGAGAGAGAGAGAGAACCCTTCTTTTGAAACTGGGTATTTCATTTTTCAAATTTTATGTATATTCATTTGCATATTTTCATAGACTGATTTCGCAGTTATATTTTTTCATCTGTTGTTCCATGGTGGAAATGATTATAGCTACCAGCTGTATTAGGGGAATGTGTCCCTTTGTATCCTGTTTAAAGACAACAGCACAAAGTTGACATTTCCAGTTCACGCTATGAAAATAAATTCTTACATATCATCTGAGGTTTTAAATTCACAATAACAGTTTATGTAATTCATGGTATTTTGGGAATCTGTCTCCAGTGTAGTTCAATGTCATGGAAAGTGTTCTCTCACTAATTCACTAGTTACTGTTTTCCCCTATCTAATCTTTTTTTTTAAAAAAAAAAAAAAAAAAAACAGTCTGTCATGGTTTGGACATGAAATGTCCCCCACAAGCTATATTATGATTCCCACAGTCTGCTCCTTGGTTTGATCACAGAACTCAGGTAAACAGCTGATGGTAAGGACATTACTGGAAACATCCTGAAGAAGGCAGATAGGCAGGGGCCAGAGATGTCTATGGTTTTGGTTTTCATGTGTAAAAGTGGGGAGTTCACTACTATGAGAAACACTTTTATAATTTAATATCAATGTTTATTAAGGCAAAATGTTAAAATATGACTGGGGAACTGAGTATAATTTGGTTGAAAGTCATGGAGGGGGGAGGGAATCCCTAGACAATTGTTAACATCAACACCACTGGGACTGACAGAAAGCTTAGGCACGTGATGCTCCAACTCTCCATCTTATCATCCAGTCCCTGGATCGAGAATAAGAAAGGGCATTGTGAAGAACCTACAAAGGCAGTCAGAATGTTATTTTTGTCTGGGACTGATGGAGGCCTGGAGACCAGTGATCAGCCCACCTCTGGCCCCTCACCATGGAGACAGGATGGAGGCAAAGCACTACAGTAATTGAAACCACACACTCTGAGAAGGTCAGGTGGGAGTCCTGTTACCACCATCTCCTCCTACAGGATCTAAGGCACAGACATGCAACATCCTGGACTGCAAACTTGTTACAGAAAAACTAAAAGTAGAAATGCTTGCTTTGGAGTTTGGATGGGATTTGGCAGATACATACCACAGAGGATGATGCCAGTACCGGGGGACACTCAGTGAGCAGCAGCTAACCATAAACGGGTGTCCACCTCAGCACTCCACATGGCAGGACTAAGCAATGGCATGGCTAGAGCGGAAGACATCTGCACAATACACCAGGAGATCATCTGAATGGAAATGGTTACGACCAGAAAAAGAAATCATCACTTCTGTAAAGAAAATGAGAAGAATGAAAGAAGCTGAAAGAATAAACACAGGGAAGGAGGTGAGGCAGGAGGAAGGAATGGTGTTTTTTCCAAAATACTCTATCAGTAATTATTTAAGTAATGTGGCCAAATATATGTTTTATGTGCTGCCCTAAGTTATTTTAATAATATATATAGAAAACATGAAAAACTATCCAGAGAGCAACAGAATCCTCTGAAAAAATGCCTATAATCTCAAAAGTGAACAGCACCACTCCATGAAGCGCAATCTTTCTTCTTGTGGTCCCATGGATGGAACCCAGGACCTCGTGACCATTAGCCAAGCACTCTGCCACTTGGTCCCACCTGAAACCCAGAAAAACATTTGTGATAGAAGACAAAACAACTTGTTAGAAACTATTTTTTAACCCAAACCTACTTTTAATAATTGAATGAACTTAAAAAATAAGGTTTCTCCTTTATCAGCTTGTAAGTAAGGCCATATACTTTTCTAAGTATGGGTTAAATAACACACTTTACAAGATCACTTGTCTCTAAAAATCTGCATGATAAGAGATACAAGAATGATCAAACACGGCCGGGCGGTGGTGGCGCACGCCTTTAATCCCAGCACTCGGGAGGCAGAGGCAGGCGGATTTCTGTGAGTTCGAGG
The DNA here is from genome assembly GCF_949786415.1 of Peromyscus eremicus. Lineage (NCBI taxonomy): Eukaryota > Metazoa > Chordata > Mammalia > Rodentia > Cricetidae > Peromyscus > Peromyscus eremicus. The sequence goes on along the minus strand of NC_081433.1, from coordinate 10,133,250 downwards.
CCAGCCTGGGCTACCAAGTGAGTCCCAGGAAAGGCGCAAAGCTACACAGAGAAACCCTGTCTCGAAAAAAAAAAAAAAAAAAGAATGATCAAACACAGTCCATAAAGAAACCACACTCAGTTTACCCTGGATCTCTATGGGTAGCTAGACTTGAAGCTTTTCTGAACTCTCAACTTCAGGGACCTTCAAGCGATTTAGCCAGTTTACATTACAGGTACCCAGGCTGGAAATCCCCATAGGCACGGTGTCCATCCTTTTCTCAGGACACTTCCAGTACCTGTGCAGTGAGCCTGCACACTCAGAGCACTGACGTCCTCTACTGCACATCTTCCTCCATGGAGTCAGGCGTTTCCCTTCTGCTCCGATTTTAAGCAGCATAAGACATTACATCATTGTTTTACATGCGATGCCCACCTAAACACCATACCAACAAATTCTCCCCAATTGACATTCCCCGTTTTCTTCATGGCCATGTCTTGAAATGGGATCATTTTCCTCATGTCACAAAAAAGCCTGTTCATATTTCCTTAGGGGCAGTCCTTTGGTGGGTTATATTACCCTTTTATTTTTCTCTTTTACTGACTTTTTATTTGTTTTGCTTAGACAGTCATCAGCCTGGTCTTCTCTTCCCTTGACTTAGCAGGTTGAGTTGGTTGGTTGGTTCCTTTCAGTATTAAAAGGTGTTGTCCTCGTGTCTTTAAGCCATCACTATGGACCAGAAGTCAGCTTTAGCTTTATGGCTGTGTTTGCTCATGGTCTCATCACTGGTTTTAAGCAACGGCCTCTCTGTCTAGCAACAGTTAGACTTTTTCCTTTGGGTCACAGCAGTTTGATTGCAATGTGAATCATGAGATTCCCTATGTGCTGCTCCAACATTTTCATAAAATAAGCAATATATATATATATATATATATATATATATATATATATATCATGTGTTATATATAATGATTTATATAACATATAATGAGCTGTATGTAGATAGAAATATAGATATGACTCGATTTTCTTTCCTTACTGCCTGGCCAGGATGCTATACCCTTACATCTCTAATTGTTGATCCAGAGTTCCGAATCTCCGTCTGGTTTCTCTGCTCAGAGCCCAGTTGCGCAAAAGGTCCTCTAAGTATCTTAGGACTCCACTCTTTGATGAGAAATGGCCAGAGCACCAAGCAAACAGCACTCAGCTGCTTTTGACCTCCTCCTTGGGGTCCTGATGTCTGAAATCTTGGCCAGCTAAGCCTCATTTGCATAGTTTTCTGTTGACTTCTGAAGTTTTGGTTGCAATTGTTATCTTGTTTTCCAGTAGGAAGACTGAGCAAGAGTGTTCACTGCACAGCTTCATGGGAATAAGAAATGCGACTTCTAATCACACAACTTTAATGATTATGCTAACGATTTAATTATCTTCACTTTAAAAATGACAAAATCCAATCATATTTCATCTTAACACACTTCTTCCAGCACCTGACAGTGAGTCTAAATGTGAGGACAACTTCACAGTGAGCAAGAAAATCATGAAGACAGATGACTCCCTTTAAAAGGTTTGAATGTGCTGGCAAAATGCCCTTACTTTGACTTTTCTTCATTTTCTTTTCCCAAAGAAAAAAAATAAATTACACATCTAGATATGTGTTTGGTTCACATCATTCTGGAAGATACTTGAATGATAAGCCCTTGATTCTGAATCTAAAAGGCTCTTATGTGATGCCTGGGTTTTAATGGGCTAAATGACATACTTTACAAGATCACTTGTCTCTAAAAATCTATATGATAAAAGATGCACAAATGACCAAATGTAGCCCATAAGGAAATCACATTCAATTTACCCTGAATCTCTATGACTAGCTAGACTTGCAGTTTTTTGAACTCTTAACTTCAAGGACCTTCAAGTGATTTAGCCAATTTACATTATAGGTACCCAGGCTGGAAATCCCCAAGATCTAATAAAACATTGTAAATGTAAAAGACCCCTGCTGGATAGGGATTAATAAGCTTTAAGAATGTATCTTATTTCCTTTGAGATAAAAATAATTTTTAAATGGAAATCAAAGATCACCTGGCAGGACCCCAGGGATGACTTTTTAAAATACACTGATGATCGCCAGGAATTCAGGATGCTGGGGCATAAGGTGGCTTCCATGTCTGTCCAAAGACCCTCTGTTAGATGAAGCCTTGCTTCCGGATCAATGTCCATGGCATCTCCTCCTCCTAGACCTGTCCTTCCTTCTTGCACCTTCTTGATTGGTGACCATCTGTTGATATGACATAAACTTCCCCTCCCAATCATTTCAGTGGTTGGTTGGTTTTTAATTTTATTTAAGTCTTATTAAGAAGTGGTTTACATTCCTCACAATTCACCCACTGAATGTGTGCACTTGGATTTCATCCAGCATATTCACACAGCTATGTATCCTACACCACAATCAATCATTGAATATTGTCATTATTTGGGAAGATATTGGGCTCCTGACCCACATCTCTCAGCTGTCCCGCTTCCTCCCACTGGCCTACCTTCTACCTCCACAGAAGAACAGATTCTGCATCCCAGGCCCTTTGTGACTTTCTTTCCCTTGACACACTCTTCTCAAAGATCATCCAAATTGTAACGTACTTCAATAGTTCATTTTATTGTCAAATAATATTCTGTCATGTAGACATACACATTTTATTTACTTATTTGAGATCTGATAGTTTTTGGAATGGTTTTCACTTTTGACTATCATGAGTAACATTGCTTTGAACATTCACCTGTGAGTTTTTGCCTTGACACGGCTTCCCTTCTTAGGATGTGCATCCAGGAGTTGATTGTGCTGTGACTCTGCTGCATGAACATTTATGGATTTGCCATGTCTTCCGAAAGTGTCTACACCATATGACATTCCCAATAGTATATAAGAGTTGTAATTACCCTGTATTCTGGTCTACACTTCTTAGCTAGCTTTGGTGTTAATCATGGCCATGCTAACAGACGTAAAGTGATGTGGTGATTCACTGAAGATCTGATTTTCATTGCTCTGATGGTTAGAGAGGTTTGCCATCTTTGTATGCTTATTGGGCATTAAGATGTCTGCTTAAGAATACCTATTCAGATCCTGGATCTTCCAAATATTATTTTGACATGTATATCACTTATGTAACACATAGATAGCGTAATAATTTAGTGAGCATTGTGAACAGTGTTACTCTAGTCAAAGGTGCTATACAAACAACAACTGTCCCTGCATGTGCTTGGGTTTATTCTTGCCTTAGTCTTCCTTTTCCACCTTCTCTGTTCAGGACAACCCTCTCGTCTTCGTCTTCCTCACACACTTTGCTTCAGTATGTCTTTAGTATATACAAAATTCATTGTCTGGTTATACTGAGAGTAAGCATCATGGTGATGGAGCTGGAGAGACAGCTCAGTGCTTGAGAGCACGTAGTGCTCTTGCAGAGGACCCAAAGTCTGTTGTCAGCACCGGCATCCAGTGGCTCACAACTGTCTGTATCAGAAGCGCTGACACTCCCTTCTAGCCTCCACAGGTGCTGCAACTCACCTGCACATACTCACGTAGACGACACACACACAGATGTACATACTTTAAAATTATACTTTAAATTTAAATGAGTGGAGGGAACAGAACCTGGGTACTGTCTAATTCTGTGTTTGGAGGCTCTGAAAGTTGTTCTAGCATGAGGACATGAGTTTTAAATCCCATATGTTAAAAAATAATTTTAACGTATGGGATTCTAAACTTTATTAATTCAATGACACTTTTCTCCTATTTTTCATGTTTTGATATTGAGACGCACATGGTGCTGTTAGTTGTAGAATGGATGGCATCACATCTGCCTTGCTCCGATGTATATTCTTCCTATGGGACACTGGGATTGTGCTTGTGTTTTACAACGTGTGTCATATGATATCCTGCATAGTTATCCCCTCCCCTTCACCATGTGTATGTTTTTTTTTCTTGACCAAACCACATCAAATCAATTTTCTGTAGCCTACTTGATAAAACTATTTATTTGCATAGGGGCATGTTCATGTGTGTACAGGTGCCAGCACACGTGTGTGTTTGTACATGTGGAAGCCAGAAGTAAATCTCAGCTGCTCTTCCTCAGATGCTGCCCATCTTGTATAGAGGCAGGGTCTCTCACTGACTTGGAACTTCACCGACTAGGATATGCTGGTGGCCAGTGAGAACCTGAGGGATCAGCCTGTCTCCATCTCCCCAGAGCTAGGATCGCAAGGGAGACCAGCACACCCATCTTTCTTTTCACATGGGTTCTGGAATCAAACTCATGTCCTCATGCTGGAGCAACTTTCAGAGCCTCCAAACACAGAATTAGACAGGATCCAGGTTCTGTTCTCTTCACTCATGATGCAGATGGACACTGGACTTCAGGTTTTACTAACATGTCTCCACCAATTTTATGCTAGCTGCTTGACTTTTTACTATACAGGTTACAAATAAAAAACTTTTTATACCTATCTGCATCACAGTATTCTTTTTTACCTTGATGTGTCTGCTCTGTTTCACTTTGTACAATGCATTTTAAAATGTTGCCTTTCTTACTTTATGCCTTGAACTCAGCATCACCAGTTCTTTTTTGTGCCTTGGGGGGAGGGGTGTGAACCTCTGTCTTTCCACCACATGTTGACTATGGCTTGAGAAAGGCTGTGACCATCCATGCCATCTCAGTGACACATGGGGGCTCTCTGCGGCCTAAGCATATTCCTGAACTGTCAATGACAGATTCTATAGTGCCCTCTGTTTTATCCTTTTTACCAATATTGCTTGGGTGACTGTCAGCCTTTTCTAATGTGTACATCTTAGAATCCACTTATATGTTTTATTGCATTTTTTACTATTATGGAATACTTAAGGTGTGTGTCTTACAAGAAAATAGGTCTATTTAGTTCGTAGTATTGTACACTGGAAGTCTAACCTGCGAGGACCTCTTTAGCCTCATCACTTTGGTATAGATAGCAGTGAGGACAGAGGTGAGAAAGAGACCACCTCTCAAAATGAGAAGGAGGAGGGGTATCAGGTCCCTCAGTTGATCTAAAGGAACTGACACTCGCCTCCACCTTGAAGAGCCCCCACCACCTCCCAATAGTACCACTCTAAGGACCACCTTGAAGAGCCCCCACCACCTCCCAATAGTACCACTCTAAGGACCAAGTCACCAGCATTTGAACCTTCGTGGGGACAGACACATTAGACCATATGTCAACCACAACACCTAATATTAAGGAAAATATAGCTTCAATCTTAAGACCTATATATCTGGGAAAAATTCTGAGAGCCCTGTAGTATTAGGAACTAACCACATTTGTGCCCAGACTCCCCTTGACTACAGTATCCTTCAATGCTTTTTAATAATGTCTGCTATGTTGACACAGTTTTGAACATGTACTGTTAGTTTTATCTCTGTGATGTAGATGGGATTTTAGCTACTTCTGATTGCATCTGGTTGGTCTGAAAGGTTCCCAGGGAGCCAGGTAACATGCTGGAGGGAGCTGAGTGGGCAGACATGCTTTTTCCTTATTTAAGCAGGGGCCTCTGTTTCTTCCATAGGACTGGGTTTATCATGGGCGCTTTACAGTTAGCTTTTCTGGGTTAAGGAAAGGATGCCCCTGGTGCTAGAAGTTCTTCTGAATTGATTAATGCATGCCACATTTTGATAGAGGGCTGGATCTACTGACATAACTAAACTTTTCCCATTTTAAATCTGGTAGCCAGTTCAGTCTCATGTTTTTCCTCCTAACTGCCTATTTCTCCATGAGGAAACATGAATGAGCCTGTAAAGTCCGTGTTTCAGTACAATATTGACTCCTGTCGGCTAAGACTTCACTTCTGAATTTTGAGAGTGTCCAGGCATTCCCTTTCCGGGAACTGTCCCTGTGGCTTTGGCAGCCACGTCATCCCAGCTCAGTGACTTAGGAAAGTAAAATGTCCCCTCTTTTCTTGCCTCTCTGTTTGGGGAAGTTTGGGCTTGTCTTTGAAGGCTGGATGGAAGTCATCCGTAAAATTATCTAAGTGTGGTAGCACTCGCCTGTAAAATTATCTGGGGCTGGGAAATTCCCCTGGGAATCTTTTAAACCACTAACTCTATTCCTTTAATAAGATTATTTAGACTTCCACAGTCTTAAATCACTTGTGGCAGGTTTTCCCACTTAATAACTTTGACACTATTGTAAAGATTTGTACTTTGTCTGACATTTATAAAATAAAGAATTTTATCTAATGTTATGAGCAATTAACATAATATTATGTATTTCCTGAATTTTAAAATCTGTTGCTCTGCCCAAACTTGTTTTGATGTTATCATCTCTATTTCTTTTTTCTTTTTCATTTTGTTTACCAAGGTAGGTTTATTTTATCTATCTGTTTTTTTTCATTCTTTTTTTTTCCATTCTTTTTTTTTTTAATTTTTATTTTGCAATACAATTAAGTTCTACATACAGGCACAGATTCCCTTGTTCTCCCCCCTCCCGCCCCCCTCACCTTCCCCCCAGCCCGCCCCCCATTCCAATCTCCTCCAGGGCAAAGCCTTCCCCACAGACTGAGATCAACCTGGTGGACTCAGTCCAGGTAGGTCCAGTCCCCTCCTCCCAGGCCGAGCCAAGCGACCCTGAATAGGCCCCAGGTTTCAAACAGCCAACTCATGCAATGAGCACAGGACCCAGTGCCAGTGCCTGGATGCCTCCCAAACAGATCAGGCCAATCAACTGTCTCACCCACTCAGAGGGCCTGATCCAGTTGGTGACCCCTCAGCCATTGGTTCATATTTCATGTGTTTCCGTTTGTTTGGCTATTTGTCTCTGTGCTTTATCCGACCTTGGTCTATCTATCTGTTTTTGAAGAAAGGAACCTACTGATCTCCTGTGCGGTCTGTGAAATTTTAAGGACTTTGTCATTTTAACCGCCTCCCTTTATGCATGCCCCTCCTCTTTTTCTTACATCTTTACCCTTATTTGTTTTTATTCAGCCTTTGTTTTTAATGCATAAGATTTCCATGATTTCCTCTTTTCTGTGCCTTCATCCATTTTTGCCTTTTATTTAGTCTAAATTTTTATTAATGTTTTCCGTGAGTGTAAAAAAATGATAGATGTCATTGTGACATTTTCAGACACATATACCATTGCACCTGCTCCCTCTTCAAGCTCCTCAATGGTCTCTACCCTCTCCTGGAGAGAGTCCCTTTTGCTTTCTACACACACACACACACACACACACACACACACACATCTCCATCCTGTAGCCCTCTCCTGATCATCCATCATTCTGTTTAACCCCTTCCTCCCCAACATGATCCCTCTCGAATAGTCATATCTCATATGACTATTTTTTAATCTAGCATCTGCATGCGAGAGAGCATGCAATCTCGGTGCCTCTAAGCCTGTCTTCTTTGCTTAGCATGGTGATCTCCGCTTCTATCCACTGCCTTAGAAATGGCATGATTTCATTTTTCCTGCCCTGGAAGACAGGCATGTCCTCTGAAAGATTCAAGTACACCTCACACAGCCTTTGACTCCTCATGAAGGGTTCTGAGAGGGACAAGGACAGAGGCCAAAAAGAGGATCAAAGAAAAACACAATTAAGAGCAAAGCCTGAGAGGTCGCAAGGTCAGCGATGAGAGAGCTGGCCGTCCGTGTGTGTGTGTGTGTGTGTGTGTGTGTGTGTGTGTGTGTGTGTGTGTCGGGGACCTGAGTGTGGAACTTGTGAGTCCAGCTCCCTCTGTGCTGTACCAACAGTTGGGCAGCCACAGCCCAGACTCCCGCACCTGCTTCCCTCCTGAAGACAAGGTCATGACATATGCTCCTGTTTGCTTTCGTAAATTGTTTGGAATAGGAACCAATGGGGAGGAAAAGACAGACCACAAAATTCAAGACAAAGTTCCATGGAGTTCCCTAATTAGAGGGACCTTCAGAACTTTCTGGAATATGACTGAGGGGCAGTGGCTTGCTCTGAGGTCCCAGTCTAAAACTAACTCACAAAAACATTCACAACAAGACTGTTTGGCTGGTTTGAGGGGGAAAGAAAACAAATAAAAAGCAAACAGTTAATGATCCCAACTGCTGAACCAATCTTAGGGTGATCCCCCTCTCCAAGGCTGCTGGGCTTTTTCCTCCCATGTAGCCAATTAGCAGCACTAATGGGACAAGACTCAGATTAATTACCGCACAAGCCAACCCCTAATGTGTTCCTCCTGTTATTCTCAGCAGCCTCCCTGTCAAGCCAGCTTTAAGAGCATCAAGGAAACAATACAGCAGATCGATCTGGATAGTGTAGCCCCTTCCTTTATGGCATGTGCGGAAGGCTGGACCAGGCCAGCAGCCACTGGGGACTCAGGAGGAGGGGAGTGGATAATGGGTGAGATGAGATTAATCGCCCACTGCACTCATTTCCCTGGATCAATCAAATAGTTATAAAATGACCTCACTCTGTTCCTTGCAACAACTGCTTTAGCCTCAGTAAGAGCTGAACACAGTCAATTACTATTTTGTGAGGGGTGGGTGGGTAGATGCGTGTGTCCATGTGCATGCACACATATGTGAATGCGTGCTTGGAGGTATGTGTGTATTCCTGTGGGTAGGTATACATGCACATGGGTATGTGTGCATGTGGAGGGCAGAGGTCGGCTTCAGATGTTTCTCAGCAGCTGTGAACATGATGAGATGGAACTCTCATCATGACCTGGGACTCACTGATTAGGTGACATTGTCTGGCTGACAAGCCCCAGAGATCGACCCATCTCTGTCCTAAACCACAGGGATTATCACACTGGGGTCTGAGGATCAAATTTAGGTCTTTAGGCTTCTGTGGCAAGAACCTTCCAGAATGAGCCATCTTCCAGTCTTATAACTTACATTCTGACTAATGACAAGCTGTGGCCACACCCTGCAGGAACCTGCAGCTCTGCCTGCCTGATACACAGGACTGGCCTGCGAGATTAGGAAAGTGGGTTCACCTGTGTGTCTAGGTAGAGCATGGCCTTTGCTAGAGTGAGCAGCCCGGTCACTTCCATGCCCTGTGTGTACCCAACCTCTGTGTACTCCACCTCTCGAGTGCATGCATGGAATGGCAAAAGGAAGTCACAACTATTGGAGCTAGCTGTGCTCAGAGTCCTAAAGGCCAATACAGAAAGCCCAGAGAAGAGCTATGCACATCTGCCTGCCTGGTGGCTGTGGGGTTGTAAGGCAGATACCCACAATGTCAGGGTACATAGCCATACTCTTTTCTGGAAAGACTCCAGAATCTACTCATTCAGAAGGGGTTCTGGGTCCAAGTGCAACTCTTCATTTTGAACAGAATCTCAATGTGTTTCCCGGGCCTCTGTGGCCTGAGCCTATGTTCACTATGAAGTGAGGTACCCCACCTTGTAGGCCATACCACCTCTCAGGAACAAACATGTGAGGTATTAGTCTTGGAATTTTATGGTCCAGAGACACCAGGGCTGCCTTCAGCTTCCTGGATGCAGTAGGTGCAATGCTGGCATTTTTTTAAAAAGATTTATTTATACGTATGTGTGTATGTCTGAGTGAGTTTATATATGCCACATTCATTCAGGAGTCTAAAGGGGCCAGAAGCAGGGGATCAGATCTCCTAGAGTTATGGGCGGTTTTGAGCTGCCATATGCCAGATGTGCTGAGCCAGCTCTACACCCTCAGTGCTGGGTTTTTAACTGACTGTTTTATAGAAAGAATGTAAGGTCACTTAATATTTTTAACCATACAGACTTAGAATGCATTCTTTTATTGTTGCTGTTGTCCAGAATTGTAAGATATTTCGAGTGTTTCCTGAAATGTCTTCGCCTTCCAGGCAAGCCTGACTGGGCACAGCCTGGGCTTCAGTGATCCCAGAGGCCTGGGTTTGGGACTCAGAGGTTCCCAGGGTGGACAGTCACCCATTTGTCTCTCACTAGAGCTGAATAATGGCTGAGGGAACTTAATTTGCTGGGCTCCTAAAACTATGAAAGGAGGAGAAGGAGAAGAGGAGGAGGAGGGGGGAGGGAAGGAGGAGAGAGAGTAGGAGAAAAGGAAGAAAAGATGTGGGTATGGGGGCCATATCATCCTCACTAGGGGAGGTGCAAGGTGCCCTTACATTTGCATTCTCACAGCTCCACCTGCTGGGCATCTGGAGTAGATGTGTCACTTGAAAAATGGGAAGACGGGAAGATTCTGAGAAACTCAAAAGCCCTGCAGAAGGTGCTTCGTACTTCATCAGTGCATTCTGTCTCAAGAAAATGGGGGTCCACGAGTGTAACTGATCACAGTTCTAATTGGATGAGGAAACACCTAGCAGATGAGGAAATATCCACAGAAGTCAAATACAGAGCTAGCCTTTTAAAGGGATAGAAACCAGAAAGGGGGCACTCTCGTATTTTCAAACTTGGGGGATACTCTGACTCTTGGAACGTGGTATAAAACAGCACAGTCGCCCACCGGTGCACGCTGACTTTGATACGTGCTGGGTTTTGAAGACCCTGAAGAAAATCCAGAAGGGATGCAGTGACCCCTGTCATGTTGACGTCCATGCTTTAACTGCACCTGTCTCCTGTGACGTCATCTACCGCAGGGTGTTTCCCAAGCCTGACTCAAGGCCTGTTCACATCCACTGTGAATCTTCCCTTGGCCCATGTGTCTCTGTGCACAACTTCCTCAAGGGTTGCCTGCAGTCTCATGGCGGTCCCGTCCCTGTCTGCAGACGGTTCCTGGGGGGACCTCTGTCTAAGTGACAGCGTTGCTACAGCCATCTGGCAAGTATCCCTACCACACCCTGACTCTCTCTCTCGGGACAGGACCTGACGTACACTCTGCATGCCTTGGGTTAGTTACAGGGAATGGATGAACACCTTTTAACAACTGAGATGACTTTCTGGCCAACGCGATCCACTCATTCCACAAGAAAGGCATATTCAATATGGATGCTTAATCTGTATCCTCCAAACACACCTCATGCTAAGCTGAAGACGCCATTAGCCTGTTGCTACAGCCCAGCGCAGTGTCTCTACGGAGGCTTTCTGTTGCTCTGCACATTTCCACTTTAGTCGTCGAGTTCACTGCCACTGAGTGCCACGACTCGGGTGGGGCATTGTGCCTGAGGAAGCTCAAGCTGGCGACAGAAGCAGTGAACACGCAATGTAAGAAACACCTGGGAAGCTAGCAGCGGGCACTTTGAGCTCCAGAGAGTTTAAAGCAATACCCTAATCCTATAATTGAATATCATGGATTGTCATCTCTAATAATTCACTGAGTCAGTCCAGGCTTTAAAAACTGGAGAGTTCCGGGTCATGTTTTCACTCATATAAAAGCCACAGGAGCACACAGAGTGAACTTACATGGACCCTGCAGCATCTCTACCAGCTGACACCATGGCTGAAGGATGCAAGGAGCACCTGCCCATGGACTTCATCTTCTTAGCTCTATTTGTATCTTTTGCCAGATCCCTCAAGAAAATATGATTCCATCCCACTGACCTGGCAAATCCAGCACAAAGCCCCACAATGCCTCTTTATCTGAGAAGCTTTTTTATAAGCCATTGGTCTGTATGTTCTGAGGAGGTAGCACTTAGAATTTTGGTCTTCCTTCTCTAGAATTCAAATTCAATTCTAGTGGTTACTTCACTTTATATGATCAATTCTTCTCCTACCCCCCACAAAAAAAGTGGTGTTAGTTTGGTTTCAGAATTCAGTGACTGGTCAGGAGTGAGACCCACCACAGGCTCAGAAAACATAATCACACATCCACCTGGACTCCATCCCTCAGTGGGACCAACTCGGGAACATATTTTCAAAGCTGGAGCAGCAAATAGAAGTTCACAGAAATGTCACGCCTGCCCGTCTGCTATTGTGAGCAGTCCCTGAGAAAACAGGACGCCAGATTGAAAAACATACAGGTCAGTGGCCCTTTCAAAATTATCAAAGGACGTAAATTAAAGAAGAAAATGCTTTCAAAAAGGCAGGCAACCCTCAATAAATATCTGGGCTGCTACAGTGCCTTTTTACTTGCTTCACAGGCCCAATTGTCCTCACCACTGTCCCTCAAAATCCACCTTCCACTGCCACAAATGAACCCGCTGATTCAAACGCACCCCGGGTGGGTTTGTTGTGTTTGTTTTTTTCTTTTCTGGTGTGATAGAATAACACCAGTGGAGTGTCTGTCGTCTGCAGAGGCCTTAAATACAACACACCGTAATGTGCACCTCACTGACCATCTCTGTACCATTCTACACTCACACTATGACCTCTGCCCACTTTCTCCATTTGTTCCCATGCCGATCCTGGAACCCTTGGAACCACTGATATAATTTTTGCCCCTGACAGGGACCACCCTCCTGCTTCAGATGAGGGAAGTTACAAGTCTTTGCTCTTTATGCCTGGCTTCATATCACCTAGTATGATGTCCTCAGGGTTCAGTTGTTCATCAGAATTGCCTTCCTTTTCAGAGGTGAGTGGTATTCCACTATACCTGGGTGCCATGTTTGTTTTCCCACCATCAAGGGATGTTGGAGCTTCTCCCACATCTTTGCCGTGGTGACTGGGTCTGCTGTGACTAGCCAGGGTCTTTACGATAGATGGTACTTGGCTTCTATCTACACACAAGTGATCGTCATAGGATGTGCAAATTTGAAATGACAATCACACACATCCCAGCAATGACACAATCAAAATCCTTGGAGACCTTGGGCTTCGAAGAGGAAATCACAAAGGAAAAAGATGCCATTTGCAAATCTAAAACTGAGTGAGTGCAGGAAGGTTAAACCAGAGTGGAATGAACCCACTGCCAGCAGACCTTGATCCAGACAGAAGCGACTGATCCCACTGGCAGGATTCACTGGAGAAGACAAGAGGGCAGGTCTGCTTCAGCCTGAACCCTGCTTCAGCAACCAAGGGTACAGAGGAGCTAGGACAGCCTCATTTCTGAAAGTCTGCAAGCTGGGTGAAATGAAAGGATCTGCAAAATGCCATGGCCGTTGCATTGGTGGAAGGACCCTTCTGGAGGGGAGAGAGGCTCTGGGAGGACTTCTGAGGTAGGGAGTAGGAGTTGCCCAGAAGAAAAGAAACATGAATCTATTTCACACAGAAGTGGACAATACAAATCTATAGCCATAAAACAACAAAGAAAACTTGAGAAACGGCAAGTTAAATGTAGCTACTGAAAGAGCAACGTGGAGAGAGAAGGTGTGTGAATATGTGTGGATACCAAGAACAGAGCAGGCTTTAGTCATGTTAGCTAGAGGCCCCAGGATAGTGTGAGCCTCCCAGGCTCACAATGAGATCAACATTTAGAAACTGTCTGTACACTATGAGAGCTGAGGCCAGGGACAACGAGGATGGAGATGGCCCCAGTGTCAGAGGAATGTAGTAGAATCACACGGGAACTCAAGGAGACAGGGATCTGATAAAGACAAGGGCATGGAGCAGGCAATAAATGAAGGCCACCAGGAGGCACCTCCAGGAGACAGAAAGTGAGCCAGACAGAGGGGAGAGTCTGCACACTCATAAATGGACAGGTAAAGGTTTAACCTTATTGGGGATCCTGGACAAAAACAGCACTGATGGAGAGTTTATAAAGACACTTTTTAATGATTCATATAGAGGCTTTATAATATACCATTGAGAGAGAGTTTGTTGAGAGTGAATACCTTCACAAGTATTATAGACAGGCATCATTTACAGCTAAGATAGGAATTCGCCTCAAGGAGAAAAGACGCTAATCATAGCTCAACATGCAAGATTTTTTTCCATTCCTGACCTGCGTGGATTGATCCTGGCAGGCCACCCTTCTCTCTGCCTGGTGCTCAGCCCATCCCCAAGAAGGTCAGCAAAGGTCTCCCTGTCATGACGTCTTACTCATCCTCTGTGAGTTATTGTTCGGTGAGCAGAGGAATGATTCTACTGTACTCATCAACTCCGTTATCACGACAAAATGCTCGAAATGACCCATCTTGAAAAGAACAGTTAACTCTCACTCACAGTTTGGGAGATGAGAGGCTGGCCCCATTGCTTTGGATCTGAGGAGAGGCGGAGTGTCGCAGTAGGAGCACTGGGTAGAACACAGCTGCTCATCTCACGGGAACTGGGAAGGAAAAGAAAAGATGGCAAAGATGGCGGGGGTTAACTTCCTCCCCCTGGAAGAGCTTTCCAATAGCTGCTTAGGCTGAGGGCCTGGCTCTCTCCACCCGGACTCGGAGGTGTGACACTTCCCATGCAATCCACAGCAGTCCATCCTGCCTCTCAACGGGCAGCAGGTTTTTAATCACAGATTTTATAGTTAGTCTTTGTGAAATGTTCTCCCTGGAAGTTGGTAACTAACAAATATTTCTGCTTTACCGTTTTCGTACAGTGTCATTTCCAATTATTCCAGGTTATATTTTTATAATTATTTCTTATTAAATTAAGATGCAGTGCCTTACACTTCTCTGTCTCCACCTTAACAAACAGACCATAAAGGTGCAATGCCAAACAGATTCTAGGTTTCAGGATACTGGACACGAATATGCATCCTGCAAGAGCGCTCACAGCAGCAGAACCCCATGCCAAAGTGAAAAATAACTAAGTCAGAAACATGTAATTTAGAAAAATAAAAAAATAGGACATTGCACACAAATCTTTCCTGGGTACCCCCTGGGGGCTGATAAATCAGTTCTAATAATAGACCTGCAGCATGGTGTTCTGGGTGGGACTTTGCATCTTCTCACCAAAGTGGAAAAGTTAAAGAAGAAAAATGTCCTGTTGAGGCCTGGGGAGATGGCTCCATCGGGAAAGTGCTTACCACATAAACATGAGGGCCTGAGTTTGAGCCCCAGAATCTGCATGAAAAAGCAGAGCATGGAGGCACCTTCCTCCATCACCCCAGGGCTGCACAGATTCCTCTGATCTGTTAGACAGCCAAACCAGTTAAATGTAGCAGAAATCTTAAAAAGTTCTTATTAATAAAACCAAACCTGAGGCCAGTTATTGGGGTGAATGCTGGAAGATCAAAGAAGCAGAACAAGCCACAGCTTCCTCACCTTGCCAGTTCCTCAGCTGATCCTGTTTCCTCAGACTGGAAGCCTCTGTGTCCTCATATCCGAATGACTCTCACCTGAACTGCGCTGCTGGAAGCCTGAAAGCTTAACCAGCCAAATGCTTAACCAGGCAAATGCTTAACCAGCCAAATGCTTCTAATTTCTGGTCCTCACACCTTATATACCTTTCTGCTTTCTACCATCACTACCTGGGATTAAAGGCCCACTTTCTGGGATTAAAGGCGTGAGTCACCATGCTTGGCTGTATCCTTGAACACATGGATTTCTGCCTCTGGAATGCTAGGATTAAAGGCGTGTGCTACCACTGCCTATCCTTTATGTTTAATATTGTAGCTGTTCTGTCTCTGACCCCAGATAAGTTTATTAGCATGCACAATATTTTGGGGAACACAATACCACCACAGTTAAATCCAAGAGTTCTGGGCCCATGATAAACCCTATCTCAAAAAACAAAGTGGATGGCATCTGAGGCATGACACCTGAGGTCAAGCTCTGCCTTTCACACAAGCAAATATGCACATGTGCGTGCACGCACACACGCACACGCACACACACACACACACACACACACACACACACACACACACAGAGGACCCCACTGCTCTGAATGCTTCGAGCTCAGCTATAATTCAAACCAACTGCAGACATGCCTTGATGTTACTATTGGTATAGTTTGTAGCCCAACATTTTAATCCCCATCTCTTTAGGATAAAAGCCATAAAAATAGGTTTTGGGTATTAAATACACCTATACAAATTCATGTCACCATGGAAAATACTCTTGCCTGGCTTTAAGATTAAATTCAATAACTAATTACTTTCCTCTGGGATTAGTGATCACTAATTTAGCTTGAAAGTAAAAATATTCCCTTGATCCAATTAAAGCTTCAAATAAAATTTGGCAAGGCCCATCCCAGAATTTCTACAGCTTACCACTGAACTCTTAACTGCCAATACACTTGCTCTCCACAGAAGCAAATGAATGTGGACAGTGTATGAGGAGCTCTGCCGGAGGAGCCATGTGGGAGGAGTTGTCTTAGTTAGGGGTTCTACAGCTATGACAAAACACCACTACCAAAAGGGAGTTGGGGAGGAAAGGATTTCTTTAGCTTACAATTCCACATCACAGTCCATTAAAGGAAGTCAGGACAGGAACAGGTAAGGAACTTGGAGGCAGCAGCTGGTGCAGAGGCCATGGAGGGGTGCTGCTTACTGGCTTGTTCCTCATGGCTCCTCAGTCTGCTTTTTTATAGAACCCAGGACCACTAACCCAGGGTTGGCCACATCCATGATGGGCTGGGCCCTTCTCCATCAATTAAGAAAATGCCTTACAGCTGGATCTCATGGAGGCATTTGCTCAATTGAGGCTCCTTCCTTTCAGATAGCTCTAGCTTGTGTTGAATTGATATAAAACTAGCCAGCAGAGGAGCCAAGAGTGAGGAGCACTGTATGAAGGTCCCTGTGTCAGGAGCCTCATGTCAGGAACTCTGTGCATGAGGGCCCTTATGAAGGTTCCTTTGTGAGAGCCCCTGTATGGGGACCCCAGTGTGAGAACTATGTGGGGACTCCTGTGTGATGACCCATGTGTGGGGTCCCTGTGTGAGAACCATGAGTGAGGATCCCTGTGTGATGACCCATGTGTGGGGACCCCTGTGTGAGAACCATGAGTGGGAACCCCTTTGTGAGAACCATGTGTGTGTGGATCTCTGTGTGAAAATCATGAGTGAGGATCCCTGTGTGAGAACCATGAGTGGGGACCCCTGTGTGAGAACCAGGATTGGGGAACCTTGTGTGAGAGTCATGTGTTTGGGGATCCCTGTGTGAGAACCATGTGTTTGGGGATCCCTGTGTGAGAACCACGTGTTTGGGGATCCCTGTGTGAGAACCATGTGTGTGGGGACTCCTGTAGAGTACCATGTGTGAAGAGACCCCTGTGTGAGATGTATGTTTAAGAACCCTTCTGTGAGAACCTTGTGTGTGGGGACCCTTGTGTGATAAGAACTCATGTGTGTGGAGACCTTTGCATGATGATTTATGTGTGGCATACTCTTTTTGAGGATCCCTGTGTGAAGAACTGTGTGTGAGGACCTCTGTGACAGAGCCCCTTTGTGAAGACCCCTGTGTAGGGGCTGAGTGCACTATTTCAAAGACACATGCATTTTTCTTGCTCAAGGTGGTCTGAGAATCAGGGGTCATACTTCTGTTTTTGTTCATTTTGGTTTTTTTATTAAAATTAAGGACACTGTCAGTATTTATGGAAAAGCTTAAAGCAAACAAATACATGAATAATATTTTTAAAAAATAAAGAAACTATGCCTACCTGTTCACTTCTTTACATTTATAAAATCTCTTGGAGGATGTATAGTTTTTGTAAGAAATCTGACAGAGACCTTGGACAGACCCTGGCCTCTCACTTCGGTCTTCCTCAACTTCCTCTAGGGCAAACCTTTTCTCTCCATTTCCCTTTGAGCTATGTTACCTGTTGACTGAACACATCTCCGCCCCCCGCCTCCACATTAGCTCTGCTCCTCTTAAGATTGCTTCCCAGACCCATTCACACCTTAGGCTCATCCCGACATCTTCCTCACAGACCTTTGTACCTTGAGTTGTCCTGGAATTTGGCACCCTTTCTCTCCCTTAGACCCCAAACAAGACCATGGTTCATGCTGGCCCTCTTTGGCATGTACGCCCAGCCTGTCTTACCAAGACTTGGACATTATCTGCCTGTCTTCTCTCTTATCCTCCTTTGGATTGTCCTTTAAGAATGTATTTTGTTTCTGTATAACTCAAGGGAAGACTCTACAGGCCCAACCACACCACTCTTTCTTTCTCTGCCCGCTCCCACCCCATAGCATTATTATTCTCCTCCTCTAGTACATTAGTCAACGGCTCCTAAGCCTGCCTGGTATTCAGATTTACTTTTAGATCTCATCCCATTGAACCCCCAGAAATGAGATCCTCTTGAGCCTGGACTTAGCAGCATAAGGTCTGGAGTTCTCAGCTTTGTGAGTGTTTATGAAGACACAATATTGGAAAGGATGTAGGTGGTCCTTGCTCCAAAGAAATTAGCTAATAATGGGGGACACTTTAGTGCAATGTCTTGTGTTTCATGAATACAAAGAAGGGTCATCCCATCAGAATGGGTATATGGGGAACTGGGTGATCTTGAAAAGTCCTTGGATAAGATGTTGTGTAAGGTGCATCTAACTTAGCCAGAGGACACCAAAGAGGAGAAGTGGATGGGGCCAGAGAGACCAGGGAACTTCCATTCTGTGGTTTTGGTTTTAAGGTGATGCTAATGTGGATCCACACAGGCTTTCAAAGTGAGGAGAGGAACCCAATGATTGTCTAGCATTTTAAGAGTATAGTCACTCTTAAATGCCTGCATTAGGGGAGAGAAATGAAGACCACCATACCAACAAGAAGAGGGACTATCACCATAGCAACAGGAAGAGAAACTATCTAGTAAAACTACTTTCTTATTCGAAGTGATGCTGTCTCAAAAGGGTTTCAACACAGAGATGGTGATGGAGGGTACATTGGAGGATGCTCTGGGATATGGGGAGATGACACTAAGGATATAGGCATGGATTCCCCAAGGTACAGGTACACTTACAACAACCTTCAGTGAACAAATACTTTAACTAACGTTGAGGATACCCATGAAGGAGCAGCAGAGGCCTCACTTCACATCTGAGAGCCACACACTCTGGATTGCTGAGTGCGCTGTCCAGCCAGAAGAACCACAAACATCTCTCCTCCTGTGAATGTGCACAGCAGAGGTCAGGTCCTGAGGCAGATGTTTCCACGACACTAAGCCATGTCTAAAAGCAAACATGGTTCCGAGGGGCCAAGACACCCAAACTACACTTAAAATATCAAATTACCTCACAGTAGTAAAAGATATTTCTTGGCTTTGCATAGACATTCTAATTCAATCATAAGCTAAAAGGAGAGAGAGATAAAGAAAAAAATGCCCAACATCTGTAGAAAACAAGAGGAGAAATCTGACGTTCTTCTAGCACTTTGATGAAGCAATTGGTAAAAGTCATCAAAGATTTTAATATTATTTCAGACTGGGTGATGTGGCAGAGAGAGGATGGAAGCTATGAATTAGTCCCTAGTGTACAAGCTTGAAATAAGGCCAGAAAGGATGAGGCTTGAGCAAGCACAGCCTGAGCAAGCCAGGATTCTTTCTCCTACCTGGTGGGAGATCCTGTTTTCTCAAGTTTCTCTTTAATGAACAGGAAAAGGAGGCAAGGTGCTGGGGGAAGAAACAGAGAATAGAATTCACCAAGGCCTGCCATAGAGAACGCTGTCAGGAAGGGTTAACAGAGAGCTAGTCAGGAGACAAACCCCAGGAAAAGCATCTGTCATGGGAAACAGCAATTCAGGCACAGTGCAGACCTGAGGTGTTCCAGTGTGAGATTGTCCCTAAGACCCAGGTGTTACAGGAGGGACTTCAAGAGGCAGGGCCTTCCTGGTGAAAGTGTTTCAGATCACTAGAGGTATGTCCTTAAGGGCAATGGTACCCTGGTCTCTTTTTCTACTTTTATTTAAGATAAATGTTTTCATTCTACTATGTCCCTCTATGAGGACAAATGCTTCACTAGAGGTCTGAAGTAATAGAGTCAACCAACAAAGGCTGAAACCACAAACTGAGCCATAGTAACTTTCCCTCTTCATCAGCTGATCACCTTGAGTGTCTCAATCACAGACCAACAGAGGACCTGGCGCATGTGTCAATGGGGGCTCTGGGTATATTAAAAACAAACAAATAAAAGCCCAGAGCTGAGGGACATTTAGCATCACAGCCCTACAGAGGCATCAGCCATAAATCCAGGCAAGAGCCCCAAGGATGTCTGCTGCTGAATTTTTTACTCTGTTAACCTATGTGTTCTACTGTCCTGACAATATGCCCATAGGAACAGCAGAGCTGGCAGCCAAGGTTAACCATCATGCTTCTCTTCCTGGAAACTGCCTGGGGTTGTAGGGCATGAGAAGTCACAGGCTTAAATCTTACCCTGCTCAAACTAGCACTTGTCACCCAAAGCTTCACATGTAAGGTCATTTTCAAGCCTATGGCTTGTCTGTGGCTCCCAAATCATAACTGGGGGAATGGATACTTTAAGAAATACAGTAACACATACCTCACCCCCATCTAAGACTTCTCTTCCCAAAGTTTCAGCTTCTCACCTTGATCCAAAAACATTACATGGGGAATTCCATAGTCAAATAACTTACATGTTCTAAATGGCATGTTAGGCTGGATCTACCACCATTATATATGTATAGGGACAATGGTATATGGAGGTCTTAGCTGTTTGTGTCCCAGTATCTTGGAACCTCCCTATGTGGTCCTTTCCTCTCCATCTCTCTGATCCCTACCTGGATGGGGAACTCTCCACCCCAGCATCCAGCTGGACCTATACCATAAAACCTAATGTTAATCTCGATATCTGTAAACAAATCCCAGGCCTTGGGAACTGCCTGTGTTTGCAGAGATACCCAGAGCATCCCGACATAGAGGCAGGGTATGGCCGGGGACATGTGTCTGGTTTTCAGTGAGTCAGCTCTGGTTCTAAGGGCAGTATGCACTGGGTATGTCTTCCGCGTTTTCTAGACTGGTGGTTGAGGAGATGACCTCCCAGGTGGGGCTGTGTGATAGATACAGGATGTGATGTGCCCAGAAGACATACAGACTATCAAACCCACAACTGTGCAGGAGGGACGGCCTTACTGTCCACTCACTGACGGCAATAGGGACTGCCTCTGAGGCTTGCATCCATGAAGATCATCTGAAGATTTTTACCAGGTTGAAATCGTTAATTCATTTCACATCCAACAATTTTACGGCAGCAGCGAGAACAAAACCGCTGGCCTGCCACCTGAAACATCTATTTGCATAATCCACAATTAGCATTTTTGTCTGAATTACAAGTTGTTTTCTTTTTAACTCACCATTGGGTGAAACTTTATGAGAAAAAAATAAAATAAAATTAGCAATTACAAATAGCAGGTAACTAATATGAAGGATAAGGACAGGTCTTTATGGAAATCAAATGCCTGTTTCTAATGGACGCATAATAATGATGCTTCTTTATGTCTTCTTGATGGGTACAGTGGACTGTGAACACCTAGACGGGAGGCAAGGCTGGTAACCAAAGAGCCCCTGGTGCTTTATCTTTGAAGGAGAGACGTTTACCCCCAGCATCCTTTGAAACACTTTCACTGAAATTGCAAACAAATTCAATTATCTGGTGATTTTAATGAGCACAAAATAACCTTTTTGTTAACAAGAAAGAAATTGATTTCAGAACAAAATAGGCCAGGGACATCTGAAAAGCCAGCAGAGTGGGATAACTGTAGGAAAAGCATTGCCCTGCGTGACACCAGGCCCACAGGGGCGAAATAAATATTACCTGATTGCAAGGAAGATAGAGCGAAGCTTCCTAAGGCAGAGAAAGCAGTTCTGAGCCCAGCTGCTGTTTGATTTCTGGTGGCATTCTACCATCTTGTGTTCCCAAGAAACTCAGAGTTGAGACTAGCCATGCCAGATACAGATGATATCAGATCTCAAATATCATGCACAGAACCCCGTGCACCACATTGGTTTTCGCAGAGCACAGGGAGGGAGGATTATAAACCCAAATGCTTTAAGCCCCCGTGTTGAATTGCACTTGCACCACAGACGGTTTGCCTTTGCCAGAGAACTGCACCCACGTCACAAGCTCCACCCCTGGACTCCAGGGATGTCTTTGGCCATATTAAAACTGAGGCATCAGAGCAAGGGCAGCCTTCAACCTGGATGTATCCCTGCCCCAGTGGCTGCGTCCATGCATATGTCAGCACTTCATTCTGCTCTCTCACACTCACTGGAACCCTTCTTCTGATACAGTGTCAAATGAGCCACTCATTCAATTATAAAGCACTTTTCCTGTTAAATGTGTGTGTGTGTGTGTGTGTGTGTGTGTGTGTGTGTGTATACATGCATGTGGTTATATGTGTGTATGTGCATGTATGTGTGCGTGTATGTGTAAGTGGATATATAAGTTGAACTATATGTGTGTGTATGCATGTGCATGTATAACTGTGTTTGTATGTACATCTGTGAATGAAGTGTGTGTGTGTGTGTGTGTGTGCGCGCGCGCGCGCGCGCGCGCGCGCGCGCACGCGCGCGCGCACGCGAATGTGTGTAGGTGTGCTTATTCACTTACTCCTTACCACACTGCCTGCAGTGGTGGCCTATATCACAGACCCTCTCTCCCTACTGGATCTTTCTGCAAATAGTAAGTCATGGGAGAGTCCTACGGAAGAGTCAGATGATAGGGCATTACACAGTGGTGTACAGCCTGGAAGGTCATTTGCATAGCTCATTTGCATAGCTCGTTTGCATGGCTCACTGGTGTAGCGGTTGGTATGTAAAACAGAAGAGATGATCAGCACTCCTAAGGAACTCAACCTGCCTTTGATCTGGTGAAGGTGAGAAGAGACCCCGCTTTGAGACACATTGAAGTACCGAGGAAGGAAATCACCAGTCACCTGCCAACTGCCCACTTCAGAAATGCTAATTGATATCACCTGTCAGCTTTGAACAATCATTTATCAATTGAATGTCTGGCTTCTCTAAATACCTGGGACCACGCTGCCTCTTTTTTGAAGTTTGTTCTGATGCCAGGAGATGTGGAAGAGCGAGAAATGAGCTCAGCAGACACCACTGCCTATGATCTTTAAAACCGGTGCTGGAGGAGATTTGCATAGACGGGCACTTTGTTAAGAACAAATCAATCTCTCTCTCTCTCTCTCTCTCTCTCTCTATATATATATATATATATATATATATATATATATATATATATATATATATATCCCTCTATATATCTCTCTCTCTTTCACCCCCTCTGTCTCTGTGTGTGTGTCTGTCTCTCTGTCTGTCTGTCTGTCTCTCTCCCTCTATCTCTCCGTCTCTCACTCCCTCTGTCTCTCTCTCTGTCCCTCTCTCTGTGTCTATCTCTCTCTGTCTCTCTCTCTCTCTCTCACTATAATGGGGCCTCACCCTGTCATGGAGCAGCTGCAGAGAACCTGTATGTCTGAGCTGTCACTTCACTTCCTCAAGACAATGGTGCTCTGTGTACGTCCCAACCATGCTCCAGTATCTACTTTAGTTCCTAACATGAGCAATATAGTGATGGAGATGGTACATCTCATGAATCCCTTCAAAGGTCTATGAAAATATGTGACTTTCAGAAGCCCTTGCTGAGAAGATGATGACCCAAATCCTCTTTTCTTCAGATACTGAGTCCAAGAAGTGAGTATGAGAACCAGAGTCTTTCGGCCTGCTTACCTATGAGCTCACCAAGTTGAAGTTGGTGAATTAAAGGAGGCCACAATGAGTCCAAGGAAGAGGATTTGTGTTGGAAGTTTTCATGACAATCACATAAATGCAAACACCAAGAGAACTTAGCTGCAGAACAGGAAGAATCTGGGGACAGTTACCCAGTGGGATGTCTGAATATGCACAATGGCTGCCACACACAAGGATGCCCTCCACATTTAGAAAATGCCAGGTTGGAACAGAAGCAACTCATTTGAACACACTCTCACACTCTGACAATTTGAATTGAAAGTGGAAGTCAGATGCTGGGTGTCAGTGTGAGCTGTGACGACATCATACTCTAGACTTCTGTCTCTGTCTCAGGGAGTGTTTAAAATAGCTGGCAATGATAGCAGTAGTGGTCACTACTCACAAAGCTTTTAATAGACTTGAGGCAAAGAGTTAGGGGTTGCCTGTATTATCTCAGTGAAAGCATGTGATAGTCCTAAGGAAGATGTAAGTCATAGTGTCTACACTATGGGTTGACCCACCACTGCAGGTGGCTAGTGAGAGAATGGATCAGCAACATAAGCTGGACTTGGGTTCAGCTTCTCCAGGTTCCTATAGAAACCATGCTGCTGGGCATCTCCTTTCTGGGCTCCTATGGAGACCATGCTATCTGGCACCCTTCCCCCAGACCTCTGCTACTTATCTGCTCAGGCTGGGCCCTCCTGGCTGCCCCTCACATATCTCCTTGTAATTCTCCCTGACTTCCCAGCAATTTCTCTCTCTGTTACCATGTGGACATGGATGTACTGTTTGCTCTTGGGGCAGAGTGGCACCAATGGACATTATTTAAATCTTTAAATGGATCATCCACATTTAAAATGGAAATTAAGTCAAATAACAATTTAGATATCTAGACCTAAATCAGGTAATTACAAGACAAGAAGAGTCAGTCTCAAGAGGAAAAGGAACCAAAATACAAAATACATTAGAAATATTTGCTACATGTTATATGACGTTATTAAATGATTTTACTAAATACAACACGTACATCATTAGGTTAGTAGAGAGATGTTAAATTAGCCACATTTATGTGTACATTCATGTGTGTGAGTGCAAACACATGTGCTACAGAGTACATGTGGAGTCAGAAGACAATGTCAGGTACCAGTTGTCAACTTCCACCTTGTTTAGACACTCTTATTCACCGTTCAGGCAAGCTGGCACATGAGCTTCCAGACTCCCCTATCTCTATCGCTCATCTCGCCCTAAAAGCCCTGGGATTACAGACATGCATTTCTCCATGCAAACTCAGGTCCTCACACCTGCCTCCCAGGCACTTTATCCCCACCGAACCATCTCCATTCCAGTGTTACTTGGAAAAGGTATCTCAAAGCTACTTGGAAAGACTGACAATAAGAGGAGACAGGGAGAAAGGATTTGCAACATGGCTGCATGAACAAATATGAAGGTCGGAATCCACTCCAGTGGATGGTAGGGCAAGACGGAGACCACACAGAATGTAGGGCGTGTGCTGCCAGCTTGGGAGCAAATCCGTTTCAGAACCAAACACCTCTGCAGGAAAACAATGGGCATCTGGCCAGATCGGCCAGGTTCTCAGGCAGCCCACAGGAACGTCCTAGCGGGAACTTAGTTAGTCCTTAGAGTGTACAGCCAGAGATGGTGGGAAACCATCACCACTTTCCCACCTACAGGGCAGGTGAGCCAGCTGGAGGAAAGGACCAGTAGCAGAACAGTAGGTGGAGTGGGGCACTCAGGAAAGCTGGTGAAGCCCCAAGGTTAGGGCCAGAAATACTGGTATGTGTAAACTTGGAAAATGTGGGAGATTAACTGTAACCCAGGAAGGATAAACCACATCAAGGAAGTGGGGTGTGGGGAAATATTTAGATAATGTAAGCACTGAGATAATAAAAGGTCAAACTTTTTGTTTGCCTTATAAGACATCATCTGAAATATCTAATTTCTTTTATTGGGAGACTCTTATTTCTGAACATTATAGAGAGAGGTATATATTTTAATTAAATTGTAGATATTTAATCAGAATCTCAAAATGGTCCATAGAGACCCAAAGGTTCAGCCCCACTCTTCTCCCACAGTGGCTCCAAAAGTTACATTAGTAGCCTCCATTTCTGTGACCCTGAGTTTGTCAAAATCAGAATGAGCAGAACCATGGCCCAGGGTCCTGGATTTTCAGAGCAAGGCCAAGCTCTGGGTAGTGTCCTGGGCTCAATCCCAGCGCAAGCAAACGCTGAGAGGTGTGAGGCCTGCTAAGCATCCTTAGGCACCTTTGGTTGACATTATTTGATAATAGTGTGTTCCTTTCCTTACTCCTGTGGTCAACACAGAGATAAAGTCCTTCCTCAAGTGGGCTCTGAGCAGATGAATAAAGGACATGGTGTGATGGGAAGAGAATAAGATTTTTCAGAGTTCTGGAATTTATCAGAGAATCCCACCCTGACTGAGAAGGTGAATCCAGTGGACACTCTAATCCTGTTAGCTGCAACCTGCTAGGTCACAGCTATGTCCTCCAAATTCCCCATCCCCCACCACCCCTCCAAAAAAACATGTTAGTGAATGAGAAGCCAAGGCCAGGCACCCACAAGGCCTAGAGGCTACGTCTCCGTCTTGTGGTCTACATTTGAACATAATTCAGACTTAATTTTATTTGAACTATGTCCATCTCAGGAAATAATAACTAACATTTCAAAAATTCAAAAAACTTTAATTCTGCAAATTACATCTACATAGCTCCCTGTGAGGACAATGACCTCAGTTTAAGATAGATAGATAGATAGATAGATAGATAGATAGATAGATAGATAGATAGATAGATAGATAGATAGATAGATGGATGGATGAATGGACCAACAGACAGACAGATAGACATGCGAAAATTTGATATTTAAGGGTACTACATCAGATTCTAAAGGTGTTCACAGAATGGAAATGTTGAGAGAGTGGTCCTGTTCTGAACTTTAGGTCTGTGCCTTGGGCACACACAGGGAGAGCACTCCTCCAGAATGTGCCTGTGCAGGGAAGCTTTTGTTCTTTTTCAGATATCCCTGGGCTCTGAAACTCTTTGGCGAACTGATGGGCAGGACTGTCCACCGACAGTAGACCGCAATGTGGCTTCCCTAGACTTTAAAGGAAGATCAGCTGGGATGAATTAATCTACTTGGACTTTTTATATTTAGCCTAATTCTCAGAGATGCATATTCAGCGTGAGGCTTATAAAATGTGCATTCAAAATACTGAAATTCCCCATACTGTGGTTCAGGCAAATGCTGAGCAAGCTAGTAGACCCTTCGTGGCAGGTGCTCGGAGAATGTGACAGTCCTGGGGCTTGTCCTTACACAGGGGGTTCAACTTTTTAATGAGGATGCCCTTCCCTGAACCTTCTGTTTCCGAGGGAAGAAGTGAAATTCTGTAATGGTTCATCCTGCTGGGCTGAGGCCAGTCAGTAAAGTTGAAGCTAACCTTGTCATTGTGTTGACGTTCAGAACGTGGACAGGTCCACTGTTTGGTACAATAGCTGCATTTTTAAACATTGTCTATTATGTTGAATCACAGTGCATGCTCATAATTCTCCCTTATTCAGCTTTGAAAGAAGACTTTTAAAGCATAAAATGTTAAATGCCCCATACAACACCACTGTAGCCGCATTTCTAGTTCTTTCCTTTCCTCCTTTCTCTCTTCCCAACCCTGGCAGCATCACCTGGGACATACAAGTTAGAAATACAGTGTCTCGGTCCCACCCAATCTTCCTAAATTAAAAAATACATTTTGACCAGCTCTCCTGGGGATTTACAGGAGGGCCCCTCTTACAAAGCACAAATGTAGATAGCACGCTTTTCCGTTGTCCTAGGTTCTGAGGTCTCCAGACTCTGAGGAATCCCAAAGGAGGACAGTCAGCTACAAGGATGGACAGTGGGCACTGCTATGCTCGGAAGTCCAAAGCCCCCTCCCCACTTCCCTACTGCTTAGGCGTATATGTAGCTAGCAGATGCATGGGTCAGGAGCTGCACAGCCCAAGCAGAGGAAAAAGCATCTGAAATATGAAGGAACTCGGACACTTGCCACCTGCAGAGCCCTTCTCACTACCGAGTGTGAAGTACCTACACATGAGCCTGTTTGATCTGCATTCGCCTTGACTCTTGCCTATGGATTTCCACACGAAACAGCCCTAAAAACACACCCAAGCCAGCAGAGGTCTACTCTGCCCCAAAGCCACTGTGACTACCTACTGCCCTCGGCATGAAGCCCAGGCTCCTCACCCTACCACGGCCACATCCTCTGCCTGGCAAATGTACTATTCTCCAGATTCCACAGATAACCCACGGGTCCCTTACTCTTGCTGTGATGGGCCAGATTCCTGGGATCTTCCACTTTGAGGTGGTACCCTTCATGGTGCTGAGTGAGAAACAGGGCTCACCAAAGTTTGTCTGCTTGGATCAGTCCAAAGCCTTGACTTCACACCATGCGCTGAGCATCCCCACCACAGCACTCATGTCTCAATCCTAATCTATGATGTGCACAGTGGAATTTATCACTTTAGTGAGAAAACTTCTTCATTCCACTATGATCTTCTTTAAAAAAAAAATAGCTCATGTTTATAACTTGCAAGTGTATTCTTTTAATCATCAGTGGCTATTTAATCTGCTTGTCTGTCCATAGTATGCACTAACACATTTGTCAAATACCAACCATCTACCAGATATGTGTGTATCCATCCACCTATCTGATCTATCACCTGTCTGTCACCCATTCTTCTGCCATCTCTGTATACCATATAGCCATCCTCTGTATCCATCTGTCATCCCTACCCGTCATCTGTGCCTGCATCTAATTCTACATATGGAGGGAATGGGAAGGCTCAGCTGTGGAGAGAGCATCTCTCTTCCTGCTGTCCAAACCAAGAGTGGATTGGAGACACAAACGGCAGTTCTTAGATACACACATGTGATTTGATTAGAACATTTCTATTCCATTCGTTGGGCTTCAAAGGAGACAAGAATGCATGGATAGGCAGAAACTATTTCAAGTTTTTATTTTAAGACAGAAACTATGGTAGCAGGGGTTCCCAAAGTCTTCTTCTGTAAGAAGATTGCGTGCCCCATTGTTTTGTGCATGTAATCTAAGAGCTGGATCTTCAACCATACCATTTCTTTCTCTGAGAAAATTCGTAAGTGTTCAGGGATGTGGACATAGGATAGTCAAAATGACCGATTTTGTAAGGCACTTTTAGACTCCCGGTCACTTGTATAGGATAGCCACAGCTCTTTGAGGAGGCCAAGAGGTCCGGCCTGTGTGAGCAGAAACACACAGCTGCAAGGGGCGTCTAGACCCCAGCTCATGCATTAGATGCATCAAAGCATATTCAATACAAAGTGGATCTGTCACCAGTTTCCATAAAGCCACAGCCTCAGACTTCAGCTTGGAGGGAAAAAGCTCAGCCAACATGGAGACACCAATTCAAATCCACATCCCTAACTCCCTGGCTTATCCTTTTAGCCTCTCTAAGTCCTGTGTCATCTATGGAGGCTCTGCTGCTGCTCCAGTCAGGACGAATCCTTTCTTCTCTGGGAGCTTGATTATCCCCTGCTTAGCAGCATTGCTGGCTGTTTGCACGCCTGTCTTCCCTTCAACACGTTAAGCATCACATGGGAGGAGATGTCTAATTGATCTCTGTCCTCTCAAGAGGCCACCTAGAGTGCTTCAGATACCAAGGAATGGTGCTGAGCCTAATTGGTGGACAGCCTGGGCTCTGGGGTTGGTGGATCTAGTAGTTGGGAAGGAACCAAGGATCTTCTAGAGAAGAGATTACATCTTTGGCCCTACACTGCTGATCCCACCCAGAGCACACAGTCCTGGGAAGCAGAAGAGCTCTCAGGAACAGAGCAGGAAGCCTCCCACAGTCATGTGCACCAGCATTTGCAAAGAATACATACACAGTAAGGGCAGTTGTACCATGCACAGTCTTACATATTGGCTTAACATCCAGTGCCCAGAGCCCTTAGTATGGCAAAGGACAGAGGAATAACTTGGCATGTAAGGCTCAATGCACTTTCTGAAAATCTTCTCTATGGACAGGCCATCTCTCCTGGCCATCAGCTTAGACAGCTGTCTAAGGCTGTCACTCAGCCTGGCTTTGAGGGTGGGGCAGATTCATAGAGACTTCATCCCTCCTGATTATATGGATAAATGCAATGAGGGAACTACCACTATCCTATCTCATTTAAGGATGTGGTGATGAGGGGAGCCATCATCCCACATGGGCAAGTTGGGTTTGCTGCATGGGGACTTCATCCCTCCTCATGGTAAAGATGAGGTAGGTACATGGAGCTTACCTGTAGAAATAATCAGGAGCCTGGGTCCAATCCCTTGCTGAATATCTGGACACCTGTAAGTGTGTCCCTCCCAAACTCTAGCTTCCCTACCTTACTATTGTCTTTGCCAACAGCTGCCCCCGACTGAAGAACCCACAGTCCATCTTGTTTTAGTCCCAAGACAAGTTGGCCTTCATATTCTTCTTATCGCTCTGTTCTCAGACATTTCCATGGGATGCTACAGGTTAAATTCATTTTCTAAGCAAACTGTAACCAGGACAAAAAAAAAAAAGCCCTGTGGTTTCTGTGTCATGATGTAAAGAAAAAAAATTCTTCCCTGGGGTGATTACTCAACAAACAAATAGAACAGAGTTCTGGATTCCACATAGCACAGAGCCCAGTGACAGGAATCCACAGATTTAGCACCAAGCCCCCTCATCTGAGTCTGGCAGTGTGTGAATTCCTCCATGTTCCATGCTTGCCCTAAGGACCATTTATAACTCTTCTTTCTGGCTGACATTTC
This sequence comes from Peromyscus eremicus, assembly GCF_949786415.1. NCBI lineage: Eukaryota > Metazoa > Chordata > Mammalia > Rodentia > Cricetidae > Peromyscus > Peromyscus eremicus. The sequence goes on along the minus strand of NC_081433.1, from coordinate 10,103,039 downwards.
TCCTCTATATATACATGTCCCCTTTTGAGCTATGAATATCCTACTGAAAGAATAAAAAAACTAGTCTTCCAATTAACCTTTCAAAAACATCACTGAGAACCAAGCCACCTGGGACATGGACAGCACCATTTCAGAGGCTGGGCTCTGGAGTCTGTGAAAGGCCAGCCAGGCACAAGTACACGTGGATTAATGCCCTGCTCTGGGCTCTTGAATGTGGGTGTGAACAGCTGCTCCAAGTTCCTGTTGCAGTAACGATGGGATGTGACCTGGAACTGTGAGCTAAGCAGACCTTTGTAGCTGGAGAGTTTTCTCTCCGGTCCTGCCAAACCCCGGCAGTCCAACAGCCCACTTATAAAATAAACACACAGACACTTATATTATTTAAACTGTTTGGCCTAATGGCTCAAGCTTCTAACTGTCTAGTTCTTACATCTTAAATTAATCCATTTCTATAAATCTATACCTTGCCACATGGCTCATGGCTTACCGGCGTCTTCACATGCTGCTTGTCATGGCGGCAGCTGGCAGTGTCTCTCTGACTCAGCCTTCCACTTCCCAGAATTCTCCTCTCTCCTTGTCCTGCCTATACTTCCTGCCTGGCCACTGGCCAATCAGTGTTTTATTTATACAGAACGATATCCACAGCAGACCCTCCTCCCTCCTATCAGCTGTTTTTGTTGGGTCCCTTGATCACAGCAAATGGAAAGGATACTTGGAGAGAAAAACTGCCTGGTTTTCTTGTGGTTATTGATAGTATGATTGGAGTCTCATCTCTTTCCAGAGCCCCACTATTTGAACAGTTCTGTAGAGGCTCACATGTGGTATTGTGTTCCCCGAAATACTGTGCATGCTAATAAACTTACCTGGGGTCAGAGACAGAACAGCCACAATATTAAATATAAAGGACAGGCAGTGGTAGCACACGCCTTTAATCCTAGCATTCCAGAGGCAGAAATCCATATGTTCAAGGATACAGCCAAGCATGGTGACTCACGCCTTTATTCCCAGAAAGCGAGCCTTTAATCCCAGGGAGTGACTGTAGAAAGCAGAAAGATATATAAGGCGTGAGGACCAGAAACTAGAAGCATTTGGCTGGTTAAGCATTTGGCTGGTTAAGCTTTTAGGTTTTGAGCAGCACAGTTCAGCTGAGAACCATTCAGATATGAGGACACAGAGGCTTCCAGTCTGAGGAAACAAGATCAGCTGAGAAGTTGGCCAGGTGAGGTTAGCTGTGGCTTGTTCTGTCTCTCTGACCTTCCAGCATTTCACCCCAATAACTGGCCCCGGGTTTGATTTTATTAATAAGAACTTTTAAGATTCCTGCTACACTCACACCTTTTTGGGATGCCAGAGTTTTAGTAAGCACTGCTTAGGGAGAGCAAATTGCTCAGGTCCCCCTAGAGACACACTAGGTGTCAAGGGGGCAGGAAAGAAGTCCTCCAGTTTTCACTAAATAATACTGATCCCTCTAGAACACAAAAACTGTCGCAACAAGTATGTCCCGTTTGTGTTCACAGAGATAAAGCCTAAAAATACTTTAAGAATATAGGGGGGCTGGGCGGTGGTGGTGCACTCATTTAAACCCAGCACTCAAGATGCAGAGCCAGGCAGATCTCTGTGAGTTCGAGGCCAGCCTGGTCTACAGAGTGAGTTCCAGGACAGGCACCAAAACTACACAGGGAAACCCTGTCACTAAAATATATATATATGGGGAAAGTATCACAAGAAAGTACAAATGTAATGTTGTCCTTGAACCTTTGATATTAGTATGTAAGAAATTAAAAATATCAAAACTAACAAGATTCTGGGAAATACTGTATGAGATTGGCATGTGAGAAGGCTCCTCATGAAAATATTTTGGGCATGAAAGCACTTGAACACTAAAGCCAGTCAAATGATAAGTAGACTTCTTGGAATTCAATGTCTGTTCAGTAGAATCCCACTGGAAAGGGCTGGATGGAGAATTAGCTACAAGTACTACTGTGGCTATTCCGTCACACCTCAGCCCAGCCAGAGGGACAGCATGTCAAGCCAGCATCTCTGTGACTGTCCATGGAAACCTTCCTGGGCCATTGTCCTGTGTCACAGGCCAGCCCATCCATGAGTCGCCCTGTCTGGCTACCTCAGAGAAGGGTCTTGACAGGGACAGCAGAGTTCTGCACACATCTGAGACTCAACACTCACTCATGCTCTGTGTGTGTGTATATGTGTGTGTGTCTGTCTGTCTGTCTCTGTATGTGTCTGTATCTCTGTCTCTGTCTTTCTGTCTCTTTAACACATACATAGATTTTCAAACATACACAGACACATACAGAGACACACTCTCTCACTCACATATATACAGACACACATGCACACTCTCACACACACATTCACACACAGACAGACATACACTCTCTCACACAGACATAAACACACATATTCTCTCTCTCTCTTCCTCTCTCTCTCTCTCTCTCTCTCTCTCTCTCTCTCTCTCTCTCTCTCTCACACACACACACACACACACACACACACTCATTTTCTCTCTCACACACAGATATACTATCCTTTCTCTCCCTCTCCCTCTCTCTTTCCCTGTTTCCCCTCTCTCTCTCTCTCACACACACACACACACACACACACACACACTCATTTTCTCTTTCACACACAGATATACTATCCTCTCTCTCCCTCTCTTCCTCTCCCTCTCTCTCTCCCTCTGCCCACCCCACACACACACACACACACATACACAACCCTCTGTTGACAGTCACCTGCTGAGCAGGAGGGCCAAGCCATCTCTGGGGCTCAGAAGACAGGACCGACCTTTGTCCTCTTCTGTGAAGAAGGCAGGAACAGGCCCACAGATAAAAGCCCTCCCCCTAGGACTCAGCCACAGCACTTCTCGGAGCCCTGATGCCACCCCTATGGTAACTCAGTATCTTCTGGGTCCCTGGCACCTGGTTTCGTGATAAGGAGTGAGACTGTCACAGTGTGCAATTTATCGATGTGGGATGAATTACAACCACCCTGTGGCTTGGTTTATGCATCATGTTTTTCTTTTTTATTATTATTTTTAAGTTAGCATAAAAAGTAATGGGTCTCACTGTGGAATTTTCATGTCACTATAATTTGTTCTTTGTTTAGCTTTATTCCCTACCACCCTCACCTGTCTGCCTGCATCTTCTGGCTGGTTCCTTTCCTCCCTCCAAATATTTCCTTCCTCTACATGTGTTCACCTGTACTCCATGACCCTCTCACACCCCTCTGCATCTCCTCTTCGCTTCTCGTAGGCCCCTTTCCATCAGTCTGGGTTTCATCTGCCCTCCCTCCCATTTGCCTAAAAGCAGAAGGTCTTGGTGACGGCCTCATCCATGGATGCTGAACCACTTTCATCAGAGTCTAACAACGAAACAGCCACACTTGCGCTCCGCAGATAATGACAATTATCAAAGCTCAGCCTGCTTGAGGCAGAAATGCAGGATCCAGGCTTCCCACATCTGCTTAGGGGGACTCGGGACCCAGTGAGAAGGAAGATTAAGAAATCAAATGACCCAGAGCATTTGAGCAACCCCAGTGGCAGATGCCCTGATGTTCCTCTTAGAAGGAAGGATGCCTGGCTTACTGTTCCTAGATGGGACCCTCAGGAAGAAAAAAAAAAATGATGGTGTAAGTGCTGAGCCAAAGAGGACTCAACTCAGAGCTTAAATTTTTAAGATTCTTATTGAATTTAATTAAATTAGAAATGCCATAGTAACAATGGAGAGGGGCTGGTTGTGTGGCTCAGAAATACCATGCTGGCATCTAATCCATCAGTTAAGGCTGAGGACATGAATCAGTTGGAAAGCACTGATCTAGAAACCACCAAAGAGGGACTGAGGCCATTGCTCAGTGCTGACCTGGTGCTGACCTATAAATCACATTGAGGGCTGGGGTATGTGGGAGAGTGCCTGACTAGAATCTTCCAGTAAGGCAGAGGGATGGCCCAGTGGTAGAGCACTGAATCCACCTAGAATTCACCAGTGAGAAGCTGGGGTGTGGCTCAGTTGTAGAATATCTGTATAAAAAGTACCAGTGATGAATGGAGGTGTGGTTCAGAGGGAGAGCCCCTGCCTAGAATTCCCCAGTGAGAGGTGGGAGTGTAGCTCAGAGGGAGAGCCCCTGCCTAGAATCAGGGCTTTTCTAGGAGAAAGAGTCCTGCAAAGGTTGAATTAGCATGAGGTGGAGATTCCAGTAAGAAATCTCTGCATTGCATTCTTGAAATACCAAGTGAGGAAAACTTAGAAGAATCCTAAAGCCTCTCTTTTTTTACTTCCAAGTTTTTTTTTTATGGTGTAGCATAAATCTTGACTTCTAGGCTGTGTCTCCAGGGTTATGGATGACAATCTGGAGAACAGTGACCATCTACTAGAACTCTTGTCAAAAGACAGAGTTTTCTGATATTAAAATAAAGATCTATACTTGTTTGGAAAATCAAAGTTCTGACATCTCTGAACTTGGTTGTGATGTGCAAGGGAAACATAAAGTTTTGGGGGGGACACTGAGGCAAAGGGACAGGGAGAAGTCTTGGTTCCATCTTTAGTAACACTCCACAGACAGGCCTACACACACAGCACGAACATGGCGCTGAGACCATGTGCTCCCATGCCTGATGTGTGGTACCATCATGAACACTCAACTCTGATGTCCTCACTCCCAGTGGAACATGTAGAACACATGCTGGCCTGGCCCACCTTTCCTATTTCATAGATTCTAACTAAGATGCTCTCTTATCTCCTCTTTATTTTCAGGTCTCCAGTTAGAAAACTTCTTAGCATCACTTGTGATCATTTACCATCCTCACTGGTCCAGTAAGATTAAGAACTAGTAACTCTGTTCTTTGCCTCTGATGAAGACCCGGGTCCCACACCTGATGTCACTGCCTATCATACCTCAGCCCCTAGCTGAAGGGAACTCATGAATAGAGAACATCCCTTCAAAGCTCCACAATGAACAATAACCCTGAAGCCCAAACATGGCTCCAGAAAGAGCCCAACCTTAAAGATGATCGCTGGCCATGTGAGATAACCAAGGACCTCTGAGTGTCTAAAAGCAAGAAGCACAGAAGAAGCAGGGACTTTCCTGTCATCCCTGGGGTAAGTCAGAACCAACCCATCCCTGACATGTGGCAATACACCACCTCTAAAGAGGCTGGGATCCGAGAAGTCCACAGTGGGTGGTGTTATAGGCATTTGTGACTCTCAGTTAAGTGAGTGAAAGCAAGTGGATTCTGCAGATGTTTAGAAATTACTTTATCAATATACACTATATATCGTGTGTGTGTATGTATGCATATATCTCAGTGTATCCAAGAGCTACCTAGATTATCCATATATGCCTTAAAGAGCTCTTTAAAATTTGCAAGTTAAAATTGTCACTGGGAAGGAAGGATTATGTCCTAATTTTATTTGCAGCATTTTAGCTGTATGTAAACTTATGACCTCTCTCTCAGTTGACGTTGCTGAGACTTAGTGAAGCAAGGCACAAGACAGGAGCTCTGTGTCCCACATAATCCACCTGTTAAAACTTCACCCCTGAGGTTACAGAGCTGAGAGGTGGGGGCCTTGTGGGTGAATGAGTCCTGAGACCTCTCCGAGTGCTTTGCCCCTTTCACGTTTGAGGACACAGAGATGGGGCCATCTGTGAACCAGAAATCTAGACTTCAGTAGATGCTGGATCTGCATTGCATCTTTACCTTGCATTCCTGACCCCTGGAAAGGTCAGCAGTGAACTGGGTTGTTTGTAGGTCAACCACACTGTAGTATCTGTGTTATAGCAACCAAACCAACCAAGACATGCAGCACCGGCATTGCTCCCACACGGGGACCATGTTAAAATTGGCATACTCTTCATTTATCGCAGTTACTAAGTAACCGACTTTTTTGTTTTGTTTTTTTTTAAGCTAAAGAAATTGAATTTTCTTTTGTTTGTGTTTTTTTTTAACTGACTTCTAAGCAGAATTTCGCCATTTCTTGTGGGTGTAGGGTGAGGACACAAAGCAGAAAAGAAGAGTCACTGTTCTATAGAACACCGAGGACATTGGCATTTCAGTCAAGTCAAAGAAGCCACTGGGCCAATGGACAAAATAGACAAAGGACAGCAAACCCAGAGCAGCAGTGAGGGCTGGAATAGGGTTCAGCTGGCGGCAAGCATGAAGCACCTGATTCGACTCCAGCATCACATCGAACAGGCTGGTCTCCTGTGCCTGTGACTCTACAACTCTGGAGGTAGAGAAGGAGGATCAGAAGGTCAAGGACATCCGCAGCTACATAATGAGTTATCGGCAAGCCTGGGATCCAGAAAATGCCATAAAAAAAGAAAGAGAGAGAGAGAGAGAGAGAGAGAGAGAGAGAGAGAGAGAGAGAGAGAGAGAAAGAAAGAAAGAAAGAAGGAAGGAAGGAAAAAGAAAGAAAGAAAAGAAAGAAAGCCATAGGTCACTAAAGGCACACACTCATCTCTGGTCTAGCCATCAGATTATCCCTGAAATGCAGGGACTCTGGGTGAGGTGAGCCCCCACGCTAGGTCTTTCTCATCTCTTCACAGCCCGTCCTGTCGACTACCTTACCACAGAGGTGCCTCCACAGGAACACTCTAGCTGCCTGCAGCCACACCTTCCCCGCCATTCTGACTCCAGCCCTCAGGAAACCTAGGCCCAAATCAACTCCTCCTTAAGCTGCTGTTGATGTTGGTATTTTATCTACACAACAGCAAAGTAAGTACTGCAACGTCACAGAGAGAGTCGCCTTAGCCTTTGTGGGCAGTCAGAGCAAAAGCCCTTTGCCGGGGAGAGGGTGGGCTCCTCCCTCTCTGAACCTGCCTTTGCAGGCCCTACAGTTCCAGAACTTACAAAGCCTGTCAGGCTCTCCTATTTAAAAGTCTAGGTCATATATTAAGAAATGAGAGCTAAGTTTCTCCTTTAGATTAACTTTATGGATGACAACAATTATGGGCAAAACTGTTGAATACTATTTTGCCTGAAATAACCACTGTCTCATACAACTCTCTAGGACAGCCGTTTAACTATCTTCTGAAAGTCAGACACCACCCTGGCATCACTGCAGTGGGTGCCACCCATTAGGGTGCCATCCTTGCTTACAAGAGCTTCCGTCTACTCAGACAGAGCTTGCCTGTTGTTATCAAAAGTGAAGTTTTAAAAGTCTGGGGAAATAGAAATGCTAACTGCCCTGGTCTCATGATCACATACCACACCACTAAATGGCCAGTCCGTGATAGTGAAAGTGTATTCTTTATATTTGCAAATACTTGATAGTTTTCCCACCTTTCACTGTGCTGGTCCATGCTGGGGAGATTGTGTCCCTTCTTTATGGACACGTGCACATCTCCACCTCCACGTGGTCTTCTGGAAACCGTGTCTCCCCCTCAACCTGCAAACAGGAAGACCTTCTGCAGATCTTCCAACTGAACAACACTAGATTTGTTGCCTAACTGAACTCCAGGCTGCAACCCACTGGAGCTGCTCTAGAGCCCCACTTCCTTTCCAATGAAACAACTTCTCTTCTGCTAACAAACAGCCTCTCCCTGAAATGTTCCCAGTCATGCAAAAGACATAGCCCTTCCATCCTGGCAAACCCACCAACTGCAGACACACCTGTCAACCACAGCCCATACACCAATTGCCACTCAGGAGCATGTGCCGTTTGCCAGACATGCACAGACATGATCTTATCAGTGCCAAGAGTGACTACTTAAAGACTGAGTAGGAATTTGGGCACTGGTGAATTAGGGGTTAAGGACATAGAAGCTGGGCCAGCACAGTGGCCCAGTGGGTAAAGTCAATTGCTACCAAGCCTCATAACTTGAGATCTATCCCCAGAACCTAAAAGGTAGAAGGAGAGATTCAGGTGCCCTCTGACCTCCACACATACACTATGCATGCACCCAATGCACACTCATAATCATATACACAACTGCACACACCTACATAAATTAATAAATTTTTTAAGTTGGAAGGTCAAAAGATCTAAATGTTCGTTAGAGGTTCCTTGTAAACCAAGTAGCATAGCTGTCATTTTTTTATAGGGGCTCTTTTTCTTTATTCCCTTTAAATGTGGCCTTGAAATTCGGTGTGTGGGAGAATATATGAATACTGGATCAAAGATGTGTTGTCGGCATATTTTATGAAGATTCCCTACAATCTAACTACAAAGCACCAGCAGGAGAGATTATTTCATTCTGCTTGACATGAAATTATGCAGAGGCGCTTCCAGTCAAAACAGACACCATCAGGAAATGCAATCACTTCAGTCCAACGCTCCCCTCTGTCTTCAGAACTCTCACAGAACCTTGGCTCCAGCAGGCACACCTTCAAAATTTGATCATCTGCACAGTTTCAAAGCTCCAATAATAAAAGATGAAATGACATATAAGCCCATCACCTGGGTTTAGTAAAATAGGTACATATGACACAAATACCCAGGAACACCAAATATTTACACAAAAGCAAAGGCTCAGAGAAAACTTGTTAATCATAGTAGTCTCCAAATTATCTAGGGAAGGGTAGCACAAAATGGCTTAGTGGTACCTCCTGATCTTTGAAAAAATATAATAGCTCTGTGGATGCCCATGAACCCTTCCCGGGATGGATGCTTCGGAGTGTCTGTGAGCCCTGTGCCAGTGACAACGTAGAAGACAGAGTAGCCTAGTCACCAGGGATACAGACTCTGTGGGTACAAAGCTTTCTGATGGGCTGTGAATGTGAACTTCCCACCAAAGTTGGAGTAGCAGATAAGCAATGTGAGAAGCCCACCCCAGTCTAGGACTAGGGGTCAGCTCACATTTCATGTTGGAGCTGAGAAGTCCAGGAGGAAGTCAGGAAGAAAGCAGAGAAGGGAGGGAAAGCCAATCTGGCAGAGGAATCCTTCTGTTGAGGTAAGGAAGCCCCATTGGTGAGCCACTCATACTGAGAAGCACCATCAGTGGTCTTGAGTGACTAGACTTTTTCCTTCGAGCCAATCAAGGTTGAGAAATGGTTTGGATATAAACCCTCACTGGGTGTGCATAAAGGGTGATTCTTGTGGAAAGACACAGCAAGCTGTAGTTAAATAGGGCATGTTGACTAGGAAGCCGTGAGAGTTGTACAGGGAAAATCGCCCCATGGCCGGCAGTAGAGGTAGTGGGGACAATGTGTGCAGAGACAACCCTGCTATGAACATTCAGAAACTGAATGTCTTTCAGAACAGCCCCCAGATGAGGCACAGCTTGACACGGCCGTCAGGAACCCAGGTCCCACTTATGGGAGGATGAGAAGATCGTAAATTCTCAACTGCATATCACGTGAGAAATGGAGGAGTGAATGGGCACAGGACCTGGGGCTTGCGGAACATAGAGGAGATTTGGGGACAGAAGTAGAAATGTTGTCTATTAATGTTGGAAAAACTGTACTCTGAAAAATGGTTGCTTTCAGAAAGAGCAGAAATAGGATTGGGGGAAGTGGGGAATCGCCCTGGAAGATGAGCATGTCTAGCATACTTTTTAAAGTCCTCTAGATCCTATTGTCCAGACCTCGAAGACATCTGTGTCAGGTCTCCTGTCTTAAGGATCCTGGCCTGGAAGTGTGCAAGAGAATGTCTTTTATCAGGATCACTACCGGGCAGCATGACAGGCCAGAAGAGGAGCCAGAGCCCTGGAAATCCTCACCTAACAATGCTTAGAGGAGGAAGGTCACAAGGGATGAGGGGCTCTGGTACTGAACCATAAAACTGAAGAACATGCTACAGTCTATTCCTTGGCCTTGAGAGATTGTGTAGCTTTGCCTCTGTGTTCTACTTTGGGGTGCAATTGTGATGGTCCCACTCCATGAGCTAATCCACCCAGATTGGAGGACAGAGCCATCATGTGTCTCCTCTGAGGTCTGCCTGAACAAAGTATTCATGCCCTGGTGCTCAGGCGTCCTCAGCTCTGCTAGTTTTTACTCCCAAGCCCAGGGACTGGAACCTTGCTCTGCAGGGCATCATTCCCACTGCACTCATGTGCATGGCTCATCAACCCCAGCTATTCCTTGTGAGGACCTCAGTGTCTGCATCCTCCCTCCCTCTACCCCTACATTAGGCCCTGTTTCACATACCTGCTGGCCACCCTACAGCATTTCCAGTCTGGCCCTGCCTGACATGGAGAAATGATTTATGAGAGAGTTACCTCTGGTGCCACCAATTCCTTGTCCTGTATTGTTGAGATGAAAAGAATGGTACGGTTGGCAGCCAGAGCTCATTTCTCACAGCCAATGAAGCCATTGTTCAAATTCTGTTTCTGCTCCAAAGAAGACACAGCTGAGATTTCAACAGTGAAGCCAATGAGACCCTTCCCTGCCAGCAAGTTTATTCTGTCTGCTACATGAGGCCATCCTTACATAATAAGGAGACTGTAGACTGGCTTTACATCCACACTCAACTACAGGATTGAGGATATCCACAGCTCTGCTGGAGGACACTTCAAGGTACTTACCTCAGTTGCCACTATTCACGGCACTAATCAGCCCAATAGTGGAGATCCAGACCCCACAGTGCCCACAGAGCCCACAGGGCTCACAGAACCCACAGAGCTCACAGAGTCCACAGGGCTCACAGAACCCACAGAGCCTACAGAGCCCACAGTCCTCACAGAGACCACAGTGCCCAAAGAGATCACAGTTCCCAAAGTGCCCACAGTTCCCACAGTGCCCACAGAGCCTACAGAGTCTTTGTTTGCATAGATGGGATGAGCTAGAACATACCCTGAAGAAATACATCAAACACTCTAGATAGTCCATGGTCATTCATAATCAAATACATGTCTGAAATAACTACCAAGTGTGTACAGAGCACTCACTCAGTAGATGGACTCCTTGGCCTATGGCCTTTCAAGAGCAGAGAGATATCCATGTGCATGAAGGCCTGCCTCATGTGAAGAAGAAGCAGAAATCTTGAAATCTCTTCTCACTTCCTCTCCAATTTTGGGGATCTGATGGCTAAAAAGACAAAAGAAATCAGAAGCTTATCTCCTCCTTCTGTACCAAGGGCACCACACTGCATCATGAGCACAGACAAGGAAGGACACCACACTGCATCATGAGCACAGACAAGGAAGGACACCACACTGCATCATGAGCACAGACAAGGAAACCACACTGCATCATGAGCACAGACAAGGAAACCACACTGCATCATGAGCATAGACAAAGGCACCACACTGCATCATGAACACAGACAAGGGCACCACACTGCATCATGAACATAGACAAGGGCACCACACTACATCATGAGTACAGACAAGGAAGGACACCACACTGCATCATGAGCACAGACAAGGAAGGACACCACACTGCATCATGAACACAGAAAAGGTACCACACTGCATCATGAACATAGACAAGGGCACCACACTGCATCATGAGCACAGACAAGGAAGGACACCACACTGCATCATGAGCACAGACAAGGAAGGACACCACACTGCATCATGAGCACAGACAAGGAAACCACACTGCATCATAAACATAGACAAGGGCACCACACTGCATCATGAGCACAGACAAGGGTCAAGGGTACCACACTGCATCATGAGCACAGACAAGAAAACCACACTGCATCATGAGCACAGACAAGGAAACCATACTGCATCAGGAGCACAGACAAGGGTACCACACTGTATTATAAGCACAGATACTGGCCACAGTGACATGATTTGCTTCACTGTCTAAGCACTGGCTTGCTCAGGTGCCACAGCTTATCACAGGTTCCAATAGGCGTTGGAGACTCGACCATTTCACCTAAAGATCTTATTCAGGTATAAAGATCCCTATCCAGTAGGTGACAGCAAGTGGCCCACCATCCACAGGCCTACACAGTCTACAGACATAAGAGGACGGCCACCTCTTCCGAAGAAAATGCCTCTCTTCACATTTAGCACAATTCAACTCCATTCAAGCCTGAAAGAACAAATTATAGGAAATCCCCTCACATCTCCGTAGTCCCAGCCCTGAAGAAAAGCATTCATGTCTTTGTATGTGCTCATCGCTACCTCCCTGGGCCTGTGGCATCACCTATCTCTCCCTGACATGTGGCATGGTGTCTAAAAGCCTGTGTGATGCCTTCTCCTGTGTGTGTGTGTGTGTGTGTGTGTGTGTGTGTGTGTGTGTGTGTGTGTGCATACACATTCACTGCATCATTATCAGGAACCTCCTGGATGTCGTGTGTGTGTGTGTGTGTGTGTGTGTGTGTGTGTGTGGTGTGTGTGTGTGTGTGGTTTTTTTTGGTTTTTTTTTTTTTTTGGTTTTTTTTTTTTTGGTTTTTTTTTTTTTTTTTTTTGGTTTTTCGAGACAGAGTTTCTCTGTGTAGCTTTGCGCCTTTCCTGGAACTCACTTGGTAGCCCAGGCTGGCCTCAAACTCACAGAGATGCTCCTGGCTCTGCCTCCCAAGTGCTGGGACTAAAGGCGTGCGCCACCACTGCCCGGTGTGTTTAAGTGCTTTTGAGGACAGAGGCCAATGGCAGATATTTCCCTCATGTCCCTCAATCTCTCTCCCCCTTATTTTTTTAAGACAGGATTTCTCACTCTCACTGTTGCCTGGGACTTTCCTATTTGTCTAGACTAGCTGACCAGCAAGCTCCAGAAATCTTCTTGTCTCTGTCTTCCCCGGGTAGGGGTTGCAGGTATGCCCTGCTTTGCCTCTGCCTGGCTTTTTTTTAACATGGGTTCTGGGGGACTGAACTCAGGTCCTCACGCTGAGCCACCTCCCTAGGCCTTCTGTGGCCTCTTTTGCCTATCACCTCCAATGCCCAGCCTGGCAGACTGCCCCTGCCTAGCTTAAGGAATCTCTCTGAGGAGATGCTGGTTGTACGCACATCACAGCAACACCGTCGCTTCGCCTGTGCACCTGCCGAACTTATTTACAACCTCAGTCATGCGGTGCTGATTCTTGCTAGCCTCATTGCGTTCTATAGGCAGCGATCACCCTGTGCTTCCTCTCTAGAGACCACTGTAGCACAGTGGGGTCAAGTGACTGCCCGGGGTTTCTCAGCAAGTACCTGGGAAGGAACCATGGTAAACTGCCGAGGGAAAGGTCTCAGCTGTCACTCTACTCTGCTCAGCTGGAAAGCCGAGTTCAGACCCCAGATTTGGCTTGACTGATTGCCTGGCCTGGCTACTTCCCCACTAGGGAGGGAACACAGAAGAGGAACTCTGAGGACCAAAGTTGAATGCAGAAGGGAATCGAGCATGTTTTGGGGGGACAAGCATCCTGCCAGGCTTCACCTACCACAGACCTCCACTCTTTAGATGCTCTGCCCTGACTTGTACAGGCCCTGGAAGGTTAACACAGTGTTAGAAGCAACAGTGAAGCTGAAACACATCTGCAGCTACTGTGATTCTTGGTTCCATGTGTCCCCACAAGGACAAAAGAGCCTCGCATCTTCCGGTCATTCCCTCCTCAGGACTCCCAGTTTCTCTCTGAGCCTAATGAAACTTGTGGTGAAGGGGATTCCATCAGGGAAGCGACTGAGGCTCCACTGAGAAGCAGATGTAATGTACAGAGAGGCTTCCATTATAGCCTGTTCCACTCTAGCTCCATTACAGACCAAAGTGGAGGTGCCGAGACCAAGGAAAGCTGGGAGGCACAGTAGAAGTCACACTGCTCCACCCTAGGGCGTGTTTTCTGAGAAAGCCATAAACTACAAGGGATCGTCTATATGGTGCATTCCAGGAGTGTGTGTATCTTGCCATATTTGGGATGACTTGGGGTTCGCAGCTCCCTGGTGTTCTGTATGCCCCTAACATGCTACAGACCTACTTCAACAGACTGATTCCCTCCGTCCCCATGATCTTTGTCTACTTGTGGAACTAAAAGTATCAGCCACAGCAGGAACACAGGAGGGATGCTCCCGCCCCCAAGCCCGGAAAAGAGGGAGGGCCTGAACACTCACAGCAGCCACAGAGCAAACAGAGCAGGAGCCAGGGCCTAGGGGAAGCGAAGGCCACCATTGTGCAAAGTCTACCACAAGATAGGCCCAGAGTCTGAGGAAACATCCAGGGCCTCTCACTCACTCACCTACTTACGTCGGAAAACAGGATTGCAGGTCATTCCAGTACCCATCCAAATGAGCCAACAACCAAGAGCTCATCTCCCCACACCCACAACATGTTCGTGAGGTTTGTATCCTTGGCCCTGTATTACAGTCCTGTATTAGTCAATGTGGAGATAATTACAAGGCCCAGCACTGTACCTTCTAGGGCAGTAAAACCAGAAGGGCATTTCAGAGACCTGCAGGGGCTTCTCCCTGCCCGCTGAACTGGGGGAGGCATTTCACTGTGTTGTTCGTTTACATGCTGTGGAGCATATTCATACACCATAGTGAGGCAGGCAGTGTGCCGGCTCGTCTTAGCTTGTTGGCTGGTGTGTGACACATGCCATCTAGCCAGCGTCCTTCTGGAGAAAGATGAACTGGTGAGTCCACAGACTGGGTGAGGATTGCACTCACCAAGAGGACAGAGGTCACTCAACTCATGAAGGACCCAGTAATGCTACCCTGCAACTGGAACCTCCATCTGCTGCCTTCAAACCCCAAAGCTCCTGATTGAAAGGTGACCATGAGTCCCTCCATAGCTTCTGCTCTCCTGGGTCTCAGGCTGAAGGTGGTACAATGTGGGGCTTCATGACCAATTGTGTGAGTCAACCCCCAGCTCCTTGGACTTCCTGTGGAGCCCTGCTACAGAATTCTTTCACTCTGGCCAGCATTTCTGGAGTAAATTCAACCTGCTGTATCCTGGGAGATAGCAAGACTTAGCTAGAGATAGGACAGTGAATTTTAAGAGGGCTTCAGATATTGTGGTCCATATGAAACATGGCCCTTTAATGATACTGGACAGAGCAAGAAGTCCAAAGAGGCCTATCCTTCTAAATCTACTGGGCTAACACCTATTCCTTGGTCTAGGTTCTCTAAGAGAAGCATTGCTATCTAAGGGTGACTCAGAAAGGGGTGGGTGGGACACAACTGGTTTGTGTCAACATTTGCAAGGAAGAAACATAAATGCCCCCCTGCAGGAGTTCATGGAGTGATCTCTGACCAAAGAGGGACATAACAACTAAGAAAAGGCATGGGGTACTCTGGGCACCCACATGCTCTAGAGTGATGCACCAGTCTAGACAGGAGCAGGCACATGGATGCCTGCAGGGAGCCAGGCTCCGGTGCACTTGGAATTTTCCTCAGTAGAGAGCCTGGAGGTAGACAGCTGGACTCTATCTAAGCCATTTCTCAGGCCTGCACACTGCTCCGCCTCTGCAGAAAACAGAGGGCATTCTGGGAATGTATTTTTAGGTTCCAGTTTGAGGAGCATTGACCTAAGAAGCTAAAAATATGTGGTGGGGGAAGGCATATTTGCATTGCGGATTACTTCTTGTAAAGTAATTAGTCTTTCTAATGTGTGAGAAAAATTTGCTCGGGTTCTCACAAGAAACAAAAACACATTTTAGAAGGAACTTGCTCCTATGGGGAGTCTGAGCATTCTAATTTGAGAACCCTGACCTCAGGGTTGCATGTAGGACTCCAAGAAGCAGACAGCCTCCATGAATTCCTGCTCAGAGAAGAGCTGGATCCTGGGTTCTAGAATAAGAGGATTCCAGAAATGGGAAGGAAGGTTTGGGTCATAGCTTCCTAGTTCCAATTTGCTCATTCCTATTGCTTCAGGAAAATTGTTTTTTTAGGCCACAGTGCCTTGAATCTATACCTAAGGTGTCTGTTTGCATTCTCTCTTTCTCCTTCTCTCTCTCTCTCTCTCTCTCTCTCTCTCTCTCTCTCTCTCTCTCTCTCTCTCTCTCTCTGTGTGTCTTTGTCTCTCTTCTGTGTGTGTATGTGTGTGTGTGTGTGTGTGTGTGTATGTGCAGCAGCATCATGGAAAACCATAACTCACTGAGACCATACCACCTGCTGCGTTCTCTTAAAATGCACTATCCTATCTCTAGCTAAGTCTTGATCTCTCAGGACACAGCTATTAGAATTCCCTCTAGGAAGGCTGATCAGGGAGAATGGATACCACAGTCCAGAGTTCCAGAGAAAATCCCAAGAGCTGAGGATTAACAGCTCTCAAAGAGCCTGAGGTGTGTGGGGGGGGTCGTTTTAGGTTCACCTTGAAACCAGGAGGTTTGGCATCTAAGGACAATGGATGGAAGTCCCAGTCACAAGTTACTTTAACTGGGTCTTCCATGAGTTGAGTGACATGAGATTAGGGAAGACAGTATTCACTCAGTCTGTGGATTCATGTGCTGATCTCATTATGACCCGGCATTTTCTGATTCTCTGAGATAAGAGGGCCTGCTTTCGGGGGGAGCTCCTTAAACCCCAGAATTCAAGGGAGCATTAGGGCTCCAGTTACAAGGAAAACGTATCAGTGCCATTGTATCTTTGTAATTGTTTGCACGCCAATGAATGACAAATGGCACTGTCGCTACAGCCCACAGATGCCCGGGTGCACAGGAGACTAGCATATGTCACTTATATCCCTTGAGTAGATTAAAGGCTATATGAGTAGCAAGAGCATCATTAGATAATCTTACTAGCTTGTATCTATGGATGGAGTCTCTGGTTTTGGTAAAAACACAGAACTAGAGATGACTATGCTGGTAAAGTGCTTGCCACAAAATCACAAGGACATGAGTTGGAATCCCCTGTACCCATGTAAAAAGCCAGGGTGGCATTGTGCCTTTGCAACCCTAGCATCGGTAAGAGAAGAAACAAGGGGATCCTGGAACTTGCTGGTCACCCAGTCAAGCTGAATCAATGAGCTCCAGGTTCAGTGGGAGATCATGTCCTCAAAAAAAAAAAAGAAAGAAAGAAAAGAAATGAAAAGACAAAAGAAAAAAAAGGAAGTGGAGGACCTGGAGAGTGATCTCAGTATTTAATAATGCTTGATCTTGTAGGGGACCTGGGTTTGTTTTCCAGCATCCACACGGCAACTCACAACTATCTATAACTCGAGTCCCAGGGCATCTGATGCCCTCTTCCAACCTATATGTGCATCCAAACCACTCACACACAAAAAATAATGTAATTAAAAACAATGACATGGAGAATGGTTGAAGAAACCACTGGGTGATGAATTCTACATTCACATATACCCACACACAAGTGGACACATAAACATGCACACACACACACACACACACACACACACACACACACACACACCAAAACAAACAAACCCAGCCAATGTTCATATCTCTTTACAACCTTGTCAGGGTCAGCAACAGACAACTCAATAAAAGTCATTTCCACTAAAAAGATTTCACCAATGAGAGACCATAAAGACACCTGTGAGCGCCCAGAGTCAGGTGTGTTACCTGATTTGTTTAGTGATGCTTTCAGGTTTTAACCTAGGCTCTCTTGGCTCAGCTTCCACAAAGACTAGCCAAAGGCTGTCCCAGATGATGAGTGGCAAGCTCCTCCAAGCTTTCAGATGACCTGTTCTAAAATGAAACATCCAACCAAGTGTAGGGTCTCTACTGAGATGGCCCAATGCCCTGTTTCTCAAATCCCCACACCAACTAAGCTTACCATGATGGGTACAGTACTGTTTAGCATGGGCACGTCATTTTGAACCTTTTGCCTTTGCCCATGGCACTCCTTGTGGCTACTTATCTATTCATTCATGTCTGTGACATGCTGAATGTTATTAGATTCAGTGAGGAAACTCATTCACCAAACCAGAATCAGAACACAGATATCCCACCCTGACACACAGAACAACTCCCCTGTGCCCTCCAGCAAGGTGGTTTCCACTTCTAAGAGATGAAAGTAAAGCCTGGATTAATGTTCGTATGTGCTGGGTCCATACACTCAGCTCCTTCTAGAGGACAGAGAAGAGAGGCTGGACATGCAGTGTTCTGTGTTTATCTTCAGAGGCATTAACATGATCTCAAAGGAGAATGTTGATATTTTGTTAGCATTTCTTTGTAAATAATCATTTTTGACCTGTTGGAATTCTATATACTTGCTGCCACTTCTGTACTCTTAAGCAGAGAGGGGCTGAGTCCTCCAAGGCTGGAATACATGGGTTCTAGATATCACATGTGACAGCCAACCTTTCAATAGACCTGGCTTCTGTTTCCTCAGATAGGACAGATTAATTTCTTCAAGTAGTTGAAAATTTGTTTCAAGAAATACGGTAACAGCTGACCTTGCAACAGCTCCAACTTGCCCCTCCAGGGATGCGGCACCCTCACAGAGGTGAGGAGATAGAGGGGGTTGCATCAGCCCTGCAGATGGCGTGGTTCACAGGGGCAGACCAAATGCAAGATCCCTTTGCTGCACATATGAACACGCACACGGGGAGACTTGTACAGGCATTGACTTCTAATGTAAACTCTTGGCCTGGAACCAAAAGAGAGTGTACATCTAAGGAATAATTCATAACACTTTAACAAATGCCTATGGTTGGGTGAGTGTTACAGATAAAGATAAATAAAAATCAGTCATACACCCAAGAGAAACCAGGGCCAACACGACCACTCTACTGCGGCCTGTTTTTGCAGTCAGCCAAGTATAAAACTAATCCAGGACTATGTGATTAAACTGTGTCCGATGCACAAAACTCCACAGTGACAAGACCGGTCGGCAGCAATTGAGAGTGTGCCCACCAGAGAGTCAGCTAAGCTCCTAGGCAAGACTGGGGAAGGTCTTTCTGTAAGGACACAACTTGCCGTGATGAGTATCGAAGCTGAATTAGGACAATGACAACTCTTGATGTTATGAGTCCTGCAGCTCCTAATTAAACATCTCTAAGTGGTCAAGCCATCTCCCAAACTCCTGCAACCAGCGTTAAGATTTACTTTGGAGAGCGCGCTTCCAATTCCACATCTACTGAAAGCGCTAAGTCAACACTGTGCACTTGAAGTACCCTCAATCAAATCAGCCACCACACTGGCCAAGAATGACTGCACCACAGCACCAAAGCTTGACTGCATGCCTTATGATCCTCTCCAGCAACAGGCAACAAGGTACTGGCCAGTCTGCCCAGGGAAAAAAGAATAGGGTCCTGACAGAATCCATCTTCCCTTCATACTAAAAGTATTGGGAGAAATCCTTCACTGGGGGGGTGTAAAAAAAATCCACCTCCTCCTTACAAGGTCCCAAAGATTAACAAAACACAATCCCACCACTGTTCACCCTTTTGAGGCAATAGGCTCATTCTTGGCGCTTACTTACAGAGCATGGATGGGGGTTTGATTACAGGAGTTGGGTGACCCCAAGGCAGCATGGATGATGGTTTCTCCATAGCTGCATAGACATTTCTCCTCTGGCCTACCTTCCCACAGCCTGAAACCCTGCAGCCAAGGGCAATTTGGGCAGAACTTGCATACAAATAACCAGGAGGTGTGGCTCAATGCCAATGACTCTCCCTACCTGTCTTTTCTCTGAGGGAATTACCAATAGTCCACAGGCCCAGCTTCCAACCACAGCTTCTAAGCAGGTACAGCTGGTCAGTCAAAGATGGGGACTATTTTGCTGAGAGGACCACATTGTACAGCCCAAGATTTACCAAATACATGTGGCTTTTCTTGCACAATTTCTTTAAAAAATTCCAAACAACCTGAGTGGGGCTGGAGAGATGGCTCATCAGTTAAGAGCATTGACTGCCCTTCCAGAGGACCCAGGTTCAATTCCCAGCACCCACATGGCAGCTAACAACTGTCTGTAACTCCAAGATCTGACACTCTCACACAGACACATGCAGGCAAAACACCAATGTACATAAAGTAAAAATAAATAATTTTTTTAAAAATATCACGGAATGTGGGGCTTCTAGGGGAATGACCTTTTGAATACCAGAGACTGGTCCTGTTAGGACACAGCAGATGTCACTTGTGGGCTACTGTATTAGGTCTCAGTCCTCTGAGAGGCTGACCTGTGACCTTGGAAGCATCTAAGCTTTGATTATATGTGTTTCAGGCTCTGTAAAGGGCAGGTAGTGGCTTGTCATCAGGGCAGCATCCTGTCTGAAAACCACAGCAGCAGCAGAGCAGTCTCCTGGCAGACCTAGGTAATGCTATTAAGAAGTTTACAAGGCTCTGTGGAGAAGGTATTACATATTGGTTCCCAAAAAAGCTCTGGTTATTACTTAGCTGGGCCATGGCTTTCCACTGTGCTGACCTCAATCCCCAGCAGGAAATGGGTTTTCCTAGGGTGTTTCCATATACACAGAATGTCCCCGCACGGAGCAAATGCACTCTCTCCACAGAAATGCCATGGGTCCTCTCAGCTGACTCCACTCCAGGTGCACACCTTCCTTTGGGCTTGGAAAGTATCACCATAAGTAGCTGCTTGGTTGGAGGCTCCGCTAGATTCTGGGGACAGCAGTCCTCCCCCAGCAGGGTGTTCAACATGCAGAGCCACCAGAACCCTAGGATCACCACCACAGCAGCAGCCTGCTAGGACATCAGACCACTGGGCAGGCCCAGTCATTGCTGCTTCCTCCTCCTCCTCTTCCTCCTCCTCCTCCTCCTCCTCCTCCTTCTCCTCCTCCTTCTTTTGTTTTTGTTTTGTTTTGTTTTGTTTTGTTTTGTTTTGTTTTGTTTTGTTTTTCAAGACAGAGTTTCTCTGTGTGTAGCCCTGGCTGTCCTAGAACTCTCTTTGTAGGCCAGGACTCTGCCTCCCAAGTCCTGGGATGAAAGGTATGCACCACCATACCAGGCCCCAGTTATTGCTTCTTAAGAAGAGTAAAGAGGTCCCCACCTTAGACCTGCTGCCTAGGGGAAGGGGACATCCACATCTCCTGCCCAGGCATTATCTTTGGTGTAACCAACCTGCCTTTGGCTTTTCTTCCCACTGGGAACTTTGTATAGTCACAGCTTCTCTCCAGTTTGAGACTGGGCTGTGCTGGGAGATTCCCTGTAGCCAATTCATGGAAACACAAGTCAGGTGTTTGCTTCTAAAGACAAACCCGGGCCTGCAAGTTGGTTCTGCAGGCAATGTGATTGCTACACAGAGTTTGATCCCCAGAACCCACATGAAAATGGGAAAGGAGAGAGTCAGCTGCACAAACACACACATGCCATAGGACAAATGCTCAACTCCTTCACACACACACACACACACACACACACACACACACACACACACACATCATATACATATAATTTTTTTAATTTCTAAAGAAAGCCTTCAAGTAGAATACTTAACAGCCATTCCACTTGAGCATCTGGATGCATGCCAGGTGAGGAAGCTCCCAGGTCACCAGAAGCACTGCCCTGTCACAGAAGTACAAACTGCAGAAAGCCCTTCCTGTGGATGGCATTAAAGGAATTGGTGATGTCCATCAGAAGTCCATGGTCTGAGAGAGATGAGATGCTTCCCAGCATGGCAAGAAAACCGAGGCAGGCAACCTGAGAGTAACCACAGACTGGCATTTAGACTAAGCGCAAGCTAATGTGGAACCTTCTCATGACTCACCCCCAGGCTGGGCTGCCCCGAAGGAAAGACATCTTGGTCAGCAGTTTTTGCCCAGTTAATAATCCCCATCCCACCGGGCCTGTAGGTATAGCAGCTTCTGTCTTCACAGATCCAGGTCAGCAAGTCTCTGCTTTCTATTTCCTCACAAAGGGAGCGTGTGCAGATAGAGCACACCCACTGTTTTGACTGGGGTGCCAGATAAAGTAGAAAAGAAGCCGCATGCTTCCTAGTGGGGTTAAAGGTTAGATGTCAGTCTATGGCACTGGAAACCATGGAGACGAGGGTCATAATCACTGAGAATCTCTAAGGTATCCTCTGTCCATGGTTTCTTGATATACTATACTGATGGGTTTAAACGTCACCACAGAGACAGTTAAATTGGATAGGTAAAGGGGCATCGACTTCTTAACAAGCAGAGAGCACAGAGCTGCCCCCAGGCCGCTCCTCACATACCCAGGTTCTGCAGAACAGACAGCTCTGCGCATCTGGACGTTCATTATTGAGATCGTTCATGCTGCTAAACCAGAAAGAAAGTTTTCTCCTTCTTCACCTCCTTAGGCAGCGTTGCCAGTGTTTAGAATAATAATAATAATAATAATATACGTGATTCAAACGGGGTGCTTCTTCACTGTGGCTGTCTGGCCAAGCGCGTGCACAGCCCTCAAACATAGGGCAAGATCGCCACCTACTGGCAACATCGATTATTACAATAGATTTGGCTTTCGTCTCCTGCTCTCTGTCTCTTCTCTTTCTTTCCTGTCTAGAAGACACGGGAAATAAGTCACCACTACAAAGCACACCTGTGCTCCAGGGAGCAAACGGGCTATCGAGTCCATCTCGGTCATGGTGTGTGTCTTCATTAACTGTCAACCTGATGCAGCCTAGAACCACCTGGAAAACGGAGTCTGGTTGTCTGTGGGGTGTTGTCTCTATTCATTGATGCAGGAGAGCCCATCCCACTGTGGGTGGGACCATCCCCAGACAGGTGATCTTGCTGGAAAGAGAACTTGTAGCAGGAGTCTTAGAAGGTCTTATTAATAAAATCAAACCTGAGGCCAGTTATTGGGGTGAACGCTGGAAGATCAGAGAAGCAGAACAAGCCACAGCTACCTCACCTTTAACAATTCCTCAGCTGATCCTGTTTCCTCAGACTGGATGCCTCTGAGTCCTCATCCAGAATGGGTCTCAGCTGAACTGCTGCTCGAAAGCCTGAAAGCTTAACCAGCCAAATGTTTCTAGTTCCTGGTCTTCACTCCCTGGGATCTGCCATCACTCCCTGGGATCTGCCATCACTCCCTGGGATCTGCCATCACTCCCTGGGATTAAAGGCTCACTTCTTGGGATTAAAGGCATGTGTCACCATGCCTGGCTGTTTCCAATGTGACCTTGAACTCACAGAGATCCAGAGGGATTTCTGCCTCTGGAATGCTAGGATTAAAGGCATGTGCTACCACTGCCTAACCTCTGTGTTTAATATTGTGGCTGTTCTGTCTCTGACCCCAGATAAGTTTATTAGCGTGCACAATATTTCGGGGAACACAATACCACCACAAGAACTAGCTAAGCGGGAGCCTGAGGGAGTCAACAAGTAGGTTGACTTCCAGGTTCCTACCTTGACCTCCCTTAGTGGAGGACTGCGGCCCAGAAGCGTAAGCTGAAACAAATCTTTTCCTCCCCTAAGTTGTTTTTGATCATGTGTCTGTCACAGCAACACAAAGAAATTAGAACAGAGCCTAGCAGGAAATGTCACCTAACCTTGCACTCCTCTGTAACAATATGAAGGTGCACAGTGTGCCACGCAGGCTTTGCGTGTTTAACATTACTAGTCATTTCCTCCATCAGAAGATGTATTCTGAAAAAACAAGATCAGAAAATGGGACAAAAATGAAAGCTCTTTGTATGGTTTTTCTCTATGGCAGTGGTTCTCAACCTTCCTAATGCTTCGACCCTTTAATATAGTTCCTCATGGTGTGGTGACCCCCAACCATAAAATTGTTTCCATTGCTACTTTATAACTACCATTCTGCTACTGTTACAAATCGTCGTGTAAATATCTGATATGCAGGATATCTGATATAGGATCCCTGTGGAGGTCATGACCCATGGGTTGAGAACCACTTTCTTGAGACACATCTTTCTATGGCTGCATCTGTCTACCCCCTTATAGATTAGAAGCAATGATGTGTTCTAATGACCTCATCATGTCATAGGACTGAAACAGACAAGTGCCCTGTGTCAACACAGGACAGGAGGAGGATGGCTGTCATTGGCAGACACTCTCCTCATGCCCCGCCCCAAATACCAATGCCTCTGCCTGCAGGAAGCCAGGGCATTCCTACTAAGCAGCTAGTGAGTGGTTGCAAATGCGCACTCCTCATTGCTGGTGCCAACCCACAGCCCTGTCTCCTCGCCACCTCCCATTCTCTCCAAAGACCCCCTCGACAGTTTCTGCAAAATTCATGGGCTCCCTACTGTGCACCTCAGAATAAGGAACAAAATGAGTGGTTTCTAGACTTTGGGGGCTTGTGCTGCAGTTGATAAGTCAATAATCTCATGCCCACAGTTGGCTCTATCTTGTTGTGTTATCATTTAATCCCTTCTCATTGTGACTTTCACGCTGAGATTTTTAGGATTTCAAGGGGAAAATCCAAGCTGTTTGCATATCCTCCATAGGCGACAGGGAGCTTCCTTTCCCTGTAAGTAGTAAGGATCTAATAACATGTCAGACCTCAGGGATAAAATGATGAATAAAACAAGTTGATTTTCCCTTGTAAAACTAGATATTTTTTTTTTACATACAGTGGGAAATTTGAAATGTTACACGTTCATAATGAAACAGGGGGGGGGGGGGGAAGCCCTAAAATATGGGATGAGCGAGCTCTAGAGGAAAGAGTAAATGGGCTCTGGTCCCACAGGAAGAATGAGAAGTGTTTGGAAAGGAAACAACTCAGAGCTGAGCCCTGGAGATGAGTTGGGAGAAGTGAAGCCATGTTGAGACAATGATAAACAAAGCAGGGAATGGTACTCCCGTTTTAAAGAAGCATTGAACAGGCTGTGGAGACAGCTCAGTTGTTAAAGCGCTTGCTTGCCATACAAGAATGACGATCTGAGTTCAAGCACCTGGACCCACATTATAAAGCCAAGTGCAGGCTGGGAAATGGCTCGGTGGATAAAGTACACCTTATACAAGAGAGAAGACCTGAGTTTGAATCTCCAGAGCCCACACACAGCTAAACACAGTAGTGTGAGAGTCTATAATCCCAGAATTCCCACAGCAGGAAGGGAGGTGGAGACTGGACACTCCCCAGAATGTCATGGGCCAGCTAGCCTGGTGTCTGCAGTGGCAAGCAAGTCTTTGTCATCACCTTCTACTTTGAGAGAAAAACTGGAGGCTTGTCCTCTGACCTCCACACCTGCTCTGTGACACATGTGCACATAGACATGCTCATATATTTATACATACACACACACACACACACACACACACACACACACACACACACCAAGCACCAGCTGGAACAAATGGCTCCATGGGTAAAGCACCTGCTTCACAAGCCTGAGGACCTAAATTCAGGTCCCAACACCCACATAAAAAGCTGATATGATGGAATTTACCTGTAACCCTAGCACTGGGCACAAAGACAGGCAGACCCTGTCTGCTAGCCTGGCTGAAACAGTGAGCTCTAGATTCTGCCAGCCTCAGATAGATAGATAGATAGATAGATAGATAGATAGATAGATAGATGATAGATGGATGGATGGATGGATGGATGGATGGATAGATAGACAGATAGATAGACAGATAGGGCTAAGAAGTGATTAAGAAAGACATCCAAACTTTTAGCCTCTGACCTCTACATACACCCTCACAAGTAAGTACACACACACACACACACACACACACACACACACACACACACACTCAGCTAGGCAGAGTAGGCAGACACCTATAATCCACTCACTGAGGAGACAGACAGATGGATCCCTGAGGCTTGTTGGCCAGCTAGTCTAGACAAGCTGGTGAGTTCCAGATTCAATGTCTCAGAAAAAAAAAAAGGTAGAAAATGATTGAAAAGGTAGAAAATGATTGAAGAAGATGCCCAATGCTGGGCTCTGGCCTTTACACTCATGTATCTGTAATGCATGCACACATACACACATGCACATGCACACACACACATACACATGGGGAGAATATACAGCATAAAAATATATTTTTGCAAGCAGCTTTCTGCCCTACTCAGATGGAAGTAACAATAGCTGCAGAGTAGACCATCTATAGTTAGCAATCCTGGATCCTTAAGCACTGAGCCCTAAGAACTGGCCTGACAAATGTAGACCATCTATAGTTAGCAATCCTGGATCCTCGAGCACTGAACCCTATGGACTGGCCTGACAAACTCGGAGCTTACAGCTCCAAGTCTGGAGAGCTAAAAGTGCAGGACTTTAAGTCTTAGAAGCCACAGGGTTGTACAGATCTAGACAGTTAGCACAAGGGCTTGCCAGTGTGAGATGTGAGGGCCAGAACCCCCTCAGTTAGCAGCCAGGGTCATCTCCAGCCCAAAGCAGCAGCTAGCAATAGCAGCAGCCGGCAGCTGCAGGCTGTATCTGCTGGCACCGTCCCTCACTGTCTCTGTTGTCCATCCTGTCTGCCCTGGCCACTCTGGAACTCGGAAGCCACCCTCACACCACTACAGCTGCTACAGCCCTCACCAGCCAGCAGCTGCTGCTTGTGTTTGTTAACAGCTCAGCCCCCTCCACTTATAATAAAAATCTCGATCAGGCAAAGAAAAGGGCACTCAAGAAGTATCTATTTTTTGGACCGAATGCTGTGATATGGAAGCATGGCAGTAGATTGTCTCCTGACTGACCCAAAGTGAGAGATAAACAGTCTGTTCATGTGACCATAAGAGGACATGTGAGGAACTGCATCAGTCAAGGCACAGCACTTCACGAAAATGAAGCTCTGTGTTTGCATAGATCATAGGACATCCGCTGGACCACTGGGGAAGTGCTGATCCTCTGGCCTGGGTGAAAATGGCTTGCTACATGCATTGTGTCTTATTAACAGGGAAAGGTCCTGCATAGGTAGTTAGATGCAGTCATGGCTGAAAAGATGCCTCCTGGAGCCCAAGCTGTGCTTTGGAGAAGGCAGCTTTGGTTGTAGTACAGCTTCCTCAAGGCATCCCCAGAGTGACCAAAGTTGTCCAGCTGCTACAAGGACAATTTAGCCATTACAGAGTTGAGCTGCTTGACCGACAGTCCTCTACTCAAGGCTTCTAGGCAAGTGAAAAAACTGTGCCCATGAAATGACAACTCATGGAGGTTTAACGCATTCACAGAAAACATTAAAACAATGTTTAGAGGGATCTACTGGGCCAACAGAGAGCTAGTGATTCTAATAGCATTTAATATCATTTACTCATACTTAACAGTGCTGAGCTATTCCTGTGTCCCAGGGAAAGAAAGGTCTTTCCATCGTTTTGAAGGTTCATGGTGATGTCAAGAAACCTAGGCATAAACCAAGCCCTGGGAAGAATGATGAGGGACACGGACTGACAGACATATGCCAACCTCCCCACAGAAGGAGCTCCTCACACGACACTGTTGTGAAAAACAGCTAAAGGGCACATAAAGTCACTGTTTACTAAGTCTTTGTAAGACTGTTCGATTTAGGACATCATTACTTCAAACTGTGACTGTCCGCAGTTAATCTTTTAAACTTGAGCAGAATTCTCAAACATCGAGTAAAGAGATATATTTATGTTGTAATTTGAACACAGAGGATGCCTTCAAATGGAGTCAAGGTGCCTGCCTTCAGAACATGGCCTCGCTCGGTGCCGGCGTTAATCCCACTGACCAAGGAGAAATGCCACCGACCACAAATTATGAGCAAATCAGAGCAAGCTTTGTTCTGTGCCCAGCAGAGCCAGTCCAGTTCTACCTCCCCTTATGATGGGGTTCAAGAGAACAGTGCTGAGCCAATTTTCCATTTCCTCTGTACAGGACAAAACTACTAGGTGGGGGAGGGGAGATTGTGCAAGCAAGTGTGGTTACAGCAGTGAGCACCAGGAGGACACAAAGCAGTTCAGGAAGTCTTCCTGGAACATCTGAAACAAAGAGAGCAACTTGTGGTTACAGAGTGGGGTTCAGCCCAATTCCAAGAAACAGAGACTTAAGTCAACAGAAACTTACTTAGCTAGAGTCTCAAAATGGCTCCTGATAAAATGGAGTCAGGCTTGTTTCTTACTGGATTCAAGCCTCCCTAGTCCTCTGAAGTCAAGACCTTAAAGTGCACTCGCTAGGCTCCTCACAGGAAATCAAGGTCCATTTCAGCCCCCACTCCTTATCAGTTCCACCTACATCCTTCCTCATAGCCTCCATGTGGCTAATCACAATTCCACAACACTCACTGACATTCCATCTGCCCTGGGAAGGCCTCTCTCCTTCGAAGGTAAAGTAGGGTAAGATTGGTGCCTGTTCTGCTAGACACCCTACTACACCAAGCCACCAAGACGGACGGAAGTTCAGCAACCTGAGAGCCTATCTTCTGATTGAAAGTCTCCAATTCCTCATGGCTCCAACAGCCTCAGTGTTCCCCCACATCTTAACCTCATTGTCCTGGAATCAAGACTTTGCTTTGTGTCTAGTCTTGTTGGTCTCATGCTGAATCATTAGCATAGATAATAACACCATACCCTCTACCTGTGTCCTGACCTATCCACTCAGGACTTGGTGTAGTGTGTGCAGTTGGGCCCTCCCTTGACACTAACTGCCCCACCATTGCAGTCCCAGAACCTACACACTCTTCTTTGGGTCCCAGCCAAAGCTTAGGCTCATGTTTTTTCCCAATATCGTTCAGTAAGCAGCCAGTGACAGTGACTCCAACACACTACAGAGCCTCATCCTGGCCAGCTCTCTCCCATTATGTGCTCTGTCTGTCTTCTCCCATGACAGAATGCCCATAACACTCTGCTCTGACCTTTCTTCCACCTTCCCCGCCTCTGTCTCTCACTCCTGGAACAAGCGCAGGAAACTTAGCCAGGCAAGACAGCCCACTCTTGTCCTCTGAGGCATAGAAACCTCTACCTGGCAGCTTCGCTCTATACGGCTAGCTTCTTCCATGTGCCTCCCTTCTCCTTCCTAGCCACCTCCAGGGTGCTCTCAGACTTGGCAACTGCTACTGAATCTGCTTGGTGTGCCACCTCCATGATGTCTTCATGCCTCACTCCTGACCCCAAGGTCTCATCACTGAGGTCTTTCTGGTGCCTCCTGCCTTATGTTCCCTGTATCTCTGACCATCCACTGGCTGCTCACGCTTCAGTGAGGCTCTGAAGACAGCTTCTCTGTTCTCTGCCTCACCCTGGCATGTAGAGATGGCTGCTTCTTGATACCAGGAGTTCACTCAATGCCACATAGATACCCATGGGTGTGCTTGCCCCTGCTTTCCCAACCAATGTGCACAGCAACCAGTTGGTGAGCTTCTGCACCTGTTGACTATAGTAGAGAATTAGAGAATGCTTCTGCACCTGTTGACTATGGTAGAGAATTAGAGAATGCTTCTGCACCTGTTGACTACAGTAGAGAATTAGAGAATGCTTCTGCACCTGTTGACTATGGTAGAGAATTAGAGAATGTTTCTGCACCTGTTGACTATGAAAGAGAATTAGAGAATGCTTCTGCACCTGTTGACTATGAAAGAGAATTAGAGAATGCTTCTGCACCTGTTGACCATGGTAGAGAATTAGAGAATGCTTCTGCACCTGTTGACTATGGTAGAGAATTAGAGAATGCTTCTGCACCTGTTGACTATGAAAGAGAATTAGAGAATGCTTCTGCACCTGTTGACTATGAAAGAGAATTAGAGAATGCTTCTGTACCTGTTGACCACGGTAGAGAATTAGAGAATGCTTGTGCACCTGTTGACTACGGTAGAGAATTAGAGAATGCTTCTGCACCTGTTGACTATGGTAGAGAATTAGAGAATGCTTGTGCACCTGTTGACTACAGTAGAGAATTAGAGAATGCTTATGCATGTTCTCTTGGGAGGGTCTCTCTTCCCATCTCTCTCTCTCTGTTATTTGCTTTGTTTTAGCTGCTGTCATGTTTCTGGCATATTCTGTTTTGACCCATGTCGGATACATACTTTGAAAATACTTTCCCGCTCTCTGGGTTGTTCACTCTTCTGAGCGTGTTCTCCTGCAGAAGTATCTCACACATAATACCATTTCCACCTCTGTCTTTGTTGCCTGTGCTTTAGGACTCATTAGAACACTGTTTCTGGAGCCAGATGGTCCCAGGGCCTCTCCACATGCTCTCTTAATAGTTTTATCGTTTCAGATTTCACATTTAAGTCTTCAACACTTTTGGAGTTAATTTTTTCTTTTCTGTAATAGGAGCTGGGTGTTCAGGTCTCATTTTTCAACACGTAGTTATCCTGCTTTCCCAGCACTGCTTATTAAGGAGAATCTTTTTGTCTACACATATGCTCTTACTGTCTTTGTCAAAACCCTTTGGTTGTGAGTCACTGATTTATTATCTCCATGTTCTCTGTTTTGTCCAGTGAGTCTAAACAAAATGAGATGTGATATCATGCAGGTAAGAATGGCTTAAACCAGAAGGACAGAAGAACAAGTGTTGGTAGGAAAGTGGGAAACAAGGAACTCTCATATTTTGTTGGTAGAAACATAAGTTAGTGCATCATTATCATCATGGAAAATCAATGGTTTCTCAAAAACAAGAAAACAGAACTACCATGTGATCCATCAATTACACTTTTATATACAGAATCCGACACCCTCTTCTGGACTCCTCAGGTACCAGCACACATGTGTGCACAAACCTACACATAGACACATGTGCAAATATAATTAATATGTTTACATAATAAATAAACGTAATATGTGTGTAAACATAATTAAAAGTAAAATAAATCTACTTATAAAATCCATAAAAGTACAAAACTATATCTGAAGTGAGGAATTCTATGTCATATAAATCAAAAGAGATGCAGGACAGAACTTCGCATGTTCTCACAATAAAAACAATAAATGCTTTAGAGGATTAATAAGCTAAACACCCTGAGTAGACTGTAAACAAACTAACCTCTCAGTTAAGGACAACATGTTTTGGGTGGTCCACATACAACCCATAATCCCAGCCTAGAGAAGCTGAGCCAGGAGACTCACCCTAAACGACATAGTGAATTCTTGTCCTATCTGAGCTTTATAAGCAGGTCTAGGTCTTTAAACACTGTTTTGAGAATATTTCTTTAATGAGAAGGTTGGCTAACAGGAAGTACATGATGCTGACAGTGTACACAGATTCCAGTTATCTAAACTCTTATTTTGTAGGACGCTGAATCTCATAAATAATTAGTCAGTAGAATGGCAATTTGTTAAGTAGGCAAAATAAAAGCAAAATTAACTAATTATAGTGTTACTATAGTAATTAAGGAACAGAAATTAGAATATCCTAAAGCAGACAGTAAGAGTGGGTCTGAAGATGAGCATATTTGGTCATATTTTGGAAGTCAAATTGACAGGATTTAACAATTAGTTGGTTGTGGAAAATCATAGGTAAGAATCAGAGACCCAATGTTTGGCTGAGATATTAGTTAAACAACTGTGTCATCCCTAACATTTTTGACTATTAGTGAAAATGGCATGTGGAGCACTTTGCCATTCCTGCTCGGTTTTCACCGTCACATTCGAAGCTCCTCACTCTTTCCAATCTGTGCTTGAAACAAAGCATCGAAACTACTTCACCCTTGTTTTCCCCCACAAGTTCACACTTACTTCCTCACCATCCACTTTGAGCCCATCCCATCACAGTGGGGTCGCAGCTTCTAACACTGCCCTGAAACTGTATCAGAGTGAGTAATGCCGTGGGTGTACCCTAGGGTCTGCGGGTTTAGCAGCTGGAAGCCATTTATTATTAGCTGCTCCAGTCCTGAAAGAAACTGTTTCTTTTATGGATTCTCATTTTGTTCTTTCTCTGTCATAGTAACTTAGAGCATCAAAGGATTAAAACTCTAAGCTTGAAGTCATTATGTGGGCAAAACTCCAGTGTGTGTGTGTGTGTGTGTGTGTGTGTGTGTGTGTGTGTGTGTGCTCAGAAAGGACAATGGCACCGGGTGATGTAGCTAGAGTTTTCCTGCCTGGCCCACAGTCAGGACAAATCTTTCTCACCTGCCAGCCCCACAGCCGCTCAAACCCGACCAAGTAAACACAGAGGCTTATATTGGTTACAAACTGTATGGCCGTGGCAGGCTTCTTGCTAACTGTTCTTACAGCTTAAATTAATCCATTTCCATTAATCTATACCTTGCCACATGGCTCGTGGCTTACCAGCATCTTCACATGCTGTCTCTCATCGTGGCGGCTGGCAGTGTCTCTCTGACTCAGCCTTCCACTTCCCAGCTTTATTCTCCTCCTTGCCCCGCCTATACTTCCTGCCTAGCCAACGGCCAATCAGTGTTTTATTGATTAATCAGCAACACATTTGCCATACATCCCACAGCAGGGTGATATGCCTGGAATATGGTTAACATATTCAGAGTGTAGTTGCCTATTAACTACTGGAAGGGTTCATATTGAGAGAATACACAGTGCAGACATGGCCCATATGGAGCCCTGAGACAGACCAACTCTTGAAGGGTCTCATTATACAGAAGAAACAGGAGAAGAAAACAGAAAAGGAATGGCCATTGAAGTGGAAGAGCAAGGAACACAAAGCCAGAGGACTTGGAGATCCCTGTTGAGCACTGGAGGCCTGCAGCATTCCTGGAGAGACACCAGTCACAAGCCCATGTTGGAAGGCCAAAGAAGCTGCTCTGGGGCAAGAAAGGATGAAGGCAGCAGGAAGCCACTAACAGGGCAGATGAAGTTGCCAGTGCAACATGAAGCAAAGTCTTTACTTCCTCAGAGTTCCTTTTATCTGAGATGCCATTGGAAGGTTCTGTCCGTATATATAGTAAGTGTGTGATGGGGGGAGGGAGGTGTCTCCAGTTAATTAAACTGATTGAGAAATCCCTCACAGATGTGTCCAATGCCTGGTCTGTTCACAGAACATCAGTTCACAGATAGAAACTGAGATAAAAATCGAGTCTAGAGTTCCTGGTAGGAGAGAAGAGAGGGACGGTCCACATCCTCTATCAGTGTGGAGATGGGATAGAAGAAGCTGAAGTGGGCAGGAGGATTTTCTCTTTCCTCTCTCATTATTACCATATTATTCCCTTTCATCAGCAAGGAGACCGTGTGTGTGTGTGTGTGTGTGTGTGTGTGTGTGTGTGTGTATAACACATAATATATGTATATATATATAATTCAATGTCTCCTCCCCTCAAAAATGTCACCCAAGACTTGTTTTCCATTCCAAGTTTCTTGTGGGTTGAAGCCTTTGGAACACACACAGGACACACAAATATGTTCCTAGGGGTGACCTGCCCCCCCCAGGAAGAACAAGGGCCCTGTGTTCAGTGAGGAGCATGCACCTGAAGCATGGAGGGGTGGGGGGTGATCTTAGGAAGTGACAGGTGACAGTTGCTGGTGACAGGTCCCCACCTCAGTGCACAAAAAGCCTCTCTCAGCACACACCCAGCATTGCACTCTGGTATTTATGTCTGTGTTTCATATTTACATACCTGTTTCCTCCAATGGGCCCTGACCTTTCTAGGACTGTAAATCAAGATTTTACTGTCTTTTCAACCTAATAAAATGTCCCTGGATAAGAAGTAGTTAGCATTTATTATATGTTTACTCTGTGCCATATGTGTGACAACTTTATTTTAGGTTTGGGGTCAGAGTTGTCCCCTCATGCTGGAGATTCTGCTCTAAAGCCTGAGGAGCAGAACAGACATCCAAAGACACCCCAACAGACAGCCAGAGTTCTTACTTTCCCTAGGTCTGTCTGCCCAATGCCAGATGTGCCGGCCAACAGCTGTGCCATCTGGTCTACTTGTTAAGTGTGGATAATTGGGAGACCTGCCACAAAGATGAACAGCTCCCATAATTCCTTGTTTTTCCAGAAGACAGAATGGGAACGGTGAGCAGAAATGAGAGCGAAGCAACTTTAAATGCCAAACACAGCAGTTAGTTACAACAGTTCTTACGTGCTCCATGTGCATGCATGCGTGCGTGTGTGTGTGTGTGTGTGTGTGTGTGTGTGTGTGTATGTGTGTGCATATGTGCGCATGCCATGTGTGAACATGGGCACATGCATATTCAAACACTCATGTGGAGTTCAGAGGACAACAACCTTGGGTGTTGGTCTTCATTTTGTTCTTATTTGAATCTGGGTCTTGTTGCTTTTTCTCTACAGTTTTCACCAAACTAACCAGCCCACAAGCTTCCAAAGCTTCTCCAATCTCCGCCATCCATCTTCCTATAGGAGCTCTGGGCTTGCAGATACTCCCACTACCCATATGGCTTTTATGTGTGTTTGAGGATTTGAATTCAGGTTCTTAGGTTTATCAGGGTAACATTTTTACACACCACGCTTCTCCCCAAATGTTTTCACCTGCTTGTAGTTGGCTGGTACTTTCAATTCCTTCTAAAGCTTCATTGTTCCAATACATCAGCTTCCTTGTCTCCATCCTCCACATGTACTCTGGTCAGAATTTACGTTCTAGGTATGTTCCACCCAGCCCAGGGAGCATGGGAGATTACCCTCATTTAGTTCTCCAGTACAATGGGCCAGAGATGTGTGTAGATTAAATAGCAACAGGACACATGTTACTTAAGGCACAACAGCAAGCTAGGAAAAACACTCTCACAATGCTCTCTCTGGTCTACCAAATACATTCCTCCGATTTATGCTATAGCCACATAGGTATATAACATGTTCTCCATGTGTGAAAGAAACTATCACAAAGAAAGTAAATGTATTAACTAACTCTTGCTTTTGGCCTTCTCATATCCTAGCATCTGTGAGTTGAAATAGTTGAGGCTTTCTTCTGACCTTTTGAATAATCTGACTTTTAAATCCATGATTCTGATGGGAGTCTGAGTGTGTGTTTACTCTGAGAGCTTTCCAGTGTAACTCATAATGCAGATTGCTAACGAGCACAATAAAAACAGGAGCCATATAGGTGAGGGGAATGTTCCAAACCATAATTGCAAGCTGCAGTCACTCATTTATTTTGCATTTTCCCCATATAGTGTTTAATTAAAGTAGCCTCAGTTATTAGGGAAGAAAAATGCCCTAATTATACAATCTCCCAAACAATTTAGTCAAATATGGCAGCCCAAGGATCTCATATTAATGAAAATGCTTGGCAGCCATGGAGTCTCTCAGGCCTCGGTAGCATTGCATTGAGGCTCAGGAGGAAATCGCTCCCAGAGAAGCCCGGAGGCTGTCATTGCCATCCTTAGTCTTCCTTCCACGTACTTGTCTCCCTCTACCTGAGTGAAGAATTTCAAGCGTTGTGGTGTACTGAATTTGCTCAGTTCTGCAACTTGAAAATGCATATCTTCCCATCACTTAGCTGGGTTGGTGGTAACTCATAATGTTGCTGGAATGATGGATTCTGTTCTGACCCATACAGGGCTCACTGGAGGGCAAGTAGGCTGGGCTGGCCATAAGACTGCTTGGCCAGTGCTGGGAATGGGTAGAACACTGCAAAGCCCACCTGTTTTGAGCATCCGTTTCCCAGAGACTGACATCTAGACACCTAATGCCGTAAAATAAGCTGACACATGCCCCCGAGTTTGTCTTGATCACTTCCATTTTATTTTATAATGTTTAATTCTACCAAGTGTGTTCAAATGGTCTCTGGAAATAATGGGATGGGGAAAAATAACTAACAGCATAAGTGGCTATGGGATCACTCGGGGGAGGAGGGGGCGGGGTCTGTCTTCACAACGTGTCTTGCCTTTACATGGAGGGATTGAGTGTAGACAATACAGACTGGCTTCCCAGGCTGCTTTATCAGGAACTGCCCATCAAGAGTGGCTCAGTTCAAAGCTTTGATGAAGCTGACAGCTTGAGCATCAATCACATCTACCCAATGGTCAGCCTGATGCAGGGTCCTTGAAGAATGGATTTCACAAGAGGGTATCATTGACCTCCCTTGTGTGTCCAGGATCCTTGAGGAAAAGGAATAGTGGAAAAGCATGTTGGAACTTCTGCCACCTCTCAATAGGATGTGTCAATCACAATGCGGGCTCAACCCGGGGCAGCTTTGATTTCTCACGTGGATGTAGGGGGTAAATGTGAAAGCAACTGATGACATTTTGCTTGTCTAATGGGCTGGACTGGAGGGTTTGGCCTGGCTTTATCCACAGCCCACAGCCTGGCTACAGAGTCCAACTGGGGGTTCAGCTGAGCTACCCACACAGAACCATGCTTCCCCAGTGCTGGGCCTCAACTCCTCACTCCCAGACAGAGGCTTAGCTTTGAGGTGGGAGCTCCAGTGAAGGAGACAAAAGATGACTTTGTAGATACCAGGGTGGGAACAGCTTTCCCTGCTGGCCAAAGTCATGCCCTACTCTGGATCCAAAGAAAGGGTAGGGCATGGCTACCACCCTAGCTATACACTGTCCATAAAACTGAGAATTGCAGCATCAGCCAAGAGACACACAAGCACCCAACCAGCCCAGATCCATTCCTGAGAGAGGGAGAAATTATAAGAATCCCAGAGAGCCCAGGATTGTAGAATCTGGCAGGGAAAAATAAAGCAGTGTGTCCACCATAAGATAGGAATACTTGGGAGTTAGGGGCCAGTCAGGATCAAAAGGGGCATGTGGGTCCCTGGGGCATTGAGGTCAGTGGGCTCTCAGCCAGCACCATTAGCAGTCCTCAGGCTATGGGTGACTTGCATCTGGGCAGGCACCAGAAGAGCTGGACAGGACAATACTGACTTTGCGCTTCTGACTCCTAGCTAATCAGATAGTTATAAAGCAAGAGTCTGGGAAGACACAGACAGCTCACTGATGTCCCTTGGGGAGTGAAAAGTCAACTTGACCTCACATACAGAGACTATGATAATTCCACACTCCACCTGTGGCTGCCAAGCAGACACTGTGGCTCTGTCCCAGGTGGCTCTGAGGACAACACTCACCATAAACAGTCACTAGGATACCTTGCTTAGAAAGATGAAAACATGCAGATCTTATACTGAACCCTGCTGGGGACATTCTAGACCAGCTGAGGTTGCCATGGTAGCAGGAAGGATATGGTGCTGCAGGGTGAGGTGTGTGAACCTGTGTGTCCTAGGACTCGGAAAGTATATGGACAAGTGTCAGGATCAAAGGGAAAATTATTGCCAAGTCCTAAGTCTGTTCTAACAGTGTGATTGTGAGGGTAATTATTCAGACCTACAATCATAGAATCATGTAAGTTGGAAAATTACAAAAATATTGACTTGGATTCTATATGGAAATACAAGAGTTTCTTACTATCTGCAAGCCCATTAATAATTTGTCATAATGATTATACAGGGAACCTTTTGTTTACGTAATAGAGCTAAGACTGGAACTATACACATGGTTGAACTAGTGGCTTTTTCAAGGACTCAGCCCTGTTCAACACCCAGACTATAGGCAGAGCCATTGGTAACAGAACTGCAAACATTACATCGTGTCCCAACCATAAAAGTCTATTTTTCAAATGTGCCATTTCAAAAATATCTCACAGGAGCATGAGGCACAGCAAAGCATGTCATTTTTGGTGAATTACGTCCTGGTGTACATCTCAAGACAGAATGCCTGAAAAATAAAGAAGGTAAATTTCCATTTAAAGGCTTTCTGAAAAGCTACATCTCACAGATGCACTTTTCCTATTGAAACAACTGTACCCATGCAAATGCTTTACCCCTTTGTAATGAACAAATGAAGGCTTAAAAAATCTGTTAAAATAGCTGATCATACTTCAACTCCACATTTCAATATCCCTGTGCCATGCAGGCAACGTTAATCAGAGCAGTAAGTGAATGGCAAATGCTGCTGGGGCTGAAACCTATTTTCCCAAGAGTTTAACATTTCAGTTCCATTGAGCCATCTGCTCCGCACTTCTCAAAGAGTAGAAGCTGAGTTCAGCCATTTAACCATTCATCTCCAACCTCACCTTCCATTCTCCCACAGCCCTGAACACATATGGTTGCGGGCTGATGTCACCAATCAGCTGCTACTCCTTTGCAGTAACAATTAAACCCGGGAAAGCAGTAGAGAGGTAGCCAGATTACCAAGAAGGTTTTGCAACCCAGGACCCTACTTGCCTAGAGCTACACACACTCCTTTCCCAGCATCCCTTGTGTAGTTAGCTTCTCACTGAACACATCCTAGAACTACAAGTGAGCCCATATCGTGTGAGCCCAGTTTTAGATGGCTGTAGGTGCAGTAAGGCAAAGTGTGTCCTCAGAATGGCATTTAAAGGAAACTCCTTTATTTACCATCTTATGCTTATGCATGACTGAAGATAGATGAGATAGGTAATGATGATGAAGAAGATAGAAGATAGATAGATAGATAGATAGATAGATAGATAGATAGATAGATAGATGATAAACAGATAGGTAATGGTGATGATGAAGACAGACAGACAGACAGATATCAAATTCTGGAGTGTATAACCCACACTTGCACAGAAGGTCTGAGTTTCAACCTGTCAGTCAAAACAAAAGACAGACCTACCATCCCCTAGCACCCAACTCCTCCTCCTTCAGGACTCACAGACTGAAGCTCCACAGAGGAAGACAGACTCCTGCAGCAATCTTGCTCCAGCACACTGCTCCCTGCAATGCCCCTGCCTTTACTTTTTCTGAGCAAAACGCCTTTCTATTTTGTTGTTTGTGTGAGTCTCTTCAATTCTTTGAGCAGCACGTCAAGAAGCTGATATTAAACAGGTCCAGACAACTACCAACAGAGTATGTCTGTGACGTCTAGGTGGAGTATCATAGACATGTTGGGAGTGAAATATGAAAGAGTTTCCAAATCGAATCATACTGCTGCAGAGGATCGCTCTAACCCAGCTTAGCCTCATGACTTAGGAATGAGGACTGCAGCTCAGTTGGTAGAGGGTTTGACTGACATACACAAGGCCCTTGGTTCAGGACCTGACATCACATAAACAAAGCGCATTGCTGCATCCTGTAATCCTAGTACTAGGGGACTAGAGGAGAAAGAATTAGCAGCTCAAGGCCATCCTTATCTACATAGAGAGTAAGAACACTGTGAGCAGAACCAACCACTTCCTTATTAGATTTAAGTCCCCCTCAATAAGATGGAACCCATACCTAGTATCACTGTTAGGCCATGAACCACAGACCTAGGGGAGAATCTGCTAATAGTCTCCTAAAAGAGACTTATGCTTGCAGTAGATGATGACTAGCATAGAGACCCACAACTGGTCAAGGGGCAGAGAATAATGGACTCTGGAATCCTCGATCCTAAATGGGCAGCTATATTGCATGTCCTCCTTTCAAGGCTCAAGAGTCATTGCAGACAGACTGTGAGAGCCAGAGGTAATGGGTGACTACAAGGAACACTATCCTTGGGACACAGCAGGGTTACTGAACCTGTGAACTCACAGCGTGTGACCATGTGCATAAGCTCCACGCAAGCTCAAACCAGACTAAACCCTGGCATGGAAAAGAGAAGCAGACCAGAAATCCCACCCCTAGCCCAAGAGCTGTTGGCAACTAGTAGCTTCTGGGAGAGGAGAGATCAGTTTTCTTAAAGAATGTAAGCACACATACATTGACTGTGCTCTGGTGGAAGGCCACACATCCAGGAATATAATAAATATAATATAATAAATATAATATAATATAATTATAATATAATATAATATAATGTAACATTACAGAATATAATAGGCAGCACAATTTGGACTTATTGGAGGGGAAAAAAGAACAGACACAAAGTTTGGTAGGTAGGAAAGAAGGGATGGGTCTGGGAGAAGTTGGAGCAGGGGGTGAATATGATCGAAATACATTGTACCAAATTCTCAAGAATAATAAAAATTTTAATGAGGTGAAGAGCAATTGAGGATGATACTCAACATTAATTTCTGGCCTCCATGCACCAGGTCACCCACCATACACCACATTTATACACACACACACACACACACACACACACACACACACACACACACACACCTTCTAATCTGCTTCATTCACTGCAGAACTCAGTGATCTGACAGAATGTATCTGATCTGAGCCACTGATCCACTGTCCAGTGTGACAGACAGGGCTGTGGTCTTGCTCTCAGGGAAGATGGTAAGGCATCTCCTCCACCATTTCCCACTGAATCCCACCTGGATTCTGCCAGAGTAGACTGATGATAGGTCCTCTGCTGTCTGTTGCCTGTAATAAGCTTATGGGTTCGTGGAATAATGTGGAAAAAAATTTAATGAAGTGAGAGTGTGATGAATTTTATTACAAGTACATTATGAGGCTACACAAACCTCCATTTCAAAATCTAAAATAATGTATGAGTCATAGGACACGGGGAAATCAAGCTAGTGCCAACCTGGAAGCTTTGTTCCTACTGGCTCACTTCCATGGTGCTGGAAGGTTCTATGCATGCTACCAGGAGAGAAAAGTCATCATCAGTCTTACGATGTGGGAACCCTGTGAGCTACAATAATAACCAGCCTGGAAAGATATGCCCACCAGTACAATAGCAGTAGGATCATACGGGAATAATCACTTTCTGATTGGATTTAAAGCCTGCTCTATAAAATGGACTCCACGCCTGATACTGTTAACTGGGCCAAAACCATGACCGATGACATCATAGGCTCTAGGGGACATCCTGCTATTTTTCTCTTTATACCATATGTTAGGGCATATCTCATCACAGAAGCATCTTTTGTCAGTAGATGGTAGTTAATACAACAATCAACAACTAGCTAACATTCAGCATGTAGGAGACAGTGGAGTGCTTGTATCTAAATGGGATCTCTATAGTGAACCCCAAACTGCAAGTCTAGGGTTCATTGTGAAAGAAGAGATGAAAAGATTGCAAAAGCCAGACAAAGGGAGTGGACATCTGTTGTAAGGAAGTATTTGCAAGATATGCAGTACAGTTACACGTATGGACTCATGACAGCTGTGATTGCATACACAAGACTTGCATAAATAAGGTCAGGGCAGCCACAGTCCCAGCGTGGATGAGGAAGAGGCTCATGAAGTCCTACCCCTGCCGAAGAAGCTATTGGCAATTGATGTCGCTGGAAGAGGGGAGTCAGTTTTCTTCAGGGATGCCAGCCCTGAAAGTCTACCCGTGCTCCAGTCACACAGTTCCATACCCACAGACGTACAGACAGCATAAAGTAGACTCGGGGGTATGAAATTTTCTGAGAGAGAGAGAGACAGAGAGACAGACAGAGAGAGCACATGATATTAGAAGGGAAGCATAAGAAACTAGAGAAATTGGTGGGGGTTGGGTGGATTAGATTAAATGCATTTTATGCATATATTAATAGTAAATAAAATAACAAGAAACTTTAAAATACAAAAAAAAAAAAAAAAAAAAAAAAAAAGGCTTGCAGGCCGAGGAATAAACTCTCCTCCAGGTAAGAAGGGTTTTTAAAAGTTAAGATGTGTAATATTAAAAAGACTGTATTCTCACACTACACACATGCATACAGACATAACACACACATGCATACTTTGCACATTCACACACATACATCATAGACACAGCTATCAAAGAACTGGCATATTGAATACATGCCCACACCTCTATGGGTACAGCAGGGCTTAAAGAGAGGATGATCTTATAGCATTAAGTCAAGCCAGGCATGAGCTGATCTTTCTGTTTCTCTACCTAGAAGAAATGCCACTTCTGTAATTTCTGAATTTGTATTCCCATCATTTTGGATATAAAGGTGAAGAGTGTCCTTAAAGGAATGCTTTAGATCTCATTAACAGTCATAAAAAGCCTGCATTCTTGACCCGAGTCCTTTCATATTTAGACTCCCTGAACCTCTAAGGCAGAAGAACAACCTAATTTAAAAGTGAAAGATGAGTCAACACTTAGCTCCTATGCAAATTAAGAACTGTGATCACCAGACACCACCTCCTCCCAACACTGTCATGGAGACTGTCAAAGAGTGAGCCCCCAGTAGCTCAAGACCAGTGCCTACACACACACACACACACACACACACACCACATCACCTCCTTTACACATGTCATTTATGCTACAAAATGGCAGTGGTGGCGCACGCCTTTAATCCTAGCACTTGGGAGGCAGAGCCAGGAGAATCTCTGTGAGTTCAAGGCCAGCCTGGGCTACAGAGTGAGTTCCAGGAAAGGCTCCAAAGCTTCACAGAGAAACCCTGTCTCAAAAAAAAAAAAAAAATTAAACTGTTAACTAAAATGCATACACCTTTTTAGTTAAAATAGTTATTTGAATTGAAAACAGTTTGGGTAGCTAGTTTGGGTAGCTTTGAATCATGGCTGAAGATAAAAGCCATCACAAGCATCATAGGTGCTAAACTCAACGATAACAATAAATGAAGATTATTGAGCAATTCTTCAGGAATCAAAGATGTTCAACAATTAGTAACCTTCATAAACAGTGTTGTTGTGTGATATTTGGTTTGTGTTCTGACAAGTAAGTCTTGCCTGGCAATCAGAGGGCAGAGCTAGCCACTAGTTAACCATAGAGACCAGGCAATGGTGGCACACACCTTTAATCCCACCACTTGGGAGGAGGAAGCAGGAAGATCAGGAGTTCATGACTACCCTGGGCTACATGACATTGAACCAGTTTAAAAGAGAAACAGAGCCAGGCAGTGGTAGCTCACACCTTTGATCCCAGCACTTGGGAGGCTCATGCCTTTGATCCCAGCACATGGGAGGCTCATACCTTTAATCCCAGAACTAGGGAGGTGGAGACAGGAATATAAGGTGGGTGGAGACAGGATCTGGGCCCCCATTCAGTCTGAGGATTTGTAGAGACAGGATGCCCTATTCAGTCTGAGATTTTACAGTGGTAAGAAGTCTCTGGTAGCTGGCTGCTCTGTTTCTCTGATCTTTCAGCTTTCACCCTCATATCTGACTCTGGGTTTGTATTGTTAAGACTAATTAAGATCATGCTTCACACTGTCTTAGGGTGAGTGCCCAGTCCAGAGAGAAGATGATATCTCCCTCTACAGTAAAAGAGTAGTGGAGACCACATCCACCAGGTGGCTCGCTGGATCGCCCCAGGCATGTCCACCCATCCAACTTGAACACCTCTTAGCAGGAAAACACAGGATTGGCAGAGGCAGTCATGTGGGTGGTATCTCTGTCTCCCTCTCCTCTCCCTTCTCTCCTCTCCCTCTTCCTTCATTTCCACTAGAAGCAAAGGACTGAGTGTGCACTATTGACTACTTTGCTTTCCAAAGAATGTATTAGCTGGTGTTGTGTTTATATCTAACCACTCGAGCACATTGTACAACAAGCTGCCGGTGTCTATGACTATATGCAGCGCACTCTGGCTTCCTGGAACCTCAGAAGTTTTGTTGAAGTAGGTGACAACTCTGTTCCTACAGAGCATGCCTTGTATCCACTGTGATTCCTCACCTACAGAACCTGGAAGGTGAAGCCACACAAGTCCCATCAGCATGAAGACTCCTGTGGAGGGAGCCAGAAGGTTTCCCCTGATAGGCAGTCAGCCAGATAAGCAGCATATTACATTTCAGTCTGAGCTTGACGAACTGAAATATGTCCGAGGCGAATGGAGGCCATGTATTACTGTTCCTGTCAGCGGAAAGCCAACTGTTTATGTTAGTCCCTGCCTAGTGAAGCAGAACAGTTCCTTCTAGAACAGTGATCACAGTGCCCAGGGCCATGTTCTCCCTGTAGGAAAGACCCACACCTACAGAGCAGCTGATGCAGCTGACATGGCCACTCCCTAAGACCTATCCATCCTTGCATGAATGGAGACAGCCTGGAATATAATAGAAGCCACCAGCTATCTGCTTGGCAGTTTCAGATGGTCACACTGAACCTATGTCCCACCCATATGTCCTACATTTGGTATGAGGTCCTCAAGATCATCTTCCAGGTGTCTCCTGCAATATCTTCCTCTTTCACCACCAGAAGAGGTAAATGCTGTGTCTCCAAATCTGCACCGGGATCCAGGAAAGCTCTGCAGTGCATGCTGAGACATAATGGGCTCCTGGAGCCAAACTCCAGAGAGCTCTATTGACCAGCTGACCCCATGGGAGTGATTGTAGAACTGTTCAAGCCACACAGAGAAAGCACTGTATATCTAAGCTCTCATTACCAGCTGGAAAATACAAATCATATGTTAGAGAATCCTTTTTATAACTTGTGATTTACAACAATTGGCTTTTAATATTTACAGATACAAATCAGTGGAACCAGTAAATTTTAACTTTGAATTTCTGCATATATTATCTTTCTGGATGTGTCAGCAGCAAAGCTAACTTAAAAAGAAAATATCATTCTGTCTCTGTCTCTGTCTCTCTCTCTGAGTTCCAGTGAGGGTCCAGGATATATACTGTAGCAG
This sequence comes from Peromyscus eremicus, assembly GCF_949786415.1. Classification (NCBI taxonomy): domain Eukaryota; kingdom Metazoa; phylum Chordata; class Mammalia; order Rodentia; family Cricetidae; genus Peromyscus; species Peromyscus eremicus. Next base: position 10,059,117 of record NC_081433.1, on the reverse strand, counting down.
AGATCAGGAGCCTCAAACTAAACACCTCGAAACAAAATTGCCGTGAACTCCTATACGTAAAGATGTATGGACAAAGGGGTATACTACATGTCTCACTGTATGCAGTTTCCTTGACGAGATTCTCCCTTTTTTCCTTTTTTAAACTTTTTTCCTTTTATCTTAAATCTTACTTTAAGGGGAAGTTGCAGGGGCAGAGAGCAGATACAAGGAAACAAGAGATGGGTGGGATCGGACGCATGTTGTGAAAGACACAAAGAATAATTTTTTAAAAAAGAAAGTTAAAAAACAGAGAAAAAAGAAAGAATGAAATGTCACAAAAATTGCCAATTAATTGTGTCTCAGGAAGACAATTCTGTTGCCAGTTAATCAAAAATGAAGAAATCAAGTTAAAAAAGAGAAAGTATCGGGTATAATTAATCAATTTGGTTGGTATTGGAATGATTACAATGAAGGAAATATGGTTCACAATTCACACTGACTTCTTGATTATGTTGAATAATTTTTGTTTTAGAATGAACAGAAGAGAGTGTGAGATAATATGCACTGTTAATATTAGAGGGATTGTTTATTTATTTATTTATATGGGTATTCTGCTTGCATATGTCTGTGTGAACTACCATATGGGCACTGGGAATCGAACCCAGATCCTCTGGTTAGAGATTTTAACAGTCAATTGTTTAAAACAATGTCAGCTTTGCTCTCTGAAACAACACTCTATACAAAGACAACACCCTATCTTGCACTGATTTGCATAATATCACTTATATGGAGGAAATATTGCTGCATTGTGTGGTGGTTTTTATTTTTGTTCTGAATTGTGGGTATTAATCAAGAAATGCATGTCATATGGATATCAGTTTTATGAAATAAATTTCTGCTGAGAAGCTGGAATGCACCCGAAATCCCTGGGGAAATAATGCTGGTGGTGTGTTCTGGAAGTTAATTTAAAATAGAAACTGATTTTGTTTGTCTATCCATTTTTATATTTCGAACTTGATGCTGAATAGGTTTGTATTTTCCAAGGATCCTAGTGCCGTGAGTCAGCTCCATGAGATGTCATCATATTGGCATTAGAGTATCCACAGACTGAGTTGCAATTGTGATGCTTAACTGGATCTCACTTGGCTTGTTCTGTGTGTTTCATTTGCCCAATTAATTATGTAACCAAAATTTTCTCCCTGAATTCTCACTGCAGAGCAAGGGGGAGGCACTTTATAAATAAGGTAAGAAAACGAACAGGTCATCCACATGAACCGTTGACACAATTTCCAGTATGCATTCTCATTTCTAAGTCCCATTTTTATGAAACTGTGCACAAAGGTCTAAAAAAAAGCATGCCTTTTTATTTAAATGAGACATATTTCAAAACATGCTTCCCTCTTATTATTCAGAAATACACTATTCTCCATTTGAGCTATTTTTTAGGTTTATGCATAAGGTATCATTGTCACCTTCTCATTCCTTCAATAAGCCTCTCTCCTATACACATGTGCAAATGTACAAGTGGACACATACATACTCAACTCAAAGAGACAGTGATGCTTCTATTCTCCACAGAATTAAGGAATATGGGAACATCATTTCATATTAGAAAATAACATTGGATATCTCCACTATAAAAGCCATCTACCCATATCACTCTAGCAGCCAGGGACATGGGGGTCACCATAGCACTCCCTTGAAGCTCCTGACTCCAGACAGTTTTATAAAAGTCCAAATGGAACTTTAAAGCAATTAATGCTTGGTCTTGTTTAATTCTACCACGTGTTGCTGCCCAGTAGATATTGTGATCTCATTACAACAGCCTAATAAAGAGCAGACTACATGGTCCTTTGGATCGTTTCTTTCTGGCTCCTGATTAGATAGAAATGTAAGGTTCTGGCTCTACTGTAATCTGGTAACTTACTCTAAAAATGGAAGGCTTTCTAGGTAGTGAAGAAATGGATTTGAATGAATCTGGCTTCTATCTTGTAAACAAGAAGTCCCAAGGACCTCAGGATCATGTGACATTGGACACTACTCTATATTCAGCCATGATGGAGCATGCAAGACAAGCAACCAGCAACAGACACCTATCCTAGACTTCTTTCCTGACACAAGAGATTCGGGAAAGCAGAGAGCAACACATACATCAAGGAAACCAGGAATCAGTCTTCCAAACCCCAAGTACACGTCTGCCTATGGGCTTCTGTAGGATGCTTGCTTGGCGTGGAGTGAGGCCAGTTCCATGGTGTCCATGTTCTGTCACAGCCACTCCCACATAGCCTTCATAAATAGCAGGAAGAAGGGAATTTATACTTTCAGATAGGCCTTGAGTTCTGTAAATTTTAGATCCCAGCCTCCTCACATGCTTTCTGTGGCCTGATGGTTTAATGCTCTGAAAAGCACATATTAATAGTTTCTCATTAAATACTTGGAGCAATACATGTACTGTGACAAACAAAATTGATGGAGAGCATACCATGTGTGAAACTGGTTCATATATTCAAACTCTTTTCTCTTAAAAATATGTATTTTTAAATCTCTACAATTCTTTCTCTCCTTCTTTATTTTCCTCACCTTTGCCCCAGTTTGTCTTGAATAATAAAAACAGAGTGCTGTACCTTCAATATTGATGTGATTTTGCTTATCAGTGTGGGAATAGAGCTGGGAAGAGGGTTAGGTTCAGCACACGCCTGTGGATCACTTTTGCATTGTGCCCTAAACTATAAAGGATGGTTTCAATATACTGCTAACATCAATAGAGAAGGTTCAAAAGGAATATTAATAAATTCTGAAATTGAAATGAATGTAAGAGATTCGCCCAGCAGCTGTAAAATACACGTTCTTATCAGCAGCCCATCAAATTATCTCTAAAGTAGATCTCATTTTAGGTCATAAAGCAAATATCAACAAATAGAAAAAAATTGAAGTTATTTCCCATACTTTACCAAGTCATAACAAAATAAAAATAGAAATCAGCAATAAGATTTACCATAGAACATGTGCAGGCATATAGAGTGTGGAAAAAATACTTCTTTTGGTGTGTATACATGATACTGAGTATTAATGGTGTAGTGGGGAGCATGTGTGTGCACATCCATGTAGAAGCCTGAAGTTTATGTCACAGATTTTTCCTCAATCATTCCTCACCTTTATGTATTTGAGAGAGGGTCTCTCAGTGAATCTGGAACTCATTAATTCAGTTAGACTGAGTGGCCAATGAGCTTCAGGGGCCCATCAATTTCCACATTTCCCTTTGTCTTAAAGGCTGAGGTTACAAGCATGTGTTCTGTGGTCCAAACTCACGTCTTGGTGCTTACACAGCAGATACTTTATCAACTGAGCCATCATGAGGAATATACTTTTGAATGACCAATAGATAACTGAAGAAGCCAGAGGAAGTTTCTAGAAGTCCTAGAATCAAAGGGAAAGGAAAACACCAACAGAGCATGTGGGACACAGCAAAGGCCATTCTAAGAAGACAGTTGAGAACTGTGAGAGCTTCATTAAAAATGACAGTTCTCGCCAGGCAGTGGTGGCGCACGCCTTTAATCCCAGCACTCAGGAGGCAGAGGCAGGCGGATCTCTGTGAGTTCGAGGCCAGCCTGGTCTACAAAGCGAGTTCCAGGAAAGGTGCAAAGCTACACAGAGAAACCCTGTCTTGAAAAACCAAAAAAAAAAAAAAAAAAAAAAAAAAAGAAAGAAAAGAAAAGAAAAAGAAACATGACAGTTCTCAGATACACTTCAAGGTCCTAGAGAACAAGATAATTTCAAGGATAATAAAGTGAAATAATAAATAGTGAGTTTATTTTGATTGAATGGAATCCAAGAAAACAAATGAATGCAACAAAGAGTTCTTTGAAAAGAAAAACATGATTGAAGAACTCTGAGCTGTTAATCAAAAGAAAAAGAAAAGAAAATTTGGTAAAATTACAGATAAAAAATGAATTATCAAATAATATATGAATCCTTATTTTGCCAACAAATTATAAAATCTAAAAGAAATGGACATATTTTACATATAAAACCATTAAAATACAACCAATAGGTATAAACAAACCTACATCTATCTATGCCAAGCAGAAATTATTGAAGTAGTAATAAAGGGTTTCCCAATAACACAAAGCCAAGGACCACATGGAATGACTGCCTGATGCTCAGACTTGAACAAACACCGATGCTTGTCAAGCTATTCTATGACACAGAAATTGAAGGAACACTTCCAAACAAGTCCAATAAAACCAATATTTCCCAGATATAAAGTTCAGATAAGAACACAGGTAGAAGAAATCTGTGACTGAATTTCTTTGATGACCATAGGTACAAAAAATCCTTAAGGGAAGATTGACAAGCAATGTTCAACAACACACACAGAAAGGTCATAGATCATGATCAAGCTGAGGACGCAACTTAGAACCTGGCACATAGCAAGCAAGTACTATACAATTGAATAACCACTGCTGCCTGCCTACCTACCCATGCACCCACCTATCCATCCACCCATCCATCCATCTATCTATCTATCTATCTATCTATCTATCTATCTATCCACCCATCCACCCATCTATCTGTCTATCTATCTATCCACCCATCCACCCATCCACCCATCCACCCATCTATCTATCTATCTATCTATCTATCTGTCTGTCTATCTATCTATCTATCTATCTATCTATCTATCTATCTATCTATCTCACAGGGTTTTGCTCTATAGTCCTCTTACTTTAGCCTCCCAACTAGTGAGGATTTCAGACATGCACCACCACACCCAGCCTAGGGCTTACTGATCCTCAGTGAAGAGGCTCTTGATTAAAAAAAAAAAAATTAAAAAAACCATATCTGCTCATGCAGCCTGACTAAGTGGGACTTGCTATGCACACGGGGTTCCTTGATGCATATTCATTTCTGATTAGAAATCTCAGCAAGGAATAGGAGCCACTTATCAAAAGCCATCAACATGCAGTTTCAGAAGGCACTGGACCCCAGCAGAGAATCTGACTGGCCATGGCTCTCTGTAGTCAAGGTAGCTCAGGACTGGAGTGAAAAGGCTGTCCCGGCAGTCCATGCTGTCCATCATCTGACCTAAAGGCAAAGCTAGGCCTCAGTGTCTTGGTTCTGGGTTCTGAAAGACAGACACCCCCCACAGGCCCCTTTCCCTGGATTCCTGACTTCATAAGCAACCACAGGTGTTTTGTTTATATTTTAATCATTTTTGTTCCTAAGCAAATAATTAACTATTAATCTTTTTTTTAACCAATTAAGCTTTGATTCTTCATTCCAAGAATTCTCATTAGAAGTAATGGTCTAGCCTGCTGGAATTTAATGTTGTGTTCTTTATTAAAATGCTTATTTTCAATGCCTTTGCGACAGTGTGACAGGGAGAGGAAATGGTTCCCATCAGATATAGGTGATTTGTTGCCCTGCCCCTGTGATCGCGGGTGTTATTCTAATATATTTTCTTATAAAACAGCATTTTTTCTGCACTTCACAAACTGGGAAGCATTACTGCATTTTATGAGAACCCTCAAGCTGTAGGCTATAAGGCAGTGTCTAAACCTGTTTTCCAGCTGTTCTTCTCCAAGTCCTGTTCAAACATAAGTGTTTGGAAGACATGTTAGACCAAAGCAACTTAATGTTTCTCTTCTCTGAAGATGACTTAACCCTGGGCAGGAAGGTGTGCTTCTAGGTTTTCCCATAGATGAGAAACCACAAGCCCCAGGCTTTGTCCTAGAATACCTAAGCCATACTGGGGCTGTTCCACACTTTGCAAATCTGGAGTCCTCTTCAAAGGGAAACTTTGGTGGAGACACCAATGTCATAAGAGTCCTGTCTAGAGCCACGTATGTCTAAACACATCATAAAAGGCCAGGCTTGCCACCACCACCTCCACAGAGAGAGAGGTCTCCAGCACTCAGAACTCCCTGGACAGACTGAAGACTGTGGATTGAATATGAAATCTTGGTTTTAGAGATGAGGAATATAAGTTCCAGACAGCTGTAGAGTGGCAGGCTCCAGCAGTACTAGAACCCTGCTCCTGATCACCCTCAGCTACAGCCATCCCTCCCATGGAGTTTCCATGGTGCAGACACTGTGAGCTGGGCACCAGGCCAGGTAGAGATTTACACGGGTATACCCATCACCAGTTATTAGTGCTGTCACTCCCCCACGACCACCCACCCTGTGGCCCAAAGTCTCCCTCTGTGATGAGGGAGCCCTGGATGAATGGCATCGTCCTCACCTGAGCCTGGTACCGTCTCCCCAGGGCTCCATCACTCAAAAGTCAGCTGTTACCCAAGGAAAGACCAAATGACGGAGTTCCTCCCAGAGTCACAGCCTCTTAGTCTCCCCGGGTCTCAGTAATAAGAGAGTTTCGTCATAATGACATTGGAGGAAGCAGTCATGTCTACTGCTCAGAACTCATTCTTCCCATCACCACAGTGAATTGTGGAAAGAAGCAATGCATGCCTGGAAGTATATCTGAAGTATAGAGTTAATTCCATGCTTCGAGAAGCTGAGGCAGGAGAATGGCCTGAGGCCATCCTGGGCTGAATAGTAAGTTCAATGCCAGCCAAAGCTACATGAAACTCCACCTCAAAACTAGAAATAAATAAGTAAATAAACTTTTTGTATCTTATTTTCCTGATATAATAAAGCCAATTATTTACCAACCAAATGATTCATGTTCACCACTATTAATATAAAAATCTAAAAAAAAACAGATTATAGAAGTCTAATTAAGTACCAATTTGTTAGATAATACCAAATAATAAGCCCTGGAAACATGCATACAAGTAACATTATACAGACTGAGCAGGTTATATTTAGGTATATACTGTTTTGTTGTGACTTCATTTTATTACTAAACACAGGCATACATCTTACTTATGATGTGGTAACCTGCTGCTTCAGAAAAGTTATTTTTAATATGACGCTGTCCTTCAGGCTGCTCCCTGCTCTGAGAGGGCCCTTCCAGGGTTCACAGTGAGAGATGGTGACTTACTCTCAACACTGTGAGGCTAAGTGACCTATAAGAGGCACACTACAGAAGGAGGTGACACAAAAGTCTTTGAAAGCAGTGAAAGACTCGGGGGTGCCGGGATCCACTTCCCATGAGCATGCCACCCTCCCACCACCAAACTATGAAACCTGGGTGTTTAATCCTCATATTTACATAGCAAGCAGCCCAGAGAGAACCGTGGCTTTTCTAAGAACTGAAGCAGGAAAAGTCATGGGGTCTAAGAAACAAGTCTTTTCAGAGATGGCTTTTGTCTCACCCGACCGCCCCCCTAACCCTGCTCAAAAAAAAAAAAAAAAAGAATCATTTTTCTAAAGAGAATTTATAATATAGAGTAATTGAAAGAACATGAGTTACTTTTCCTCTAAACATCTGATAACTTTTAGTATTGAAAAAGGCCAGCAGTTAACAATAATTATATCATGGCAGAAACAGTGATGGAGTTTCCCTTCAGGAAAGCAAACTTCTTTCAAACACAAAGACTAAGGGCTACAGCGGAGGGCCACACTAACTAAAGGAAGGTGAGCTGTGCTTCCCTCTCCTGAGCTCTCCACTCAACTTCCCATGAATTCTACACCCTGCTTAGTGACTTCCCAGCTTTGCTCAAGGTACTGAATAGATCTGGTCCATCTCTTGCTTGGCTTAAACACACACCCTTAGGAAGAATAACTCACAGAGATGTGGAATGCATAAACACACTCAGAACATTACGTGTTACATGGTTGGTCAGCCAACAGAAAAGCAAAATTACCATCCCTGTTTAAGGAGGAAGGAGCTGGAGGCCAAGCAACTTGCTTAAAGTCACGCAGGTCTCACACCTGGGGTCCAGCCAAAGAGAATTCAATTCCCAGTTGGTCAAACTCTACAACCAAACTCCTATAACCTGGAATTTATTCTTTACCATAACGGATGTAAGTCACTTGCTTTCTATAACTTAGGGTCAGTTTATTCACTGTCTCAGTCAACAATGAGCATCTATTGTAACTGCAGGAATCAGTACAGATGTTCTCAAAAATAAAAAACAAAAATAGAATTACTATATGAGCTGGCTATGCCACTCCTAGGTACAGGCTCAGAATTCTAAGTCAGTGTCTTAGCCTCTTTCCTACTGCTGTGATAAAAGACTCTGGCAAAGGAACTTATTCTAGTTCACAGTTCATAGTGTGCCTATTATGTCAGGGAAGTCGAGGCAGCAACCACTTAAAGCAGCTGGTCACATCAAATCCACATCAGAAAACAGAAAGCGAGGAAGGCAAGCTAGTACTCAGTCACTTTCTCCATTTAAACAATCCAAGACCCGCCACTCGGGGAATCATCCTACTCACAATTAATACAGTTCTTTCCAGATCAGTTAATAAAAAGATAATCTACCAAAGGCATCCCCAACTCCCAGGGGAGTCTAGACTGTCTAGTTGATCATGACCTACCACAGTCAGAATACCATAGATATACACTGTGCTCAGTGTGTCACGATTCGCTGCCACCAAGATATGGTATCAGCCCACATTGTCCTTCAACAAAAGAATGATGAAAATATGGTAAGTGTACACTGTGGGGTTCTACTCAGCCGTAAAAAAGAAGTATGTAATTATAACATCTGCCAAAGAAATAATGGATCCTGAACACATTATGTTAAGTGCAATGAGCCAGGCTCAATGCTACAGATAAATCTGAAATGTTGGCCCAATGGATCCTGCGTGTGAACACTTCATCCCAAGCCAGTGGCACTACTTTGAGAGCTGTGGAACCTATGAGGGAAGTGGGTGGATAGAGAACGTAACACCCATGCTTCTATCACTGGCCCTCTGCCAAGAGGTGAGAACCCCACCACAGACTTCCACGACTGCTCCATGTCGTCGGTACCTGATGCACTGAAGCCAGGACCAAAATGTCTACCTTGTGCTATTTCTGTTTGGTAATTAGTCACAGCAATGAAAACAATGACTAATGCACCTAGAGAGACAAATATAACACGTTCTCCTAAGCAATCTCAAATGCCGAATCCAGATTTATATACATGTGGGATATGGATATATATCTCAAAGTAGAGGGGGAAATGTTTAGGAAATGGAAGGAAGGCAGGTGGAAAGAGGAAGGAAGAGGGAAAGAGGAAGGAGAGGGGGGCAGGAAAGGTAACAGAAGAATGTGGTCAGAGTACATGATGTACTTGAATTAAAATGTCTTTACTAAACTTTGTGTAATGATGATTTTATTACTAATAATTTTATTTTAAAGAACGAGTACTTGGGTCCTTCTCACATTAGACACAAGGATTCAAAAGTGAGCGAGTATGTGTTTTGCCTTCCTGTGGTTCATCTTCTTAAACTTCTGTGTGTGTGTGTGTGTGTGTGTGTGTGTGTGAGAGAGAGAGAGAGAGAGAGAGAGAGAGAGAGAGAGAGAGAGAGAGAGAACTGACATGTGCATTTGTGCATTACCTTTTCAAAGGAAAGAAAATAATAAAAAAAATTTTTAAGTAAATTTTAAAAAGTTTTAAGGGGGTGGTGAGATGTTTCAGCAGGCAAAAGCATTTGCTCCACAAGCCTGAGGACCTGATAATAATCCCAGGAATCCATGGTAGAAGGAAAGAGTTGACTCCTGGAGGTTGTTCTCTCATCTCCACACTTATAACACATGACATTCTCATGCCAGTACACACACACACACATACACACACACACACACACACACACACACACACACACACATACATGCATACACAACATACATCAACATAATAAGACACACACAACAACCATCATAATAATAATCAGAATCATAATAAATAATTTTTAAAGAAATGAAAGGGTTGGAGAAAATAAAAGGAGAAAGAGAAAAACACGGTGTGCCCAGAGCTGATGCCAAGTCATCACAATTACTTAAAGATCAGCAAGTCAAAATGGTTTTTTGCAAGACTAATTACAAAGGACACTGGACAGTTAGGAAGTGACATGGTAGCCACATCGTTTCTTGCAGCCAGCCATTTGTGTCTTAAGCAAAGCATGCAAGCAGGGAGTGCTGGGTCTGTAGTGTGTACTCTCCTCTCTGTTAGCATGAAATGTCTTCTGCCAGCCCATCTTTAAAGCCACTAGTGACCTTAAAAATAGACCCAAATTCATCCACGATATTTTAACCAAGTGCCCCTTTCCCCTTGGTAAAGACAAGAGCAAACTGCTTCTTCTAGGCCTATTTAAATAGGGAGTAGCTTGAAGTAAACTCTTCAGGTGGCTTTTCTGCTTCATTCCCTGCTAATAATAAATTTTTTAAAGGAGAAGAAAGGAAAACACGACCTTGTTTACAAACATTTCTTAGTTCCCATCTAGCAATGTGTTTTAATTAATCCCTCCTGCTCCGGGCATTCTGCAGCTCAGCTCCATCTCCTGAGACTCCTGTTCTGAGCACTGCAGTTTCAAAGCAGGGAACATCCTTCTTCTGTTAATCTCTCTTTCAGCTAGTTCTCCACCTGCACTGTTTAGATAAATAACTTCAACTCGCGGAGGATGATTAACACGAATCAAAAACAACAGAGGAAGCGAATTACTTCCCACCTACAATGCAGCGTGATGGATCGCACGGAACTCCAGACAGACTGATTTACAGGTGCACAGCACCCGCCTCCGGATGCGATTGCTTCCATGCTGTGTGCAGGAACCCTGGACACTGACAAGGCATCTACTGGGGAAGAGCATCATTTAAGATGCAGTCTTCCCAGGATGGTCCATGGGGGCAGGTGAAGTGAATAAGCTGTGGGGAAATAGGCGCTACACGGGAAAACTTCATACTCCAGCAACTTATGTCTCTGGCCTCAGGTGAAGGCGCTGAACATCGTGGCTGCAGAAAGAGGGCCTGACCTGAAGGCTGATTCACACACCTCCTGGCAAAGTTTGCTAGATTTCTCTTCTGCCTAAACCACAACCTGTATGTGAGCAGCCACTGTGAATATTTAATATGACTTATGCTCCTCCCCTCTCCTGAAGACAGACCAAGCCACAGTTAGCTGGAGTTGGGATCAGCCTGCCTGAGCTATACCCTGAGGTGTGGATGTAGACTATGCCCTGTGGACTCACAGTCCACCTTTGTCCTCTCCCTTGGTTCGAGACGCTGCACACGGCCCAGGGAAAAGCCTCCCTCAAAAGCCTGAGTTCATCTTCTTCAACCCTGTTTGGCCCAGAGTGTAGTCAAAAGTTTTCCTATGTCCCACCTGGCCCATGGTCAGAACAAATCTCTCTCACCTGCAGGTTCTGCAGCCGCTGGAACCCAAATGAACACACATAGGCTAATATTATTTTTAAACTATGGCAGGATTCTTGTTATCTAGTTTTTATATCTTAAATTAACCCATTTCTATAAATCTATGCTTTGCCACGTGGCTTGTGGTTTACCAGTACTTTTACATCTTGCTTCTTCTGGTGGCAGCTAGCAGCATCTCCCCTGCTCTGTCTTCTTCCTCCCTCTGTTTGAATTTCCCACCTGCCTCTAAGCTGCCTTGCCATAGGCCAAACAGCTTTATCTATTAACCAAGCAGAACAACATATTTTCACAGCATACAGAAATATATTCCCCCATCACCAGAGCTTACCTAGTACCAACATATCCAAGGAAAGAGAGCTGTGTGTTCAGAGCTCACTGATTGCAATCTGGGCCTCTTGACAACAGCTAAGTGCTCTGTTGGCTTGGGGATCAGAAAAGACTTGTGTTCATTTCCTGAATGTTTCTTCATGGTTACCTTTAGCCCAATTACCTGAATGTTCAAATCCATGAGAGCAAATATCGTGCTCGCTGCTCTGTCCTTGGGGAGAGTTGTTAAATGCTTATTAAAGGAAGACAGGGCTGCTCTTTAAGAATTATTTTCAAAAGGCATCCTAAACATTCTGGTGGGCATGCAAGCAAGTGCAGCCACTATGGAAATCAGTATAGTGTTTCCTTAAAAAAGATGAAATTCTTGCCGGGCGGCAGTGGCGCATGCCTTTAATCCCAGCACTCGGGAGGCAGAGGCAGGCGGATCTTTGTGAGTTCGAGGCCAGCCTGATCTACAGATCCAGGAAAGGCGCAAAGCTACACAGAGAAACCCTGTCTCAAAAAAACCAAAAAAAGAAAAAAAAAAAGAAATTGTACTACCATATGACCCAGCTCTATACCACTTCTGCATATATACCCAAAAGATTCTAACTCAGAATACACCACAGAGATGCTTCACATCCACGTTTATCACTGGATTATTGTCAATAGTCAAGAAATGGAGCCAGCTTCGATGCCCATCACAAGTGAGTAATGAAGATAAATGTGGTACATATACACAGTGGCCTTTTATCTGGCAATAAAGTGGACAAAATCCTACCTTTTGTAGGAAAATGGAAAAGCAAAGTCAGAAAACAAGCATCACATATTTTCTCTCACATGTGAAATCTAGAAAGAAAAAAAAGACATGAAAAAAAGGAACTGTTTGGGTAGAGGAAGGAGGCAGAAGGAATAGTGAACAGGCTCAAATCCAGGCAGCATCCTGCCCTCTCAAGTCCATTCAGGAGCCTACCCTCAGTTCTCACTAACTGGCTCTATTTTGTCCACGATACTCTGTCACCCCCATTGCGTCCTAGAGGCCTACTGTTGAAAGACAATGCTCTCCATTAACAGCAGTTTTTCACATCATGGCCCTCCTCATAAGACTCCGCTGTGGTCTGTGTTCTGGGTATTCACGGGACTTTTTAAAAATAGACACTCACTATAACAATGAAATCTGGTGATATAATACAGACTGCATATACACACCCCATATGTTATGTGTTGAATGTACCACAATACAATAATAAATACACACATGTAATTTTACTAACTGGGAAGCCAGGCTAAAACAGAAACGGGAACCTCTTGTTTTCTGCCTCTGCTGGGTTTTCGTGGAGGTATGGCATAGCTCATTACCAACAGAGCACTTACGTGGTGTGCACAGAGTGACTGTTTTATAGGTTGTGAAAGCAAAGTCAGTTGCTTTAGAGCAACCTGCCACGGTTTTTATTTATTAAAATGCATTTCTATATAGAAATGTCAAAGCCAGGTAATTTTGACCCTAATTCACTCTACCTGAAAATGTTTCATTTTACAAGTCGCTATCAAGAATTCTGAGGAACACTGATTCCCCTGATCTCAAGCTAGCTGAAGGCAGATGACATCTGGGTCAGACAGAGCCTGCTCTCACTCTTCACAGGAGGGGCAGTATCCAGGATGTCAGCATCCTCCTGGCTCCTCAAGTTATGATTCCCACAGGACAATGCCAGAGGGCCAGTGTGTACCAGGACAATTGGGTCCATAGCCCCAAGCTCAAGTATTCCAAATATGTCATGATCACAAAAGGTTCATTAGCCTTGGCTATAGTGAGAGGCATGTTCTTCACTGTCCCTAAATTAAACCTATCCTACACAACAGAAGTAGGCTCTGTCTTTGTTCCTCATAGCTATTTCCAGTATCTGATGAAATAATTTAGAACAAAACGCTATCAATACATGACCTGCAGACATTCAAGAGGCCCACACAGAACTATATCCCAACAATTACAGTTCACAACGCAGTTTGAATGCCTAGTAAAAATAAAAATATTCATGTCTTAGGCAATATAATAAGCATTTTAAATACTAAATTCATCTACTCAATATTAAAATTATGGGATATAAATTGGCAGGTGCCAGGTAAGAAATGTCAATAGAGAAAAAAAATCGCTCTGGGCAAACCATCTGTCAGAGCCAAGCCAAAATGGAACAATTATCAGTATGCCTCCAAGGCCCATATCCCAGCACCCCTCCAAAGACAGGGAGGGGTGTGTAGAGCTGGCTCAGCGATTAAGAGAGCATCCTGCTGTTGCAAGGTATCTGAGTTTGGTTCCCAGTACCTATATCAGGCAGCCCACAACTGACAATAACTCCAGCTCAGAGGGATCTGTCACCTCTGACCTCTGAGGACACCTTCAGTCATGTATGCATGCCTGCACATGCACACAAACACACACAAATTTAGAATGAAAGTACACTGTAAAGATAACACCCTTGCACAAATGGGCCCTTAAGATAAAGGAGCTCATTAAATGCTATGTGAAAACCCATTCCATCCATACTGGACAGATAAAACAAGAACAGGCCAAGCCAGCTGTATAAGCCTGATCTTCTCAGAGAACATGAAGCTCTCTGATAAAGGGGTAATTTTATAGAAACCATTCAAGTGTGTCTCTCTGTCTATAACCCTCAAGAAACATTCCTAAATTGTTATCATCTGTACCAGGTGCCACTGAAGATGTCAGCACAAGATCCAATATCTTCCTTTCTAAACAAGCCTCTAAAATGTGGTCTTGCAAAGTCTGATGCACAGAAAATCCCAGGCCCCATGGGCGTGTCCTCACAGCCCTCCTCATGAGAGCTCTCATCCATCCCTTCATTCAGGATGACTTTTTTTCTTAGACAGGGTTTTACGTAGCCTAGGCTGGCCTCCAATGTACCATGTAGCTAACTTCTGAATGCCTTCCCACCACCTACTGCTGGTATTGCAGACATGCACCCATAACAGTAGTGCTGGGATCAAGCCCAGGCCTTCATACATGCTAAGCAAGAGCCCTACAAATTGAATTATATCCCCAGCCTCTCCACTTGACTGATACTTTATATAATGATCATCTCTCGGTGACACTTACATATATATATATATATATATATATATATATATATATATATATATATATATATACACACACACATACATACACAACATATTTTGATCATGTCCACCACCTTCTATCCTCTTTCTCCTTTCTTAAATGTCCTTCCTCTATTTTTCTGTCATGTTTATCTACATTCCACATATGAATGAATATATCTAATACTTGGCTTTCAGAGTCTGGTTTGTTTAACATAACATGGCGATCAAGTCTGTCCTTTTTCCTGAAGATGACATAATCATTCTTCCAGAAGGCTGCACAATCCTCCATTGAACATGTGTGTCCCACATGCTTCTTACCCCTCTACTTCAGGGGACACCTACACACACACCATGGCTGGCCTCTTAGAATAGTTCAGCAGTAATAATGGAAGTGGCAGAACTTCCAGTATGCTGACTTAGAGTCCTTGGGTACAGACCAAGGGGTGGGCAGCTAAGTCATGGGACTGCTCACTTCTAGTTGTCTGGAAGTCGGTTTGCATGATTAACTAGAATACATTCCTACAACACAGGAGTTCTCTCCTCCCTGAATCCTCACCAATACTTGTTGTTTTCTTGATGATAGCCCCCATTCTGACTAAGGTACCATTGGAAATCAATGGTTTTTATTTGTATTTTCCTGACGAAGATGTTCAACATTTAATTGTTGGCTATGTGCCCTTCTTCTCAGAAGAGTCCTCTGTTTCATTTGCCCATTTATTTGTTAGAGTACTCATTTCTCTGGTGTTAGTTTTGTTTTGTTTTTCTCTGGATATTCTGGATAGAAAGGCCATCAGAAGAACAAACACTGGACAAAGATTATCCCCCACCTTTAAGCTGTCTCTTCACTCTGGCAACTGTTTTGCTGTTGTTTTGTTTGCTATGCAAGAGTGTTTTGATTTTATACAATCCTGTTTCTCATTAATTTTTTTTAGAATCCTGTTTTTCAGTTCTTTTATTTCCTAAAAAAAAATCTTAGCCTCTGGCTAGGTCTTAGAGTGTCCCCTGTGTTTTCTAGAGTCATTCTGAAGTCTAGGGTTGCTATGTCAAGCTCGTTGGATAGGATGACGACTAGACATCTCATTCCATCTTCTGTATGTGGCTCTCCAGTTTCCAAACACCACTTGATGCAGAAGCTCCCTCTACTCCAGTGTATGTTCATGGCATCTCTGCTGAGAATCCAGTAGCTGCTGCTGCATGGGTTTTCTTCCTGGGTTCTCTGTCCTCCTGCCTTTGTGGAATCTCGGGCCAACACTGCACTAGCTTGGTTGCTATGGCATATACTGTACTTTGCAGTCAGGTACTGTGCACACCTTGCGTTGCTCTGTTACTCAGGCCTGTTTTCACCCCTTTGGGTCCCTCATCCTTCAATGCAAACTTTAGAATTGTTTCTTCCAGTTCTGCAAAGAATGTCATTGTAAATTTGACAAAGGCTGCATGGAAACTCTAGATTGCTTTTAGTAGTACAGCCATTTTAACAATAGTAATTCTATTTATGCATGAACATGGGAGCTCTTCCCATTTCTTTTTGTCTTTTCCAATTTATTCCTATAATATCTTTTGCCTCTTTGATGAGGTTCATTTTGAGATATTTTATTAGGTCACTGTGAATGAGACCTGTTCTCCTGTTTTATTTCTCAGTTTTTCTATAATTAGTATATTTAAGGCTACTGGCTTTGTATTCTTCTACTTGCTTAATTGTTTTCAGATCTAAGAGTCTTCTGGTAGAGTCTGTGGATCTCCAAAGTATTCCTTTCATTTCTCTTGCCTTGTTGCTTTGGCAAAAATTTCAAGCACTACATTAAATAAGATGGGAACCCTTGTGTCATTACTGATTTTAGAGAAAATGCTTTCAGTTTTTCCCATTTAATAAGACCCTGGCTGTGGGTTATTGAGGACTCATGATGATCAAGTCTATCATTTTTCCTGCAGATGACATGATTTCATTCTTCTAGATGACTGAGTAACTATCTATTGAGTGTGTGTACCACATTGTTCTGACCCCTTCATCACTTCAGTGGACACCTACACAGATCCCACATTAGGCTCTTGTGAATAGTGCAGTAGTAATCACAGAGGTGTTAGGGTTATCTAACCCCTGAGCCATCTCTCCCTCCCCTGTACACACCATCTTAGTCTCTATCATTCAGATAGGGGAATGGAAATTTTGAGAGAGAACCATTTCCCAAATCTCAATAAGTAGTTAACTCGGTAATCTGATCAGAAATAAGGACCATTATCTCCAAACTGCTATTTGGATGTACATTTTCAGATGCCTGAGAAGATCTGGAAGCTTGATGCTCAGACAACATATTTAAAAGGGTATAACGCATGTGTAGTGATAGGTCAGTCCAAAAGAGGAGACTAAAGACTAAAGAGGCAGCCAGAAGAGGAATGTTTCATGGAAGATGCCTGGCCCTATCTATGCATTCTAATTCATTCAATCATGTGTCCTGAACTGTCTTTTTATCCCTGAAATAAAACCAACTGAGTCAGTATGTGTTCTTTGTAATGTGTCCTTCAACTCAGGTTGCAAATACTTATTAAGGATTTCTATCTGTATTGTTCATCAAGAACACTGAGATACCGTTTGGGGCAAAATTCAGTATCAATTCATGGCAAAAGAAGACCCTAACTCAACCTTTGAAAGGGTATTAGATGCCCTGGATCTGAACTTACAAGTGTTTGTGCATCATCCTTTATGGGTGCTGGGAACTGAACTCAGGTCCTCTACAAGAGCAGAACCCACTCTTAATTGCTAATCCATCTCTCAAGCCCTTATTTATTTTCCTTCTTTAAGACAGGGTCTAATGTAGACCCTGTGGCCTCAAACTTGCTATGCAGCTCAGAGTGACCTTGAACTCCTGACCCTCCCACCTCCATATTCATGCAAAGAGACTCAGTTCTTTCTTGGTGTTTGTCCCCTCCTACTTGTCCCCTTCAGTAACCTCAGTCACCCTCACTGCTCATTTTCTCTCTTGATGCACCTACTTCACCAATCATGGAATAAATAAATACAAATGTAAATTAAATGCAGCACCCACTACCCCCAAATGGGAGACTTCAAGACAGAACACATCCTACCTCAACTTTAGATAGGATACATGGAGATGTTAGTGCAATGCTGAAGTGGACTGAAACAAAATTACACGGACAAAAACTCAGGGCCTTGAAAGAAGCTCTAGTTTCTCCAAGTTTACAGAAAAAAAAAGGAATCTATGTTAAAATGTCATAGAAACAAAGACAGAGGAAACAAGATTTAAATGAAAAACAATAAACGTCCCAGAGGTTATGTGCCTTCAAGATACAGTAGTTCTGGGATATGACTAATTTTATATAATGTTTGCTGTATAATAAATATTTTCTGATAAGAAAAACTATGATAAGCAGGTTTCTCCTTATTCCATTGCCTATCAACTATAACCAGTTGTGGCAAAACTATCTGATAGTCTTTAATTCCACTTGAGGTGTTTTAGTAGATGGCAGAACAGAGACAGACAGATGCTCCAGCTGGGGACACCAAGCATCTTGCTCCTCCCATCACCCTCCGGTTTGTGGTTTGGATGCCCATTAGCACCGGTGTGAAAAGATGGCATCTGCGCCAGTCAACGGAGCTACTTGTCAGTGGTCACATTCATCCCTCTGTAATCAGACCATCTGAAGGGAAATGAGAGTCAGATCCCTGTATGCCTCTATTCAGACGCTGAGAAAGAGCATCCTCGGAAGCATTACAATGCTGAATTTGAGCCGAGCAGAGAAGGACTGAGAAGTGCTAATGAAGGTATTTGTCAACTCATTAGGGGAGAGACTTCATTTTCAGAGAATTGAGAACAGGCAATTTCCTTGGTCTCAGAAAAGACCCCACGAGAGCACAAAGTGCATTTATAATCTAAAGAAACATTAAAAGCATAAATTAAGCATGAGATTAACCCACAGCCTGTTCAATAATGTCTAATATGATAAGAACCTAAATGTCTTCATCTCCCAGGCATCATGTGAATCCGTGCTGTTATATGTTGGAGAGCTTGGTAAATGAGGTGTTTGGTTTGTATTTGTGAATTCAGGCTGTCTAAGAAGCTATCCTCACTACACTAAGACACGAGTACCATCACGTATTACAGCATTGGAACCTGCCCTACCCCAGTGACATAGAGTGGCCAGTAGCTAGCAGCCTGGCTGTGGGCAGAGTGTAGTCCCTAGGTACATGACACCTGAGAGGATACAAGTCCTCCCCATGAGTGCATTGGAGTTAAATGCACTGGTATGTAGCAGCCTGGAAGGGAGAGAAAGAGAAAGAGTGTGTATGAGTATCTTTCTATGTCTGTGTCTGTGCGTGTGCGTGTGCGTGCGTGCGTGCGTGCGTGTGTGTGTGTGTGTGTGTGTGTTAATAATCTAGTTGCTGAATAAATACAAAGTGAAAATTTCCTTGACTCCCTGCCATATCAGTTACTTTTCTATTGCTGTGATAGATGGTCCTAACGAAAGACAGCTTCAAGGGGAAACAATTTACTTCAGCTTAACAGTCCTAAGGTAGATGCAGCCCACCATGGCAGGAAAGGCTCAGCAGGAAAAGCATGCAGCCAGCCTGAATTAAGGATGCAGAGTGATCACATTTCCTCTAAATACAGGAAGCAGAGAGAGAGAACGGGAAGTACCCACCCCCAGGGACTTGCTCCAGCAAACTCTACCTCTTAGGTATTTTATAGCTTTCCCAAACAGTGCCATCAATCGGGGATCAGATGTTCAAATGTATAAGGCTATGAGGGACTTTTCTCATCAATCCACAACAACACATTAAGTTCTCAGCACCGCAAAGGTCATTCTGCCTCAAGCCCCTAAAAAGCTGACAGGAGATGTATGGTCCATCAGCACCCCTCACCACTTGGGCTGTGGTTCTGCCCTGTGAACCAGCACCACAGCTGTTTACAGCACCCTGTAGGACTCTTGAAGTCCTATGAAGAGCTGTCACCTCCCCACTTATCTGCACCTGAGAATCAAGACAATCTAACCAAAGTAGGAGACAGGCTGCTGTCTCTCTCTTTGGATGGCAGCCAGAGAGGCTCGGAAAACCTTGGCTACCGCCAAGAGAAAACAGCCATCAGATATAGAAGATCATGCCTCACCTTCTGCTACCCAAGGCAGAGGCACCACAGGACAGTTTTTCCAGTACAACCAACGGGCTGGGGAAACAAGCTTTGCCACATGAAGCCACAGCTCTGATCAGCACCGCTCACCTGCTAATCCCTGCAATTGGCATCTGAGAAGTCTCTCAACACCATAGACTGTTCTGAGCTGGGAACACAGTGTGGACTGAGAGAGGTAAACCACGTGCTGGCATCACACCCAAGACCAGCGGCAGCCAACACTTGAAGGAGTCCACACTGTTGGTTCATTTACAGGTTCTAGACATCACAGTCTGGAATAAACAAGGATGGAGTTGGGGAAAGATGGAACAGGAAAGAGCATCAACTCTTAACTGAATCCAGTCTCCCTCATAAGCCACCTCTTTACACCTCCGCCACCTCCTGGTGGCGGCTCAAGGAGAGCAGCCCTGTCCCAGCTCTCACGTCTTCCCAAGCGAGCTGTGATTCTAGGAATCTGGGAGTCCATTTGCGATACACTTTATCTTCAAAGTAGTGCACATGAAAGTGTAGATGAAGGGCCTTGCCAGTTGTCTGATACAAATGACAAGGAAGGAGCCAGAGGATGCATTGCCTGGGAAGCGCTATCATTTTCTTAGTGTTTATTCTCCCTGTAAGACTTTTAATCCCTTAAATAAGTCCTAATGAGAAAGGCATGGTTTTTAACTTCCGCCTTCTTTAATCATCACTTGAAAGGACTAGCTGGGAAGATTGAGCCCTTCTGGATTACATGCATAGGACTTCACTACATCTTCATCACAGAGGACAGGGGCCTCAGCACTGAAGATACGCAGACTGCTGCTTATGTTGTTGACTTTTATCCATAAATGCATTGGAAATGTTTTCATTTCTGTAATTGATCAGTTTGTTCATTAACCTCCACTTGAATGGTTGCCTTCTGATTGATTTTGCTTTAAAGAAAACGGAAATCTTAAGCCAGAAGCCTAAGCTGAAAAGCAATGTCAGGTCCACACAGGACTGAAACAGCGCTTTGCGGTCATGACTTTCTACACGGGAAGCGCTGTAAGATGTGACGGTTTCCATAATTGATCAGTGTATTGATTCTTTTCAAGTTATGTGAAGGTCTTTAAACAGACGTATAAAATGTCTAGAAAAGATGAACTACGGGAGTAATTTCAAAGTCAACAAAGTCACCAAGAGCTTTACAGTGAGAAGCATGACAGAGATCACAGACCATTAGTGTTGGAATCAAGGGCCTTCAGATCCTTCTGTCTCACTGCTCTGGCCTGTGGGAGTCACTCGTCCTTCTCTGCTCATTACTGGGTCCTGTGACTGGGTACACAGACCCAGCCACTACTGCGCCACCCAGCCTTGCCGTTCACAAAGCCTGGCACAGCCCCTTACACAAAGGACTGTATTAGTTGATTTTCTGTTACTGTGATAAAATATCAGGACCAGCACAATCCATAGAATTAAGAGTTTATTGGGGTTTATGGTTGCAGCGGGGAAAGAGCCCATCCGGGAAGGGGGGCATGGCAGCAAGCAGCAGGTATTGCAGTGGAACGGGATGCACAGAGTTCACATCCTTTACCTTAAGCGTGAAGCAAAGAGAGCAATCTGGAAAAGTGGGAGGATTTGGGTTCTGAAAGCCCAACCCCAATGACACACTTCCTCTCTCAAGGCCACACCTCCTAAACTTCTCCTAACAACACCCAACATGGGACCAAGTATTCAATATAGGAGCCAAAGAGAGACATCCTCATTCAAACCCCTACAGGAACCATAACTCTTACCACCCTGGAGCACTGGGAAGGCTGTGTAAGACAGGTCTACACAAGTCTACAAGGGACCAAACTCAAGGAAACTCCATATGTGAGATGACAAAAACCATTCACTGTGTCGAAAGAAAAGGTATACAGTGCATGTAGAAATGGTACACACGCCGGGCAGTGGTGGTGCATGCCTTTAATCCCAGCACTCGGGAGGCAGAAGCAGGCGGATCTCTGTGAGTTCGAGGCCAGCCTGGGCTACCAAGTGAGTTCCAGGAAAGGCGCAAAGCTACACAGAGAAATCCTGTCTCGAAAAACAAAAAACAAAAACAAAAAAAAAAAAGAAATGGTACACACAAAACCATGAATATACAGTGGGTATGGGTCTATAGGAAATACTAATGTCATGTAAATCAGTATGCAGAACATTGATCCAAGGAGAGCCAACTGCAACATTAAAATCTTTAAGTTACTTTAACTGATAACTGAAAGCATAGAATTATTCGTGAAGAAGTGTCTGATATTTTGGTGTATGCACATATAAAACATTATATTATGTAGAGATCTCCTCAAACATCCATCACTTCTACATTGCAAACACACTTAAAATCCTTTACTTTTTGAAAATACATAGCACATTACTGTTTTTAGTGCGATGAGTCATGTGAACTAGTAAGCAGGGGCAAAGATGAGCAGGATTCCTCTACTTAGATTGAGGTGTGAGAGCCAACTGTTACCTCTCTAATAGTAACAGATTCAACCCCCCAGTGCCCGAGCCCTGGCACTGCCTGGTGATCAGCAGGAGGAGAAGCCATGGCCTGGTCTAGAGTTTTGTCTCCGCCAGGTTCATTCCCTTTATGTGGCAGGCCTCACTTGGCCAGAACTTCCTCCACTGTCTCTAACACCTCAAGGCAAAATGAGCCATTGACCTGGCCAGGTCACCTCTCCTGGAATACTGTGCACTTAGCTTTCCTGGAATACCGCCAGAGTTCCTGACCTTTCCTTCCATCACAGGTCGGCTAGGGGAGTAGCACCATCGGCTTCTCTCTTTTTCTTGACACTCAACACCAAACGTTCTTCCTGGATAAACAAAAGATATTCTTGATAGAATCCCTCTGTAGTCCCTCAGCTTGATTTTTGTCGGCTTAACAATTTATGTCTCAGGGCCACACAAAAAGAGAAATCTGAAAGTTTCTGTAGACTCTCCAACTCCTAGCTGCCAGCCACTCTGGATGTAAATCTATTTTAATTCCAGCTCCTTCGGAGTCACTCAGCTCCCAAACTGCTGTACTTAGAGTAATAAAGGGAACGTGAGGGAATATCCATGAAATACAGGGTAAATAATTCACAAACTTAAATTAACACAAAGCCACTGACTTCACATGAAACAGGCTTGCTGTATGCTCTCCTGACCAATGACTTCCTGTCTATGGTCTGTCTAGCTTCCATAGTAAATTCCACACCAGGACCCCTGCATGGGCCTGTGTGCCCGTGAACACTTAGAAATTATCCTTCTTGTTAACAGCAGGCAATATGG
The DNA here is from genome assembly GCF_949786415.1 of Peromyscus eremicus. Classification (NCBI taxonomy): domain Eukaryota; kingdom Metazoa; phylum Chordata; class Mammalia; order Rodentia; family Cricetidae; genus Peromyscus; species Peromyscus eremicus. The sequence continues at coordinate 10,036,044 of NC_081433.1, read as the reverse complement.
TTGGGAATCTCAAGGGTGGCTCTAGCCACCATGTGTATCTTCTGCTCTGTGGACATGTCACTGGCCCTCCTTGTCTACCAGAACATTAAGGGGATTCCATCAGAAGATTCAGGTACTGTTGTGTAGCAGGTTAAAACTTTCAATGTTGAGAGAAAGCTTGTTAAGATCCAGAATGTTAGAAAGGAGGGAAACAAGGGAATATTCTAAGGGGAGGTAAAACATGATATCCTGTAAGCAAGCTCTTAATCTCAGGAAATAAAAATTCAAAGGAAGTCCCTGAAACTGATCAGATACACTGGGTTCCTCCATCCCCAATATACATATATACTGTAAGGAATAGTGTCACCCAACAAACCACAGATGATGAGAATTCACAGTGCCATTTTAGCACTGTGACTCTCAGAGGAGAAGAAAACTGAGTCTCACTCCCCACAGGGCTGCACCTTAAACTGGGGACTTCCTGAATACAGTCAGAAAGCATTGCTCTTGCCTCACCATTTTGAGGTGCATTCAGATGAAGCATAACCCCACCACCCACCACTGCTGCCCAGAGTAAAGGCACATTGCTAATGCTGTGGGCACACTTCCCGTCATACACTCAGCACTCTTAAGACTATAAAAGCATTCAGCAAATGTGAAGACAGACCTTGCCTTTACTACCCACGACTATGGATACTGTCTACGTGGACTTGGTAGAAAACAACTACAGATCTGGCTCAGGAGAGTCAGGTGTCGGTGTAAGGTGTAGTGTAGTGACATCCCCTCCCAGCAAAGGGCTTTTAATGACAATGTAGGCAGTGTCTTCTGGTACTAAGTTTTCTAAACAACCTTGGTTAATGTCAGCAACCGATAACAACCCAGTAATGGTACAAAGTCATTCTGAGCTATGAATGACCTGAGGGGAAACATCCCATTGCTCTCCTGCTGAGGTGTTCCTTTGAGTTGGTAGGTTTTGTTCTGCAGTTCAGCATCCCAACCTACTTCAGGGCTGAGCTGCCAGGTCCTTGCCCTGTGAGGACAGAGAGAGAGGGAAGGGGGAAGAAGGAGGAGAGAGGAGAGGAGAAGAGAGGAGGAAAGAGGAGAGAGAGGGAAGAAGGGAGAGGAGAGAGAGAGATCAAACTGGACATCCTTTCACAGTGTCCATGCTACATCTGCTACGCAGTCAAGCTCCAGGAGGGGTACTGTGCTCACCAGGTGACAGAGTACACTGTTTTCTTGACCGCAGATCAGCTAGCCTTCAGGGACAAGTGAGTCAAACAAAACCCCAGCCGTTTTACCTCAATGCACAGACTGTTTTTCAGTGGAATTAAGTAGCAATAATATTGAAATTATCTGTATGTTTAATATATGAGCTAAATTATCCTCCACCACTGGGCAAGTTTATCATAATGTTCCTTGAAAGTTAATGCTTTAGGCAGTATTCCCCTCAAATAGGCTTTAGCACTGGAAAGGATGGCATGGAAGCCAACTGTGGAAAAATCCATTTCCCTGGGAAGGACCAAGTGTTCTTTGACGGCCAAAGTGCCTGATAGGGACCACAAAGCTCTTCCACCTTCTGGGCTTCAACTGAAAATCAGCTTGAGTCCTTCCCACCTTCGCCTTCAAGAAACAGGATGCCCAAGAGGGGTGTCCGTGGTAACAGAGGATGCTCAAGTGATGTTGTCATGGCAACAGAGGATGCTTTGGAAGGGTGTTCTGGGCTCACTCTCTTCCCTACTGTGATCCCACAGCAGATACTGAGTTGAGAAGTCCACGGCCCACCAAGAAGGGAACCTCCTTAGGGAAGTATTAACCTGACTCTGAGCAGGAAAGCCATCTATTTGACACCTGAATATACCCTGACATTATAAAATTAATGACAAAAATCTAGTTTGCTTTTCTTAGTTGAACTTTCATGTCCTTATCAGACTCATAAATTTACATGATTAACATTTTTATCAAAATGAAAAAAAGTTAGGTCAACAAAAGCTCTCTATAAAATATTAGAGTGGTGGTTACAAGTCTGTGTCCATTTGTCTAAACCACAGCAAGAGGAAGCTGGATGTAAACCATGGGCTTGGAGTGAAGACCTGCCAAACCGGGTCCATTTGGTGTGACACAGGTTGCTTGTGGGAACACTGAAAATGATGCATTTGTAGGTAAGGACAAGGGGTTTACAAAGCATCTTTGTGGCTCCTGCTCATCCTACAGTGAACTCAGCACACAAATCCTGTCTTCTAAGTAAATAAAGATGCATGGAAAGTGAGAGTATGAGAAGCACGCGTGTAGCTCTGGAACTATTGCCAAATGAACACAGCCAAGTAGCCACCATTCCCATCCAGATGTTAACTGTCTATCTTCAAGAAGCTCACTGTGTGCCTCTTCCCCTCTGTCTTGTCCTCCATGTCAATTCCCTCTTGGGCACTGGAGTCAGTGTTAGAACGGTAAAGACAGGTCTGTGTCCATCTTCCTCCCTGTCTTGTCCTCTGTGTCCAATTCCCTCTTGGGCACTATGAAGCCAGAACCAGCAATCAAAATCCAAGAATGGATGCAAATGGACTTTATTCCTAAGATCCCTGAACATGTTAGAGATGGGAAGAGAAGTGTGAGCCAGGGATGTGATGCCTATGTATCCTTCCATAGTAGAGTGGAGCTCTAGGCAGAAACAAGACAAGAACATTTTTCTCTGCGACAGGGGAATTTCAGCACTTCAAGCCAGACTAGATAATAAGGTTGGTATTTATTAATTATAGTGCCACAATAGCTAGAGCTGGATGAAAAATTAAAGTCCCTTTGTGACTCCAGAGGGACCTGAGTCAAGGCAGCCTCATTAGTTTTCAATGAGGGGTGGGTGCAGACTTTCCTTGCCTGCACCATTATCAAACCTCTGCCCAGATACTGATGCAGTTTTGGAAATTGGCACAGCCAGGTTCATTGGCTCTTACTGCCATCCTGATACTGAGTGCATATTTGTGTGTCAGCTCCGGGTAGTCTTAACCTCCTGCCCTAGCAACTGAGTCACAGTTAATTAGATGCCCAGCCCAAACCCTTAGGAGGATACTGCCCATACGTGTTTTTACAAATCAGCATGTGCCCCTCTAGCCATGAGTGCTGGAGCATGCATGCTAGGAAAATGGAACTCTAAGACCTGCCAAGGACAACCTGCTCTTAGCCAGAGCCCATGAGGCTAATATCATGTATACATTAGCCAACTGACTGTGACATTTATTCTTGTCAACTTGATGACAGCATGAATTAACCAAAATCAAAAAATGGAGGGCACAACTTGGATGGGGTTTTGCTTCATTTGAAGTGGGTAGGTCTACTTCTAATCTGGATCTTGGTGGAGAGACACATGTCTTAAATCCAGATCTTGAGCCAGAAGGACACACACCTTTAATCTGGATCTTGAGGTGAAAAGATACACTATTAAATGGACCATACCTTCTGCTGGAATCCTATATATGATATAGGCTTCTATTATATAGTGTATAAGAACATGGAAGAAGGAAGCTTTTGCTCTTTGCATGCTTGCCCTCACCTTGCTATCAAGCCCATTCCTTCAGTGGCATTAGAACCTACTTCTTTAGGATACCAGCATATACTGAAAACCTGCTGAGATACCCAGCCTTGGGGACTCAACAACTACTGGACACTTGGACTTTCCACTCATAGCCAGCCATTGTTGGATTAGTTAGACCACAGCCTGCAAGTCACTCTAATAAATCTCATTTCTAAATATATAGAGTTGTTCTATAAGTTCTTTCACTCTAGAGAACCCTCACTAATACCCTGACCTCTGTTGAGAAGTATGAAGGCTTGTCTACAGTCCCAGCAGGAGGATGACCTTCTACAACACTTCCCCAAGGGCATTCTCACCATTACCTGTAAAGATGAAGATTTGGATCCATGTTTCATGCTAGGGACCATCTCAAATGGGATTATGGGTCTCTCCTGAGCTCTCTGTGCTCTGGGTCAAACGTAGCAGTCTTGTTTCCACATGTGCTTCCATGATGGGCCATCATCTGGATCAAATTTTGTTTTAGTGAAGACCTAATGGTCCTATGGGCGTCATGCATGGGGCTGGAGCCCATCCCCAAAAGATCAGATGGTGTGCTACACACTTGACCTGCACTGTAGGGTGGAGTCCAGCAGCAGCCTGACCACAGCCAAATCATTGGGGAACAGGGAAGATCAAGGGACTCCAAGGTCAGTACTGCCACTGCTAAATGGGCCCAAGCTGTCAGTCCAGTGTGGATATGATATTGAGTTGCATCTGGTAGACAGAGACCTCTGAACATGTGTGCCCTGTATACTGTTCTCTTTTCATTAACGGCTAATATTTATTCAGGACTGATACCTGATAATGCCTGTGCTTTAGGAAGTCTGCCTGGCAAGGCCAGCCTTTGCACTCCAGCTCACCATGAAGAACTTTCTGAAAATTAAATAATCACATGTGGATAAGACATCCAGTTTCCGGTACTGGTGCTGCAGTTTGCTATCATGGGAAAATCATTTTAATAATTATTGTCTTAGCATACAAAACAGTACTGGATGCTACACAGTGCTCCATGTCCTAGCATTACTTCCCAAGAAGCCATACACTCCTCAGTCTGGTCTGTGTGTTCTTTCAAAGCAGTAACAACCCCTCCAAAATGCAGTTTGAGGGGCTGGGGAGATGCCTGAGTTTATAAAGTCCTTGACATGCAAGCACAAGGTCATGAGTTCAATCCTCAGGACCCATTTATAAATATACAGGCTGTATCCATGAACACATGTGATCCCAGAGCCAGGAAAGTGTTGATAGAAGATCCTTGGGGCTTGATGTCCAGTCAGTTTAGACAAATCTAAGCATTCCAGGTCAGTGAGAGATACTGTGGACAGCACTTGAGGAACTATAGCCAAGACTGACCTCTGTCCCCAATTCACCTGCACATAAACGTAAATATACATACACATACACGGGGGGTGGGGAACATAGAAAGAGGGGGGAGAGAGAGAGAACATTTTAGGAGGAAGCTAACAGCGTTAGGAAAAAGCTATCATTGTGTGAATATCACCATTTTAAAATATTCTGTTACCCATTATGAGAAAACTGCAAATGCATTAAACTACCAATAATGGAGAACAAAAAAAGAAAGAAAAATAATAGTAAATCTGTAGCAGTAAAATCAGAAGCTCATAAACTAGAAAACATACAAAATAAATCAGAAGGTGGAATAAGGGTGAGATGTCTCAGCAGGCAAAAGTGCTCAATGCACAAACCAGATGACCGGAGTTTAATTCCCCTCAACCACAGAAAGAGGGGGAGAGAAAACCAACTCACCAAGGTGTCTTCTGATCCCTACATACACAGTGTGGCATGTGTGCTAGAGCGTGTGTACTACGGCACGCGCATATCCATACTCACATACCACACACATGTACCTATGCAATAATAATAAACAAATACAATATGAGGAAGATTCCCTGGCTCTTTGAAATGTAGAGCTGTGTAAGGAAATACTAGCTGTGACATGAGAAAAGGCAGATGCCCACAGACACTGCTCTAATTATGAATGCACACTGCACTTCTCTGTGTCTCAGAGCACATGGGTAAAATGGACCATCTTCTCACAACTCTAGCTCTCCTGACTCATTGTCTCACACAGAATAAGTCAGCAGTGGAGGAACATACAGCTGCACTGAAGAAAAATAGGACCTCATTACCCAGCCTGGGGCAGCAAGGGGACCCTGAGGTCCAATTCCTTGGAGCAAAGCAAGGCTGATTCTGTAAGTGGAGCCTGACTATTCCCAGGGAAGACTCAGCCCTTGACCATGGTGATGGGGAAACAATAGTGGTCAGTGATGGAAATAAAAGGAAAATGCCATATCTATACTGAATCAGTTGTGGGTACAGTGAAATATAAGGATTGATTATGTTAAAAGATACCCAGGAAAACTAAAAATGAAATTAAAAAGAAACCAGCTTTGCCCTTTTGCCCTTTGCCCATGCAGGAGGAGGAGGACACACCAGATGTAAGTTTCTGTCCTAAACAGTGAGGGTATCAGATGCACTGTAAGAAACTACTGGTATAGGCTTTGGAAAACACATTACATGATAATTCCAGGCTGTACTGGGTCCTTCCAGAGGTTCTTGCATCCAGAGGAGGCAGAAAGGAGACCCTGAGAGCCCAGGGGAGTCTGTTGACCTAGCAGATCCTGACCCAGTTCTGGGAGTCACTGGAAGGCTTGAAGCAAGGATCCAGAAGGAAGTCAGGGAGGAGGATGGCACTAGAGGTTTTATTAGGCTCCTGGCATCTTTGTCAAATGGTAAGGCACAGGAGGAAGGAAACCTCCAGAGGTTTGATGGTGGAAACTAGGTGGCAGTGAACAGTGAATGCCCTGCCCAGGTGCAGTCTTCGGGGAGCTTTGAGGATAAAAAGACTGAAGACATCAGTGAGAATAAAACTCTATAACTTAGAAGCCTTTCCACTGATCTGGGCATCATCCACATCCTCACTGTGGTTAGACAGCATGCATGATTGGGCTCTATCTCTTTGTTTCACATGGCAACAGCATCAGTGATGCAGTGAGAGAGGAGAAAGAGCTTAGGGACAGAATCAGCAGCAATCAGGGTAGGGATGTGGGAGGGAAGTCAGCTCTGCCACCCACAGTTAAGACCCTCCAGAGCTGTAGATGTGTGGTTGCCATTGTATGTAGAAGGCTGCCCATGGTCCTATGGGCATCATGCATGGGGCTGGAGCCCATCCCCAAAAGATCAGATGGTGTGCTACACACTTGACCTGCACTGTAGGGTGGAGTCCAGCAGCAGCCTGACCACAGCCAAATCACTGGGGAACAGGGAAGATCAAGGGACTCCAAGGTCAATACTGCCACTGCTAAATGGGCCCAAGCTGTCAGTCCAGTGTGGATATGATATTGAGTTGCATCTGGTAGACAGAGATCTCTGAATGTGTGTGCCCTGTATACTGTTCTCTTTTCATTAACGGCTAATATTTATTCAGGACTGATACCTGATAATGCCTGTGCTTTAGCAGAGTGAAGGTGATAGCCTTGAAGTCACATGTCCCTTTGTGGTGAGAAGGCACACTCAGGAAGAGAGGGTTTGCATGGTCAGAGCCCAAGAAGCATAAGCAAAGAATTTTCCACGGTTTAGTTAAACCTTTTCATTGCCCTCAACTGGGAAAAATTAATCTCATCTGTTAAAATCCAGCAAGGGGGGAAATTTATGATTGACTTAGGTCCAATGCCAACACTGGAGATCTAACTGGACAAAGAACTCTGCATGGTGAGCACATTTTCTTATAATATGTATCATGTGTCCTCTTGCACAATGGAGTCTTGATCCATATTTGCTTCAGAAGAAAAGTCTTCATTTTCTCCATCAATCTAGCTTTCTGGCATACTATTTCAATATTTCATTGTAAAACTTAGCTTCTAATGCTGAAAAGAAGCAGTACGGTTGAGGCCATCTTACAGTATTTGAGACATAATTCTTGCTCATTTCTGTAAGTAACAGACATGATATTGCTCACTTTGGGCTGAAATCATGGCACTCAAGTCACAAGAATGATTTATATGGGCTCTCTTCTGTCCCAACTGTGAATCACGATTTCCCCTAGAGAGTGTCTCCAGCCCCATGTTCCAAAAGGAAGCATAAATCTCAAAGGAAGAGACACACATAGATAGATATGTTTAGTGCAACTGTGGAGAAAGGCATGTAGAGTTGTGAGGGACGGAATCATCTGAGTAACAGACACAGGGTGAAATAACCAATCCTGAAGTTGACACACCAGTTGTCTCATGCCTATGTGACTGAGAAGAAGATTTTCTATTTAAACTTAACAATTCTCTGGGTTTTGTCTCCTTTTTTGGCTTGCTGGCACTCTGAAAAACTGTCATGCTAAATAATTTCTGAGGGACATATTTGAATGGTGAGTCAGAACTAACCCTTATGCCGTCAGTCTTGGTATATAAATTGAGCACTTTTCTGAAATAATGCAGGTGTGTAAGGCTTATTCCTTTTCTTTTTAATAAAAGCCACCCATATCACAATCTTCATATGGTGATATTTTATTTGTACTAAAATGTTATTTGTATGTTAATAAATAAAGTTGCCCGGGGGTCAGAGCTATTAACAAGCCATAGGAAAGCTGGGCTGTGGTGGTGCACGCCTTTAATCCCAGCACTTGATAGGCAGAGCTAAGTAGATCTCTATGTGTTCAAGAATACAGCCAGCATTGGAGACACATGCCTTTAATCTCAATACCAACCATAGAAGACCTGGAGGTCTGTACAGACAGGCAGTGACTAGGAGGTCATGTGGTTGGGTTTACAACCAATGAGAAGGCAGAACAGAAACTCTATAAAAAAAAAAAAAAAAAGACAGACAGACACAGGAAGTAGGTCTCTTTCGGAGAGGCAGGACCACCAAGAGAGGAAGGGTAAGGTTTTTAGCTCTTAGCTCTGACCTCTTGGCTTTCTTCTTTGCATTGGTTCTGTGTTTCTTGTTTAATAAGATGGTTGGTTACAACAACATCTTCACATAAGTTTTTGCTACTTAACAGGTTGTTGTTGACAATTTTGTTTTCTCTCCATTTCCATACACTCACGTAGCAGCCATGTTCAGCTGCAGGATTCGTGTTACTGGATGTTCTTTTTCCTTGTGCATTTTTTGCTTTGCCTCCTCTCTTCCCATGGTCCCCAGACCCACCAACAGTCAGTCATTCTGCAGACACCAGCTCCTCTAGTAAGCCCAAATAGCAAGCTGGGAGAGACCCACCACAAATTTTCTCAATTACTAATACAATCACCAACAAGCCAATTTCCAAGGTGCATGCTTCTCTGTGAGCTGGGGTTTGTGTGGTTGTTGTTTTTTTTTTTTTTTTTTTTTTTCCTTTCAGATTTGTCTCCATTTCATTCACTTACCATCACTGAATAAATTGTCAGAGATCAAGTACACAGTTCAAGGCTTCTTAGTTTCAACAGGTGTTTAACCCTACACTGATGAGCAAGCTCTGTCTCCATGGCTGTTTCCATCACTGTGAACATGGCTGTTACAAATGCCCTTCTTTTTTTGTTGTTGTTTGTTTGTTTATTTGTTTTGTTTTTGGCGGGTTTTGTTTTGTTTTGTTTTGTTTTTTGAGACAGGGTTTCTCAAAACCTTTGTGCCTTTCCTGGAACTCACTTTGTAGACCAGGCTGGCCTCGAACTCACAGAGATCCACCTGCCTCTGCCTCCCGAGTGCTGGGATTAAAGGCATGTGCCACCACTGCCCAGCACAGATGCCCTTCTTATAGACAATTAGGGTACTCATCTCCTGTGGGTACTACTCAGAAGAAGATTGCTTCATGATGGTATGCACATATATTTAACATGTCCAGTTATTCTAAAACATAGTGTGATGGGTACCTTTGTTAACTTGATACAAGCTAGAGTCTTCTAGGAAGAGAGTCTCATTAAGAAATTGTGTACATTGGGTTGGGCTGTGGACATATCTTCAGGGAATATCTTAATAAATGTAAGTAATGTAGACTGATCCACTGTGGGTGGCACCATTCCTGAGGCAGGGGGTCCTGAACTGTCTAAGCGTGGAGAAACACAGTTAGTGTAAGTTAGCTGAGCTGTAGCACACATGTGTTCATTTCTTTCTAATCTTGACTGTGGATATGATCACTAACTGTTTTAAGTTAGTCAGCTTGGCTTCCAGATGTAATGGACCATAACTTAGAAGTATAGCCAAAATAAACCCTTTCCCTGTCTAAGTTGTTTCTTGTCAGGGTAGTTTATCATAGCAGTGGAAATGAAACTAAAACACATAGGTTCCATCAATTTCTATTTCAGGTAATAATGTGAGTGCCATTTCATTAATATCCTTACCTGCAAGAATTGAAAATGATCACTGTTGAACATTTGTGTCATTAGGTCAATGGTAAGTGATATATCACTGTCAGTTCAGTGGGGGTTGCCTTACCCACATGTGGGTTTTGGATGTCCATTTCTGTGTTTGGGGATTACCTGAGCTGTGGTTCTCCAACTTGATAATCTGCATCTTTTGCTTTCCTAGTGTTCAATTTGTCTCTAAATTTTCTTTAAATGTATAAGATCAAATCAGCAAGTACGCTTTTCTGTATCTGTCATTTTTCTTTAACTTGGCTCACAGGATCCCCTGTCACATTTCTACAATTTACCTCATAGTTTCTAGGGTCCCTTCTTGGTGAGAACAGTATCTCAAACCCCAAGTGGTGAAGTAGTTTAGCAATTTGTGTTGAGATGAGATCTTGCAATGTAACTCTGGCTGGCTGAGAACTTGCTATGTAGATGAGGATGATGTGAACTTATGGAGATCCATCTGCCTCTGCCTCTGCCTCTGCCTCAGCAGTACTGAGATTCACCATCATACCCAGTGGAATTTTTGTTTTTAAAAATTGTTATAGCACAAAGTTTGATTGGTTAAAGCATCTTCCTAGAAGTTTTTTGTGGTGGTTTGAAAGAAAATGGCACACTTAGAGAGTAGCACTATTAGGAGGGATGGCCTTGTTGGAAGAAGCATGTCACTGTGGGGGTGGGCTTAGAAGTCTTCTTTGCTCAAGCTACACCCAGTGAGGCAGTTCATTTCCTGTTGCCTGCAGATCAAGATGTAGGATTCTCAGCTCCTTCCCCAGCACCATGTCTGTCTGCCTGCTGCCATGCTTCCCTCCATGATGACAAGGGACTGAACCTCTGAACTGTAAGTGAGCCACCGCAATTAAATGTTTTCCTTTCTAGGAATTGCTGTGGTCATGGTGTCTCTTCACAGCAATAGAAACCCTGCCTAAGACAGTTTTGTGAATGACCTTCTCATTTACTAACTTAGGTGTTTAGCTGATTCCACACCTACAGTCTCAGTACTCATAAGTCAGTCCAGCACTTAGAGAGTAGTTAGCATAGGAACCCTGTCCTTCCCTCAGGTCCTTCAACATCAGTCCTCAGGGTGGCAGTGTGACAGTGCAAGAAATACGTAGTAAAGGTAGATAATTACATACATAATTGCTTTAGCCTCATCACTGTGTGTGTGTGTGTGTGTGTGTGTGTGAGAGAGAGAGAGAGAGAGAGAGAGAGAGAGAGAGAGAGAGAGAGAGATCTGTTCACTATATGTACATGCACACATACATATCTGTATATACATATATACATATTCACTATATTTAATGAGTTGCAGTAAACCAATAAATGTGATAATTATTAAGTCTTTATGTTACTCTTTACACCAAGAAGTACCAGATTTAGAAAGCCCAAGCCACATAACAGCACAACAATTTCTCAGTAAATTTTAATCATTTGGGGCCATTACAAGAAGCCAGGCCTTGTGCTGAGTCCTCTCCTGGCACCTTTTATTTGATGCTAATTAAATTAGTTGGGCTTTTATGTGTCCGTCCTTTGTTTGCATTTTTGGTGATACTTCAGTGAGCACATCCTGTCCTCAGCGCCATGAAAAGGCCCATTCATTGTTGAGCGGCACGTATCCGCAGGGCTCTCATTTCGGCCCAGTCCCCTGGGATAAACGCTCTCTTTTTAAAAGTCTCTCACTGTGACCCCCCAAGGCACCTGGTGACATTTCATAAGAAGGGTTTATGAGTGCTAAGTGACAGATGCTGATGCAGACTGTCACCACCCAGACGAGAGGTGCGCAGACAGGCAGCACCAGACAGATCAGACACGTACCAGCTCTGTCCCCGGCCTCCTCACTTGCTCCTATCCAGGGGTCTCTTGAGGGTGTCTCCTGTGGGGAACACCCACTCAGATGCTGCCCCCTTCTCTTCTCAGCCCTTCCTTTGTGATCTCAGTGACTGTCCCTGGGCACTTCTGCTCAACGGGATCTCAGCCCACAGTGCTAGAACAGGTCTGAAATAAGCTGCCCTACTCCTAAGAGAATATGGATAGATCCAATCAGAGGTGATGACTGATTCCTGATTCCAGTGGGTCCTCAGGATAACTCTGAGGGCTCATCAGGGACCCTATAACTAGGGCACGACACCAGAATATTAAAGGCACTCTTCCTCTATGCTGTGCAAAAATCCCATCACTAAGTAAAGATGTAAGAGCTGGAAAACACTGTGCAAAGTAAAAAAAGCCAGGCTACGGGAGAGAGATACTGTATCAGTACAGCATGTGTTCTTTCATGTGGGGAATCTAAACCTAAAACTATACATATGTGAGTATGTGAAACCTTTACGGCAAGGGGAAGGGCTATTATGAGTGAGAAGAATAACATCTCAGGGAGGGAGAGCAAGAAAGGAAAAGGGAACATGTTGCAAAGCAGAGAGGTAGACTGTCTGGGGAGAGGAGAGGAACCAGACAGAGTGAAGGAGTCACCGAGGAGGGCGCCAGGAGAGGGGGATGAATGTGAACGAAGAATAATGACACATGTATGAAAATGTCCCAACAAAACTCATTACTGTGTGCTAAGCTAAGCTATTAACTTTTTAAAGGAAAACGGAAAAAGAACCAATGCTTTTGGAAGCAGTTATCAATCCTCATATATTACCACAGAGAAAATGGAAGTGCCCTGTTCAAAATGCCCATTGTATTATTCTCTAGGGGAGCAGAATGGATATAATGACTATATATTAAAAGGAAATTTATTAGATTGACTTACAAGATATGGTCTGGAAGGTCAAAGAAGCTGTATTTTGATGTCCCAAGAGTGGCCACAGCTACAACTGAGTAGACAGATTCAACAACAAGACACCAGCAGTGTAGATGAACTTGCCAGCACAAATTGAAGGCAAGTAGGCAAAAAGTCAAGCTTTTCCATGTAGCTGGAGTTATCTCCAGTCCCACTTTGGGCCAGCAGCCACTCAGACTCAAATAAATACACAGACACTTATATTATTTAAACTGTTTGGCCTAATGGCTCAGGCTTCTTGCTATCTAGATATTACATCTTAAATTAGCCTGTATCTATTAATCTATAAGTTGTCACATGGCTCTTGGCTTACCGGTATCTTACATCATGCTTCTCCTCGTGGCGGCTAGCAACATCTCTCTGCCTCAGCCTTTTTCCACCCAGCATTCTCCTCTCTCCTTGTCCTGCCGATAATTCCTGCCTGGCTACTAGCCAATCAGTGTTTCATTTATCAATCAATCATAGCAACGTATATTTACAGCATACATGACATCCCACAGCATTTCCCCTAGGAACTTCTTTTATCTGTGCTGCTCATACATAGGGTGAGTTTTCTCACTTCAAATAACCTGATGAAGTACATTCCTTATAGGTGTGCCCAGCAGTTTCCTAGTTGACTCCAGATGGAGTCATGTCAACAACCAAGATTGGCCATCACACCAATAGACAGGAGTTGTCCCAAAAAAAAAAAAAAAACGTGGCCCTCCTAAGCTCCAGCCCCTCAGCACACTTGTTCTGGGGTCACCCTGCTCACCCTGCCCAGGTTAGAATACCGGCCAGACACTGCAATTCTGGGTTCTAATCCACACCTGGAGAACACAGGAAACATGTAAGATGCTCCCACAATCTTTATTAGTAACAGACATTCCATGTCCTGTGGAGACAAGGTTCAGAGGTCACTTTGTCAGATATATGAAGCTTGTGGAACACTGTGGAAAGTGACCAAGGCATCCTGGGAATTCAAGAACTTTTCCTCTGGTGTATAAATGCTTTCCTGTCATGAGCAGCTCCTACAACACAAGCAGAAGAGTCAAGGTCCAGGCCTCTCATTGGGTTACAGCCCACCCTTCAGGAACCTGTAGCCTTTCTTGGTACAATGCCCTCTGTGGTGAGTGGCTCTGGAAAGAAGCTTCTCCTTCGACACTCTTCCTGCCTTTTATTGTCTTTCTAAAAATAACAATATATCAGACTGCCATATACTCATACAACTCAAGCTTTAATTGGAGTGAGACTAATTATTCCCACTTTTATTGGGACGATAATATACTATGTGTGCTGCCCTTTCTTAAAGTGAGAGATTTATAGACCATTTTAATGGCATTTTAATCATTTCATTCTGTTTTTTTAAATTCTGCATATTAATTGGCAGAGACACACCAGCAGCAGTTAAAGTCCCCATGAACTTGCAGAGACACATAAAACCAGCCACTTTCATTATTCTCTAGGCTGCGGAAGATAGCTTGTGGAGACAGAACTTGATGTATGCGATCTGATACAAAAGCCCCATAATTCACAGCAGAGATGATTAAACACGAGCCTTGATAAAAGAGACTAAACTTTATGTATTAATTGTCTACGGAAGGAAAGAGGAGACCAATAGAATGATGTCACCTCATTTGTTTGAATGTGCCTTCTGCAATCCAGGACAGCTCTATGTGTGTCTAGCTGGTTGTATGGGTTCAACAGGAAAGATTCTTTGAATGGTGAGAAATTCACAAAGTGGGGGGTGGGGGTAGGGGTGGGGGTGGAGGGCGTAAAGCCCAGGAAACAGCAGGAACCCTGAGAAACATCAGCAACTTCTGACTGTACAATAGTGCACAGAAAGCCCATCCTGATTGTATTCCTGGGAATGGAGGGAAATTGTTAAGTGAGAGACTTGCAGAAGCCACGTGTCTTTCCAGCCACTGTCTCCTGCACAAAGCATTGACCTGTCTCCTTCACTGAAAAATGACTTCAGGCTGAAGCACCAAAAACAATTTCCCATATAATTGAAAAAGAGAGGTGAGGAAGGGTTAAGGAGGAAAAGAATTAACTCCCCATACCAGCTACTTCCTGTTCCCTCCTGCTGTGGAGGAGGACCCCCATGGAGGACTATGGAGCTGTGAAATAGAGCTAGAGAGGAAATTAAAATCCTCCCCACTCCTAGGACTGTGAACATCCTCTAGATACTGATGGATGGGAGATTTTATCTCCTGAAGTTTCTGGAGAAAACAATAACTTGTATCAAGCCAAGAAGCTGTTATGTATCAGTTCACTGAATCTGCTTAGGAAACACCATCCTTACTTAATCCATACAGAGTCAGAAAACAATCTCAATTCATCCTGTGTCCTGAATTGGATGGGCAGCTCTTAGTGCCCTGACAGGGTAGTATAGTCTATGTGGGTTGAAAGTATATAATATTTTTATGGAAATGCCCCTGTGGTCAAAGGGAGGTAGTTTAAATTCTGAAGTAACTGATAACTAAACACTTATTGAGGTAAAATAAAATCCCTTGTCAGAGATATAAATATACACAATCTCTCCTTGAGACCAAAAGGCAAAGCAAGTTAGACCCAGACAAGTCCATCCATTGTGAAGCTCAGCTTCACAAATGGAATAAGAAAAGGTTAAGTAGGGTGTGATTGAAAGTGCTCTGTCTCCCCCGAGAGAAGTTAGCTGCACAGAGCATGCGACAGGGAACTAATTACTTGCAATCTTGACAATTTTCTTCTGTTAATGTGTTAGAATTCACAGTCATTGTCTGTCTTTCACAATAAAATATTTATTCTTTCACAAAAGGAAATAAGCTGCTAGATAAGATCCTAGTGGGCGGCTTCACTTAACAGATGGTACATGCCATGCCTCGTCCCCATGGGGACGCTTCCATGGCTCCAGCTCATTTTAGGAGGGACTCTTACTGCAGCTGTCACTTTTACTTCCAGAGGATGAACTTTTGCTCTCCATAATCCCCATGTATTAAGAAGATGCATGATGCGATCTAAGGAAGCATCATTGCTATCATCTTCTTAGGAAGGAAATTATCATCATTATCATAACAATCACCAACATCACTATCATCTCCAGCATAAGCACCATCATACCATAATCATCATCGTCGCTGCTAATATCACCACCCCCTTCACTGTCATCACCGTTATCCTCATCGCTACCATCATCTTCTCCACTAACATTAACCATTATCATCAGTGCCACCAGCAGCACCATCATCAACACCATCATCATCATCACCATCATCAACATCACCATCAGTACAGCACCATCTACATCACCTTCAGCACCATCACCACCACCAACAGTATCACCACTATCACCACAGTCACCGCCACCGTCACTGTCATCACTCACGAAATTACTACCATCCAGATTGCCATCTCTTCACCATCACCACTGTTACCATTATCGCCATAAGTGCCATCACCACCGTCATCATTACTACCATCACCATCATTATGACTCCGAACATCACCAGTACTACATCATCATTGTTATCATTACCATCATAATTACCATTATCATCTTCATCGTCGAACCTATGCCAAATGTCCTCAAGAAAAAAACAGTCTTGGATTTTCGGCTGGTCCTCTTTGCAGCCCCATATAACAAAGACACTTGGTACCCTAGTTTTAAAGAAAAAGAAGAAAATGTAAAGAGTTGCTAAACAAACATCCCAAGAGGCGACAGCTTATAATAGCTATGCCAAACTTGTGTGTGTGCATACTTGTTCACGTATATGCACGTGTATATGTAGGTGCATGTATGTATAGAGGCCAGAGGTCAATTTCAAGTGTCCTTCTCGATAATTCTCCACCCTAGTTTTTGAGACAGAGTCTCTCACTGAACTTGAAGCTCAGAGATTCAGCAAGGCTGGCTGGCCAGCAAGCCCAGGGATCCGCCTGTCCCTGCCTCCTAGTACTAAGGTTACAGGCACATGCCACCATGCGAAGATTTTTTTACATAGGTTCTGGGACATCAAACGCAGGTCCTCATGTGTGTATGGCAAGCACAGCAACTGAGCCATCTCTTCAGGCCTAGAAATTTTGAACTTGATAAAAACAAAACAATATTATATTCAAAATATAGTTTCAGACGTGTAAATCATTTGAACCATAAGCAATTCACAAATGAAAGTCTATACATAAATGGTAAAATACCTAAAAGTGACCTACTTCAGAGAGAGTTTTGTTTTGTTTTATTTGAAACAAAATCACGCTATATGCCCCAAACTCATCTAGAGCTTGTAACCCCCTTCCTCCACTTCTTAATTATGGATTATAAATGTGTTCCATCGCATCTAATTCAATGGTAACTTAATATAATTTCTACATTTGTTGAGGTGAAATTTTTCAAAGAAAAGGGCTGAAAAAAACTATGAAGAGCTATTAGCTCTCAAATGTACCTTTCTAAAAAGTTACTCATTCCACTACCGACAGCACTAGGGCTTCCGCTAATAAACTTCTGCCAGTCATTCGGTTTAAACAGGTGAAAATGACCTGATTGTCCCCTCTGCTCTGTTAAAATTAAGTGTTTATAGAAAGCACTTAATTTTACTGAGCCTAGGGCCATAGTTCGGTCAGTAAATTGCTTGTGGTACAAGTATAAGGACGTGAGTTCGATCTCCAGACACCACATAAAAAGCCAGATGTGGTGGCTGGCATGTGCTTGTAATCCCACGACTGAGTAGGCAGAGACAGATGGGTCACTAGATCTTACTGGCCAGCCAGCCTAGTCTCCTTGGCAAGAGCTCCAGGTCAGTGAGAGACCCTGTCACAACAAACAAGGCAGACAGTGTCTGAAGAATGATCACATAAAGTCAACCTCTAGCCCACACACTCACATACACACAACCTGATTAAAAAGAAATTGCCAATAATAAAAGAAAAGCAATACAAATTATGGCACATGCACTAATTACCCTCATTAATTCTAGTATCTGCATGATTCTCACATCTGTAGATAGAAAGGTGAATGCTCAGTGCTGCAGTGTGAAAACACAGTGTATGTCATGGAACATGGAGACGGTACTACACCTGCAGAGCCACACATTGTAAACTAAGTAGCCAGATGTCAGGCAGTTCTTTCATCAGTAAAACTATTGTATGTAACTATTTGAAATTCCTGATGAATCGTGATGTGACTATCTGTTCCCATTATATTAATTTTCATCAGTTTGGTAATACCTTCCCAACTCCAACACAGAACAGGAACCTGCTAGCTTTCAGAAGTGAGTTCAGAGTGTTGAGTTGTCTTGCTTTAGTGGCTTCAAGCAAAGTGTAGATCAGAGGCTGGAATTCACCCCTCCATGTGCAAAAGAGATAGACTCAGCGTACACCATGAACTTCATATCTCAACATTCTTCATTGGTGGAATGTAGTTCGTGGACACATATCTTAAACAGTGGATCTTTAAAATCTTGCTTGGCTAATCGGGTTGTTAAGTTTATCTACCATGTTGAACCAAGGAGAACTTTGGAAGTGAGGTATACAAAGAAGTACCAATGGTGGCTCTGGGGTGAGGAACAGGTAGGACACACAAGAGGAACAAGCCATGTGGTACAAAGGCTTTGTTCATCACTAAGCCAGGTCTTTCCACTTTTACTTCTATTGTCCATCTCTGCTACTCTGGATGTGTGACTTTGACAGGATGTGACTGTATCCACAGGACAGGCCACCAGTCACAGTGGCCCTGCCAGATAACATCAGTGATGCATGAGCTCACTCTAACCCAGTGACCAAGATCAGCATCTATGAAGCAAATTCTCCCTAAAACTTGACTTCCTCCGTGGCTCACTTCCTCTTTCTGTGTCCACACATTCATTGTTTTCCTATTGCGAGTGTCCTTTCCTAACACTCTTGCTGTGGGATGGTCTGTGTGCTGTAAATGTGTTGCTCTGATTGGTTGATAACTAAAAGGCTGATTGGCCAGTAGCCAGGCAGGAAGTATAGGCGGGACAAGCAGAGAAGAGAATTCTGGGAAGTGGAAGGCTGAGTGAGGAGACACTGCCAGCCACTGCCATGAGAAGCATGATGTAAGATACTGGTAAGCCACAAGCCACGTGGCAAGGTATAGATTTATAAAAATGGGTTAATTTAATATATAAGAACTAGATAGGAAGAAACCTGAGCCATTAGGCCAAACAGTTTAAATAATATAAGCGTCTGTGTGTCTATTTGGGTCTGAGTAGCTGCGGGCCTGGGTGAGACTGGAGATAACTCCAGCTACACACTCTGGAATGCATAGATAATGAGCTAACACTGATAAAGTTGATATATTTCTGTCCAAGTGAATGATCTGTCTACTCTCCATGGAATGTCCCCCACGAGAGGAGTTGCCACCCATAGCTGCTGTGGAAGGAAGACCATCTCATGTGCCAGCTTCCCAGTTCCTGTTCCTATCCAATAATAGATTCTCAGTAAAGGATGTTTAGTATACTACTCTTAATATTGGAAAAATCACCTTTCAGATCGATTTAAGAGACCTGTGTCTGAGATTGTCCACAATGCCTGTGGTCTGTGTTGTCCCCAGAGGCTATGTGGATGTGTATGGTCTATTCTGTCAGTGGAGGCCACATTGGCACCTGTGATCTGTGTTGCTGCCACAGGTCATCTTGATGTCTGTGCTACCACCAGAGACCATGTTTATATCCATGATCAGGGCTGCTGCAGGGGACCATGTTGACGTCTGTGGCCTGTGCTGCTGCCGGAGGCCATGTTGATGTCTGTGCTGCAGTGAGGGGCCATATTGATGTCTGTGATGCATGCTGCCACTGACTGCTATGGGTAAGGAAGCTTTTTCTGCAGCAGTATCAAAAACTGCAGACTCAGGATTGAAAATGAGAGACATTGATGGCTTCTGTGGCAACCTCTCCCCCCACTCCATCACCCCCCCCAAAAAATAATCTAGGCAGGGAGCCATTAAGGAGAGTCCTGAAAAACTGTGATGAAGATGCTGAAGTGTAGCTCTTCACAGTTGATGGCTTCTGGCACAGGGATGGAAAAGGACTTAGTTATCTTTAAGGTACTGGCCACTGGGACAGAGTTTACCATGCTCCAATAAATGGGCAACGCAAATTGTACTTGGTATATTTTTGGGGGGAGGGAGAGAGGACACAAGGGTGGGAGGGTGGACCTGGGAAGAATGGGAAGTGAGAGTGATCTGGGTATATTGTATGGAATTCCCAAATAATCAATAAAAATATTGTGTTGGGAAAGAAAAGGAAAAGAAACATCATGTATCACTTAAAGTTAAAAGTAGGTTGTGCGGCCTAATTAACCGTGATGTATCTGGCCATCTCTTCTGATGTGTCCTTCTGATCCCTCGATCTGTTTACACTATCTTATTAAACTGTGTGATTGTCCTAACACCACACAGACGTACGGTTTGAGTGTCCTTAGCATAGGATTTGAATGTGAAATGTCCCTAACAGGCACACTTTCTGTCTAACTGTAATATTTTATGGGGCTGTGGAGCTTTTTGGAGGTGGGGGGGGGGGGGAGTCTGGCTGGTACAAGTAGGACACCAAGCTGTACCTGCCCTGGTCTGACCCTCTTTTCTCTGCTATCACACCACATGCCATGAAGAGCCCAGCGGCACTCACACCAACTGTAAGCTCTACAAGCCTTGCCTGCCACGATGACTGAAAACTTCTGAAACTGCAAACCGAAAGAGAACACACACCCCTTAAGTTGTTCCTGTCTGATTCACCCTCATAGTGCTGAGAGAAGTAACTAACATACCTTCCTGGTCTATCTCGTGCTCACAGCAAGTCTTGTATAGTATTGATTTCTCGCTAATGACCATTTAAGGCAAACTGTCTTCAGATATTGGAGCAGGAACCTTGTTAGAAATCGTAAGTGTGGTGATATTTTGTTTGTGCTTTAACAAATAAATCTTGCCTGGAAATCAGAGTGCAGAGCTAACCACTAGAGGCCAGGCAGTGGTGGCACATACCTTTAATCCCAGCACTTGAGAGGATGAAACAGGAAGTGATATGGCTGGGCAGAGAGAGGAAGTGATAAGACAGGGTGGAGACAGGCTGAGGGTTCAGTAGAGGTAAGAAGTCTCTCTAGTGGCTGGCTCCTTTACTGATCTTTCAGCATTTACCCTGCTATTGGGCTCCAGGTTTTTATTATTAAGACCAATCAGGATTCATGCTACTATAAGCTTACTGGTCTCCCCAAAAAATTGTTCCTTTCTTCAGAATAAGAAAGCTTCCCACCCAGGTGAGCACCAGAGTCAGGGTCATTCCTGTCCTGGGTGGACAGAAGACAAGGAGTTCACACTCAGGGAATTATTAATCTCACTGGGTGCTGTTCCCATGTGACCCTGGGGTATTATGTGACCACAGTTTGGTTCTAAGTTGCCCTCACCACCACCACCAGATCCCACCAGTGAGTCATATCACACTTCCTACCATTCAGCTTCTACCATGATTAAATAACTGCAGACAAGCTGTTACCTACCAATCCTTGCCAACAGGTATATCTTGGTGTCCCCTGATGAAAAGATGTATCCATCAACAAAGGAATATGTGCAATAAACCCAAGAATCCTCAGAACTGGAAACACTGCCAAGGGAAGGCCAATCTCCTGCATGGGTGCTGCTCCCTTCTGCTAGCACCTTGCCCTGTGACTCAGGGCATAGCCAGAGAATAAGAGCAGTGGCTGTAATGCTCCTGCTTGGAGCCAAGGCCAGAGTTGCTCTAAGATCCAAAGCTGTTATCAAGAAAAAAAAAGGAGCTGAGATGCTGAAGTCACAACCCCTCAGGGTTGAGAGTGGCATTCTCCAACACACAGAGGCTCTTTGGAAAGTAGCTCACCTGAATCTAGTGTAATGAGACCGCTCACTGTTTTATGTGGGGTTAAAATGAAAGTAAATGAATGGGGCTAAGGAAATGGCTCAGTTGGTAAGTGCCATGCAAGCATGAAGACCTGAGTTTGGATCCCCAGTGTCCATGTAAAAAACAAAAACAGGCGTAGGAGTACACATCTGTACCTCTAATACTGGAGAGGATCCTCAGAGCTCACTGGCCAGACAGGACAGCCTACTAGTGAGTAGCAGGCCCAGTGGCAGACTTGTCTCAAATAATAATGTTCCAATGGAAAAGGACACCCAAGGTCAACCTCTAACCTCCATATGGAAGTGCATCTATACCCACATGGGCGCGCGCGTGCGCACACGCACACACACACACACACACACACACACACACACACACACACACACACACATACCCCACAGGGGGGAGAGAGAGAGAATGAGAACTGCATATGGTGGGGGAAAAGTGATGTTAGAGGTTAAGCTCCACACAGGCCTGGGTCCAACAGCGGGTCTCTTAGGATGATGGAGCAGATAACAGCTACTGAGGAGAGACACTGACCTAATGGCAGAACTCCCCACCCCCACCTGTGGCTCTGCAAGCTCTTGATTCAGCAGCAGGAGCCGTTTTGCATCTGTTCCTTTCTACATCACCAATTGGAACAGAGATGTTATGAATGTGTTGATCCCAGCTCCTGCTGGGCTCAGGATGGCTTCCTTACTGCATACTTCACTCAGGAAGGGGTGTGGGGCAGTTTCCAAGATAATAGCCCATTTACACGTGACACCTGTTGGTAGTTCTACACGGGAGCTGCCAGTGAAAACACTCAAACTTTTCAGCCCTTGGATATGGTTGTCATCATCAGCCTCAACCTAGTCTCCAAGTCAGCGAAGTCAGAACTGACTTGAGAAGGTGTGTGCTGTGTGTAACTTCTATGAGCAGTCATGTTTGGGAGCATGAGTCTATTATATTTTTTTCTTGTTTGGTTGGTTTTTTCTTTTTATTTATTTAATGTTTCATTTTATTATTCGGGGTTACATACAGCCATTTTCATGCAAGTGTATGATGGACTTTCAGAGTATGCCTCTATATCTGCTAGCCCCTCCTTTCTTGTAATCCCTTTCCCGGTACTCCCCCTTGTCCCCAGACTGTCTTGTTTCTCTTTACACATCACAGGTACATATAGGATTTTCATGCATCATTATAAAACCTAGAACCCACAAATGGGAGAAAATGAGTGATATTGTTCTGAGTCTGATCTGATTCTCTGAATGACTATCTCCAGTTACATATACATTTGTAGCATGAATCTTAGAGGTCTCATTAATAAAATCAAACCTGAGGCCAGTTATTGGGGTGAACGCTGGAAGATCAGAGAAGCAGAAC
This sequence comes from Peromyscus eremicus, assembly GCF_949786415.1. NCBI lineage: Eukaryota > Metazoa > Chordata > Mammalia > Rodentia > Cricetidae > Peromyscus > Peromyscus eremicus. The sequence continues at coordinate 10,013,193 of NC_081433.1, read as the reverse complement.
AAGCCACAGACATCTCACCTCGCCAGTTCCTCAGCTGATCCTGTTTCCTCAGACTGGAAGCTTCTCAGTCCTCATCCAGAATGAATCTCAGCTGAACTGTGCTGCTCAAAGCCTAAAAACTTAACCAGCCAAATGCTTCTAGTTTCTGGTCCTCATACCTTATATATCTTTCTGCTTTCTGCCATCACTCCCTGGGATTAAAGGCATGAGTCACCATGCCTGTCTGTTTCCAATGTGGCTTTGAACTCACAGAGATCCAGATGGATCTCTGCCTCTGGAATGCTAGGATTAAAGGCGTGTGCTACCACTGCCTATCCTCTATGTTTAATATTGTGGCTGTCCTGTTCTCTGACCCCAGATAAGTTTATTAGCATGCACAATATTTTGGGGAACACAATACCACCACATACATTTTCCTGCTCATGGCAGAACTTCATTCTTAGCTATAGCTGAAAAATTCCATTGTGCATATAAAGCACATTTGCCCTCTCTGTTCCTCTGTTGATGGACACCTAGGTTGGTTCCCGCCTAGCCACTGTGGTAAGTGCTACATTCACCCTGAAGACTGATGTCAACACATCACAGACACTTACAGACTGTTTATCGCTCTGTTCTCTTTCTCTGTGCTTTCCTTTACGTGAGACACAGAGCCTTTTCAGCTCCAGGCTCTGGGGACCTCTGGGCTGAGCTGTGCTGGCTCAAAGTCCTCCAGAACTCCTACCAGGACCCACGTTTACTTGCCCAGGTTCTGGGCATGTTTGCACAGAAGTCCCTGTCTTCACAGTGGATGATTTTCTGACTTCCCAGGACTAAGCCCAGGATTCCTGACTCAACATAAGGGACTATGCATGAGAACACTGAAGAAATCACAAAGTATCTCTTTTAGATACAAAGTATCTAAAAGATTGCCAGCCACAGCAGCAGCAATGTACCGGGCAAGCTGCGGAAAACGTCGACTCACACTCTTGTTTCCTGTTTCTGCAGCTGACATGTGTTCAGTACAGATTTGGGGGCATTTTTAATGCACTCCAAGTGATCACGGCACAAGTAGTTTTGTCGCCGTTTTATTTAATGAAACATAGTCTAAACCTGTGGAGAGGGAAGTTAACTTTCCTTCCCATCCCTCCATAAAACTCCACAGAACTTCGCACACTTGGGATCTCACGCATTTCTTTCAGACTGGCTCAAATCTCTTCATTGCCTTTGAATATAACAGAGCTTAGAAATAAAAGTATTTCTATGTTTTTAATTGAATGGGACCTCACCATGGCATTCTGTTCTATGAGTTCATTCTTTCCTTGCTTTTCAGTCTTAATAATCCCTGCAGGTCACACTACTGTGCTGCACTCACTTTATAATGTACTTCTGACTGTTTTTTGAAGTAAATGAAGAGATACGGCAGATAGGTTCATAGCTTATGATAGAAGATGCAGACATCTGACAATAAAATGATAGAAAAATGGTGTGATGGTCTGAATGAGAATGGATCCGATAGCTTCATATATTTGAATGCTTGGTTCACAGTTGGTGGAACTGTTTGGGAGGGATGATGAGGTGTGGCTTTGTTGGAGGAGCTGTGGCCCTGGGGATGGGCTTTGAGGTCTCAAAAGCCCATGACATATACCAATTCTCTCAATCTGCCTCATGGCTGTTATCGCAACATGTAAGCTCTCGGTTACAGCTCCAGCAAAGTGCCTGTACACCTGCTGCCATGCTCCCTGCCATGATGGTCATGGACCAACCCTCTAAAGCTGTAAACAAGCTCCAGTAAACTCTTCTATAAGTTACCTTGGTCATGGTATCTCTTTCCAGCAATAAACATGTATCTGAGACAAATGATGAAGTGGGAGAAAAATGATAGTGGATAGATCATGATAGGTCATAGATAGAGTTAGATAGATATATAGATGATTAACAGATGAGATAGATAGATGATAGATATAGGTAGGTTGATCAATGATGCTATAAAAGATACATAGAAATGGATAAAAATGAATGGATAGATGATAGATAGATAGATAGATAGATAGATAGATAGATAGATAGATAGACAGACAGATAGATAGGACAAATATAGATGAACTAGAAAGAGAAATGGTGGACATGATAGATGGATGGGTGACTAGCTGCATAGACAGACAGAAGACAGAAACAGCGGGGTACTCCTTGCCCGGTCTGACAATTGAAGAAGATGACAACAGAAGCAATGGAGTAAAACTGAGCCACAAATGGTTTCTTCGTTCTAATCACTGGTATTTCTTAAACACTTGTTGATTTCAATATCATAAATATAAAATATGTATTCTACAAAAACAAATACTACATAAATAAAGCATTAGAAATGCAAGCAATATAAAATAAATATAAGGTTGTGTGTAACAGGTCTTTACACTTGGTGCATCAAATGGCGTGAAGCACATTAACATATGGAAGGGCTATTATTGGTTTACGTCGCATAGAATTTTTAAAGACTTACTCATTGTAATTACATTTTTCAGTAGCTGTTAAATGCTTACTGGTATTAGAATAAAAGGTCATCTCAAGTTCTTGACCCTCAGATGTCATAGTCATTAATGCCACTTAATCAACATGTAGAACTTCAAGATACATAAATTAAGATTGACTGAAAACTCTGACTTCTGCTCTCTTATAGAATATCAAATGTTTTTGTTTGGAAGACAGAAACATAATGTTCTAAGATGGAAACAAAATACATTTAAAAATACATGCTTTCAGATATATTCATGGTCAAGGATCAGAAGCATATTCATTAACTATTCAGTAGATCTCAATTGTAAAAATTTTAAAGAACAGAAGATCTTTTAAATAGACTATATTGACAACCTAGAGAGAGAGGTGTTAATTCATAGCTGCTTGAATTTATTTTTAAATAATGAAAGATAATAAGAATTTTTAATTTGTGTAACATAAACTCATTTCCTCCTAAAGATTTATTTTTTTTATTTGAGGGGGGCATGAACCCCAGGTGAATGCAGGTGCTCTTGCAGGCCAGGGAAGAGCACTGGATCTTCTGGAACTGGAGTTATATTGTAAGCTGCCTGATTTGGGTTCTGGAAACTAAACCAGCATCCTCTTCAAGAGCAGCAAGCACGTTCTCTTAACTAGGAGCGATCTCTCCAGCCCCCTCCTTTACCTCTTTGCTTCCTCGTTTATCCATTTACACTAATACTTTGTCACAAGTTTCACTAGTAAGATTTTATTCTAAATATAAGAAAACTTTTTTCAACAGAGATGCAAATTTTGTTACTTCTTAAAAACATTAAAATGCACTCAGAAGAAAGGGGCTTCTGGTGTTTGTAGCTGCCCCATCCTAAAGTGCTGAGACAAAATTTCAGCATCCTGATCCTCTCAAAGCACTGGATAACTTTGGCTCTTACAAGTCACTGCTGGACTCAGAAGTATTTATAGAATATCCAGTTATATAAGAAACACAACTGTAAATGTCATTAGGAGAGTCTGCTGACAGGGCGGCCAGCACCTGCTGGGTTTGGAGACCATTTGTTCATGTTGCATAAGATCCCACGGATGGCATCAGCCCCACCCTTCACCCCTCCTAGCCACTGCCAGAGAGTTGGCACAAAACATCCCATGCACAGCAATCTTCCCTTACCCCCCTTCACCCTACGACTGCTTCTGCTCTAAAAATAACAAAGTCTTCCCGTTCTGAAGTATGGCATGACAACACCGGACCAGGAATAATCTCTCAGATGTGTGACATTTTCAGTAAGACAGAATCTTGTTCCTTTTAAAGGGGATCAATGTCTGCTTTTGACACAAAAGATCTCAGCGTATGGAAAATTGGATGAGGCTGTCAATTCACTAATGCTAAGTCACGCTTCCCTGAAAGTGTCTGGGCCTGAGCTCAGTGTCAGGAAATAAAACAAAGTCCCCACTAAATATGAAGCTGGAGTTTGGACATCCACACCTGGTGAGGTCCACGTGTCAATATTGGAGTAGGGCCACAGTGGTTTTCAAATTCACACCTGCCACATTCTGATTGTGCTAATGACTGAGTTATTTTTAATCTCATAAAACACTGGGGTTTGCTGTCTCAGTCCCACAAAGAATGCACTAAGCAATAAAAAAAAAAAAAAAAAAAGCGGAGAACTTTTAGCTCAAGAACCTTCCGCTGATATGCTTGGATTGTTTCCACTATTAAACACACTGTACCTGATGCCAATGTGAGTTGTGTGCTCTCAGAACTTGAATCTAAAACTTTAAGGCAAATAAAGGTAGTGGATGAGAGAAGCAATCTACCAACTTGCTTTTCTTCCCCTCCAGGGAGACCTTGACGATGTAGGGACAAGGAAAATGGGCAGGTGGTTCCGGAAACAGTTCTAACTAGCCAGGGGGGAAAAAGAATTTAAGAAAATCCCTTTGGCAACATCTCTGCATAAACATGTTCCTGTCATCTCCCCCCAAATAAGAGATCCATGAGAGACGTTGAGGAGGCATTAGCCTTCTGATGTGGGGAAATCCAGGTAGATCAGTTGCCAGGAAAACCTTTCTGAGGGCCCCAGCACATTTGCTGAGTACACCACCATGGAAGCTCTGATGACAAATGAAACCAAGATCAGATCCCCATTCTGTCAAGCAAACCCAGCCTTTGTTTGTGTGATGGGAGCATTTTCCTCTTTATAAACTTAACAGTGTTTCCTGAAATCCAGGCCTGTGCCAAGCTTCTATCATCCTTTTCTTCCTCGTGCAAGTCATATCCACCCCCGCCTGGCAAACACATCACTTGCCAACTCAAACGGATTTAGAAGATTAGTGACTCTCACCTGGTGTATCTGTGTGTTACTAGGAGTAACCACAGTATGAAGACTTGTGTGGATGTGGGCAGCACCATCCTCTAGGCTGGGCTTGGATGGAATAAACAGGGAGTGAGGAAAAGACAGCTTAGCTCAGGTATATGCCAACTCTACTTCCTGGCCATCAAGATGTAGCTGCTCTGATTCCTTACTCCTTTCACACCATGAGGAGCTAGAGCTGCTGGAGCAAATAAGCCCTTCTCCCCTTAAGTTGTTTCTAAGATGTCTGAGCATGGTGAAAAAAAAATATCTAATACATCCGATTGCTGTTCCTCCTCACCTACATCTGCATCTGCTTAGGTGGGGACAGGGAGATCGAGTACCTCAGAGTGCAACACGGTGCCCTGAAGGAAGCGAGATGATACAAGGAACTGATGCTCTCCATGCCTTTGCTCCTGTCCCCAGTAAGGTCCGAGTGAGCATGTGCAGGGATGAAAGTGAGGAAGCAGGATGGATGCTCTGCACTTAGGGATTGCGTGGGTGGATGATCTGCCCTTAGGAGACCAGATGGACCAAGTGGCCACAGACACAGGCTGCTCATTCCCCTCATACCCTAGGCTTCAAGGAAGAAAAGGTTGAGGGGGCGGCTGGGGGCAGAGGAGTGGACCATGTGAAACCTGAAGGCAGTTAAGCCCCTCAGGCCCGCATCATCTCCCGGTGTGGTATGGAACAAGGACCTTGGAACCCAGAAGGTCACGTGAGCCTGGGCAAGACTTAAAGAGGCACTTCCTGAGGCTTGTTCTAGAACCAGCACTAGCTAGCTGTACATGAGGAATAAGCCAGACTTCTGTGATCCAAGAAATCAGATGCTCATGCCCTTGAGCCAAGCAACACAGGATCCCAAAGCTGCCACATATAATATAAAATCTCTTAAGCCCGGCTCCTCAGCCCATGTTCAGGGTCAGGTGAATGTTTCACAGGTGTGCTTAGTTCCCTTCTTTGATTTAAGAATTTATTTTTCTCAAGCATTATGTTTTTTTCTTTCAGTAATGGCTTGAGAAAATCAGACTTGTTGGTTGGGTGTCAACAGGTTTAACAATAAAGAAACAGAATAAAAGTGTTTCTCGGAATGAAGGTTTTGCACATACTGGATAATTATGAGGTATTGATTATGAACTGATTAGGTTACATATTCCATGCAGTAATCATGTGGGATACTTAAATTAATACCCCTATGATGTTTTGACCTGTAGAGTGTGAAGAAAAGGCTAATAACTCCTGAAAGCAGAGACAAAAAAAACAGATTTCATAAATGGTGGTGTTTTGCATGCACATGACTGATTGCTGCTGGATGGATGTGCAGTCACACTCAGTGTTCAGAAGAAGGTGTGATGCCACAAGGAAAGAATCTTGCCATGCCTGCGGATGGTAGATGGTTCGTTCACCAGGCTGCATCCCAAGGAGGCAGGAGCAGAAATCTGTCTCGATGCCAAGAAATACTAATAAATGGATTTCCAAACTGGCAGCTGGTTCCTGGATGCCGGACACCCTGTGATTTTACCAAATGATACATTTGTTTAACCCGGTGTCCTCGAATAATGTGTAAACATGTATTAGATTGAAATTCTGCACATTTGGCACAATTAGATGGCCAGTTCAATGGAATTTTGAAGACAATGTCATAAATGACATGAAAATAATACCCTATCACTCCATGAATACTTTTCTTATTGGAAATTCCAAATGCATTAAAAATGAGATAAAGAAGTTTGTTGAAGAGCTGAAGATACAGCACAAATGTCTCAGTATGTAAGAGCTTCCTGCCCTTAGAGGACTACCCAAATTGGGTTCACAGTACCCACAACCTCCTGTGACTCCAGCTCCAGGGAATCCAGCACTCTTTTCTGGCTTCTATAATCAGGAACATACATATGGCATATACTCACACCAACATAGACACACACATAAATAAAAACAAACACACAAAAACAAGTTTGTCGAGGCTTGAATGCCCAGATCTGTATTTTCCCGCCATTAAATAAATGATTGTATTTGGTGTGTTCTTCCAACTTTTCACTAATTTTTGTTTTTGTTTTTGTTTTTCGAGACAGGGTTTCTCCGTGTAGTTTTGGTGCCTGTCCTGGATCTCGCTCTGTAGACCAAGCTGGCCTCGAACTCACAGAAATCCACCTGGCTCTGCCCCCCCCCCCCCGAGTGCTGGGATTAAAGGCATGCGCCACCGGCACTTTTCACTATTTTTAAGCAATGTTAAAAGCCACACCTCTGGCATACTTTGACAATTCCAGCCTCAGTCTGTTATGATATAAATCAATCTAAACTATCCCTTCCCTAAAGCAGTTCTCATTTTACTTATAAAATTCAAATGGTCCCCAGATTCTTCACCATGTGGCCATTGACTTCACTGTGGCACAGCGGTGGAGACCCAGGACCCAGCTCTCAGAGAAGGGTCCTGCTGCCATTGGATTCTGGGCATTCTGATCCCAGCCCTCCAATTAAATGGCACTCAAAATTAAATACTGCCAAGTATTAAAGTACTTGCCCCTAGAAAACGATACTTAGAACACTCATGTTTTGATAGTAAAAACACTGCTTTCTGAAGCAGCTCCCCCACCTCCACCCCCACCCCCACCCACCAGCTGTATTTCTCAATGACTGGTGCACACATACTCACCACAATTTCATAAAACCGTCTCTAATGTTTTGAGCAGTGGTTGTATGTCAGCTCTGTCCTCTATGAGTAAAGTTTTCTCATTTAGTAAAAGAGAGCCAAACAGTAGGAAATAGGCCCTGAGTACTGTTTGAGTACTGTTTGAATGAAGTCAATAGATATAAACATCTCTCTTAGGATGTTTAAGTATATCACATGAGGCACGGCATCAAGATATCTAGTGAAATTACAACTGTGGTCAAGCAAATGGCCCATACCCATCATGCTCCACAGCTGTCTTCCCTGAGATAATAACATCTAAAACCTTAACATCTCTTAACAGTTTTCCCATATGAGAGGCAATGTCACCAACCACAGTCTTCCCACTCAGCACGTGAGACATGAGAATTACGCATCACATATAACCATGAGTTTGTTGGGATTTCTCCAACAAGGTCCTTATTTCTTCTTCATAAGAAGGTAAGACTGCCAGGTATAATACTGCTGGTTGGCAGGTGCTTTTCTTTCTTCAGCACTTTGAATACATCATCTCATCTACCCTTAGGCCTGGAAAGTCTCTGCTGAAAAGTATGTCTTGTTGCCAGGAGCTGCTAAGACAATGGCGTCTGGAGGAGAAACTTGGAACACTTTCCTAAACCAGTATCATCTCTAACTGCATCCTAAAAACCTGTGTGTGTGTGTGTGTGTGTGTGTGTGTGTCCACAGTTAAGTGTGGCACTCACCCTTATCAAAGAAGCTTCCCTTGCAACAGACAGAAAGCCACCACTGGTCAAAATGCAGAGAACCACTGAGCGTAGGGTGCACATCCCCAATTAACACATTTGTAATATAATCCTTACACCTAATGTTCAGGGACCATGGAGGAAGAGAGAGAAAGACCAAGCCATCTGCTGGGATGTAGAAGAGAAAGTGGATCTGGGAGGAGGTGAGATAAGGGGTAAAAATGGTCAAAGTAGTTTATATAAAATTCTCAAAGAATAAAATCATTACAGTTTTTATAAAGATAATTGCACCAATACACACACTAACATGGAAAGGGGAAATATCATTGTTCTCCAACCCCAGACAAAAAACTGCAGCAGCTAAAGAATGCGGAGGGTGAGAGGAACAGTCTTCCCTAGGGAAGAGGCCCCAACTGGTTGTTTAATATCAAATAGTCAGCCCTGGGATTGTATGCATATATAGGTGACAATACATGGTCTAAACAGAGAGAGAGAAAATAATTAATGAACAAGTGGTCATGAATATGAAAAATAGAAGGGAATCATCAAGGGGTAGGAGAGAGGAAAGGGATGGAGGTAATGAGGTAATTAAGCTTTAATTTTGAAAAATAAAATAAAATTCAAGAGTATCTCTTTTTAAGTCACAAGTGTTTTTTTCTGGCTGCTTTCAGATTTTTTCTTTGTCTTTAGCATCTGGCAATTTGACTGTGTGTGTCTGGATGGCAGTGTCCTTGAGTTTATCTTGTTGAGTACCACTTCAGCTTCCTGGATCAGCACTTCTAGCTCCTGCCTCAGTGTGGGAAATATTCATTCATGGTTTTTAAGATCCCTCCTGTTTCTTCCTTCTCGTTCTGGAATTCGCATAACTATAAATTTTCAGCTTAATGGTGTCCCACAGATACCTTAAACCTTGTTCTCCCTCTCTTTCCCTCTCTCCCCCTCTCTCTTCCTCTCCTCGTCTCTATCCCTCTCCCCTTACCTCTCTCTCTCTCTCTCTCTCTCTCTCTCTCTCTCTCTCTCTCTCTCTCTCTCTCTCTCTCTCTCACACACACACACACACACACACGTGCATGCACACTTGGATTTTTGTCTTCTCTTCCCTTAGAGTTTATTGCCCATGACCTGTCCTCAAGTTCTCTACCTCTTCCTCTACATTCAGTTTTCTGTCAAAGTGTCTACTGAATCTTCAGTTGTATTATTGTGCTTTTAGGCCAGTGATTGATTCTTGATGTTCTTTATACTTTCTATCTTTCTCCATCTATTCTCAGTTTGTGCATCCTTATTATCCTAAACTCAGGTTAACTACTTTGTTAAGTGATGAGCAGAGGTCCATCAGTTATTTCCAGTCCATTAGGGTTTCTAAAGATTTGTGTTATTCTTTTCTTGGAACGTGTTTTTCAGTTTGGTCTTCTTGACTTTCCATGCTGATTGCTACACATCAGAAGACAGGCTCGCCCTCCCTGTCCTGTCCCCTTGCCCTTGTGAAGCAGACAGACCTCACCAAATCAGCCCAGCCAGAGGATCTCTTGTCAAAAACAACCTCTTTCTTTTTAGTGTTCTCTACAAAATTAGGATAAGCCACATCCTGTTAGTGACCCAACAGGATCAAATCATCTACATTCATCTTTAAAAGTTGGGCGTTAGATATGTGTTCTAGTACTTTATATCCTCGTGGGGAAACTAAGGGTTGAAACATATCTCCCTCTAAGTCATGGAGAGAGTCTGTGGAAAACAACCTCACTTTAGCCTACACCCCCACTGAGCCCAGGCAACACAATCAGTAGAAATGTTCTCCTGTTCAGAACTTCATAGTTCTGTGGTCTAGGCATCCTTGTGTTTCCAAAGCTCTGTAGTCAGGAGGCATCTTGAGGAATCATCTGTTGAAACTAGGTCTGTGCACAAATCTTTCCTGGCAGGTCTTGGGAGCTATGTGATGGCCAATTCTATTCATTCTCCTGGAGGTCTATGGTTTTTCTGCCCTATAAGCATCCTGATGCAGGCTTACAGAAGCTATACCTTCAGGTAGCAGCTAGAAAAGTAGACACCCTTCCCAGAAGAAACCAAAAGCAAGGCCTTTTAGCCCTATTTCTAGACCTGCTCTCTAGAGCATCATCTTGTAAAGAACCTGCATATCCATTTAAAACTGCTTCTTAGTTCACTGTGATCCAGGGAAACTCACAAATGCCAAGTTTCTTCTGCTTCTAGACCTGGGGGATTTAAGAGCCAAACCCTCCTAGACAAACTGTAAAGGCTGAGCCCAACTCCTCTTCAGGCAGAGTCTCAGCTGGGGTTCCTTTCTGATCACAAGGGATGGTGCCCTGGGAGAGCTGTGTTAAATCTGTTAATGAGGTCAGGCTTATGGGAATGGTGACCACCTCTGTCCTTCCCCAGCTCCCAAATGTTAGATAATGACAGCAGCAGCCTGTGGGGAGCTGCTTGCTATTAACTATGTGTTTATTGAATTCTGCCCTGGGAATGCATCTCTGTATTTAATGTCTGTCATAAAAATATTTGAGGAAAGACGGTTAAATGTCAAAGTAGTTCTGGGTTCCAAGACTCTTGAGTAAATAATGAGCTCACAAATTAAAGAAAACCTGTAGCAATGTGTGAGTCTGCAGGGTAGGCAAGCATATTCACGGAGTAGCATCCACGATGGGCTACTAGAGCAGCCATGCTTGAGGGAAACAGAAAACTAATTAATCCCAGGAGGACGGCAACCTCCAGGTCCCTCACTGAGAAGCAGCTTCACTCAGATTCAACAGGATCAATTACTATGTAGCAAAATCAACTTTCACTGAGCCACAACTCCTACCTGTCATACCAAGTATGATGCCACAGTTTATATGAGCTGCCCCAGGGTCAAGCCATGCAGGCTCTGTCCAACATCTTAGTGCATACCTACAGCAGCCGCCAGATGATCCTGCTTGCTTGATATTTTACTTTTATTTCCTTTCTTTAGAAATTATAATAAGACCTGGCCAAATTTAAAACGTACCTGTACTCCAACAAGAGCACACTCACTGAACCATTATCACTAAAATATATAAAAGAAAATGACCAAAGAAACTGAAATAGAAGGCAAATAGGCCAGAAGAAAGAAAAATTGCTCAAAAAGAAAGTCAGTGCCCAGCATATCTGTTTAAGACCAAAGACTCCTCTCTAGGATCTGGTAGAGCAGTTGATACTAGCTTTCTAGCATCCAAACATTTCCCTCTAGTTTTATCATAACATAATTGACAAGTAAAAATTATGTATACATTATAATACACACACACACACACACACACACACACACACAACACATCTCAACGTTTTGATAAATGTGAAAGCTGTCACCATAATTGAGTTAGTTAAGAGTCACCCCCACCACAGCTCTTGCATTTATTTCCACTTCCTTTTTTATGATGAATAAATGTTAGCATTTAAATAACTTCATGGTTTTAAGGAAATCACTGCCTGGTGGAACCCATAACTGCAGTTCTGCAAAGAAATTTCATTTTCTTGATCACACATCCTTGCAAAGAGGTTGGGGGGAGCTTCTAGTTAGCAGGGAAAAAAAGAAAGAAAGAAAAAAGAAAAACTACAGTTAGCATTGTACAGTAGGATGTAGAAGTGAAATCTCAGAAAAATACTTAAAAACCAGAATAAGTAAACCACATTATCTGAAAAGAACCGTGAGCCTTCCATGTCACCAGATACTGCAGAAGAGGAGCACTTTGCGGCCCCAGTGTGTACCAGAGGGGCACAAAGCACAGATAAAGCTGTCTCCCATTCACAGTGGCCTGGGACATATGGTCTCAAGTAATATGTGGTCTCAGACGTGAAAAACCAAGGCACAGTGAGGGCAGGGTGCTGAGCCTGCCAGGTGGAGATGCAGACATTCCCATGTCCCCCAGAGCCTGCACTGAACTGATGAAATGCACAAGGTACAGAAAAGTCAGCACATTCAATATTCAAATGGCTAAGAATAAACATCCCTTGGAGGGATTAAAAACCCATTAATATGGAAATTCAGAAGTATGGAACCAGCACTGAACAGTCACATTAAACAGAGACACAAAATATGAGGACAAATGGTTGGGGAAGGGGAGATCTTCAAAGTCACTCCCACTTACACAGAAGCATCTTCATGTGACTTGAGCCAGGCCTATGGAAAAGCCAGGAGCTAGGGAACCAGCAAGCTTACCTACAGAGACAGGACCAGGAGAGAAAGAAGCTGCAGTCCCACAGCAGGGTGGTGTAGACTCAGAGAAAAGCAGAAGGGCCATGGCATTTCTAGCAGCCTAAGGGCTAGCAATGGAATAAGTAATGGGCGTGTTAAGCAAATGGCAGGCTTTAGCAGGATAATTCAAATGAGTGGCAGCATGCTCTGGGGAGTACTGGGACTGGGACCCAGCTTTAAGAAGATGAGTGGACCAGCAGTCCAGAACTCACTAACCAGAAAAATCATTTTAAACAACATAAACTTTTATAAGTTAAAAAGAAATGTCAAAGCAAGAATTCACGTGCATGGCTAAGTGGTGTCCTGTAAAGAGGGTACATGGAAGATTAGAAATTATCTTTACAGCCTAGATGATAATAATATTTTTTAAAAATGAACTGGCTGCCACAAACATGGTGTCCTCATCTTCAGAAGCCAGAAAACATGAGGAAGGAGTCCACCACCTTTCCCTTTGCAAGGTCATGCTCTCAAACACAGCAGGTGGGATGATGTGGAGAAATCCCTCCTGAGAACACCACGGATGGATGTTGCTAGTACAGTGGTGTTGGTATTGGCAGGGCATGAAGGCCAGCAACAGAAATGGGGGAGCCAGGAACGGGGAGAGAGGATGGCTGACCTGGGTTTACTGCCACAGCGCAGATGCAGTAAAGTTAAGCACAGGTCATACAACCAAAGAAACATAACCAAAGCTGAAGGCTGCCACTGCTCACCTCTAAGTCCAACCAACATCTGGACATGGACACAGAGGGACGTGGAGAAGCCAACAACCTGCACTCAGTGCTGGCGAACGCAAGCTGCCATGGACACTGCAGAAGGCCACGTAGTGGTTTCCTAGAAAACCAGTCTTAGCATACAACCTAACAACCACAGCCCTTAGCAGCTACTCATAGAGGTTGGAAATTTGTGTGTACGCAAAACCTTCATACAGAACTGCATAACAATTGTATTCATAATTACCCAAACTTGAAAGCTACAAGGACATCCTTCAGCAGGGGAGTGGACCTGAGGTTATGTCCAGACCATGGGAAATTATTCAGCAGTAAACAGAAATGTGTGGCCTAACCATGAAAAGACATGCAGGAATCCTCGGTGCATGTTACTAAAGAAAGAAGCCAAGCTGAAAGGTAAGTATGGGGATGGTGTCAGCTACGTGGCATTCTGGAAAAGATAGATGCTAGAGATGGTGAATGGGTCAGCAAGGGCCTGGGGTTGGAGAGGGTGTCTTAGTCAGGGTTACTATTGCTGTGATGAAACACCATGACCAAAGCAACTTAGGGAGGAAAGGGTGTATTTGGCTTACTCTTCCACACCATAGTCCATCATCAAAGGAAGTCAGGGCAGGAACTCAAGCAGAGCAAGAACCTGGAGGCAGGAGCTGATGCAGAGACCATGGAGGAGTGCTGCTTACTGGCTTGCTCAGTCTGCTTTCTTTTAGAACCCAGGACCACCTGCCCAGGTGTGGCCCCATCCACAATGGGCTGGTCCCTCCACCACCAATCACTAAGGAAAATGCTCTATAGGCTTGCCTATATCCTGATCTTATGGGGGCATTTTCTCAATTGAGATTTCCCTCCTCTGTGATGACTCTAGCTTATGTTGACATAAAACTAGCCAGAATAAGGGGAGATAAACTGATGGGGCATGGAGGAATTTTCATAACAATGGAATTTATCTGTGTGATTCTTATGATGGACACACATCATTGCACACTTGCCCAGACAGAGTGTAAAACATCAGGGTTGAATGATAATGTTAGATGTGGGTTTGGGGCCATACTCATGAGGCAGTGTGAGTTAATTAATTCTCTTCCTCTGAAGAAAAAAAAAAAGCATAGTTCTATGTAGACAAATTTCTAAATGGTCTTGTTAAGTAAGAAACACAGAGCCAAATATATGGGTGAAAGCCTTAGAGATCGGGGAAATAGTGAGAGCCACCAGCTAGCCTTAACTCACCATGATGCCATAGCTTCCCAAGGGAGCTACTTCCTGTCTTACCCATGCTTTTATTGCCTTGTTGTTCGGTCCTCTCATTGGTTCTTAGCCCAGCTACCTCACTTCCTCATCACTGCCTGTCTATACAGACCTCCAGGTCTCTATGGTTGGTACTGGGATTAAAGGCATGTGTTACCACTCTTGGCTGTTCCTTAGTGTGTCCTTGAACACACAGAGACTCTGCCTGCCAAGTGATCAGATTAAGGGTGTGTGCTACCACTGCCTGGCTTTTGTGTTAATGGCTTGCTATTATCTCTGATCTCGAGGCAAACTTTATTAAACATACAAATAAAATATCACCACATTTCCCCTTTTTTGTCTAAATAAAATAAAAAAGAATTTAAAAAGTTACAACTGATATAAGAAAAACTATATACAGTAAGTACAGTAACTATATACAATATATACAAGCAATAAATACATCAACAATGTCTAGTCCATTTGCATTTGACAAATTCAGAGAAAATATTCTATTATCTATCCTATTTTGGTGAGTCCAAAATGTACCTAATTCACTTTCTATCCCACTTTCTATCCTAACTTGTAGTATCCACAGAAAACTATTCTATGATGTCTTTCAAACTTTTACATTTTTTTAAAGATTTATTTATGTATTATGTATACAATGTTCTGCTTGCATGAGTCCCTGCAGGCCAGAAGAGGGTGCCAGATCTCACTCATTACAGATGATTGTGAGCCACCATGTAGCTGCTAAGAACTAAACTCAGTACCTCTGGAAGAGCAGTCAGTATTCTTAACCGCTGAGTCACCTCTCCAGCCCTCAAACTTTTACATTTTATACCTCCTTAGTGAGTTTCTTTTCTGTCAGAAGAGTTCTATAGAAAATTGGCATTTTAACTGAGCCCCTTTCCAAAGCTGCAGCCTCAGAGGCTGTGTGTAAGTTGTTTTGCTGTTGCTGGGATAAAATACAATAGCCAAAAGCAACTTAAGGTAGAGTTATTTTGACTTACCAGTCCCAGACAGCTGGATGTTGGCAGGGATGGCATGTCAGCAGGATCAGGAAGCTGAGAGATCATTTCTCAACCACACACAGGAGGCAGAAAGAGAGCTGGAAGTGAGGCAAGATTATAACTCTGAAAGCCCCCTCCCCGCCCCATGATGTACTTCCTCCCACAAGGCCACTTCCTACAGGTTCCATAACAGTGCCAAACAATGTCACCAACTGGGGACCAAGTACTTAAATAGATGAGCCTGTGTGGGACACTTCACACTGAAGTCACCACAGGCTACAAGCTCAAGGCCTGTCTGGAGGAGCCAACATGCTAGCCCAGGAGGCCCACAAGTGAGATAGAGAGGCCCTGTACGGTGGCATAGGAGAGACAGAATTAAGAATTTAAGATGGGAAATAAATGAACTGGCATTCATCCCCAAGGAAAGCAAGAAAGAAACACAGAAATAATCAGCTAAAACATAAAGAAATCATAAGGAAGGTTGACAAGAGCAACTATTGATTTCTGAAAATAATGAACAAACCCAAATAGTGGCAGCCATCATGACAGACGATGTAGCACAGAAATCTACTCAACATTAACTACAAGGAGAACACAGAATGAGCCATCACTACAGACTATGTAGCACAGAAATCTTCTAAATGTTTAACAACAAGGAGAACACAGAATGAGCCATCACTACAGACGATATAGCACAGAAATCTACTAAATGTTAACTATAAGGAGAACACAGAATGAAAGCACAAGACAGGACCATGAGATCCAAGTGTAATGAGTTTGACAGACATACAAACTGAGGACTTTCAAAATATTGTTCTAATTGTCTTGAAATAAACACCCAACTATCTTACAAGCCTTTGTGGGAGCAAATCACAAAAGAATATAAGTTCTGTATAATATGACAGGAGACTTCTACCAAACTTCCAAAGAAGACGTGATCTACTCTTAATGTTTGAACCAGCGGCAGTGGCTGAGCTTTTGATATGGGATTTATACACGTGAACATCCCTAATATCTGTAGATGGTCTGGCAGCATTAATTTACAAATACAGTGTGTCCAAACAAATGCCTGTTCTAGGACTACAAGAATACCTTGACATTGAAACTTTCATGAACATGATTCAATACCAAACAGACTTAAAAAGAAAAGCAGCAGCTAAGCATTATGGTTCTTCAGATAAAACACTGGTGAAAATAACTGGTGGTACCCATCCCAAGCATATCATATTGAACATCATCTCCAGCAAGCCCAGGGAATGGCCTTGCCACATCCATTGGCCCCTTGGGGCACATCCCTCCTCTCCATCATCATCCTGGAGATTTAGTTCACAGATGCATCAAGAAAAATGTAATTTGTGAGAACTGGAGAAAAAGAAAAGAAAAGAAAAAACTTGTTTGCAGGCAACATGGTTGTTAGTCTGAAGAAGCCAAGCAAACCTACTGGTCATCAGAAATGACATGGAAGGAGGCTGGTATAACAACATACCACTCTGAACCACAGTCTTTCCCTGGTGTCCAGTGTAAACAAACATGAGAAACAAAAAGGAACTCTGTATGTGGCTGACCACAACATAAACTCAATAGCATTTCCAAGAGCAAATTGAGAAGACATAGTAAAGTGCACAGCTAGAGACTCCTAGTCCAGCATCTGTCCGCTCACAATACTGCTCATTTCAACTGTCCACTCACAATGCTCATTTCACATACAACATTAGAGGACAAAATTGGTAAGAGAATTGTACATATCAATTTCAGGTAAGATGCAGCAAATTCTATAATCAGGGAAGGGGAGGAGAAAAGAGTGAGTTTTTTAACTGTAATGTTGTGTGTGTGACATGCATAAGCCCATGTCAAAGCCTTGAGATTATTATAAAATGTAAGTAGACTCATGTGTGATTGACCCAAAAGGAGAGGGGAAAAAAGACAAGCCAAAGAAAGATTTCTTCCTGTGACTGTCCTGTACCACCCTGACTAAAAGCAGCTTTGGGAGGAAGAGATTGATTTTAACTTACACTTCCACATTGTAATCTATCACTGAGGGAAGTCAGGGTGGGAAATCAAGGCAGGAACCTGGAGCTAGGACCATGGGGGAATGCTGCTTGCTGGCTTGCTCAGCTACCTTTGAAAAATAGCCTAGCCTTATCTGTCTAAAGAACGGCCCTCAGGAACTGCAGTGAGTGGAAGGCTCTGCTATTGTGGGTTTACAGACTGAGCATCAAACACCTGAAATGGATTTGGGGTGTGCATGTATTCTCTGGAGCTTCTTATCCACATTGACTATCTCACCTGGGGAATTCTTTGTGGACAATGCCAAATAAAACTCACCTGGGAACAGAACCCAGTGATCGCTCTGATTGAACATGACAGTCTGATTTCGCCAGCTGATGAAGCCAGTTCTTGCTGTAAGAAACAGGGCCCACCTCCACCTTTCAGTGTTACTCAAATGTCTGTTGAGCAGCCTTTTCAGATACCACTACCTTAGCACTGAGGACCCTTCTGCTTGCGGGTCTCTCACACTGTGAGTGGCTGACGCAATGAATGCATGCCTTCACCCCTTAGGCAGAGGTGGAACCCCTTTTCCCAAAAGACAGTGAGTCAGGTGAAAACAGTGGAGAGGTGAGGAGTTGTCACAAAGCCTCTTTTTACTCAAATGGCTTAGTGGACACAGAAGGGCTTCTTCATTATTTCCTTTTCTTTCTCAGTCTTTAGAAGAGACGATAAGGAAATGTATGCCTGTTTATTTCTCTTTGAGGAAATACTAGGGACATTTTGAAAACAGAGTGACAGGAGACAATTTCCCCAGCAGGCTGAAAGGTCCACATCTTGGCCTGCTGGCCAGACCACGAGGCCCCAAACCTCGGGCTGCACAAAACAGCCTTCCCAAGATGTCCACGGTCAAGACTCAGTATTTTCCCACCACCTAACCCTCCCTGTGCCTCAGCAGGATGGCACACCTGCATGGATCTCTGAAATCACGGTGCCATATTGGCAGGAGACAGTCTTGTTTCCCTCCTGAATTCTAGACCTGTCTGCATGCTGTAGCCCCATGATGGGTCATCCCCACTGTCCTGAAACACACATAGGCACCTGCTTGAGGCTTCTACCTTGCTGGCTTCTTTGTTATGGTAGAGCCCTTCAGAGTTGGCCTTGTGCAGGTTACCAACCAGCTTAATGTGTTCAAACATGGACTGTTGGTTGTTGGTTTTACCCTG
Organism: Peromyscus eremicus; assembly: GCF_949786415.1. Taxonomy (NCBI): domain Eukaryota; kingdom Metazoa; phylum Chordata; class Mammalia; order Rodentia; family Cricetidae; genus Peromyscus; species Peromyscus eremicus. The sequence goes on along the minus strand of NC_081433.1, from coordinate 9,994,614 downwards.
TAGAAGCCAGAGACCAGTTATTCTTTTCCATCCCTGTGACCTGTTTCTGATGGTTTAATTAGGACATGGGAAGAAAGGTAAGGAAAAGGTAAGTGAGTAACAACTGCTGTTGCTGCTGGTGTAGGACCCAAGTGCAGCTTACTCTTTATGAAGCATCTCTTGGACAGGGAGCCAGGAGATGGCCACACAGCCACACTCGGTCCTCAGTCCATCTGTATCCAAAGCAGATCTGAGACATACCTTAGAAACGATCCAGCATCAGGTTTTAAGAGGCATTGGAAGGGAATATAGTGAGAAGATCCAACATTTAGGACAGTGACTGAAGGTCCGCTGGTGGAACAGAGGACAGGGTGTGTCCGAGGGGTCAAAGGTCATGGAGTGGGATCCCTATGTGAGTAGGGATATGGTTCAGCTGGAAGTGGGTTGGTTCCACTTTTTACAGATAAAGAAACTGAAGCACAGAAGAAATGTCATCTACATAAGGCCGCTTGCTAGGTAAAAATCGGGTGTCCTTAACACTGTGCTAGGAATTGATCATGGTTTTCACAGCAATCTATTGAAAGAAACAGCGCTTGTGTGTCTGGAGATGCTGGAGAACCTCCATATCAGAACGCAAGTGGGGAAATCAATGTAAAAAATGGCAGCAGGTCATGTAGGGCACTAAGTGACTGGGGACGTCTTTGAAGTCAGAGCACTGAGCTGGCCTGGGGTTCTTTCTTAATTGTCAATGTACCATTGAATGGACTCTTCACTGTAGCACTCCAACGAACCTTCTTAACAGGCTCTGTTTAAAAATATGGCCACGATTCTGCAGGTGAAATGAGTCTAAATAGGAATTTAATCCACTTGAAGCCAGTGAAAAATGAGGCTAACATCTGTGATCTTTCATCCAATTCACTACTTCACTATTGCTCAAAGAATCAATTAAACGTTTTGTAAAAGATGGCCAAGTTCTCTGTGTTTGATCATTATAGAGCAAGGAGGGGGCTGGGGTTCTGACCCTCGGGGCACTGCCCCTCCCAGAGTCGATCCATCAGCAGAACCCTGAAGGACAGAGAAGGACTCCTGGGCTCACAGCTCCCTGGAGACCCCGAAGTCCCAACTCAAACCCCATCACGGTGATAGTGCTGCTGTATCCAGAGCTAACAGGAAGAATTCCAATGTTGTAATTTACTGCTTTGAAAAATGAGGGAGCCTGCCGCCTTTGTCATGCCTCTCTGAAACATGGGATATTTAAAATTCACACCCCAGACTTAATGTAGAGATAGATCACACACTTTTACGGCTTCGCTGATGCAATGTGAGCCTTGTAATATCTCACAAGGTGTGTTTTATTCCTTCCAGTGTGAGTCACGTGAAGATTAAGATGCCGTATTATTGTCTTCAAACGACCTGCTATTTCCTGGAAACAGTAATTTGCCAGACCTGTCCTTGTCGCTGGGGTAAGTCTCACGCCTTCAACAATCTCCATTCTCTTAAGTGATGGGTTTGCACCAAGGAGGCCGGCTGGCACGGTGGCTAAACCGAGTGTCTTGGCGCCACCTCGTGGCTTCTTAGGGAATGACCACAGGAAGGCTGGCTGGTGGCCTCCCCTTGCCTAACTGAGAAACAAGAATCTTTAGCAGACTGAAAACTAACATGTCTGAGGGTGCCACTATCTTACAACTTAACTTCAAAAAAGAACAGAGAGAAGGGAGTCCACCCCACATGGCTGAAGGAGGGAACCAACCCATGCCAAGTTTCCCCTGCCTAAGCCTGTATGTGGAGCAAACTGAACAATGAAATCCAAGACAGCCTTGAGAGGCCCAGCAAAGCCAGCTTCGCGGGAGCTTGTGCTCCAAGACACAGCTAAGACGCTGACGGCGGACATTGCCATGACTTTCTGTCCCCTAGAGATGAAGTGGGCAAATAAGATGACTGGACTCTAGGGAAAAGACACCCCGGCAGGCCTCCCCTTTGCCCTAGTCTCAGTCAACCTGGGTCCACTGACCCCAGGCCACGCTATGTGCCTGAACTCCCTTTGTAGCCCTAGAGTCGCATCTTGTGTGTTTGGTGTGGGTGTGTGCCCCAAATGTCAGACCATGTAAACCCAAGTGTTATGTTGACTAGTTCCCCAGAAGAAACAAAGGTTATCTGTAATTATACTCCACACACTGATGGTTACTTTAAAAACAATCTACTCAAGGATTTATTTTGGCTCAGGGCTTCAGGGCACAGACTATCATGGCAGGGAAGGAAAAGAGTCCCCTGAGGCTGCTGGTCATGTGGCATCCAGTCAGGAATCAGAGACCCATGAGTGCTGGCATACATTGTTCTGAGCCAAGATCTCCCACGTAATCTCAGTGGACCCGCTGCTGACCTATCTGTTAAAAAGATTTCAGCTGATACAATCCTGTTTGGTTTTGCCTCTGTTGCCTATGCCTTGGAAAGAAGATAATCGTAAAGCATCCATAGTAAAAGATTAATATTTAAAATATATAAGGAACCCAATAGCAAGAAAACAGCCCAATCAAAAACAGGCAAAGTATCTAAATAGACCCCTCAAAAAAAATTTTTTTTATGGACAAGGCTCGTGCCAGAAAGGGGAAAGGAAGAAGGACCCTACTACCCTGGTGTCCTAGTTAGATGACTATTGCTGTGATAAAACACCATGACCAAAGCAACTTGGGGAGGAAAGGGTTTTTTTCACTTACAGTCCCACATCACTGTTCATCATTGTTCGTCCTGAAGGATGTCAGGACAGGAACCTGGAGGCAGGAGCTGATGCAGAGGCCATGGAGGGGTGCTGCTTACTGGCTTGCTGCCCATGGCTTGCTCAGCCTGCTTTCTTATAGAACCCAGGACCACTAGCCCAGGGGTGGCACCACCCACTATAGGCTGGGCCCTCCCCCATCAATCACTAATTAGGAAAATGCCTTACAGCTGGATCTTATGGAGACATTTTCTCTGTTGGGAGTCCCTCCTTTCAGATGACTCTAGCTTGTGTCAAGTTGATATAAAACTCGCCAGGACACCTGAAGAATAAAGTAAACATTCACAGGCGGCCTTGGGGGACATCAGGAGCTGGCTGGTGTGACGGCCACAGAGTCTAACAACTGGAAATTAGGCTCATGCTCTCACATAAACTAGGGACAAGGACATTTCAAAGGGCTGGCCCTGAGTCCTGGTTGTAAACCAGGCCCCCTGAGAGGAGGTCTCCTCGTGAAAGGGTAGAGGAAGGACTGGCTATAGCCATTTTCCTAACCACACCTGGGAGGAGCAACATCAGGAAGATGCTGTCCAAGGCTCCATCCAGACCGTGGAAAAATAATATTAAAGGTGGTTGTTGACCAGCTGCTACTAATTTCCATTCATTTAGAAACTTCTTTCCAGCCGTGTGGTGGTGGCGCACGCCTTTAATCCCAGCATTCGGGAGGCAGAGGCAGGCGGATCTCTGTGAGTTCGAGGCCAGCCTGGGCTACAGAGTGAGTTCCAGGAAAAGCACAAAGCTACACAGAGAAACCCTGTCTCGGGAAAAAACTATATATATATATATATATATATATATATATATATATATATATATATATATATATATCCTCCTTTCCCAGTCGCTTGGATCTGGAAGTGAGCTAACTGCCACCCTACAGATGCCCTGTCTCTATCCCATTTCCCTGCAGGGACATCATCCCTCCACCTGGCGGCAGCCAGCTGTCAGAATTCCCATTTAGAGGAGACCCAGGAGTACAATACTGGGGTGAGATGTGGGGGGAGAATGATCCCTGTCACATGCACGCACAGTGCATCCTCTACCTGCCTGGATATCTGCCCTGGTGGACAACAAGCATTCTCCAGAACGTGTGAAGGACTCAGCCCTCAGCTTACCAATCCCTTCCTCCGTGGACATGGACACAAACTCACCTTGAAGTCAAGAAGAGTTGGGATTATTTAAATGCTGTAATCAACCTTCCCAGTGACGACCACCTCTGTCCTCTCTTGTTGTAAACATCTGCTTGATGTCATCATTATGGTTCATGTACACTTTATGAAATTCAATTTCTGATTCTATTTATGATTTTTAATTTTCTAAGTCATTAACATTCATGTGCGGACTCTCTTGGGTTAAAACGTTTCCTAGAAAAAAGTACATGTTTGCTGTAAGCAACCATCTCTTGTCACTAGAGGAGTGAGCAGAGGGTAACACCACAGTGTGGCCTCGCAGAGATGAGGTCTTGGTGCTGTGTAAGATACAGGTTGTGGTTTGTTATCCCCAGATTTCAGAAGCCCACGTAAATGCTCTGGAAAACAGCTGGTATTCTGGAGAACAGTCATTGAGTTCCCCTGAGTTACCTGAAGGACATCTCAGTGCTCAGTATTCATTTAACATAAATTGGGTGCTTCCACGGTAACCTACAGAACAGATATTATCTCATCGAGGGCAACATGTTGTTCCCCAAACTGAATGTGACTCATTTCCTAATCTTACACAATGTCATTCTGATCAAACCTAAGAGGGTGAATGAAAAAAAAAAAATCAGTAAGTGAATTGGGCTGGTAGTGTGGCTTACCACAGAGTGCTTGTTTAACATACGTTATGCTCTCACCTCCATCCACTGTGCCCAAAAGGGAGACAGAGGGGGAAGAAGGAATGGAGGGAGGGAGGACTCTTACAAACACAGTAGGACAGTATTAAGGTCTTCAGAAGATGAACGATCTTGCTCTTCCTGCTTGAGCTGGGCACCCATTCACGCTCTTTCAGTCATACAGCCAACAGCAAGATCTGGGCTGCAAAATTATGCTTAAGTCAGCCATGTTCTTGTGTGTGGTGCAGATGAAGGAGACCCCCGGACAGTGGGGGTTTCCTCCTAGACCCTGGATTGGGTACAATCCACACCCACACACCTGTTTTCACAGAGAGATCCATTGTTAAACAGGGGAAGAAAAGTTCAAGTGGCTGCTTTCTGACTCAGGCAGAAAACAACAGCAAATGACCTTGCAGGTGTAATTTTGAAGAAGAGGAAAGGGGAGGTCTGTGTTAGAATGGGCTAGGACGTGTGGTAAAGGAGATAGGGGAAGAGGGGGAAGGGGAAGGGGGCAAGAGAAAGGGGGCAGGGGTATTTGTCCCAGAGGACAAAGAATTGCCTCTGGATGGAGGAGAGACAGACGTGGCCCATAGGCAAATGGCCATTTATAAAGGTAAAGGGGGAATCCCCGTGTTAGGATGAGGTGTTTAATTTTAATTGGGAATGTTAATTAGGTGAGCCAAAGGGGGCTTTGGAATACCGGATTTTGGTAGTCAGCCTCAGGAGGAGTAAGTGGCCAAATAAGGGAATAGACCGTGGTAGCTAGCTTTAGGAATGTCATCTAAGAGTTTTTAGCAAGGCAGAGGGAATGGGAGAGAAAGGCAAGGCCTGACAGAGCTACATGCTAGTCAGCTAGTGTCCCTTCAGCAGATACAGAACCATAAGCCATAGGCACATACACATACACATATTTAAAGACAAAATAAAATCTTTATAATAAATCACAATTCTGTTTTATGAGTCACAGCTGCTAAATAAAAAGAAAATGGGTTTCTAAACTTGAAAATCAGTGAGTTCTGCCTAATGAAATAAAGGTCTCACATGGAAAAGAGTCTGTGGCTGCAAAGGTGTTCTGGAAGTATGTGAAATACAAGATGAAATCAGCCCAGCCATCTGCCCACATGACCAAAAAGGGCAAATGACTAACCAAGTCCTTGTCACCACTTCCGAAATTCCAGGACTGCCAATATTGTCTACAAAAGCACGAGGCAATGTTAAAAGGATTGGCCTTTGTGACCATTAATACTTAACAGGAGCCAGGCGGTGGTGGCGCACGCCTTTAATCCCAGCACTCGGGAGGCAGAGGCAGGCGGATCTTTGTGAGTTCGAGGCCAGCCTGGTCTACAGAGCGAGCTCCAGGAAAAGGCACAAAGCTACACAGAGAAACCCTGTCTCGAAAAACTAAAAAAAAAAAAAAAAAAATTTAACAGGATCTAGACTCATCCAGGAGACAAACCCGTGAGTGAGGAGGATTGTGTAACAGTTTCCCAAGATTGAAACATTCCACCCTGTAAAGAAGCTCCTTAAGCAGGAAGGTGAACAACTCAAATAGCTTCAGGAAGTCCCTGAAACTGACCAGATTCACTAGTGTGAATTCCCTGCCAGAGTAAGCAATAGAAACTGAGAGTGCCCCTCAGATCGAAGGAAGCTGAGCTGCAAAGAAGAGTCTCAGACAAGACCAGCTGCCCGAAAGAAGCCGAAACCAGCCGAGATTCCTGGCAGAGTTTCAGATCAACTGAGTCACTGGGAAAGGACACTCCCCAATCTGTTGAGCTGCCTGCAGGCTGTGCAGTTTGCTCCAGATTCCCAGCTTTATGAGCTGTCACCCATGCTGGGGTGGACATTGATGATACAGCTGTCTTTCAGTCTTTTCTGCTTCTTTAAGTAACCCCAACCAAACTCCTTGGTTCACCAAGTTGGACTTTGATGGTGTCTGTACTTCAGTCTGTCGTGGACTCATGGCATGGTGGGGGGCGGGGGGATGTTGTGTTGTAGATATGTGTGTTGCATCGCCCCAGGGAAGGGTGAAGGGGCTCTAGCCAGCCTGAGCATGGTAAACAATGGCTCTGGCTAGCCTTGCCCTTCTCACCCATTCCCTCTCCCTTTTTTGGCCACTTCCTCCCCTTGAGGCTGACTACCAAGGTCCAGCTATCAAGGTATTGAAGTCCAGCAATCAAAAGCCCCCTTTTGACCACCCCAATTAACATGTCTAATCAAAATTAAACACCTCATCCTAACACGGGGTTTCCCCTTTTACCTTTATAAACTGCCATTTGCCTATGGACCATGTCTGTCTCCTCTTTATCCAGAGGCTGTCCTTTGTCCCTCTGTGTAGTGGGTGGCTGTTTGTGCCATGCCCTGAGCACTGTGCCTAGTGAAGCAGCAGATAGCTGCTAGCTACCTGCGCCTTGGGCACATTTCCCAGGCCTCTTCACTGAGGGTCCCTCTCTACGTCTCTATTGGTGAATGGAGCTGCAGGAGAGCCATAGTCCATATGCCACAGAAGCATGAAAGCCCGAGAAACTTATTGAGCCAAGATAGGAACATGTCGGTAGGCAGGATGTTGGTACAGAAACCACAGAAAAAAATGCCTTTTTTCTTTTTTATTAGCCTAAAGCAAGAGAAAAAAGGTAACCCAAAATAACATGCTCAAAGGCTCCCAAGGGTTTCCAGAGATGTGTCCTGCAGGCCCCACCATCACCCTCAGGATGACAATAACCAACCAGACCACCATATGCTAGAACCATTGGAGCATCACTCCATATGACCTTGACCCTGGACATGTCAGCTGCCCTCTCTCGGTTCACTCTCCACTGCCCTCTACTCTTGGATTCACACAAGTTTTTTCAGCCTTGTAGAAACATTAACTTTCCCTTTGCCCATAAAATGTTAATCACAAAGTGCAAAAAATCAAAAGCCTGATGTGCGACCACCCATCCTCGCCACGTGTGATATCACTCAGAACTGGCAACCACTCAGCACAGAATACAACATCCTAAGACTTCCAAAGGTCCCTCCCATCTCTCCAGCCCAGGGCACACTGTATCCCCTTATTCGGATGAGGTGGAGGCTGGGATTAGCTTGGGTTTGGCCTGCTGGGGAGGGGAGATATCTGGGATCTTCTCCCCGTGTTTGTACACGCTGACGGTGACGTCAATCTTCTCCCCTCCGTATTTGTTCTTCACGTTGATGCTGTACTTGCCCGAGTCCTCGGCCGTCACCCCCTGGATGGTCAGGCTGACGTACTTGGACTGCTCCACCTTCACGGAGAAGTGCTCGCTTAGCTCAATGTCCTTATCGTTCTTAAACCAGACCACTTCCGGGTCAGGGTTTCCAAATACTGTGCAGGTGAGGTTCAAGGTCTTTGGAGGGAAGACGGGGTGAAGAAAGAAGACAGTTAGAAAAGGAGCGGGGGTGGGATATGATCAAGATATGCTGCAAGTGTGTGTGGAATTTTCCAGTACTACATTTAAAATGGAATAAAAATCCCGTGCTCCTCTCTGGAGGTGGCAGCTCAGTCATGCCTACTGGCACCTGTGGATCACTTGTTACATCAGCCACCCTTCATCGAGGCAGGCTCCAAAGGTAGGTGGGGGCCAAGGAGCTCTGTGCTATGGGGGGGCGGGGCCCGAGAAGTAGAACCCTGTGAAAATGGTTCTACCTGTTCCAAGTTCTAACCTGAGCCTGGGGGTTAAATTTGGGAAATGGATTAGCTCTATTATCATTCTACTGAACCTGTTTTTAAGCTTTTTAGCTTTTATTCTTATGTATGTGCATTCCTGCAAACCAGGAGCTGGAGGTATGAGAAGATGTATGGCACCCAGTGTGGGTGCTGGGAGCTGAACCCCTACTTTTGCTCTAAGAGAAGCACTTGCTCTTACTAAATGAACCATCCTTTAGCCCCTAAACGTCCTTTAGACTTTTCTCTTCCCAGTTCCTCTGAAAAGTCCAGAGAATATTCTGCCTGCATCTCCTAACTCAGATGCAGCAACTACACACTTGCCTGGGCTCACCCCCTTGCAGACTGTGATTGTTAATTTCACAATTACATCTTTTGTGATATCACAGTTACTCCATCTCAGGGGCATTCCATGCTTTCACTGACTGTTAAAAAGAGGTCTATAAATTTAGGTCTTAATAAAGTCCTTTCGAGTACCTACGTCCCTATGACATTGAGCTAGAATTATGCCACACAAGTGCCAATTAGATATCAATAACTCCACTGATGGGAGACAAATTAAAACTTCAATTAGAGATTCTAGAATGACCTTGGAAATTGGAGCAGGGTTTTTTTTTTTCTTTTCTTTAATATTAAAGAGGTTGTGACTGTTTACATTCAAAAGTGGTAACTCAGTTTCACCACAGACGAGAACTGACCCATCACCACATATAGAGAAGCCCTGAACCAGGTGACATCAGACCCTGTGGACCCCAAGGTCCTTATACCAGGTCCGTGAGTCACACAACAGGCATGGGCTTTGAGGATTTGCAATACTGGCTTTTGTTGTTGTTGTTGCTGCTGCTGCTGCTATTAGTGTGGCTTTTCTTTCTCTCAGTACCGAGGGTGAAGCCCAGTGACTCAAGTACACTAACCAAACCCTCTACCACTGAGGTGCACCCCAGGCTTGGCTATTCAACTATCCCACCTCTCTGTTTGCAGAAGTTCTCAGGGGTTCAGGTCAGAGGGATGATGGCACAATGGAAGGTGTCTGTGAGTGCCCTGCAGGCTGAGTAGGGAATGATTCCAACTCTCAGGCTCCCCTGTGTCCCACCCTAAGATGACAGCTGAGTTCTACCCTGCACCACTACCCTCATCCCAGCTCTGTTGCCAGCCATCTGCTCTTACCTTGCCTTCCATTATGGTCACCACGTCAGGTAAGCCGCCAATCACCTTGCCACGATCTGCAGTGAAAAAGAGCCAGGTTGAGGAGACCCTGTCAGGGAGGCCCTACAGGAAGCCTGAGGCTAACACCAAGTGATACAAGGTGGAAACAGGGAAGGGCGGGCACACCCTCAGGAGAGGACACAAAGTTATGTTCCAGTCGGAGAAAGCTACCACAGGAGCCATGGGCAAGGACTAGCTGGCTCTGTGCATGTTGAGGGACATATGGTCCCCAGGAAATAGAAATGAGAGTCAACTGAACCAGGGAGGTCATATCAAGGACCACACAAAAAGCCACATCTCACAAGGGAGAAAGTCTTGGCATCTGGGATACAGAAACTTGTGGGGGTGGGTGCAGACAAGGTGGAGAAGGGGGTCAGGCTGGAATGAGCAGAGGCCAAAAGATTGAGGTGCACTCAACCTGGGGCAGGAAGGTTTGCTGTTACCGATCCCCTAAATCAACCATGTGAAATGTGCACCTCCCCCACCCATGCCCATTATCCCTCTTTATCACATGAGTACTCACTCTTCTCTGCAAACGCAGCCGCCCTAGAAATCACAGGAGGGAGAGAGAGAAAGCTGTAAGAAATGCTACTGACCAAAGGACATCATGCCTGGAAGAAGTCTGCTAGCAGTGTGAGCACATACAGAAGGAAGGTCTAATGGTATGCAGCTATCTGGTCATCCCCGAGTTGGTTCCAGAGCTGAACCCCAAGGAGACCAAAATCTATGGGCATGCAAGTCCCTGAGATGAAATGGTGCTGTATTCACTACATCTACTCATCCTCCTGGGCCTTGTCAATCATCCCTAGTCACTTACTCCACCCAATGGAGTAAAACTATGTAAAGAGCTCCTAGACTGTTGTTACAGGGAATGATGACAGGAAAAATGCCCGTAGGGATGCTCTGCCTTTACAGTGTCTTTTAATCGTGGTTGGATCTGAGGGTGCAGAACATGTACCCAGGCAGAAGGCTGGTGCTCTGATCCTTTGGAGTGGGGGAAGACGCTAAAACCAAAAAGAAGATTAGCATGCAGACTCTCAGGCTGGGAAGGTGTATTGCTTGGCACCAAATTCACCAGACTGCATTGGAGACTTTCAGGTGTTTGTGTCTGCACTTGTGTGTGCTGGTTGGTGTACATGTACAGGTGTGGATGTGTGTACACACAGAGGCCTAAGGTTGATACCAAATACCTTCCTCAGTTGCTTTCCACCATATTAACTTTTGAGATGTGATCCCCACCTCCCTATCTATCTATCTATCTATCCATCTCTCATCTCTCTATCTCTCTCTATCTCTATCATCTACCTATCATCCATCCATCCATCCATCCATCCATCTATCATCCATCCATCCTTCCATCCATCCATCCATCTTCCTATCTATCTATCTATCTATCTGTCTATCTATCTATCTATCTATCTATCTCAGAACCTGCAGCTTGCTAATTTGGCTCGACTGGCTGGCCAGGAATCATAGCTCCTGACTCTGCCTCCCCAGTGCTCAGATTACAGGCATGTCTTTCTGTACCCAGCTTCTTTTTTCAAACATGGATTCTAAGGACCCACTTGACTGACTAAGCCATCTCCTAGCCCCTAGGCATTTTGTTAAATTGTCAATTTCTGATTTATCATACTTGTCACATATCCACTCAACAAAGGCATCCTGAATAATTTAGTAGGAGCCAACAATGTCCTCGGCTTTAATAATCTAAAACTCAGACACTCATTTGAAAATCTGAAGCATTCTTTAACAGTTGCTCTGTATGGCATGTCACCTGGATCATGATGATTTGAGAAATCCATCATTTAAAGTAATCCAAGGTTCTGATGGCCCTAGGAAGGTAATATACAGTGCATTTCTATTGTAGAAAAATGGGTGCCCTGCTGCATACTGAATTTCTTACATTGCTATTTTCATCCTAGGAACAGAGCATCTTTGGAGTCACTAAGGCACTTATGGACCCTGTATGTGGCCAGAATGAACCCAAGTCAGAGCCCCACCCCCCATCAGAAATGATGTTAGCAAGCTATGGGTCTTACTTGAGCTGCTGGAACTCAGCAAATGCTTCATCAAAAGCTGCAAGGAAACATTCCATATGTCAGTCATGTTCCCATGTGTTTAACTTCCACCCACTCAGATGGTCCACTAGCTAACTGACAAAATGCAAACTGAGGGGCAATCAAACTAATAAATTGATTTTTCTTAAGTCAGTCCCTCTACATGAAAGTCATGACGTCAGTGGATTATTTAATGCACCCTTTTCTTTTCAGTATCTACATGGTTTGTTCACAGGAATGTGACGAGCTACAAGGAACGTCTAGTACCTTGTCCAGAGAGGTCCAGTGAGCGCTGGTGGTTGTCTTTGCCATCGAAAATCTCAAAAGTGTACTTCCCCTTGTCCTTCTCTGTGGGCTCACAGATCTGCAGCCATGCCATGTCCTCACTGCCTCCAATCCGCATGTGCTCGCTGGATGAGATCTTAGCCTCTCTACAAAGCAACATGGGTGTGCTCAGTTAACCTCCAGATCTTATCCTCACACCTGTGAGGGGACATTAACATGTCTGAGTGAGGAGGGCCTGGTCTGCTGGCTTGTATCAGTTGGGGATGGTCTACTGACTTGCTCACATTGAGGCAAGGAGGCTCTACTCACTTGCTCATGCCAATGGCACAGTAGGTTTTAGGGATTTTTCTGGCTATTATAAACTTAAGTATATTAATAACTCGGGCCTGAAGCCTCCTAAAGCCAACTGATTACAACTTAAAGGACTTCAGAATACTTGATTTAGTATGCAGTTGTAAGGATATTAAGCATGGAACTTAAGCCCTCATAGCATTTCCATCTCTAGGTGCATGTTCAAAATAGCCAAAAGCAGGGACGGAGACACATGGACACTCATATCTGCAGAAACATTACTCACAATGGCCAATGTGGACCACCGCACGACCCTGACATGTGAGTGCATAATTAAACTGTGGTCTATCCACAAAGTGGAATACTACTGATCTTTTTAAAAGAAGGGAACTGACACATGCTATAACATACATGAGTTCTGAAGACATTATGCTACATTTACAAAGCTGGTCACGAAAGGACAAACCCATGTTTCTACAATCTGAGGTCACCAGAGTTGCCACACTCAAGAGCAGAGAGTAGAATCAAGCTAGTGTACAAGGGGGACAGTGTTCCATTTTACAAGATGAAGATGCTCTGGAGATGGTTGCCCACAACGTGGTTTCACTGCATCCTTACAGCAGATGAAATACTAAATTTTATGTTTGATGTATTCTGTCCCAACTTTGAAGATGTAAGACTAAAGCACCTAATACCATTGTTGTCTTCCAAGTCAGCAGAGTGTTATACCACACTCACTCACTGTCAAATCAACCTGCCTGGTGTGCATGCATGTTTACATTCTACACATGGTACAATATATATATACATATATATATATATATGTCATTTTCAAATTACTGCAATTTAGAGGCCTGGTTCCAGTTTTGCAGAGAATTAGCCATGAGTTATTAGTAATTCTATCACCTTTGCTGGCTACTGTGTACTCTGAAGTTCAGGGAGAAAAGGAATTGCCTGGCCCTCTTCACTGTGAAATAGTTTCAGCAGGTAACATTCATAATGTGGGGACACAGAGCATGTTAATCCAGGATAGAAAAATGACTGGTTCTGTGAGAGCAGAGCATCAGGAATGTGGGCAGATGGGGAGGGAGGAAGCCAGGAAGGCTCCATGGAAGACCCCCCCCCAGGCAGGGACAAAAGGATGTAATGTTAAGGCACTATGCATGCCTAGCAGAGCATAGAACACTCCTGAAAGGAGGAAGCATAGGCCCTCAGTGCACTTGGGAAGGCAAAAGCCAGAGGCCAGAGCTGTAGGGTAGGCTCACAGCTTTCCAGCCAGAATGCTTTGTTCATACTCTGCTGGGTTAATCCTAGTCAGTTGGCTCTTTACCTGAAGGTAACACACACCAATTCTAGACTACCAGCAAGCACAGAGCAAAATATCTATTACTAAAGCAATTGGAAGGGTCACCCCAGCACTCACAACTGTCCATCCCTACCTAAAAGGAATAATGAGACTTTTATATAGACTTTCTGCTTCTGCAGAAAAGAAAATTCTTTCACAAAAAAATGTACTGTGCGATCGGTCTCCCTGCCAACCTCCATGAACTGACTGCCCAAGTGAGGGTTAGACAATGCCTCACAGCTTCCTAGACTCACACAAGCACACATCAAGGAGTTACAGCCAGGGCTGCTGATGCCTCCAAAGACAGAAGAATCAGAGGCAGAGGGCCCCATGTGAGCATACACATTGATAAGCGCCCCCCTTGCGGTCCACCCCAAAACACCTCAGCCAGCCCTGTAGTGACCACATGCTGTCTGAAGGTTGTAGCTTACTCCCTGGTTGTCAGAGGGAGATAGCATTCACCACACCTAGGGATTTGCAATCTGCTTCAAGTGCTGTGTGAGTCACTGGCCACCGTCCCTAAATATGCAATAACTCCAATAGCCTTTTCAGTCTTCCTCTGCCACGTGCCACCCATGTGGGCCTTAAATCTGGAGATGTCATTTTCTGTCTCTAAAACTCAAATACACTGTAAGCCTAGAGAGCTCTGTCACAGGTCACCACAGCCGGTAGCCCTACCCAGAGTGGGAGAGAACCCACCGCATTGGAAGCCTTCACCTCAACCTCACTCCCACCCTGTCTAAGGGTACTGAAAGGTAAGGTGTAGAAACACAGAAGGCATCTCATTCTTGTAGGTAATTGGAGCCCACTGAGATTAAGGGGAGTCATTAGCCTAATGTGACCACTGCAGGAGAGACCTCCCAAGCTGAGGGGGACACACACAGCCTGAGGTCAAAGCGTGCTAGCTTTGTTTCTTCCTATAAAGACAGCAAGAAGTCCCTTGAGTGGCTGGGATTCCTCTCAGTCTGAAGTGGTCAATCCTCAGGCAGTTGAGCTTTGCCATGTCTGCACAATACATTAATTTCACCCTCTGGCAAGACAACAAGGTCTTTTTTCTGAAGGACATTTTTGCTATGTTCCTTTTGGCCTGTTCCTCATCTGTGCAGGATAAATTTCCAGCCTTTTATTTAAAGTGGCATTTTCTAAATTCCTTGATGTATGACTTGGCATTTTTTTTAAAGCAATGAACAATAGTCCACACGTAAGTCTGCATTCTACAAATTTCTCACTGGGATCTATGAATCGAATGTCACCCATTGGCACAGATTTCTCCCCCACTGACTCCCTTGTCTTCTCACTCACGTCTAGTGAGAAAGCAACTAGTTAGCAGGTTGGAGCTTGGACTCTAAACACTGGTCCCCTTGTTCTTCTACCTGGAGAATGTATTTTAAGGACTGGTGTCGTTGGTAACCACCAGTGAGGATGCTGTTGACACCTTCTGATGTTTCCTTTTTTCTTTCTCCTTTGTCCAGACCCTCCCCACTGCCCCATGGCCCACCTAGCCAAAGCCTGGCACAGTTACTGAGAACATGGTCATGGCCTGCAGTTTGCCAAGAGTACCACATTGATCCACGGGCTGCTGCAGCCATGGACACGAGCTCTCATACTCACTTGTGATACCAGCTGACCTTCATTTCCTCTGTGAAGTACTTCATGAAACACTGAAGTCTGATGCCCTCGGGGGTGCAGAGAACCTTCAGCGGTGAGGCAGAGGCTCCTGCAGATAACAAGATGTTACCTCAGATCTCAGAGAGCCAAGACAGGCCCAGGGCCCTATAGTAAGGCTCATCCATCCACAGTATCAGCACGTCTCTCAAGCTCATTCCTGTCTTGGCCACAGAAGCTCCCCGCTCCCTCCCATGTCATATGCTTTCATTAAACACGCACCTGCCCTGCCAGAGTACTTTGAAAAGCCCTTTGCTTGAGACCAAAGAAACACGAAGTTTTGCAAAAATAATCCACACCTGGCCCTTAGCAGTTTGGCTTGCATAAAAGAATCAATCTTGGTGACAATGACTATGAAACCTGCTCTATTAACTGACCCAAATCTAAAGAGCTACAGAAAACCCATCAGGAGGGAGGAAGGGGAGTCAGCAGAATTGGAGTGGGAGGACACAGCTGGAACCCTCTTTACCGGAGACATCTGAACCTCACTCCTCTCCACCTGAAATGTCACAGAGACACCAGGGGTCCGGTCACATGGAGACTTCTATGCTTGCTCTCTATCCCCACCTAACTTCCCCAAAAAGATGCCTGTGTGCACCT
Organism: Peromyscus eremicus; assembly: GCF_949786415.1. Classification (NCBI taxonomy): domain Eukaryota; kingdom Metazoa; phylum Chordata; class Mammalia; order Rodentia; family Cricetidae; genus Peromyscus; species Peromyscus eremicus. Next base: position 9,978,924 of record NC_081433.1, on the reverse strand, counting down.
TGAGTAATTGAGTGAGCCAAGAGTTCCAGAAACATCGTGTGAGGCCAGTCTATTGCACTTATCAGTTCTCTAAGTGTGACCAACCTGTCATCAGCAGGTGACCCTCCAGCACGTTATGAGATAGGTAATACAAAGCAACTCCCCGGAGTGTAAGAGCAAAGCCATTTCTCAAATGGCTTGGTTCATCTTACAAGTGGCTTGCACACCCGTGGGTGAGTACTTGACTCACTGAAAGCCATTCCAAGTGAACCTTATTTTAAAATGTAGCCCGGTCCTTTCACTAAACAAAAGCAAAAGCTCTGCCTCACAGGGCTGTTTATAAAAGCATTAGAGGTGAGCATCCAGTGGTTTCTCATGGGAATTCCAGAAAAGCATAGGACTCTGTAATTGAGGAAAAGAGGATATGAGTTCTGGTGAGTCCCAACTTGCCTATGCAGATTTTGGTAACTTGATCAGAAAAGTAACTTGGGTATTCTTTAGCTGGTATGTCTCATCTTGTGACAGTATGACATGGTGTTGTCATCTACAAGAGTCACACTGGAGAGCCTCACAATGAGTCACAGGGAAGGAAATTCCAAAAAGTCTCATACCATCACAAGGAGGTGTATGATTCTGTGTTGGTCCACATGGGTAGCAATTCTTGACTTTGTGCTATTACATGTGGCCAGTGGGTCACAGGTTGGGCATGCCTACAAATCTAGAGAGTCTAGAGTAATAAATTACTAGTTGTTAACATGTAAGCTACTATTTGTTATTTATAAGCAGTATTTTCTGCTTCTCCAGTTTCCAGACAAAGGCAAATGGCTCAATACACAGACTATGAAGTCTAAGTGTTAAATAAATACCCACTATTACTACTCAGTGTTGGAAGAAAAACTAGTAGTAATTTTGGACAAAACAATTGCCCAGGCTGGGCAAAGGCAAACTGGCAGGGGTGACTGGTGGGTAACACCAGCAGGGGCTTCTGAAGCTGAACACAGGCTCCAACATTCACACTGCAAAGCTCTGAAGGAGCATCATAGAGTGGGCAGGTAAACAGTCATTCCCTGCCACCAGCCCAACTCCAGGCAGGAGACACACCTCAGCCATCAGTGTCCTCTGGGACATGAGTGCTCACCCTAGGAAACAGAGGTGCTTCAGTCAACAAGACTTGAAAACTCGGGGGCTATTACTCACCGCACACACGACTCATTGCCAAGATCATGTCCTCGTACACTGGAAGGGAGAATGGAAATGGACCATCACTGGGTGTGACTTTAACAGAAAGCAGCATTTTCCATGTCTAATTAAATCGACACGGGAAACTGTGATACTCATTTGAAAAATGAAACATTAAAATGGTAATATTTATCCATAAAAGGCTTATGCGCACCATAAATCCTTCTAACCTATTCACTTTTTAAACACAGGACAAGAACATTTTGTTCAACATAAATCCGACTGTACGTTGAATTGAATAACTTCCTGAGAGGTTCAATCATCTTAACTGCATTTGTAAGGAATCAAACTTGGCTTCTGATAAGGGAGTGAAATCATGTTTCATCGAAGCCCAAAGTGATAGTGTGCATTTTCTAACACCGTGAAACAGCTCTTAAATGCAGACAAAGTACAATCTGGTTTTTTTGCTCAATGTCACTGCAGACGCAAAATGCACACAGCCCAGAGTGTGCATGTGTGTACTTCTATAGTACCCCGCCGTTCCATGGACAGAATGGAGCTCTGTCAGCTCAGGGTGCATATGAGTATACCTCCATGACATCCCTCGTCATTTGGACAGACTGGAGTCCTGCTCAGCTGGTATGCACACAGCTACAGGTACTCATGAGCGGTCTTCCACAACACCCCTCATTCCATGGACAGAACGGAGCCCTGCTCAGTGGAATATGCACACAGCTCAGGGTGCCTGTGGACACAGCTCCACAACAAACTTCATCCAGTGGATAGAATAGATTTCACTGTAAGACAAAGAAGGTGCCATCTTACCTTTGCCAGCTATTTCAAGGATGGATACATCTTGACCTCTGTCATCTTTCAAGGTTGCTTTGTATTCGCCATGGTCCTTCTTAGACAACTATGAATAAAACACATTCCATATTTACACAGAAATCAACACCATGATACAAGATGGTGTAGTAGTACATTTTTCCTTGCAAAGCATGGGAAATCGGTGTGCAAATTGGAAGGCATTGTCGAGTTTACAAGTCACGGAGAGCGCTGTTTATTTCTCTGGCTGCATGGTACCTTTGGTATTAGCAGCTCACAGACCCCCTTCTCCAAGTCCGGCAGTGTCTCGGTTTCATAAAGAACATCATCCTTGAGCCATTTGAAAACGGTTTCCCTCTTGGTGTTTGCAACCTGCAGAACAGAAGTCCTAAGTGAATCACTGTGGCTCAGGAGGGAAAAAAAATCCTTCAGGGTTAGTCAACCCCAGACCTAAAGAAAACACCAGCTTTTACCCTCAACAGGCTCAGCAAGGGCTCATGGAAGAACTGTCACTTCTAATAACAGCAAATGCATTTCTCAATCATCTTCTAAAAGCAGTAAGCCCTTACAGCTGCCACCAACAGGACCAATGATGTCGGTAGGTGTAAAAAAATCTCTCGTTTAATAGAAAATGTCACTAATGAGGCCTAAGCCAAGTGCTTTGATTCATAAATGTTCTTAGAGCTCCATGGATCACTGGGTGACTGACTGCTCTTTGAAAGTGTGGTATCCAGGTGCATGAACACAAAGGGATGACACATAGAAGGAGAGCTTCCCTACGTGGGAATTCCTCACAATTGAGCCTCTGGCTTTAGATGATAAGCTTTGCAGGGTTCTGATGGAGAGTAACCACACACACAGGTAATGCTAGCAATGGAACATGACAAATGATAATGCCATGGGATTGACTCTATAGACCAGTAATGTCATGTGTTTGGAATTTCCATAGCAGCTATATGCAATGCTGTCACCAGTGACACCAGAGAAAAATCACATACCATGGGTATTTTTGCCTGCCTTAGTCCCCAGAGTTAAAAGCCAGCTTGGTATAGAGAAGTCATTCACAGCATCTAAGGAATGGATGGAGACCATGCACTAGCCACCCTGGAAGTGCCCCCTTCTCGGCACAGAACATGAGTGAACACACATCACAGGGTAATAACTGCCTGGTCTTCTCTGGGTCTCCCTGCAGTGCTCACCTCTCCCGTTCTTCCCTGTTTCCAGGCTCACTCTGTTCATCAAGGGGGAAGCTGCTACTCAGTATGTGTGAAATCAAAGACTTTCCATTGCCCTTCAATCTCATCTCTAAACAGCCTCCACCCTCTTGCCACGTGGCTGGAGGGGTCTCACCCTGTGCACAACCCCTGTGCATCTTCTCTGACCCTGCAATTCATCTCTGTCACACTGGAACACTCAGGTGCCTAATGTGTACATGAGCATGCAAAGAGACACGAACAAGCAAATTCATCAGACATCACACACACGCCATGCCTATGCCCATGCCCAAGGGGCACTGCTCTCTCATCACATTGCTCTAAGAGTATGACAAACTCCAACATACTTCCTTCTTGTTGTGATTAAGGTTTCTGTTAAATACTTCTTTTGTTTTCAAATGCTTTTCTGTAAAAGTGTAAGGATATCCTAATTTCTACTATTCTCTACACATTTTGTCACGTAAATAAATTAAGAAATATCACCTGCCACAGTTATCACTGAATGAAAAAATATTCAGGAAGATGGCTTGCATCATTTATGGGGGCATAAATGTGTAAACGAAATACATGAGAGTGAAAAATACTCATTTCAAGATTTCTTTCATTTTCCTAATATCTGGGTCTACTGGCCTATGCCTCTCTGTGATCAGGGGACTTGAGGTAGTTTCAAATATCTATGGGCAGCTATACAGCACTCAGATGCTATCAGCCCCAGGAAGTGTACCTCTCATTTCTTCCCTGTCCTTAGGACACAGGAAGACCAGTGTATCTTGGTGCTATGTTCAGAACCAGAGCATCAGTCACCCTCTTCATTCCTGAGCATGACCTCTAACCTCCTAAGGAGCTGAGCTTTATAATGCTCACCTCAGAAACACATACCTTTCTATGCGTGGTAGACACTTGAGAAAAATATTGTTTATCCATTATAAACTGCCTGTGTAAACAGCCCGCTGTTCAGTAGAAGGCTAGCCTCTAGCCTCTAAATATCAATACTTCAGACCCCACCATCATACCCAACCCTTCTTACAGCCCCACACCCACCAACTCTGCCCTCTTGATATAGCTCCATGGCTTCTTATTGTGTAAAATGCACATAACATTGGCCGTCTTCTGACTATGGTTAAGGGTGTCATTTGGTTCCTGCTCTCGGTCTCACCCCTTGGACCTGGACTATCCTGACCTATGAAGCCCCACCTTGCTGAAATAGCCTGCTTGTTTTCATCTTTCCTACTTGGGCTTTAAGTAATTTGTAAGTAGTTTAAGGACAAAAATAATGCACTATTATCATTTATCCCCAGCACTTTCCACAGTGAAAGATATAAGGCGGATAGATACTCAATAAGTTAAAGGTTTAAAGATTTGTTGATTAAAACACAACTTAGAAATAAGCTTCTTTACTGAATTAACATAAGACATAAGAACCTGTTCCCCAAATGTGCCTTTTAGTCCCTGATGGTGTCATGTGGACAGCAAGGCGGGTGCCTTTCCTCATGACATGCCTTCTCATGGAGTCACTGCTAACATTCTAAGTCCATGTTTTAGTAAGCTACCACTTTAAGTCTTCTTTTGGATGTTACAACACTAATGCTTTATGAAGAAGGGGGGACAGTCACTTACCATCTAAGTTCTCCAGGGTCCACTAGACCCTGAAGTCTCTTGTCTATTTGCACCTACACCTAGACCACCCACTTCACTCGCCACAGCTGCTCCCTAACCAGCACTCCCACAAGGAACATGAAGGGGAACCACGGGGTCTCTCACCTTACAGACAAGCCGAACATCACAGTCTTCGGTAACATCCCAGTGCAAATATTCAGCAAAATGGGGGCCTGTGGAGAAAGGAGGAAGTTCTAAAATAAGAACTTACATGTATAGATACCTACAGCTAATGCAGATACTGCATACACATATGTATATATGTTTTAATATAGCTCTATGCTCTATTTTGATATATAAACATATTTGGCTGGAGGAGCTTGCTGTGCCCTGTAAAGCCAAGGTATGCCTCATAGTCCTGAAGCCAACTTGTCTTAGAGCTGACTCTCTCCTGAACCTCCTGTTCCTAGTGGAGTACACAGTTCCCCTTCCTTACCACACTTGGGGTCTATTGCTCTTTAGATATTTATAATATCCAGCTCCTCACATTCTTGTTCCTGGGCTATGCATCTGACTGAACACCGAGCAGCATATTGATCAAATGTTTAAAGTGAGAGAATTATTAGAGAAGATGAAGATAAAGCAATGTGACCTCACAACTTTGTAGATGCTTATCACTTCAGATCAGAGATGGACACATGCATGTTTTTCAAAAATATCATTCATTTCTATTGAAATAAACATGGAGTAAGCCAAATCCTAATAAAACTATTGTCTCATTCAATACAACAATATAAAGCAGGCTTGTACTGATTTTTTTCATAATAATACATTTTATAAGGCTATAATTCAATTGGTGTCTTGTTTAAAGCCTGTGGGTGGGCTACTAGGAAGGTACCTGGGAGGTATTGGAGGGAGGAAATAGGGGACAGAAGGTGATGTGATTATATTTCAATTCAAAATATATTTTTTAAAACCTGTGGGAAAAGCAAGACCAAATAAGGATTTGTCTGAACACTGGGATGGGGGTATCCAGAGAAGTCCATATGACTGGTCCAGAGGGTTCTACTTGACTGAAGTAAGCAGTGAATCTGGTTAACCTGAGCTCCTACCACTTCTGTGTGAGGTTATCAACATGTAGCAGGCAGAGGAACATGGAAAGAAAGATGTTGGGAGGGATTATCAAGCTTCAGGACTAGTCAGCCATTGGTGCAGACGCTGGTTATAGATAGACTGCTTCCCTGATAAGGAGAGTAACAGGAAATAATGAATATATATCCATGGTCAGCCAAGGTTAGAAGCCAGAAAGAACACAGGCAAAATACCCCTAGAGGACTAAAGATAGGGAAATCACCTAATTTCCAGAGCTAAAATGATGGTGTGATGTTTGATCATTCTATGTTTCTTCAGAGTCAACTGTGGGATGCAGGGTCTGCTCAAGACACAATTCAAAGCCAAGTCTGCACCTCATGGTGTGAGCAAGGCACCACCTACCTTGTTTCCTGAGGAATTCCTTCCTTTGAAATTCAGCCTCTTCTAGAACAGCTCTGAATGCTATTCAAAAAAAATAGACAGATGAAATATCTCTCCATTCAAAGGAATTTTCTTTCTATTGTGTTTTGCAGGCATGTGAAAATGTTCACTGTAGCATACCGTCTCCAATGAGCACCAATGAAGATTGATTCTTGGCTTTTCCATCTTGAATCTGCACAGTGTAGGTCCCTTCATTTTCTATAGTAAACCGATCCATGACCATCTCAATCATGCCAGTTGATCTGTCACATTTAATTCTGTGTGTCTGGAACCCATAAAAGACACAGAGAATGATGTGATGAAATCGCTTCTCCACGTTGCAGTTACACCTTGTGGTTGTTTGAATAAGAATGGCCCTCAATAGGCTCATCTATTGAAATTCTTAATTACCAGGGAGTGAAACTGTTTGGGAAGGATTAGGAGGTATGCGCTGGCGCTGGCGCTTTCTCTCTCTCTCTCTCTCTCTCTCTCTCTCTCTCTCTCTCTCTGCCTGCTGCCTATGGTTCAGGATGTAAAGCTCTCAGCTACTGTCCCAGTGCCATGCCTGCCTGCTTCCTGCCATGATGATCAGTGAAAAACTCTCTAAAACTGTAAACAAGCCCCCGGTGAAACACTTTCTTTTAGACAAGTTGCCTTGGTCATGGTGTCTCTTCACAGCAACAAAAGACTAGCTAAGACACACCAGATATTACATGTGAAGGAACTGGGGGACACAAAGTGTGAAGGCAATACAGACTCCATCTTAGGGTACGGCCACCTGCTGTATTCAGTTCTAGGAAGGACCTCAGGAACGAGCCATGACAACTCAAAGAGATGCAGGGCAGTATGCTCCTGCAGATACTATGTCTGCAGTTTATGTCCCTTGAAGATATCCAGATAATCCTGCTGAGCAAGTTGTAGTTCCTCACCAAAAGTCTAACCCAGTGGTTTCAAATGTGGCTTCACGCCAAAAGTCTAGACCAATAGTTTCAAAATAATCACCTTGCCTCATATCCCATCTACCCAATCCCAAGCATGTAATTCCCAGCTTGTGGTTTTTCTCTGTAAAAACTCTCTACACCTAGGCTCTTGGCAGCTGCCACATTTCCTTCCATCTGCCATGTGGTGGCCCAGGTTGAACCTGAATAAATGAGCCCTTACGTGCTTTCACCGGAAACTGGCTCCTTGATGGTCTCTGGGGGTTTCTCAAAAAGGGTACAACAAAAGGAACTCAGAAAGAAAGTTATCAACTACACCTCTGGGTGAACCAAGGACCAAAAACAAACCACTGTCCCCTGGGAAGGGAAGAGAGACAGGAAGTTTCCCAGTGCATAAGTATGAACTTCAGGCTCTGAAACAGTAAACAGCCTCCAGGTTGTAAATGGCTAAAGCCTACCCACTCTCCTGGCTTTGATCTCCAATAAACATATAAAAAATTAGGAAGAAATTCAAATATGCTTTCAAACATGTCAATCACATGTTCTGTACTTGTATAACATCACTGAATATTTTCAAAGGGAGCTAGAAAAGAAGACAGGTATACATATGTGCTCAAGAAAGGCCACAATGAAGGAGTACCAGCCTGCAGATTAGTCTTGAGGTAGAACTTTCTGGAGCAGGTTAATGACAGGAACTACAGGAAAGCACTGCGTCCTCTTCCTAAAATGATGAGGTCATCAACACATCAGAGTAGAAGAATAAGAACCCAGTGAGCTGCCCCTGGGCGGTCCTTGCACATCTGTCTCGTTTCAAATGACGACATTTGAATATCAAAAGCAACCTTCAAGTGGCTCAACAAATGGTCAGTAGCTGTGCAATATCACTATCAGTTCATCATCACTTCCTAGAACTGGAGGGACCCACTCTAACTAGTTAAGAAATCCCAGGTTTGAATTTCACCAACCAGAAGCTTAAAGACACAGTAGGTTCCTCAGCTTCCTCTGCTCCCACAGCACAGTATCTGAGAAGGCTTTAGGAAATAATTAGGCATCTTGATGCAGCAAGATGAAGTTCTGTGATTTTACGAGCCCCATAAATACAGGGTTTTATGTGACTTTCACAAAACAGGATCAGTCTTTAAATGTGAAAGTCACCTGTGGGCGGCTAATTAAAGAAGTGAAATGGTGTATCCTACTCTAAAAGATTAGTTCTGGAGCGGCACCGTCGCTCTCTGTGGCAGGTAGGGAATGTTAATCAAAAGATGTTCAGCAAATAATGTGCAATTACTCCATATTCCACTTCTTTTCCTAGCGTGATCTCTGCTCAGAGAAAATTTCTCCAATTACCTTGATCAGGCAGTACTGTCCCATGCACAGTATGCATTCACGTGGCTGTTTGCAGCCCACAAAATCTAACTGCACTCTGCTTTTTCTAAAAGCATGTTATGGCTCCTATAGGACAGACTGACTAGATCATGTGATTTTTAAACACCACATGATCCTGACATCCCAAGATTTCTGTTTGATAGACTTCATCTAGCCCTGTTTTGCAAGACATAAAGACCAGACTAAGAGCAGATAGTAAAGCTCATAGAAAAGAGAGTGGGCTGTCCACAAACATGTGTGGGCTCTCATTTCCAGCTCCCAGTTGATATGTGTGTGTGAACACCTGAATGGGAATTTAGGATTGGGTGGCTTAGTGCCAAAGACATACGCTGGGCATTTAGTGGAAAGAGGGACATACCAATAAATGACTCACCTAACCCACTCCTGAATAAAAGAGACCCCATAAAAAATAGATGTCCTATGCCTGGGTTCCCCAGCATGCTATAAATTAGACAAGGGTAAATATATCTAAACATAGTTAATGACTTCTCAAATGCTCCACAGTGAAAAATGAGGACTGTAATAATTTTAAGAATCTTTTTATATAATAAAAAAGATAGAAAGATGGCTCATTCAGTAAAGTTCTTGCTTCACAAGCATTAGAAACTGAGTTTGGATCCCAGAACCCATGTAAAAAGCTCAACATGGTAGCACATGCCCAGAGACAGCAAAATTGGAGGCAGAGACAGGTAGAGCTCTATAAGCTTGCAGGCAGCTAGGCTGGTCTATTTGATGAAATTCCAGGCCAATGAAAACCCTGTCTCAACAAAAAAGGGAAAGATGCTGAGGGAAAATGCCCACGTGTCACCTCAACCACTTATACAAGTGAATACACACACACACACACACACACACACACACACACACACACACACAAGCAGAACAAAGGCCAAGTGCTTATATCTTAGCATAGTAGCCATTTATGAGAGCCCCATCCCTTCCTCTGTCCAGATCAGATCCAACACACCAAGGCAACAGCTCAGGAGGACCAAGGAGGAGCAAGAGACTTCTCTTCTACCTGGTGGCCCCCATGGGAGCTGTCAGAGGAAGGAACATAGGGAACCATTTCCCAGAACAGAGCAAAATGACAAGGCTTCAGAACCACAATCAGGAAGAAAGAGTAATTCATCAAGTTAATCCCCTTTTATCTTGAACATTTTCGTAAACCCAAACTCCAAGTCTCTAAAATACAGTTCCTCATTTTTCATTTTAACACATTTGGATTTTAAAGTCAGCCTAAGTTGTACCAAACCAAGCCTGAATCTCTGAGCACTGTGAAAACCACAACCTCGAGCCATCTGGTCAACCTTCTGAACTCCTGTTTCTGGAACTCAGAAAGGGTAGGAATGAACATAAAACATTGACTCTGAGAACCTTCCAAGTAAACCCAGATTTCTTTAAGCTTTAGGTCACTCCCAGCTCAGCAAATCCAGGTGCCTCTGAGCCACAGCTCACATCCAAGAACTCACCTCACTGTCAGAGACTTCTCTGTCATTGATAACGAACCGGAAGCTGGCATCAGGTGAAAGATGCTCTGCCTGGAGCCAGAAGCGGACCTGACCCTTATCGAAAATCTCATAAGCTAATTCTGACTTCAGAGGAATTGCTACAGGAGGAAGAGAAATCATAAGTCAGCAGTGAACAGATCGTCCTCAGATGGACAGCTACAGATTGGAACACCAAACCCAGTTCCTAAACATTTCAAGAAGGTGAGCCACAGAGTATTGCCCAGCATCATGGAAACAGGATATCAAAATCATATGAAAATCCTCCTGTTTGATGAGTTCCTTGAGACTCTCTGGACATGGTCAGAGGTTGAGAAGTGACTCTGTGAGATAGCCTTTGCTAGACAACTGCTTGGATTAGGAACAGACAGGCAAGTTTCCATATCATAAGCTGGCACTTCTGCCAAGTAGGTCTTTATAAGCCTAATGAAGGCCCTCCCTCTTCCTGGGGCTGCAAACACATGTATGAAACAAGGAGATTACTTACTGGGGTTCTTTATCTCATTGCTCAATGCCATCAAACGCTCAAGTTCTAAAATTAAGAAAAAAAACTTCATCAGTTTTGACCCATGCATTCAGAAGTCTGTGAACAACATTGTGGTGGTTTGAATAGGAATGGCCCCTAGAGACTCATGTGTTTGAAACCTTGGCCTACAGAGAGTGGCACTTCAGGAGGTGTGGCCTTGTTGGAATGTGGCCTTATTGGAGGAAGTGTATCACTGTGGAGGAGGGTTTTGAGGTCTCATTTTTGCTCAAGCCACGCCCAGTGAGATAGTTCATTTCCTGTTGCCTGCAGATCAAGATGTAGAACTCTCAGGTCCTTCTCCAGCACTATGTCTGCCTGCATGCTGCCATGCTCCCCATGATGATAATAAAAGACTAAACCTCTGAACTGCAAGCCACCCCAATTAAATGTTTTCCTTTATAAGAGTTGTTGTAGTCAAGGTGTCTCTTCACAGCAGCAGAAACCCTAAGACAAACATCAAGGCTAAATTCACATCACCAAGGTTTACTCTGAGGTCATGAAAGTAAACGTAAGGACAGAGAAGGGGCTTTAACCTTTAACACACTAGCAGTCTACTCCAGCCAGGGTCCTCACCATGAAACCCACTTACTAAAAGGACAGCTGAGGGTGAGACATGGGAGTGTGGGTCTGGGCAAGGCAGGCATTCCGGAAATCTAGGATGATCTGCAGAGAGTGGATAAAGCGACAACTTTGGGAATGGCCGCTCTCTCTAACACAGGAGGTGCTTTCTGCAGCTAACCTGCTCCTGGGAACATGCTGAGGCTAGTGGGTCTCTTTCCCCTTCCAAGACTTTTTTCTTATTCAGAGTGAAGTTCCCTGATTCAAGCAAACCCTCGTTGTGGCAAATTGCAACAGGGTAAAAGCAGAATGCATGGCTCCAGAGAAACCCTGAGCAAAGTCAGAAAAACTAAAGTTCCAAGATGTCTCTCAGTTTCTCCCCCTTCTTCCTCCCCTCCTTTCCTTCACAAGACTAGAATTCATCCATGTCAGGGACATATGGGAGCATTCATTTGTGATAAATAAAGAAGTCAGATTCTTCTCAACCAAAAGCAAACTTCATCTGACCTCCGTTCCCAGTGACACCTCCTAGCAGGGGTGTGCATAAATCAAGTGAACCACACCTGGTCCCTGAGGTCTTGCTTGGGTCACCAGTTATATAAAGCATGGCAGACGCTGCATCCTATACATCTACATGAAGCTGTAATGCAGAATGCCCTGTGGGAATTGCGGTGCAGAGGAATACAGCGCCATTTCTTGTGCACGCAAAGAGAGTCCTCAAAGGCAGATTGCCAAACAATCTTCTGTGAAGATTAAGGAGGGGTAATGCCAACCTTCTGCTATTCTTGGGTGAGTCTTGTTCAGTTTGTCTGAGTTTGGCAAAATTTAACCAAAACTGAAGTTGACCTGCAAACCTGTGGCGCCATCAGCATGTCACGGGCGCCCTCCTCCCAGGTGTTCACCTCCCTCCCCACAGTGCGTGGGACGAAGGCGTCACTCCAAGTTCACATGTCATAAACTGACTCTTCTGTGAGCCATATTGAGGTGGGCGTGAACCAATACTTCTGTCCCAGCAGTGGGCCCTTATTGAGACAGTGAGGCCCTTGTAAAGACTGAGTTCTGCTTCCTTCATGTGATACTTTCCAAGACAGAAAGAGGCAGCAAGAAGACCTCTAGTCTAGATTTCCTAAATTTCTAAAGAAATCTTGGCTCACGAGCAAACCCCATGCCCACCCTTCTTCCCGATCCAATGTGTTTTCTCTGTATTAGGGTCGGTCTCTGAAAGTGTGACAAAGCCAAGAATGACCAGCCCGTGTCAGGAAGACGTTACCTTCCTCGTCCAAAACGAAGCTGGAGGACACACCATCCGTGTCACTTACAGATACCGAATATGTCCCTATGTCTTCTTTATCTGGATTCTTAAAGTACAGCTTTGAGCTGAAAGGAAAAAGAAGGGCAAGCGTTAGTCACTTCTGCCTGCAGAAGCCAATGGTTCGCAGCCTCTGGCTTCCCGGCGACTTACTGATCGCCCTCAGTGTGAACCTCGAACCGCTCCTCATCAGCAATCTCTTCATAGGCCTTGCACCAGGTGAACTGGGAGGCATCTGTCATTTCCTGGCAGTCAAACCCAAGGTAGATGTTGCCCTCCTCGTCCACACCAGCGCTGATCTCCTTTGTGCCTATAAGGGATGGGAGGAAGCGGGGGGGATCCTCAGGAACACCGTGTCCCCTAGATTCCCTTTCTAGAGGGGGGGGGTGGCACAGGCCAGGTGGAAGCTTGTCTGACATTGGTTGCATCATCAGTTTTACTTAATGTCTATCCAAAATGGACCAGAGAGGCTCAGAGGAGCAATCACCCCTCAGGGAACTGGCTGACAAGGCCAGCCACTGGCTCTGCTGATGCCATTTATATCAGCAAACTTCTGCTGGCTTCCTCTCCAGCACTTCAGAAACCCCCATACTGCCTCTCAGACTGACCTGTCATCCCCACGCCATAACCTGGACAGTCACGTTTACGCTACCCCATATCACCCACACATTCTTCCTTCTCCACATCAGTTATTCTGTCTTCTGGGGAATAGAGGCTGCTATTTGTCTGGGATGTGTTGACCAAGGTGAAGAGCTTAGCCTGACACCAGACATTCAGAGTACAATTCTCAGAAGCTGGGAATGGGGGATGGAGAAATGACTCAGCCATGAAAAGCATCGGCTGCTCTTTCCGAGGAGCTGGGTTTGATTCCCAGCACCCACATGGTGGCCCACAACCATCTGTAACTCCAGTTCAAAGGGATCTGGTGCCCTCTTAGAAGGCCTCTGAGAGCATCAGTCACATACATGGCAAAACACACACACACACACACACACACACACACACACACACACAAAATAAAAACAAGTCTTTATGGGGGGGATCAAGAGGGAGAGGAAGAAGAAGCTGTATTATTGCTGGTGGTGGTAGTGGTATTGACAGGCAGACAAAGCTAAGCTCTGCTGGTGAACGGAACTAAAGTAATACAGATGTTCCTGGGTTACCAGGAAGATGAAAAAGAAGGAAACAGAGACAGGAGAGAAAGAGGCCCCAGGAGTAGACCATGGAAGTCTCAGCTCTTGGCTCCGTCACCTGCCTAAACCCAGACACACAACCAGCCTATGCATCGGTGAGCTGGTTTTCAGCCCCAAAAGTGCCTCTTTGCAAGATCACCTCCAAGGAGTCCAGTGTAGCCAAGAAAGTGACCAACAGCTCTATAGCCTTCTGACCCCTGCAGCTGTATAAACACACAGTCCCTCTTGGACATTGTTTGCTACTCCTAAACAACCTCTCCACACCAGGCGGATGACCATATGCTCAGGGGCTTGGAGCAGATGCGAAGCCCGGATGTAGCCTTGCTTCTCCTGTCAATCAAGTTCTGCTTAAAACATGTTTGGGGAACTCATGGGGAAGAAAAAAAAGAGTTCAGCGAGGAAGGGGGAAAGCAGGGGATGGGGGTGTAGATAATCAAAATACATTATATACACATATGAAATTATCAAAGAACTTGTAAAAAATTTAAAATGCATTTAAACACACCTCCACCCATGCATACATATATGTACAGAGCATGAGTGCTTCTCTCAAGGTCCTATGGGGTGACATGTACTGTGCTGAACAGCCTGAGAGGTGGGGCCTCACCTGGCCGGGCCTCCACAAGCACAGGCTCCGATGTGTCGGACGGCTTCCCTGGTCCACTGGCGTTCACTGCTCGAACTCTGAACACGTAGGTCTTACCTTGCTGCAGGTCACTGACCTTGAAAGGACAGAAGAAACGTGTGCCGGGGCAGACAGGGGCCAATCTCACTGACAGATGAGCAGATCTCGGTTTGTCTACTTCATTTGTTCCTCGGAACACCGGCGTGCAGAACCAAACGCTATTGACGAGGTTACAACCTGGTGATATTTAATGTGATTCTCCAGGACCAGATACTATTTAAAATGTGGTTTCCGGCTGTGAGAACCATCCCATAGGCATACCGGAATCGAATCAGTCTCTTTTCACATGTATGTGCATACTGCTCCCTGTCATGGCTGGATTCTAAGGTAATCATTGACTCATTCACAGGACACTGTTTTCCGCTGTGAATCTGCTCTGTGGAGAGAACCGCTGCCCAAGCCTCCTCAGTGTGCTCCAGGGTCTGACACACATGTCGCCTTCCTTGAAGGAAGGTGCACAGGCTTCTGTCTAAACCTGGGTCAGGAAAGGTCAGCACCAGAGGATGCAGGCCAGGGACTTAAAGATGCTGTCGCTGACCCAGTGACAAGAAAACTGCAAGTGTTAAATATCTGGAAAATAAGGGTGGACTAATTTACATTGTGCGTGTGTGTGAGTGTGTGCTCCTGTGGACGTGTGAGTATAGGCCGCAAGTGTGTACGCATGTAAGTGCATGTGGCAATGCAGGTATGTATGTATGTGTGTGTGAGAGTGCTGGTGTGCATATGTGGGATGCTGTAAACATGCATATGTGTATGTATGTGGGCACAGTCATACATCTGTGTACATATGTGTAAATGGGTGGGTTCAAGTTTGCATGTGTGTACAGGTATACAAGTATGTGTTCATGTGTACATATGTGTAATAGTGCAAGTGTGGTGCATGTGTGTGTAGACATGTGTGATTGCTGATATGAAATTATGTGTATGTGTGTAAGTGCAAATATGTGCATGTGTGCACATGAGTGCATGTGTATGAGTGCATGTATTCAGGTGTATGTACGTGGCAGTGCAGGTATGTGTTTATGAGTGTACTTGTGCATATGTGTGCATGTGTGAGAGTGCAGGTGTACATATATGCATGTGTGGGCTTCTGTGTGTGTATATGTGCATGTGTGTGAGTATAGACATGCATGTGTGTACATGTGTATAAGAGTGTGAAGGTGCCTATATTTGTATAATAGAATGTATACATGCAAGCGTACATACGAATGGGTGCAGATGTACATGTGTGCATGTTAGTACAGCTGTATATGTACATGTGTGAGAGCACAGGTATGTGTATATAGGTATATGTGTGTGCATATGCATGCCTGTGTGTCAGGTGAGTACAGCTATGTGTATGCACACATGTGTGAGCACAGGTGCATGAATATGCGTGGATGAGTGTATGCATATGCATGCATGTCTGTGCACGAGTACATGTTGCTCTTCAACTAGATAAGCAATTGTTATTAGCAATAATTATTAAAGATAATCATTAAATAATAAGTACTATTCAATACGTAATTGTTAAAGATGAGCAATTACTATTAGCAACCACAGGAACCAGGTGAAGCGAATGTTGGGCTTGAGGTCGGAGCACACAGGTGCCGTCCTCCTTGCCTAGGTGGGAGAATCGGCCTCTACATACAAGGGGCGGGGTCTCTGCATACAAAGGGGCGCGGTCCTAGGGCGGGCTTGCAGGTCGAGGAAGACCGGAGCTTGTGCCACACCCGCTGGAACTTCTGCACTCGCTGCAGACTAGGCGGTGAGCTCCTCTCCGCGCCCCCCACCCCCGCAGCGGTCTCCACGCACCTCTCCCCTAGAGACCTTGGCCAGTCTGCTAAAGGGTCAAAACCATGCCTGTGAAAGGGGTAGCAGTCACCTTCAAATAGCGGTTCGGAGTGGCTGCCTCGCTGGCGGTCTTCCACTCCCCCGCATCCTCTTCCTTAAAATCCACAAAATATCCAGACACGGGACTGCTGCCCGAGTACACCGGGGCTTTCCACAGCATGACCAGAGAGGAGTCGCGGACCTCGCAGAATGTCAGATCATAGGCGGGACCTGAAAAGTTATGAAATCTGAGCAGCAGCGTGACCCTGTCTCCCGTGCAGGCCCTCCTACCCCCACCACTCCAGTGATTTCCCCTGCTGCCTTGGCAAGGGCTTCCCTCCACAGACATCGCATGTATCCTCTTCACATTAAGATACCACTCTCTCTAGAAGGTTCCTGATGCTGGGGCTGGAAAGAGTCCAGCTTCTGTCCCCTCCATCAGGCACCTGGGTGAGTATGAACCAAGTAATCCACAGTGCACATCACTCTCTCGAGCCAGCACGTGGGCATCAGAGACACAATGTGCAGAAACTGTTGCCATCGCTGTGCTACAAACCTCCCCACCCCATGCTAACCCACGTAACAGTTCTCTCTAGGGTTCCGGCAAGCCACAGGAGTCTGGGCTGACTCCGCATTCCCAGCGGAGCTCTTAGAAGCAATGTGGAAAGGCGGTGTTGCCCAACTTCGTCTTAATGAGATCTCACTGTAGCCAGTGTGTGCTGTTACACCAGCTTGTATAAAGCCTTCAAGAAGACTCTGGAGCTGGGCATGGTGGGGCAGACCTGTAATTCTGATTACTTGGGAAGCTGAGGCAAGAGGATTGAAAGTTCAAGGTCTGTCTTGGCTACAAAGGTAAGTTCAAGCTAGCTAGGCAACTTAGTAAAATCCTCTCTCAAAATAAAAATAGAGTGGTAATGGACAGGAGTTATGAAATAGAATACAAAGCTAATATCTTCCCAGTTCTAACTCTGCTACAGACTTTTTTAAAGGTTTTGGTGGTAGAAAAGTGCGTGGAAATATATTCAATAGCAAAAGAGTAAAACCCAATGTGAAGATCCACAACTTCGGAATGCCTACAGACTTTGGGTCTGGTTAATTTCAGTGCGTGAATTCTTTTTTATTTCTGAGTTTTTAGTATAAAGTTGATCTTTAAAAATAATTGAAAAAGGCTACAGATGTAGCTGCATGATAAAAGGCTTGCCAAGCTGGTGGGAAAGCCTGGCTTCATTCCAGGGGAGGGGCTGAAAAAGAGACCAGGAGGCAGGGGAGGAGGAAGAGGAAAAGAGGAAGAGGAGGAGGGGGAGGATGTTGTTCTGAAGAGTCATTTCTAAGGTTAAATTAAGCTCAACTTAATTTAATGGAAACGAGGAAAGAAAGAGGAAGGTATGGACATAGGGACATGGGAGAGGAAGAAGGGAAGGAGGAAAGGAAAGAAAGAGAAGGGAGGAGGGAGGGAGGAGGAAGGAAGGAAAGAGACAAAGAGGGAAGGGAAGGAGGAAGAAAGGAAGGAGGAAAAGAGAGAAAGAGGAAGGAAGCAGGATGTGCAATCAGTACTGCAGCAATTGTACTTCTCAGAGCTGGGGCCCCTGCTTCTCAACACCCTGGAGCACAGGAGTGGGGACCCTGGTGATGTTCTCTGCCTTGACTTGAGCAGGGCTCATGGCTCCCTTCCTGCCTGGGACCTTTTGCCTTTATCTTCTCTTGGCTCCTTAGGAGCTGATGGCCACAGCCACATCTGTCTTGGGTCATATGTCAGGTGCCAGCTGCACATTGTGGACTCTGGGACATTCCTTCTCCTCTGTGGCCTGGGCTAGCAGCTCCCTCTATGCACTGCCTCCCTGCTCTGTACTCAGAGCCTCTTCCCTGGCTGTGCTCAGTTGCAATGGTCCAATCTCACTACCACACGCAGCTCTTGCCACAGTCTGCACCATGGGCATGGCCACCTTCTCTCTATGGAAGTAGGTGACAGCATACTAGCAGCCACCCAAAAGCCTGCTATGGGAGCCTCCTCTGGCCAGCTGTACTGATGTAGGGAGGTCTGTCTGGGAAGACCGTCTCACCAGGTTCTGGTGCTGTCCAAGCCTCACACTTGAAATGCTCGCTGGGATCCGACGGCTGCCCAATGCCAGCCAGGTTGGTGGCGGCGATTTTGAACTCATACAGTGAGCCTTCTGTCAAGCCGTCCACCTGTATGGATTTTATTTCAATTAATATAAGAAGTCAAAGCTGTGTGAAAATGTATAGGGACCGCAGAGGACTCACGACGAGTTTGCAAAGAGAAATGTAAGCCAAATGAACGGTGCTGGAGAGTTAGACATTGCAAAGAGTCATTGCAAAGAGGCCACTTCTGCACCTAGTATGTGGCAGTCATGACATATCAACTCTATGATGGCTTCCACCAGGCTAATACATGGTGACCTCTGGGCAGGTGAAGAGCTGGGCTGAGAGAAAAAAGCGATGCCCATAAAGAGCAAATCAGGAGCAGGGAGGCAACTCCAAGCCCTGCTTTGTCTCTGCAAACCCACCACTGAGGTTAGTGAGATGGAGCGGGGGCTCGCAGAAACCCTGACTCCAGCCTGGCTTAAGTAATGCTGGGTTAATGTTCAGCTGTAGTCACCGGACCTGTCTCCTGTAGTCGCTACAAAAATCTACTCCCTAAGTTAAAGTGCAGGCTGAGTTTCATGGTTTTTCAAGTTGTTACAATCTTCGGTCTACAAAGAAGAACAGGGGTCTCTGTCAGTCATGGGCAAGACCCGAAAGGAAGATCTTTGACCCAGCAACTTGGCACGATGAAAGCCATATCCAGGTCTGGATACTGATTTCCAAAGCAAGACCTTGGTGGTTAAAGTGCTTTATTCCCCAGAGGGCAGAGCCATCTCACCTACAGAGTAAGCAAGGGGTTCTGCCAGGGTCACAGGTCCAATAAAGAGCCACTGGGATGCTGAGGGTGAACTTGGAAAGTATCAATATTGTCACACACATTGAGTTTAAGCCACACACATCATAACATCTAAGTATTGTAAATGAAGTTAAAATGTTACAAAATTATATTATAAAATATATCATAAAACAGTTTTCTATATGACAGATATTAGACTGTTAAGAACTCCCCCAAATTCTCCTTTTTCCAATGTGTCTGCTATGATCAGTTTTTATGTGTTGGTGATGAGGTGAACTCATTCATCACTGCTCAGATGAGAAAGACATCAGCAGTTGACATCAAAATCAAGGGTTTGACTCCAGATCTGTCACTCCCTCTGAATCTGGGTGTGACACACTGGGACAGGAGATGGGAAACACTGGGATTTCTAGGAAAGGGTGATGTGGTGGTTTGGAAGAAAATGGCCCCCAAAGGGAGTGGCACTGTTAGGAGGTGTGGTCTTGTTGGGGGAAGTGTGTCATTGTGGAGGCGGGCTTTGAGGTCTCATATATGCTCAAGCCACCTTCGATGTCTCAGACCACTTCCTGTTGCTTCTGAGTCAAGATGTAAGAACTCTCAGCTCCTTCTCTAGCTCCATGTCTGTCTGCATGCTGCCATGCTCCCTGCCATGATGATAATGGACTGAACTTCTGAAACTGTAAGTGAGCCACCCCAATTAAATGTTTTCCTTTATAAGAGTGGCCGTGGTCATAGTGTCTCTTCATAGCAATAGAAACCCTGACTAGGACAGGTGGTTATTGACAAAGAGCAGTGTTCTCCCATCAGCTCTTGCCCAGCTAGATCCTTATCACCACCACCACCACCACCACCCTCCCCCGCCCCTGTTTCCCCCATTCTACACACACACACACAGGGCTAGGATCCTAGAATGGAACACACCATCCCTGCCAACTGGTCATTAACTGACTATGAAGTCTTCCTAACATGGCCTCTTTATTGCTTCTTAGCTTCCTAAGATCCATCTAGATCCAAATGCCATGCCCTCCTAATTCTGGGATTTTTTTTTAACTACTTCCATTTCAGGATCAAAGGACCCAAAAGCCAACTGAACTCTGAAACTCTGAATGAAGGAGTCCACCCAAAGGTCACCAGAGGTCACCTAGGCAAAAGCAAAGGACAGACAAAAACCGACCGTCAAAATCCTCTCTTTGACAGGCGAAGAGTTGACTTCATGCCAGTTCTTATGGTGTACTTCTCGCTTGTCTAGGTAGTAGCCCAGGATGGCCGAGCCACCGCTGAATTTAGGCACCTTCCAGCCCAGGGTCATGGAGTGGCCGTCACAGTTGAGAAGGGTGATCCCGTATGGATGAGAGGGGACAGCTACGAGAACACAGAAGCATGGCAGTCACGAGGGCTCTGTATCCCTCCTCCCACCAAGCAGCCACCTTTGGAGTCACTGCGGGAAACAGACACACAGGCATCCCCGCTCAGTTCATGGCTTCCTTCAAAGGAGGTGAGTTTAGGAGTACCACTTCCTTTCACCTGTGTCCATTGCTCTTTCCAAATGCAGTGTCAAGCATTGTGATGATAGGACAGGAACCTGTTTAAACCTGGTCCAGACATGGAGCAGGTACCCTGCGGCCCCTGTAGGTAAGCTTTCCAATCTGCCTATGAGAGGAACAATCACCATGTGGCCAGAAGGGGGCAGCACTATCCTTTGTGTTCTCGGTCAGGTATGAAAACTTCAGAATAATATGGGTACATAGCTCATGTTTCCCTGTTTGGACACCATGTCCAGAGGAATGCCACCTTCCCCAAGAAGCTTAGGAGTACGCCCCAGCTTCCCTCTGACTGAAGACTGGTTCATCCTCAGTAATTCCCACTGGGAGCAAGGACGAGCCTTCGGCTTCCTGCCGTAGGAATGGGGTAAAAGGCAAGTAAGGATGAGCACAAGCCTTCAGAGAGGACAGAGCCGTGTGAATCAGAAACAAATGTTCTCTGCTCCTGTGCTCACCTGGGAGTGACCAGAGTCCTCAGACTGTCCTCAGAAGTCCCAGAGCTGGGAGCAGTGGTATACAATCCCAGCATGTGGGAGGCAAAGGTAGGTGGAGCTCTGTGAGTTCAAGGCCAGCCTGACCTGCATAGTGAGTTCCAGGCAAGCCAAGGTTACATAGAGACCCTGTCTCAAGAAACATAAAAAAAACGGGTGGGGGGGGGAGGGGGATCCCAGAAATAGTATTGCTGGGGATGGGGAAAACCTTAACTTCTGAAAACGGTGGTAAAGTTATCTGGAATGAAGAGCGAATACTGTCACGGAAATATGCATATGTGACTGACTGACGTTGGTATTTTAAAGTACTCCTCTTGCAAATGCTCAGCAGCAGAGTGAGCCCCACAAAAGGCTACAGCAACAAGCATAAGACACTGAACACAAGGGAGCACCTTGTCTAGGGACAGCCAAAAGGTCTTGTCACCACTCAACTCAAAAGACAGAGAGAGCCTCAGGATCCCCGAAGCAAGCTGGATCACTAAGCTAGCCCTGTCCCCAAGCTGTAGCTTCAGAGGAGAAACCCTGCCCCAGGAAACAAAATGGAGTGTGACCTAGGAAGACCTCTCAGGCCTCCACACTCACACACCCACAGGAGCTCAAGTACTCACTTGCTCACACACACCACAGATGTGTGCAAAACAATAGATCTGAATTGTCCTGTTTGATCAAAGTAACAGACATTTAAAATATTTATGGATAGGATCAGGCAGTGACAGGAAAGCCACACAGGCTTTCTCCTTGAAAGCACATGTTTCAAAGGGACAGTCATGGCGGATAGTGGATATCCTCACCTGAGTATGGCGCTGTTGTGATGCCTTCCATATTTAATTGGCATGGTGTTGGCCTGCTACCATTTCCCCTCACATGGCCATTACCAGGACAAACAGCCCACTGGGAGGTGTGGACTCTGTAACAAGCTCTGCCGCTACCACCTTTGTCCCCTGTTGGTGGTCTAGATGGTGTGGCAAGTGTTTATTCACACAGAGATTATAACCCTAAACAGAGACAGAAGAGCCCGTAATCTACGTACTGAGGGCCGCCTGGACCTTGATGACCTCTGACTCCTGGGAGTTCTCGCTGGTCCCCACCGCGTTGACAGCCTTCACCCGGAAGATGTACTGCTCCCCCGTGGTTAAACCATGCACCACAAACCTGAGAAACATGACCAAGAGTCACACAGCACAAGTCCCAGCTTGCTGCTCCCTACCACTGAAGTAGAAGTCAGTAGGTCCTTCATATAAAAATTCTCACTTGATCTAAACCCAAGTTTACTTAACCTGTAAACCACACATATCCATCCTCATTTTCTGTGTCAAGAAATAATTCACTGTTTAGGGTAAAAAAACAAGCCAATAGCCCCGATTAGACTGCATTTAGTGTCAAAGTCTGAGACCCTACCTTCAGCGTTTTAGCTGGAGCCTCTCTAGAATGAAGCTCTGCTATAGTGTTCGATTCCCCACATCCAAGAGGTCTGTGCATGGAAAATAAATGCAGGACAACGGGTAGAGACTAGGACCTCGAATTCACAAAGAGCAAGTTGGAGCACCAGCTTTGACACCCGCCAGACCATAGGTCCCTTGTCATGTTCCTTAACCCCTACAAGGCTCTGCTTCCCCTCCTGGGGAGCAGGGATGCTCAGTCCTCACAGAACTACCATGAGCATCAACTGGAGAACCATCCAGAAAGAACTTGGCCCACCTGCCTTGCACACAGCAAGCATCCAGGAAATATAAGCGGTTGTTATGAATCTATAGTCAATACAATTTACCAGCCTCCTACAGAGTCCTCCTGAGAATACACCCCAGGTCTCTTCCTCTCATGGGTCTTTCTCCTGTTGCTGGCAGTGGACTGAGAGACCATCTAGCTGTTATTCTTTTATGTCCCTGGATTTTTACAATATGCCTTTTTAAAAGAATTCTTGCCAGGCGGTGGTGGCACACGCCTTTAATCCCAGCACTCGGGAGGCAGAGCCAGGTGGATCTCCGTGAGTTCAAGGCCAGCCTGGGCTATAAAGTGAGTTCCAGGAAAGGCTCAAAGCTACACAGAGTAACCCTGTCTCAGGGGAAAAAAAAAGGCAATAAATAAATAAATAAATAAATAAATAAATAAATAAATAAATAAAAGAATTCTTTTTAAGGGAAGATGGTGGAGCTGCCACTGAGAACCCTCCACAGCGGCCATTGCGATACCAACTGTACCTCCCTGTGAAGCACATCATACAGGAAATGCAAACCCAGACAATCCATGTGTCCTGGGCAGAGAGCAGAAATGGGAAAATTCCAAACATAAAGACTCCGGCTTCCAACTGCCAAAGACACACATCTCCTCCGGGGCACTGCCCAGCCAGGGGCTGATCATTCCCTGTCCTAACCCTGTCAGGGGCTGAGAAGAACAACACTGCCCTTATATGTGCAAAGAAGGGTTTACCCTACTGTGTGTCAAGTACTCTGACCCCCACATAAATCTAGTTTAAAATATTAAGGAAATGGCAATTATTGTTACATATTGTGTACATAGGTTTGATTCTTGCATTGTCAACCATGCATTTATACAATCAAAACAATAATAGGAAAAGGTTAGTTTTATCAATAGACAAGTTATCTCCATGATGTGACCTGCCTATCTTAAGTCTCCACTAACATGTATGACTAAACAAAAGGATCGTGTCTACAGAGGAGACATTGGCATTCTACCGTGGTATCTCCAGCTCTAGAAGCCACAGCATGTCCAATGCCCTGCCTCTGTGACAGTGGGTTGGTTGCTAGGTGATGGGGAGGTGGCACCTGTTATATCCAATGGGTTTGTGGTTGCAGGGCTCCCACAGGTTTGTTCCCGCCACACAGCAGTCCACATAGTAGCCCAGCAGGTCCTCTTCATGCTTTGGCCTGTCCCACTGCACCACGACAGAGGTCTTGGTATTCCTAGAGGCAAGCACCCGGCCAGGAGCAGATGGGACCACTGAGGGGAGACAGGAAGATAGATGTGATCAGCGTGTGGGTCATTCCAGAGAGCCACCTTGTCCCCAAGGAGTAAATACTCCACAAGGAAGTGAATTCTGGGTGGAGCTGTGGGACTAGGGCCTCTTCCTGAGTCACATGACTGATAGGAAAGGAATTACCACTGTGAAATCTTCATTTCCATGAGGCCGCTAAAGGTTCTAGTGCACGAAGGCTTTGCTTGACGGCCGTGTTTGAAGTAAGACACACTGATGTCCTATTTTGGAAGATCTATAAGGATACTCAATGGAATCACAGTTTGACCATCACATCTTCTGCCTTTCCCCAGTGGGCTATAGTCAAAGATCCTCCAGCCACTCCAGAACCAACCACCTCAGACACATTCCCAGTGTTCAGTGATTATTGTCACTTTGTGCATATGTCATTAAGCAAAGGAAAAAGGCCAGGGCCTCTCCTCGGAGACTACAGATGTGGTAGCTGTGGTCCTGGGTTTGATTTCTAAGAGCCTGGGTGACAATGGAAACAGGCCACAACCCAAGGAGGATCTGAAAGCAGCCTAGGTCTCCATCCCCAATACCAGCTCACTGTCATCTCCAGCTTTTGTAAGGTGTGGTACCAAGGAGAGGGGATGCCCTGATGCTCAGAATGAGAATGCCTAACACTAGGCACATCCCGTACAAAGCCTCCTGAGAATACACCCCTGTTAGGACTCGGGGGGCCTCCTGAGAGGGCTATGCTTTGGGGTGGACTGCAATTCTGAGTTTCTATCAGCTGCATTTGAAATTTTCTGACCAGGATCTTCTAGTCGGATGAGCAAGAAACCACCCTGTGTTTAGGGTTGGGGTTGCTAAGTGACCATGGCCTAAATACACATTTTAATCCATGCATTACTAGGTGTGGTGGCATATGTTTATAATCGCAGCACTTGGGGGCCTGAGATGGAATGATTGCTAAGAGTTTGAAGGCAGATAGGGCTACACAATGAGGCCCTGTCCCAATAAACAAACTAACAAACCACTTGTGGGTTTCACGAAAAGAAGACAGGCCTTTGGAGGAACACTGAGTGTTGGCCATAACATGGGGCCAGCCTTTCATGGCTTGTGAATGGACTCAACACCGTGCATGAAGTCACACACCAGGTGCTCCTGCACCTTCATTCTCTCACTGAAGTGGTGCCAGGGTCACCGTATTTTCAGCCTGCCGTGGATTCTGGTTGTGTGCCATAACTTACCAATCATGTCCTGTGCCTGAATGGGCGGCGTTATCTCTGATGGGTCGCTCAGGCCATGTTTATTGGCTGACAGGACCCGGAACACGTAGGACTTCCCCTCAGCCAAATCAAAGACGGCATACCGAGGGGATCTGACTGCTGTCTGGGCATTGACCCGCTGCCAGCTGCCACTCCCAACTGCAGACTGCAGAAGGGATGGAACAGGAGATCAGAGTCTCGGAAAGATGGAAGGGAGGGTCATTAGAGAGAGTTTAGGAGAGGATTTATGACATTCCAACACCACTTAAGGAGTCACAATTCAGTTAAAATTTTTACCATTCTGCAGCTACTTAGGGTGGTGGCCTGACACGATCTATGTGTCCACAGACGCATGGGTCACACAATGGTGAGGGCACATATCTAAACCACGGAGCTGCTTAGCTCATGAATAAGGGCTTTGGGGAATTATGTCATTTTGTTAAACTCAGTATCCAAGTTCATAAAAACTAAGTAAGAGAGAATACATGAGATATAACGGTATATCTTAAAAAGTATAGAGATATAATTTGTTGAATATGGTTCTGTGTGTGTGTGTGTGTGTGTGTGTGTGTGTGTGTGTGTGTTCTACTAGGCTGTGACATAAAATGAGTCTGTCTTTACTTAAATCCAGGTATTGAAGCCTCAAGCTGCTCCAACACATGGTTCCCTCGACAAGATCGCCATCCAGTGGCTGTGCATGGCTTGCACACAAACACTGAACAGTGGTAGATCCACTTCTCAGGAAACCAGCAGTCCTTGGGAGAAACTGGAAGGCAGGTCCCAATGTGTAAACTCTAACTCCTCCCTAAACCATGGGGACATAGGAACCAAACAGTTAAGCGACAGCTCTGTTACCCAGACGACATAGCTCAGTTCCCACAAGTTTCCATAGCAGAGCAGCTACCTGTGAGGGACCAGCCCCCAGGTCTCAACCCGGCCCTGCACTACTTAACCTCCTCTTATACAACAGTGGTCAGACTCTATGGAGACCAATGGACTCACAGCCCCTAAGTAAGGCATAGAAAAGAGGGTTAGGGTTAGGGTTAGGGTTAGGGTTAGGGTTAGGGCCTGAGAGCAGCCTTCTTGGGAGCTTGGCCAGAATACCTTCTCAATGAAGTACATCAAGGGCTCCTTGCCGCGGGGAGAAGGGGGATCCCAGCTGAGGACAACATAGTTTCTGCTGACCTCTGAGGCCTGGACATTGGTGGGAGGCCCTGGAATCTGAACATCACCTGAGGGAAAAAATGAACTGAGTGAGGGCTGCGTGGTGACACTCAACCATTCCCCAGCATAAACCAGGGCACAAACGACTATCCTAGTGAGCTGGGGTATGGCTAAGAGCAATGGCTGTTCTTCCAAAGGGCCTGGGTTCGATTCCTAGCACTCACATGATGGTTATAACTCTAGTTTCAGGGGATCCAGCACCCTCCTCTGGCTTCTGAGTGTACTAGTCATGCATATGGTACACAGACATACATGCAGCCAAATACTCATAACACATAAAATAAATATTCTTTGAAAGGCTGCTGTGCTATAATCAGCCATTTCTACCCAGAGAAGGCAAACAGATCCCAGGCTTTCTTATCCAGAATCAAAAACACTCCAATGAAGATCACTCCATTTTATTTCTGATTTGAAGAAGAAAAAAAAAAAAAGCAGTTCCTAAGAGTCTCATATAAACGTCTTTCAGAGTTTCTACAGGACAGAGGAATCCGAATCCAGAAGTAATCAACCAAACCAGGATTGTCTCTTGCTAGGATCTGCTCAGGTAGCATTGCCAAAGAGCCTGCACTGGCCACACCTCGCTGTCTCCATACTGTGGACTAAAGTCTTACATTAGCTCCTAAGGCATGCTGCTCTTTCCTCCCTCCAAAGATCCAGAAACATTTGCAAGCACTGTAATCTGTGCCTGTTTATTTGAACTTCAGGAGAGATGGTGATAAGCCCTTTGCAAATAACTGTGAAGGGGTATTTATGATCAAAGACATCTGGTATACCTCCGTCTCCTCTCACCTACCTACATTGTTTAAGTATGTGTGAGGTGGTAGATATTTGTGTTCGAATTTATGAGAGAATTTCACAGGTCTCTTCAATTGTTAGACAAAATATTAAGACTTTCAGTTAGATTAGCACATGATTAAAATGGTTTGAACAGTCCCCAGGACATCTCTCTGCCCTTTGCAATATCTAGTTGCTCCCTTGGGACTCAGCTCCAGGCGGCAAATGGAGCAGCCACATGGAAACAGCACAAAACAAGATCGGGTTTCACTCAGAGAGTCCCTTCCCAGAGCACAGCGAGCTCGCTCAAGAGGGTTCAGCCTGATCTGGAATCCTGCAGCTCAGTGGGTTGAATTTCACTGAGGAGTCAGCATGTCTCCAGGAAAGTGGGGAAACAGAGGTGACTGAGGGAATGGGGAGCAGCCCAGGTCCCCACTAGCCGTTCTCAACCCTTACTTGTATATAACAACCAAAAGGGCACAAGCAAGGACACCAGAGGAAGGCATAGAAAAGTCTGTCGAATTCCCAGAACCTGATAACTCGCTTCCGGTGGAACAAA
Organism: Peromyscus eremicus; assembly: GCF_949786415.1. Classification (NCBI taxonomy): domain Eukaryota; kingdom Metazoa; phylum Chordata; class Mammalia; order Rodentia; family Cricetidae; genus Peromyscus; species Peromyscus eremicus. The sequence continues at coordinate 9,951,013 of NC_081433.1, read as the reverse complement.
CTAGGAGGACATATCATAGACTGCTCCCACCACCCTGGAGCAGGCAGAAGCTACAAACCAAATGTCACGCTTCAGAGCCGAGAACTATCTGTGTAGTTTTGGGTACACAGCCTCTAGGCAAGAAATAAAAACCCTGCCGGGCGGTGGTGGCACACATCTTTAATCCCAGCACTCGGGAGGCAGAGGTAGGCAGATCTCTGTGAGTTCGAGGCCAGCCTGGGCTACAGAGTGAGTTCCAGGAAAGGCACAAAGCTACACATAGAAACCCTGTCTCGAAAAACCAATAATAATAATAATAATAATAATAATAATAATAATAATAAATAAAAACCCAGCCTTTGCAAACGGAGAGTTCCCAGTGAGGATGAGGATGAAATTCTTGACTCATTAAGATTTTCTACACTACCTTGGGGAGAGTAAGCAACAGCTTTGCAGAGACCCTAGCCACAGACAGAAGATACCAGGCTGGGAATGGCCTAGGAGCCAAGAATGAATTGATGAGATTCACAGAAACACAGCTAGGGTGAAGGAAGAGGTCTGTAGAGACAAAGATGAAAGAAAATGACCAAATACATCTCCTTGTGCCTTTTGCTGTAGAACTGGATGCAGCTGGTTCGCTACAAATACCCTTGACCTCTGTTCACTTCCTACCAGTTCTCTTAGGCCTTGACTCAGTAAGCCATGGTTACACTGGATGCAGATAGAGAGATGGGCACATGTATAACTGTTAGATATACTCTATGTGCAGAAATACTTCTCAGACTAAAGCTGTTTGGATAGCAAAAACACAGTATGTATAACTACATATATGTGTGTTATTTTTATTTTATTATTTAAAATGCTTCCATATCCGTCATCTTTTTCCCTTGGATGATTACACTGTCCAATTCTAATCTAGAGTGCAGAACAGGATCCTATACCACATCCAGTGCCATAGCCATTGAGAGGTTGAGCTGGGGTTTAAGCTTGGGGCTTCTGGGTCCCAATCCTGGGCTTTGTTCCCTCTATCAACCCAAGGAAACCATCATCATCCCAGAAGAAGTTTCCTTAAATTGCTGAAAGCTAAGGTTGATTTGGAATTTGTAGAGCTCTCCCAGGGCCAGAAGTCAAGAGAATGAGAAACCAAAGCCAAGGGCTACAATTTCCAGAAGAGATGATCAACTGAACACACAGGGTACCAGCTCCCTGGTCCAAGGCAGATCACAGGATCCTGGATATGGAATCAGTAGAATGAAATCAATCTTGCAGGGGTAGCAGGATCACTGAGTAGCTAAAAGGGTGACCTGGGTCCAATCCCCAGAACCCACATGCTCTAATTTCATTTCTGTTGCTGTGATAAAACACTCTGACCAACAGCAACTTAAAAGAACGATGTGTTCATTCAGCTCATGATTTACAGCCCATCACTGTAAAAAGTCAGGGTGAGAACTTGAAGCAAGACCATGGAGGAACACTACCTGTTGGCTCATTGGACTTCACGCTTTGCTAGCTAGCTTTCTTGTGTTCCCTAGAATCACCCACACAGAGACCAGTGCTACCCACAGTGGGCTGGTCCCTCCTACATCAATTAACAACCAAGACAATGTGCCACAGACATGTGCACAGGCCAGTCTTATCTGGGAAATACCTCAATTGAGACTCCTTTCTCAGGTGACTCAGAGCTGCATCAAGTTGACAGAGAAAGCTAATTAGGACACCACATAAAGGTGGAAAGCAAGAGCTAACCCCACAAAGTTGTTCTCTGACCTCCACAATCATACCATGGCACTCACACACACACACACACACACACACATACAAAGAGACAGACAGACAGACAGACAGATGGAGTGACAAAGAGAGAGACTCACACAGCAATAAAGTTTAAAAATACATAAATAAATTTAAAATATACAAATAAAAACAATCTTAGTAAATTACACAAGATCATATCTTAGCCACTCCAAGAATGGACCATCCTTTTTTGATGTGATAATTCAGGAAATATTGGAAAAGGTAAATTACATTAAGGATCGAGCATTGGCATGAATGGAATGTTTACAGGAAGGGGTGAACCAACTGAGATGAGGGTGAGAAAAAGAAAGGCTAGAAGCACAACACAAAGACCAAAACAGCAGAAGTGCTCTTCTTGGTCAATAAAAGTAATGCTTTCATTTCACTAAAACAAATGTCTGAAGGAACATTTGAACTTAAAAAAGTCAGTGCCGAGGAGGTAGGGAGGTTCAGTGCTAGAGTCGTGATGGGTGTGTGCAAAACACTGGCTTGATTCTTCAGCACTGTGGGGGTGGGGGAGAAGGAGGGAGAAAGGAAGGAGGGCCAGATTCTATGAAACATTATAGAAAAAGGAGCTTGCTAGTAGCAAATACTTGAACTCAGACATGATTTGCTTAAAAACACTATAGAATCTCTTTAAAGATTAGTTGGTAAGTATGTATGTTTAAATGACCAAAGGAAACAAGCTGTCCTGGTTAGTTCTTAGTGTCACTTGAGAAGAGGCTGAAGAATTGTCTCTATCAGCTTGGCCTGTAGGCATGTCTACGGGATACTGTCTTGATTGCTAATTGATGCAGAAGGGCCCCAGCCCACTGTGGGTGGTACTATGCCTAGGCAGATGGTCCTGAGATGTATAAAAAAGCTATCGAACCATGAGCCAAGAAGCCATGAGGAGTAAGTTCCTCCACAGTTTCTCCTTCAGAAGGGCCCCAGCCCACTGTGGGCGGTACTATGCCTAGGCAGATGGCCCTGAGCTGTATAAAAAAGCTATCAAACCATGAGCCAAGAAGCCATGAAGAGTAAGTTCCTCCACAGTTTCTGCTTCAGTTTCTATCCTGATTTTCCCTTGATGGTAGACTGTAACCAGAGGTATAAGATGAAATAAACCCTGGCGCCCAACATGGGGCAAGAGTTTCCACCTAAAACCTGAAAAAAGATTCTAAAACGGTGCTAAAAACAGCTTCCTAATTGTCTCTCTCAAATGAGCGGCAGCTGCCGGTTTGAGCTACATGTGGGTTCCTGCCGTGTGCGCTCGACCTGCATATGGCGGGAATGAGGCCTCTGCAAGTGGCACATTAAGCTGCATGGTAGATTTAGCCTTTGCTAGTACAAAACAAAAAAAGAGGTTTCTGGGCTGCACGCTGCTTGGATAAAAGCATAGACCCACGATAGCTCCCAGAGCTGGCGGTAAACACGTGCCATGTTGGGAAGCTGAGGTGGGCGGAGCCAGCAGCCACAGCTGCTGCAGTTTAAAGCAGTAGATTCAAAATAAGACAAATTCAGATGTAATAGTTTACAATATATGTAAAATATACGTAGGCTTAAAACAGACAAAAAAGGTGATATAGTGTGATATATACAGTTATATAAACAAATACATAGTTTTAAAAAATAAAGTCTTTAAAGAGACAGTAAAATTAATATAAAAAATAAGCCACGTAAAGATAAATATTACAAAGAAAATCTGGATTGTGTGGTCTTTGGGATTTTTAACTACAAAAAAAACATTTGATTGTAAAAGCTGTTGAGTTATGCCAAAATGTATATTTTAAAGATACTTTGACTTCAAAATTTGGATATAAGGATATGTTGCTTTGGAAAAGAGTCTCTTTTGTTCCCACAAAAAGCCAGATTTTAGTCTGGAATTGTTCCAGATTAAGCTACATCAGGTTTGACCATCCAAGACCCCCTGAAAGGTCTCCGATGACACCATGGCCCAGATGATTCAACATCCAGAATGGTTTGAAGGCAACTGGCTCAGATGATACACCCTCATGGACTATTCCATGATCCTAAAATTTTCTTTGTGTCCCCATAAGATACAGCGGCCCCTCCAGCAGGAAGTAGTAAGAGAAGCTACGCCCAAATTCCCAAATTATATGTAATTTTACTTTGTTAAGGTTAAAACCTTCCTTTTTTTAAAAAAAAAAAAAAAAGGAAAAGTGCTGTGGAATGTTCTGTATGGCAAATGTGTTGCTGATTAGTCAATAAATAAAACACTGATTGGCCATTGGCTAAGCAGAAAGTGTAGGCGGGGCAAGGAGGAGAATAAAGCTGGGAAGTGGAAGGCTGAGTCAGACAGACACTGCCAGCCGCCATGATGACAAACAGCATGAGAAGATGCCAGTAAGCCACGAGCCGTGTGGCAAGGTATAGATTTATAGAAATGGATTAATTTAAGATATAAGAACAGTTAGCAAAAAGCCTGCCACGGCCATACAGTTTGTAATCAATATAAGTCTCTGTGTTTACTTGGTCGGGTTTGAGCGGCTGTGGGACTGGCAGGTGAGAGAGATTTGCCCTGACCGTGGGCCAGGCAGGAAAACTCAAGCTACAAAACCCTTTTCTCCCCAAGTTGCTTTTAGTTGGAGTGCTTTTGTTTTTATCATAAAAACAGATTAAAACTAGAATACAAACTTTACTCTCCAAGTCCTCTCCCATGACACCAGAACCTTAATTCACACCCAGCTTGCTGCAGACCGTAGGAATTGCTATTTTCTATGCAAGCAAAGATTCACACCAGGATCAGCATCCCCATGACGCTGACTACCAAGGTCCCCAGTCCTCTACATTGGGATCTCATCCTCCACCTTCCAAGGCTAGACACATGAATAGGTACCAGCCTCGGGAATACTCTGATGTGTGAACAAAACACTGCCACATCCAAGAATGTAGTAACCACAAGGAAGGATAGAACCAGCTGGAAAGGAGGTACAGGGAGGGAACCAGGGGACTAGCTGAATGCCCTCAGCTTCTTCCTCTGGCAATCAAGCTACAGTGACTGCAGGCAGAATCTCACCATATCACCCCTGTTGTTGCTGTGGAAATGCTTCGTTGACTCGACATTTTTCTTTATGCAACATTATTCTTTACTCAACACGCTTCCCAAATGCATCCATGCCTATAGACTATAAAAGGTGGCTCCTCTAGCTAGGTAGGCAGAGCTGGAAGGTCCCTCCCTGCCTTTGGGAGTTTTACTAGGCTCTGCTGCTTCACAGTACCACAGGTTTCATCACAGACCCACGGCATTTGTGATGCAAGCTACACCTTCTCACCGTGGCCTTTGTTATGGGGTGTGAATTCCACCCTCCACATTGGGAGAGCACAACATTTCTCCACTAATCCTACATCCCATGAGAGTGAAACAGAATGCTTTTCCCCCCAGCATGCCAAACCTCCCATTTATACAGGCCTGCTCACAGCAAGACTGTCTTCTCCAGTATATCTGGGAGCCATTTCTCAGACACTCAAATATTTGTGTTTCAGTAGATCCTGCACTGGGCAGAGTGCCAGACTGAGGGAACCAGACAGTTACGGAGGGTTGCAAGCCACCCTGCCAGGGCCAGTTTCCTCCACTGAGTATTGATCAGGTGTCTCTCATGGCTTTGCAGGTCTTCTGGAGATACCTGTTTGACGAAGACCACTAGTGCCACCTCGAGGTCACCCCTGCAGAATCCCCAAGTGCTCTCCATGGAACTTTACTTCCTCTGTGGTCAGGGCTAGGGCACACTCCTTCAGAGACCCTACAGCCTTCACAGTGTAGAAGACACAATGTGAGGCTTCTCCTATGGAGGCTGTGTACTGCAAACCTAAAAGTCAATCCTAGCTGCCAACTGCCCTAGGAGGAACCTTCTTGAATACTGTGATTTTGAAGAAGAGCCAACAAGCACCCCTGCTTCGCTGGTGCCTTCAAACTGATTTGCAGTCTTTCTAGAAGAAGAGGAAGAGGGAGAAAGTGTGTGTGTGTGTGTGTGTGTGTGTGTGTGTGTGTGTGTGTGTTTGAGAGAGAGAGAGAGAGAGAGAGAGAGAGAGAGAGAGAGAGAGAGAGAGAGAAGTTGTCTGTTGTGTCTTTTTACTCTTTTGCTCTTTTGGGGGCCCACTACCCAGCTCCCAAATAAATCACACACAGAGGCTTATTCTTAATTATAAATGCCCAGCCTTAGCTTGGCTTGTTTCTTGTCAGCTTTTTTAACCTAAGTTAGCCTGTCTACCTTTTGCCTCTGGGCTTTTTCCTTTTTCTATTTCTGTATACCTTTCTTTCTTATCCCGTTGCTGATTGTGTAGCTAGGTGGCTGGTCCCTTGTGTCCTCCTCCTTCTCTTGCTTCTTCTTTCTTTTCTCCCAGATTTCTCCTTCTATATATTCTCTCTGCCTACCAGCCCCGCCTATCCACTCTCTTGCCTTGCTATTGGCCATTCAGCTCTTTATTAGACCATCAGGTGTTTTAGACAGGCACAGTAACACAGCTTCACAGAGTTAAACAAATGCAACATAAACAAAAGTAACAACACATCTTAAAATAATATTCTACAACAGTTGTCCTCTGGCCTCTAGATGTGTATGCATGCATGTATATATACACACACACATGCACAAATAAATACATAAATAAATAAGGGCCCAATTTCAGCTAAGAATCATATCTCAGCTTTACCTGCAGGAGGCCCTAGAAGATGCATTTGGGTCCTACTAGAAGAGTGCTTCCCAGACATACTACAGCTTGATAATTGTCCACTCTGCCCTCAGCCTCTCTCATCTCTAACTAGAGCCTTCAAGTTCACGAAGCTGAAAAAAGAGGATTCTTACCTTCAAGGTCATCCTGGTAGATGACGATTTCTTTCTCTCCTTCCAAATGAATCGCTGCAGAGAAAAGGAGATGGTGACTTTGACATCCAAGGGTTCCCTGAAGGAAGCACAGTTTTCCCTAATTGGGGGTGAGTTGGGAGCTGGCTCAGCATTTAGGCAACACAAAGTTATGGGGGTCATGACCTCTGGTATTTTGGAAGTGTTCCTGGTAATTCTTTGTAGAGGGTCAAAGGATTCATAGTAAGGTAAAAATAGTGACTCCAGTGAACCATCACAAAGGGTCTAGTCCCATGTAAGAATCTTTGCCACAGAATTTAAAATTCAGTCAGAGTGGCTTGGTGTCGAGTCCTAAGTCCTACCATGTACAGAAACTGTGCCACCAAATGTTGGAGAACATGTGACTCTGGGCATTCTAGATTCCATGCACTGTTTGGTGAAGACAAGAAGCACTGTTGTGAAGCACAGGTATAAGCCTCTATTTCTAAAGGCATGTCAATCACCTCCAAGCCAAAAGACAGTATTGATGGAGATGTTGAGAATGAGGAAATATCTCCTGCCACACTCCTCATGGGATGTCATGCTTACATGCAGTGGGTAACACAGAAAGAAATAACTTCATGCATGTGGTCCACAGGTTCCTAGTTCATACTGGGACTTAAATGAGCATACCTTGTAACCTTTTGAGGTCAACAGGGTCAAGGGCAGCCACAGCATCGGAGACCCGGGAAGGCCTGCTGATGCCAGCATTATTGACAGCCCTCACACGGAACACATATGACCTTCCTTCAAAAAGTCCTGTGACAGGGTACTTGCAGATCTTTACTGGTGCATCATTGCACTGGACCCAGTTGTTAGTTCCCACCTCACATCTTCAAATGAAAAAGAAATGTAGAGGGAAAAAAGCAGATGTGGTAATAATCTACTAAATACTCAGAGGTGTACTCTCATAGAGCAGTCATCAAAGAGGAGCACGCCATTTGGATAAAACTCAAACTATTGAAATATTGATATCTATTAATAGTAACACAATAAACCTTAAAAAATACTTAGTAAATTCAATAGTTATCTCTACATAGGTACATAAAGGTGGATGGATAGATAAGTGACAGATAGCATAGACATAAGATAGATGACATAAGATAGACGATAGATAGATAGATAGATAGATAGATAGATAGATAGATAGATAGATAGATCAGGGCTGGTAGATAAGATAGAGATAAGGGATAAATAAGACAGGCAAGACAAGATAGAAGGTAGGTAGATGGATTACAGATAAGAAAGTCATGATAAGATAGGAAAACAATTGGAAGGTAAGGCAAACAAGATAGAGAGATAGATAAATGGTAGATAAGAAAGACATACAAGATAAGATAGAAGTATAAATAGATGACAAGTAAGACAGTCAGATACATAGATGATAGATAGATAGATAGATAGATAGATAGATAGATAGATAGATAGACAGACAAATAGATGATAGATAGACAAATAGATGATAGATAGACAGATGATAGATAGATAGATAGATAGATAGATAGATAGATAGATGATAAATTGATACATGGGTAGATATCTGATAGATAAATAGATGATAGGTAGATAGAAAGATAGATAGATAGATAGATAGATAGATAGATAGATAGATAGACAGATAGATGAATAGATGGTAGATAGATAGATGGATAGATAGACAAATAGATGATAGATAGACAGACAGACAGATAGATAGGCAGACGGACAGACAGACACATAGATATTTAGATAGATAGATGATAGATGGAAGATAGATGAGGGAAAGATAGATGGATAGATGACAGGGAGATAGCCACATACATGCATTTACATGGATAGACAGGTAAGTTCAATCTTTGTGGTTTACAGCTTAAGATAATTCCTGCCATCAAACATGTTTAAGTCAAATCTGCTCAAAAACTTGTTTTAAACTCATTGTTGGCAATTTCTTTTTTAGTTTTTCCTCCTCTTTCTACTCATTCTAGTTCCTCTCTACTCACCCCTCCCATCAGGATCCACTCCCTTTCTGTCTCTTATTGTAAAAAAAAAAAAAAAAAAAACAGGCTTCTAAGTGATAATAATAAAATATAACAAAATATAAGATAAAACAAAAAAACTATCACATCGAAGTTGAACAAGACAAGCCACATTTTGGCAATTCTCTTGGCAGCTTGAGCAGCAAGGCCACAGGGTGACTCCTCAGCTTGTGAGATGAAGTCTGGGGGAGGATCTACCTTCCTCTGTCTCCACTGTCCATCTTAACTGACATCTTACCAGGATCCTGCTCAGGCTACTGAGCAGTAAGATACCAGTTTCCAGATCCCTTCCCATGCAGAATTTGGAAGACTTTTGAAAATATTGTCCTGTCTAGAAACCTGGAAATGCAGACAAGATTGACCTCTGTTTTTCATAGGCTAAGGAATTTAAATATAAACTTTTATGTCAAGTCCCCAGCAGAAAATGGCCAGATCAGAAAGTTAGTCTTTTGGGCTCTTCAAGTTGTAGAGTTGAGCATTCGTGTTAGAGAGTGTCACCTCACTTCCTCTAGTTATCCTGCAGTGAAGGGCCGGGCTTGTTACTGGCCAACAAGCCCCAATGGGGTCTCCCAGGGCTCAACCTACCATCATCATTTACCAATTACTTTATCAGTGACATTGGATGCCCAAATAGTGGCATGCCCACACTCCCAAATGGCACTGTTAGCCTACAGTGACATGATACATCCAAATGCGTGGACTTAGTTGTGACACTGGGGTTTCCATCCCTAGGACAACGAAGCTCACTCACTTGTCAATGAAGTAGCCGATGACAGGACTCTCGGTAGTGGTGTTGGGCGGTTTCCAAGTCACGATAACATAGTCTCTGTTGGCGTCATGGCACTTCAGGTCCATGGGTGCCCCAGGAGCTCCTGTGACCAATGGGTCGGCATCTGTTGTGGGGGAAACGTGTCCACATCACTTACGAGGTGGGGTCACTGCCAAGCCTGCCCACAGACGTCCAAGCTCACATTCTCTCTGATCAGCTTGATCTTTATCACCAAATTACTTGAATGCCTCTATTAACCCAGCAGACTGATATCAAGATATATTGACGTCTACATGCATTTTTTAAAATCTCCTTACTTGTAACTTTTTTATAATTTGATCCAAAATTAAATTTTACCTTCACTTAATTTTATGTGGTCAAATCTTACAAGCTGTCGAAATTTACTAAAAACACGGTGGTAAGCTAGCCTTTACAACACCTAAGAAATACCAACTGAGATGCTTTTATATTTTGAATTTCTTAGAAAATGTGAGAATTAAAAAAAAGGGGGGGCAACTTGTGGTCAAATGTTTCCCATTCATTTTGCAGCCTGCAATGCAATTTTAATTATAGCTGAAGGCCAGCAGAGCTGATGAGAAAGTTAATACACTTAACATTTGATTTTCTTATCTAAAATCCATATTTATTCAGGAGCCATGGCTGTTGTGTGCCCACAGAAGTCTGGGCGTTCTGTGGTATCTAGTTCAAACCTCCCTAATGTACTGTAGGCCATGGATTCACTGCCATTGAGCCTGGTGTTTCCACTGTATTCATGACCTCCAGAAAGTGATTAGGACGGTTGGGCTCCCCAGGTTTGCGCCCTGTTCTTCCCGCTCGTAGTGCTGAATAAGCAAGGCAATCAAACCTGGTTGAAGTCATTGCGTTTTTATGGTGCAAAACACCCTGCCCGAGGCACGCAGGAGAATGGAAGGTGTCTTTTAATGCCAACCCTAATAAAACCCACAAAATTATATGGGAGAGCTGAAATCACAGCCCTGCGTGCCTGTGTGAGCTTGTGGGAAGTACAGGAGCAAGATGGATGTTTATGTTCCCAAGGTAACATACTCTAATGGCACAGCCCTCCATTAAGTTCTGTTCTAACTGCCACTGAGAGAAAAAAAATCTAACACCCCAACGGCTCTCTCACACCACCCACACCTGAAGCCGCAGGAGGGGGAGCAGGGACCAGCTAAAGATGGCTGGCCACGCAAGACAGAAAGCATGGCATCCTGGGAGGGCAGCCATAGCTGGGGTCTCCCCCAACAGGCTCAGGAAGGAGCCCACAGAGGGCAGCCTGGGTTGGTGGGTCAGGGAGGGCAGAAGCAACACCCTGAGAAAGGGGCACAGCCCTAGCCCAGTCCACTGGGCTTTGCGGGGGGGGGGGGGGGACGCTCTCAGGCTGTGGCTCCAACAGAAGTCAGCCCTGGTTCCTCCACAAGAAAGAGAGCCAAATTCTCTGAGCTTTGGTGTCTCCAGCCAGGGAAATAGAGCAACTTCCAGAATCATCATGAGAGTTTTTGAAGGTCTGTACTGATTGTGCATGAACACGCATGTCTATGCACACCTACACGCATGTGCACGACGAGTGTTTGCAATGCATGCCACCACTGCTATTGCCTGAAGCTATGCCTGGTACACTTCCTCATCACATAATTACGAATGGCATCCTGATGAGCCCATGATGAGGGTTAGAGGCAGGACAGAGGATTCAGTCAGACCCAGGGCATTCTGGAACTGCCGCTGCCATGTCGTGACTAGAGGAAGCAGGAATTAACTGAAGTCAGCAAAGATGAACGACACACTGCCCTAGTCTTGTGTCAGTCGTAACAGCAGAGTCTAAAGGAGCCCACTGCACCCTGCAGGGAGCTGAGCACGCAGCACACTCCCTCTGGGGGTTCCCTTTGTAAATTCTAGGATGTTAGGAACAGTGGGGAGCAGAGGCCATGCGTCTAACCCTTTCTGCTCACTCACAAGTCAGGGTCATGATGGCAGACATGCCTCGTGCTTTGGGAGGGGCGCTTTCTGGTCAGCGGAGTCTGCAATGGCCAAGACCCACTGTCCACTTTCCTGTATCTCTTCCCTGTCCCCTCCTTCCATGTGGCTTTCTTCCCACCCTCTGTTTGGACCCCTACCCACGGAGGTACCTCTGACAAACATGAAGGCGCTGTGGTCACTGACACCACCCCGGGACACGATCCTCAAGGTGTACAGCCCCTCGTCATCCTTGTTCAGGTGGCTGAAGGACAGCGAGGCCTGGCCTTCTCCGAAGAACATCTTCGTCCACTTGGACTCTTTCAGCAGCACGTCTGAAATGGCGTCAGAGAGCGAGGTTAGCTCCAGGTGCTTCCCCGTGAGCTGCTCCAAGAGACTCCTGGATGATGTTCAAGGTCAGAGTCACACTGCCAAGGTCACCCTCCCCCCCCCCAGTCTATTTCTCTGCTGGCAGCTAACACACCAGCAGAGGTGAGGGACAAACGTTGCCGAAGGCCACACCTCCACAGAGGGCTCACAGGTACAGCAGTGGGGACTCAACATGTCAGCAGTGTCCCTGGGGCCAATTCACCACAGCACTCACCGTCCCGGTACCACTCAGCTCGTGGCTGCACTCTCTTCAGATCTGGCGTCACCAACAGCGTGCACTTGAGTGTGACTGTCTCACCCTCTCTTCTGAAGGTGACCCCGAATTTCTCCAAAAACTGGACATCGAAATGTGTGTATGGGATCACGGATGAAAGCGGCACTGTGAGGGAATGGGGGTTAGGGGGTGGGGCCATAGATACTGTTAGCATCCAGCCAGCATGTGTGCCTATGTCCCAGCACAGCAGATACACCTGTTTATGGAGTACATGCCCTCTGGGGTGTGGAGGTGCCTGAGGGTCTGCATCCCCCAAACTCACATGCTGAAGCCTTAACCACCCTGGTATGAGGGCAGCAGGGACTTCAGAGTTGATTCGGGTTTGCTGAAATCACGAGGAGGGGCCCCATGATGGGGTCAGTGCCCTTATAAAGGAGGGAGAGAGATGGCATTGTACCCAGGAGGACCAGGGAGGACCATCTATAAACCAGGAAGCCATGTTCCCCCAGAACACACACAGGCAGCTTGAGATATCAGGCCTGCAAACTGAGAACTGTGGGAAATAAAGGCCCCTTGTCAGTCACCCTCCTGGGAGACCGCCACTCTGTAGTCAGACATGGTCACACAGGACACAGCGTGGCCCTGACTGTGTTCACAGCATAGGATTTACGTCCCACCTCAGCCCAAAGAGTGGCTTTGGGAAAGTCCTATCCACTGGAATTGTGGCATTTCCCTCTTTAAAAATAAACTGTGGCACTGTTCTTATCCACATGTCATTCCACAGCAAGTGAACTAACTAGGACTGCAGACGTCAACTAGAAACAGACTAAACCGCAAAAACACACTTAGTAGAGGATGTGCGTCAGTCAGAAGCACGTCTGCAGGCATTATTTGGTGGTTGTAGCACTGGTGTCAGACTCAGGGTCTTTCACATGCTAGGCAAGCACTCCGCCACTGGGCTATAGTCCCAGTTCTTTGTTGAGACAAGGTCTTACGATGTAGCTCAGGTTAGCCTTCACCTTGCCATCTTCCTGCCTCCCGAGTGATATGATTACCAGTGTGTACTACCACACTTAAAAAGTAAACTTTTACACCAGGCAGTGGTGGTGGCGCACGCCTTTAATCCCAGAACTCGGGAGGCAGAGGCAAGTGGATCTCTGTGAGTTTGAGGCCAGCCTGATCTACAGAGCAAGATCCAGGACAGCCAGGACTACTCAAAGAAACTCTGTCTCAAAAAAACAACAAAAATAGAAAACAAAGAAAGATAAGATTTTTAAAACCAAAAACCACCTGTGATTTAAAACACATGCATATAGGGAAAGTTCAGAAAATATCTGCAAAATGGAAATAGTGATTTTTGACTTGGAGGACTGGCTGAGTGTCCAGAGGTTCTTACCAACTCCATGATAGCTCCAGCCCTTTAAAAATAGCTGAAGCATGGCTGAACTGTGTGCTTTAAGGGGTTAACTCTATGCCATGTGAACCTGACACTAACTTCAAAAGTGCAAAAATGGTTTTAAAAAAAAACATTTACATGGTGAATACAAGAGCATTATTGTCATTATGATCATGAAATATTTTGTAACTATTATAGATATTTCAAGTCTCTATTTGGAAAGATAAAATTTTAATGGAAGATACCTAAGAGTAGGGCAAATAACTCAAAGATCCAAGTACTCAAGGTGTATAGGACTCCGGATCCATAGACCTCCCTACATCTACGTTGGCCTGCCCTAAACTCCTGGGGTGATTTAATACCAGCCAAATGTTGAGTGTGAGCCTATCCAATAAAATTCATGCACAAACACCAAAAAAAAAAAAAAAAAAAATATATATATATATATATATATATGGTGGTTACCAAAGGATCTACCATCAGGAAATGTTTTGGTCAATTCTTCATGATTAGGGCTCATGTGTAAATAGAATCATGGCCAAGCCAAAGCCCACACAGAAAGCACAATTCCTCTGGTAGAAATATGGGTCAAACATAAACCTTGTCCCTAACCCACACATGAGTTATTTTGGAAGTAGGTCCTCATCTCTGGTAGCCTTCCTCACCTGATCCGGGTCAGCACAGCTCTTGGGCCTCCCAGGAAAAAATCAACCTGGGTCACAGGGAAATGCATGTCTCATGACAGGGCCACAGCAGGTCACTGTGGACAAGGAGCCTATTTGCTGATAGGTAGTTTCTTCCCATTCTGATGGTGTTTAAAGGTAAGTGGGATGGCATTGACATTGACAGCAGAGTAAGGGGCCACACGCCACAGGGCACCCCACATGAGGAAGAGGTTTGTCGGACACTGAGGCGGTGTGTATCACTCTCAGCATACACTGGCTGTGTGTCCCACCTAGACCTCAGGTAGCTGCTCCATATACATGGCCTAGGAACTTTCAGGAGCATGGAGTGTCCTCACACACAAAATATGGCACCATCCTAGACTCTGTCTAAGAATTTGTATTCATTTCTTTTTTCCAATCCAGATATATAAAGTCTCTATGAGCGATGGTTTCACCTCTGTCTAAAAACACCAACTTGCCAGCAGAGAAAATTATCACACAATAACCCTGGCTGGGGAAACCTAAAGAGATATTAGAAACATATGTTTAACAAAGATTTTACCCTGAGAAAATCATTTCTCACCTCTATGCTATGTCACTAAACATCTTTCTAGACAAAGACCCCCAGGTATACTCACATCCAATTGGGAGTCCTACAGAGTGCAATGGTTCCTCATCTCCACGGTATCCTGTGGGGAAAATTGGATGAATGTGGCACAAAAGGAGACAGGCAGGGACAAAGGCCTTCTTCCCCTACCCCGGACAGACATCAGGAACATACTTCTCACCACCACAGCAGCATTGGTAGACACTTGTCCATGGGGGTTGGTGGCTACTGCTGAGTAGGTAGCTGTGTCCTCAAAGTCGGCCCTGGGGGAGAGAAAGCAAGTTTGTGAGATGTTCTGACCCAGTCGGCCTCCTGAACTTGAACAAAGCATTCCTGGAGAGCAAACCACGTGGCCTGGATCACTTGTGACTTATTGGAAAACGGTGCCAGCTCTCTCTTGGAACGAAGGGCAGAGCATAGTATTAATTATAGATACAGATGAATGCCTGGCCCCAAACTATGTGTGGATTGGACTCTCAGAAAGGAAGGATAGGAGAGCTTCCAGAAATCATTTATTTCACTCTCAAGGAGAAAGCATCCGTCTGTCTGGCTCTCTTTCTCAGCCTAATTGAGTCTGTTGTTTCATCCAGTCACTGGGAAGGCCTCTGGGGTCTTGGTCCACAGCAGAAGCCTTCCTGCTGGGACAATAAAGAGGCAAGTTTGGGGGAGTCCTGTACCTGTTCTGTGGAGGGGAGTTGCTCTCCTCCCTAGGAGCTGATCTCTGGTTAGCTCAATGTAGCCCAGGAGCTGACAATTGGTCCTGCCTTCTAGGTTGTCTTGATGCTTCCCACCTAGGACTGTGCCTGCCACCCTCCTGTTCTAAATGGCTCCGAGATCACAGCATGACCAGGCGGCTGAGAACTCACCAGAGCCCCAGGCAGGAACCCGAGCTTGTATCTAAGGCCTGAGCAGAAACCTTGTGAGCCTTTCTAAGTGTGGAACACCCTGCTAGTCAAGTAAAGCAGGGCCAGAGTCCCACCTCACCCCCCAGAAGCACTCCTAAGCCAGTAGCTGATGTGGAGAAACACAAATGGTACAATTCCCAGATTGGAATGACCCACACATCAGCCTCATTAAAACACCCAGGCTGACACTGGTGGAAGCCCACGAACTGTAGACTAGTGGCTGCGGAGCCCCCATGGGACTGGACTAGGCCCTCTAGATATGGAAGACGGTTGTTTGGCTCAAACTGTTTGGGGGGCACCCAAGCAGGGGGCTCAGGATCCATCCCTGGTGCATGGGCAGGCTTTTGGGAGCCCGGTGCCTGTGGTGTGACGCCTTGCACAGCCTTGGTGCAGTGGGAAGGGGCTTAGACCTGCCTAGGCTCAGTGTGCCGGGCTCTGCTGACTCCCCATGGGAGACCTTGATTTGGGGGATGTGGAGATGTGGGGTGGCTTGGGACAGAGGGCTGGGGGAGGGGGAGAGGAGGGAGGAGGTGGGATCTCTGGGTGATACGTAGAGTGAGTTGAAAATTTCTTAATAAAGAAAAATGAAAAAAAAAAAAAAAAACACCCAGGCTGGGCCCCACCTAAGACGTGGGTGCGTGTCCATCCCAGGAAGACGATGAACTTGAAATGGCAAGGGCCCAGACTCTCAGGGTGCAGAGTTCTCATCTCCTCATTTCATCCTTCAGAAGGGAGGCCACTTCTGTGGTTGTGAACTGGCCCCCCTTTATCTTCTCCAGAAAATGTGACAGGAGAGAGGCAGGCAACTTCACACCCTCTGATTTATGCCAGGTACCCTGTGAGGTTCTGGTGGGGGTCTCGCTCTCGCTGTCTCTCCTGTGTGTATGTATGTGCTCATGTGTATGTACATGTAGACACATGTGTGTGTGCGTGCATATGAAAGCCAGCGGTCATCCTCTGGAATTGTTCCTCAGGCTCTGTCCACCACGATTTTTGAAGCAGGGTTTCCAGTTGGCCTGGAACTCAGACTAAACTAGGCTGGCTAGAGAGAAAGCCCCGGGTCTCCACCTGCTTGTGTCAGCGGCACTGAGATTAACAAGCACGTGCCACTATCCCCTGCTTCTTCATGTAGATTCCGGAAATCAAACTAGCGTCTTCATGCTTGCACAGCAAGCCATCTACTGACTGCGCCACAGTTCCGGCACCACAGCCCCAGCTACTGTCACACGTAACCTTGCCGCACATGCTGGAAAGCACCACGGGAGAATTCGGCACTTGCAGAGATTGGAAAACAAGGTCCACGGGGCTCCAAAATTTGCATTCCTGCTGCTCTTTCCCTCTAAACTGGGGCACAGGGCGAGGCCTTAATCTTGGCAAAGAACTAGCATAAGTTTACCTTTGAGAAATAAAAAATGTGCCCAAGTCTCACTTTAAAGTGCCGTAAGCCAGTAGTCCCAGGGACAAAGCCCTGTCCTGCAAGATCATCTGACTTGCTTCTCAGTCACTTTCGGAGCTGAAAATATTCTCTTTGACCAAAGATTTAATATCTCTAGGAAAGGGGAGAGGATTTTCTGAGACCTGGGCTGTCTGCCAATGGCCTTCTTTTCTCTCGGGAGTTTCAACCCGGTTTTGCTGTGTCAGACGTGACATCCGGCCCCCTTTAAATGTCACTGCTCACAGAGGTCAGCACAGCCCTGTCCATCTGGACACTCACACCAGCACATTACGTTCCATTCACCTGGGAGGAATGAATGCCGGCCGCCACCCGCCAGCACGGTGCAGCGCTGGCCTGCTTTGATGAGGAAGCAACAGGCTTTGCAGTTGGACACTCTGCAGGCAGCCCTACCTCGGGGCAAAAGAGCAGGGGGCAGTCGAGAGTCCCGGCTCCACTGGCATTCACCTGCCTCTACTTGCAACAGCATTGCAAAAGGAGAAAACAGTGTGGGGACCATATGCGTGACCTTCCAGAGGACCCAGGTTCAATTCTCAGAACCAACACAGTAGCTAACTTCTGTCTGTAACTCCACTTGTAGGAGATCCAGTACCCTCTTCTGGCCTCTGGATGCAACCAAAACACTTGTATGTGTGAAATTAAAAAGTAAAGACAGACAGACAGACAGTGGCTCTTAATTAACACTTAGACCCTGCTGCCACGGTCCTGGAAAGCTGATGGAAAGAGTTGAAATCTTTGGAAGCGATGGCCTGACCAACATGGAGCCCAGCGGGGCCACAAAGCGGCACAGACTTAGAAATAGGAGCAGGACACCCAAAGCAACCACCCAGCCGATAGCAGAGCTCACGGGAAGCCTGAGCAGGACTTCCAGGAGGAGCCCAGAGGACAAAGCCTGCCCTTGGCCCAGCAGATCACCTGGTCCTCAGAGATGAGAAGGGGATTAGCACTTAGGCCATAAAGAGTCCTCAGAGGAGTGTGGACACAGATGGTACCTGAGTGTCCAGTCCACTGCGTAGATCTCACCATCTCCAATTCCGTCAACAGCCCTTCGTGTTAATATAATGGTTTCCAAACTGAGTTTCCCTGGTTGCGAATTTCTTCAGTTTTTAGACCCAGAGTAAATGCCTGTGCTCGGATGTATCGTATCCTCTTTGCACAACTAAGGGCAGGTCTAGAAGTCTGTAGTATATAATTTAGATAGTATATAACTGGTGTGGGCCTAGTCCTCAGTGAAGCTTCTACGCCACTGTTTAATTGAGTAATGTCCTTTAAGCTCAAGCTAAGAACTTGTTTCTGTCTATAATGGCTCATCTTGGCAACTCAGGGCTGTTCTCAACAGTAGTCAATCAGAATAACAGCAGAGAACATGCCTGCCGAGGCTGTAATACTGCAGCCGTGGTACCTTGGTACATGCACTTCCTCAGATCAGCTCACAGCCCTCATCTATCAATGTATCCCTCCCAAAAGGTACCGATATTTTAAATTCCTAAAATGCTTTATAAGGGTGGCCTTGATGATTAAAATCAAGCAATGTATTTGAAAAACTCTTACAGTTTTATAAATGTAATATAATAAATATAAAAATCAAGCTCAGCATCATCAGTTAAAATGTATTAACTCAATCCCTGAGCCAAAAGAGTGTCCTCCACTCTCTCCTGTACAAAGCTTTCTTTCTTTCCCCAAATTCCTCCAAACATTAGGGGCTTCCAAGCCCTCTGAACTGTTCCTGAGTAAGGAAGAGCTGTGTTGGCACAGGAAGAGAACAAACTTGTCACAGAATGGACCACCGCAGAGAGGAAGGAAGTGCTGAAATGGTCAGGCCTCAGGCCACCTCACTGTAACTCCCAGCTTGCCCTGGGCTGACATGAAGATGGGACAGCGCCACCTAACGCATTAGCACTCATTAGCTCCTCCGTTCACCCATTAGCACTTCTAGCACAAAGGCATGGAGTTAGGAGAAGGTCTGATGGGAGAAGCGCCTCTCCCTCTGCAATGAACTCCTGTGCTTAGGAGAGCCAGCTCAGGAGGCAGGCTCCAAGGCTTCCCTCCCCCGTGGGAAGGAAACCCATGACCTGCCCAAATATGAGACCCCTTCATTATGACATTGGTTTCCCAGAACCAGGTGCGCCCAGGTGACTGCTAGGTGGGCAGGGCGCAGGTTACAAGTTCTAGTATCTTCCTTTATCTCGTTCATTGTACTTACTCCTTGGTGTTTTATACTCCATAAAACTTTGAAACGGTGGTATGTACATAAATAATAAGTGAGCATCCATGCATGTATGTAAGTAAGCCCTGGAATATTCCCTCACTACTGAGTGTAGTAGAGTTGAAGGAAACAGGATGCCTAGAGCAGAGACAGAATGGGAAGCAGAGAGGAAGTCAAGGTGGCTCTGGGAACTCCACCAAACTCTGATTTCAGCAAAGGCTAAGTTGGAGATAGTGAACTATGACCTCATCTCCACCATGTCCCAGGAGGACCTCCCCTCCCTTCTGCTCCTCGGGACCTACAGAGAATGTTCAGCAAACCCAGAGTCTAATTCTAGCCTTTGCTTCATGCTGAGAGAACTCTGTGAGGGTTTTACTTTCTGTTTGGATGGGTTCCCAGAATAGGAGGGATTTTTTTTTGTCTCAATTTTTACTTCCACGGGGGCACTTTTGCCTCTCAAAATTTCAGTGTAAAAGCATCTCAACACAACCTCCTGTGAGAACCAATGCAATTTTATCTTTCTAAAGATGAACAGACGTCATAAGCAAATTTCTCATTGGTAGGCAACTCTCAGGGTCCCTAAACGGTAAGTGATATAGAAAACAGATTTAGAGCGTAACTCTTAACTCATAACTTAAATACCAAAGTCAAAAGGTAAAGTATAAGAAAAGTTTAGTCATGAAAACATCCTGCAAAAAAGGGGATGATGGCGTTATCACTAAATGATAACACTCTATTCTAAGTGCCCCTCAGAATAAGGGAACAGCATAAAAACCCTTTGGAAAAAAAAAAGGGAGACTCTCATTATGGCCAAAGAAAAATGTATGCATATATAGACACCATGGTGCGGATTACAAGTTAAAGTTCAAATAGTACCAAGCCTGTTTGCTTTTCAGCGTCGTAAGAATTCAGCTTCAGGAGCCAAAGAATATTCATAGGAGCAAATGTCATCTCAGAATGCAAGGAAAAGCTCAATCCACAGCCAGCTAGAGAGATGGACAAGGCATTCCACACCCCGGAGACGCTGCGGATCAGATGATCTGTAGCTCAGCACTTTGGAATGAACAGCTGAGCTGAGCTATAATTTGTGGGGTTTCCCATTGCTCTTTTCTTGAAGAACATGAAATTCTCTAGATCTACTAAGAACATCCTGGGAGGAAGGGAGGGAGGGAGGGAGGGAGGGAAGGAGGGAGGGAGGGATAGAGGGGGGAGGGAAGGAAGGAGCGAGGGAGGGAGGGAGAGATTGAGAGAGAAAAAAAATATGTGCTGGTCTTGCCAAGTGTAAGTCAAGAGAATTGTGTTGTGTTTCTGGATCATTCCATCATGGCCTACCAGGGCCAATTAACTTAGTTCATTCTGGGTGTTTCTTCACTGTTTAAAGTGGATGTCATTCTGGGTGTAAAGTTTGAATGCTGCCAACATTGGATGAGGGTGTGACTATTTTCATACTTGATAAAGAGAAAACACTTCTTGCTGACTGCTCATTCAAACCAACCTACCCAGGCCTGCTGATCAGAGCATACCCTGCCCAGTGATCAGATACCCTGACATCAGTGTCCTCCTGAGAAAACTGGTATTGGCTTACTGCCCACTGATCCTTGGAAGTCAAGGGAAGAGTTACTCTCCACAGAGTGCTGCTGCTCTGGAGAGACCTGCTACCCAACTGGCTTCTCCCTGCTCTGCATGCTTCCACCAGGGACACCTGAGTATACCTGCAGAGTAGGTAGACTAGATCCCTCTGGATCCCTCTGGATCCTTCTCATCAATCCCACTATTCCCTCTCTCCTCCACACCTGGTTCCTAATTCTTGAGTTTCAGCAAGAGCATGGCACTGGTCACCTTGGGCCCCTCCCACCCCAAGTCAAGAGGGATCCTTTCTGCTTCTAAGCAAAGCCAGCATCCAACCTGCCCTGCAGGTTTCCTGGTCTACAGGCCTAACTTTGGCCTCCAGTTCTCCTTCTCCCTCTATCCCCAGTACACACCACCTGTGTACCATGAGACACTATTAGAGATCCTTCACAGAAATATGCAGTTCCCACCTAGCACTCTCTCACCTTGGAAACTAGGGCTGCATCTTCCCAAGCAAATTGGCCCTGGTCCTCATTTTACCATGATCTGCCACCCTAGGCTCAGTTCTCCCCTCACCTACCTGTTATTCACCTTTGCAAATACGTGACACCTTCTGGACACCAAATAGCAAGTCCAATTTTGGTGGCCACCCATGTACCACCCCACCTAACACAGCAGCTGGCACTCAGTAGGCTATCAATGGATGACTGAAGAAAGCAACCGTGAGGCCAGGAGTCGGAGCTTATCCGGGGACAGAGTTTCTAGCTTAGCAGAGATCGAATAGCTGTGGAGGAGTGTCATTGCACAGTGAGGGCTTTGAGGGAGGAGCCCATGGTCCTGCAGGACTCAAGGACAGCACTACCCTGTCCTCAGGCCACCAAGATGAGCCCAGAGAAGGGATTATCTCCTCTACAGAGAAGCAGAAGTCACAAGGAAGCAGATAGAAAGAGGAAGAAAAGCTGGGAAGCAGGAAGAAGAAACTCCACCTCAGCTAGAGGGCCAGGGCCTGACAGAGGCTGCCAGTCCAAACAGGCTCATGTTGGAGCAGGACCTCAAAAGCAGGACCACTCATTTTGACCTCTTCCTCCATCCTGATGGAGCCCCTCATCCATCTCCATCAAGGAACAGCCGGTCACCCCAGCCTAGACTCATCAAAAATCCAGCTAGACATATTTATCCAGAACCCCTTCCCAAAAGCTTCCTGGTTTCACTTTCTGTCTATGACTCCACCCTCTCCTTGGCTCTGGTGTCCTGCTCCAGGTCTGCTAAGGGCTGAACACACTTGGCCACCACAGCTATCATTGCGTGAATCCACCTCGTCATCAGAAACAAATACCAGAAGTCATCGCTTCTTCAGCAAAACCCAATGCATAAAACATTTTAATTAAAAAAGAAGAACATGTTTTTATTCTAAGCAAACATCTAGGCAAAGCCACAGGAAGAATAAGCCTGTCTGCATGCACCTGTATGTCTGAGTGTAGTATGTCTGTGCCATCACGTGACTCTTGCAGGCACACCTGATATTACAGATGCACTTAAGTCTCAGTCCATCGGGGCTGGCCTAGACATCCCAATCTCTCTGCCTCGGCCTCCTAAGGGTGGGGATCAGGCTTCTACTGCCTCTCCCAGCCAGCTTCTGCCGTCTTAATTTGCACGTGGTTATAGGATGTGACCCCAGCACACACTGGCTGTAGCTCCTCACCTGTTGATCTCCAGGGTGTGCACTCCATACCTGCTCTCAATCCGGTACTTCCCTGGCTCCCCTGCCTGGCATATCAAACTGCCATCTTTGTACCTGGTGGAGGGAAATATTCACTTTAGTACAGTGGCAGACATACTTTTGAAGTTTTGTCTCAACCTCCTTTGTGCTCCAAGAAACATCTGCTCCTCTTTCCCCTGCCCATTACTGCAAGGTGCTCTGGATCTGGCTTTCTAGGAGAGAGAGGAGTTGTAACATTCAAACAGACAGAACCTCATACATCTGCTTGAACTGCTTATGAATTCAGAAATTATCATTCCATTTAAAAAGAAACATAACTGGTGCTAGCCGAGTCCCAGCCTGGCCCATCAGGCCATATTGCAGTCAGAACACATGAGAAGAATGCCACAGAGTGCATGAAGCCCTGGTCCTAGAAGCTCCAGCCCCCAACCTGTAAAGCAGACCTTAGCCACTGCAGTCTGTGTTACGGTTGAGCAAGTCCTGGAGTACTCCCTCATCTCCTAACATCATGGATGAGCTGAGCTACAAGGTTACAAGACTCCTGTGAGAGACCTGGGACACAAGGGGATATATACAGCAGCAATCTGTGGTTTCAACAGCAAGTGAACAAGAAGGGTCTGTGGGGCTTAAAGATTTGACTCACTAATATTTACAGTTTCCTTCCATGAGCCCTCCTATAATTAAGGCAGATATACGGGCTCTCTGTACAAGGTCAGCAATGAAGCCAGTGCATAGCCAATAGCCAAGACAACAAACATTCATGCCTATTCAGGGAATTAACCCTTCAACAAAACATTCTGAGAGAGCCACCAGGTCAATGTCCCTAAAACAGGAATGATAGAACATTAACTAGACAGGCCTTTTGAATTTTGTGCACACATTTCCCACACGGACTTCCATAGGTCTACAGGGCAGGCTCTCAGGCACACATGCCTTCCACGCACGTAGTTCTTAGAGGAAAGCAGCCCCGAATGCTGTCTCTCACCATTGCACCACAGGCGTGGGAAATCCTTGTACAGTGAAACAGAGCCTTACTGACATCCGCTCCCAGATGGTGTGGGACCTTAACCTCACCAGGATCTCGGGGGCTCTGCTCATCCGGTCTTCAAATGAATGTCTCTCCCAAGCTAGCTTGTCTTCCACCTGCCGAGAAGAAGCAAGGGTGGTCATGGTGGGTGTGGCAAGAATATCACACTAGCAATGAAGCATTCATTGGACCACCTGCATGCAGATAAACTCTCCTTCTATATGCCCCCAGGGAGCTTGGAGGTCCTCCTACCATCTGCTCCAGGGAATACTTGTCCAACTTGTCACGAGCCAGTGACCGCGCCACGTGTACATTCTCCTCCATCTGGGCCAGCTCACTGAGGAAACGCTGCCTCTTAGCTTCTCCATAAGAAGCCTCTAGGGACCGGTACCTAGGAGAGCCAAGAAACTCTGTTAGTCATAGGACATGTGACAAGACTGTGTGGTACTGACAGACTAGACTGATCCTCTCTGGCTGCCTATCCCTCAGCAGGAAGGGATAAAAGAAGATGAGGGGGGAAAAAAACAAAACAACGTTTTCTACTTAGTTTTGCCTCTTGCTTTTCAAAGTGTGTTAACGGCGCACAGGAAGTTACAAAGAACAGCAAGTGTGTGGTTTATTAATACAGATATGCACAACATACATCTCTTGCTTTCTTGGCATGAAAGACACAACTAATACACTTGGTCACTCCTTAGAGTCCTTCAGGAGCATGTACATGTGGGTGCTTGGAAGGATCCCTGCATGTAGAGGCTGAGGGTTCACAAACAATGAAGAAATACCAGCCCAGCCTTAGTCCTGGGAAGTCAGAGTCATTCCTTCCTATCAAAGCCAAGGACCAATACGTACCAGACTGAACTAAGGTCTGCAAGGAATAGTAAGAGCTTGTGATAACAATTAGGGCTGGTGAGAGTGGTAGTGAATAATGAATGACCGAGGCTCCCATCAGCGCTCAGCAGGGCCCAGCTCTACCACAGCTACCCTACAATGCAATGGTATCATCTCCCTGAACCCTGGGATCACTCACTAGCCACCTAATCTGCTTTCAGAGGAAGAAGTGCTCTCAAGACCTGAGATGGGGAAGACACCCACGTGAATGATGAGAGTAAAATATCCTGATTCTATGGGGGGCAGTGGGGGCAGTATAGGGATGGCCAACCCCACACCTGCAACCCTATACCTACCAAGAGGACTGACCATCAACAGTGGGCAAAGAGGCGCCATCAAAACTCAAACCCAGACTCAAACTGAGAGGACCAATGCAAACACTCTGTGTGTCATGAAGACTCTCATCAGCTGAGACTGTTCCAAAACTGTGCGAGGTTCATAACCAACACACCAACCACTCAAGTTAATGATGTTCACTTTCCTCACCCTACAGTGGGGACACTGAGGGACAAGAATTTGCATATTATGTTCAAAGTCACACTGATATGTAACTGATGGACATAAAACACCATGGCTCAAATGTCCAATGTCTAGTCTACAAACTTAAATACAATCAGGAGATATCTTTCCAAAACAATTGAATACTTACAACCTCAGATAGTTTATGTCCCACATAGCCCAGGTTGACCTGGAACTCACTATAGACCCAAAGATGACTTGAATTTCTGATCCTCTTGCCTCTACCTCCCAATTGCTGGGAATACAGTCACGCACCATCATACCTGGTTTGTGTGGGACTTGGGATGATACCCAGAGCACCACAGATGCTAAGCAAGCACCCTCCCCACCGAGCTACCCCACACAGCTGACATTCTGAAGTCATTTCTTAACACCAGAAGCTCTCACTTTATCATAAAATCAATTTATACAATTCACATGGTACAACATACCTAAGGCATTTATAAGCTAATTCATTTTTTTTTTAAGAAGAGATGAATAAAGTTCATACTTACAAGTCTACATATATAGTATTTTACATGTCTGTCCTTTGAATGAACTCTTAAGGTATAACACATTTCAATGTAAGGTAAGTCCTTAAATGGGCAGTGTCCACATGTGAGTCCATGGAGAGCTGGTATCTTACTGCAAGACCTGAATTTCAAACTATGATTTCACTGCTTGACTATTCCTCTAGGATGTTGTTCTTCATAAGTACTACTAAACTTGGTGCCTTGTATTCTTTAAACACACATCTTAACTAACTAAATGATAATATGAAGATCACTAGAAGTATGCTTAAAAATAATCATAACTTTGACATTGCTGAGAATTCCTAGGAACACAGATTTACTGTCCCTGGATTTAAAAGAAAAACACGCCAGGAATCTAAAAACAGGAGGAATCTTGTTTCCATCTGACTTTGTGCTGCTGTTCTAAAATGTATCGTTGTTGCTGAATAACTGTACTTTTTCAAACAACCGAAAAGAAGACGGTCCTTTGGGCTATCCACCATCCGTCCAGTTACTCCATCATTGAGCAACTTTCCAATAAAGCAAGCTTACCCGACTCTCCTGTGTCCTTACCAATTAGAGTTTCCTTCAGAGAAACTCTGAGAAACTTCAGGGAGCAGTGGGTGAGATATCCAGTAGGTATGAAATATTTGGCTGCTTGTGTTATTCTCTTTAATTATCACGGATATTGTGTCCATGAGTGCAGATGCATGGGGAGGCCAGAGGCATAGGATCTCCCGGGACTGGAGTTACAGGTGGTTGCGAGCCACCTGGGAATCAAACTCTGGTCCCCTGCAAGAGCAGCAAGTGTCTTAGCTACTGAGCCGTCTCTTCAGACCTATTCGTGTTCTTCTTGAAAGACCGATGCACAGCCACCAGTTGTTTCCCCATCATTTGGATTTTGTAACTTTAGGACTGACATTTTGGCTGGTCCGTCTCTTTCCTATGACAGTGCACCCTCATGAGCCAAATCCATTGAAATCTAAGATAGGATGATTTATGGAACCCTTATGATTTATGGAACCCTTCGTAGCCCTTGGTGTCCACAGACACAGCTGTTTAAACACTGGCTGCCTCCTCAGAAGATGACCTTGCTCCAAGGGACAACAGAGAGTGTGATGGAAACTCCATGGTGGAGTCTGAGGCTCCGGATGGCTTAGGGATCTAAGTACAGAGGGTAAGCCAAAAACCGTATCTCAGCCCTGGCCAGTATAATGATGGAGGTGCAGTCCCAATTCTTTGTGGGTTGGGACTGATATTAGATAGTAAAGAGTAAGCGAGTGATGGGAAAGAGGAACTCAGCTCTGGTTATAAGCAAGCCCGGCTTCTGCTGCTGAACCTCCCCAACTAGCACCCCCTTGCCCTTCTCTGCCCAAGGTCACCCAGCCCACAGCTGAATTGGACACCAGCACTTAGAAGCACAGATGCTAAGGGCAGCCGCTGATGGAGGACCCGAAGAAGCAGTTACCTGTTTTCATTTTCAACTTCCTCCTCTTCTGATGCGCTCACCCGCTTAGCGCAGAGCCTGCAGGTCACCCCCGCAGTGGAGCTCTGACTGGAAGCTCTCTGTGAGGAGGACCTCTCTGTGAGAGACCTCTCAGAAGATGACTGGGAGGTTGCTCGCCTGCACAAACAGTGAAAATGATTAGGTGAGCTGGAAAATTATTAACACGTATGCTAACACACAATGCTCCCTTTCTATACATCCAGTCCCCCCTGCAGCACACACATGTGTATCCAGAGCACAGGCACACAAGTACACACATATGTACATGTATGCCCTTGAGTATCCCATACAGATGCACCTGGGCACACCTCATACATGTGTATGCATACATGCCACATACAGAGGCACACACATACACCACTATACACACCACACAAACACAAGCAGGAGCATGCATGGCCTTGGACACACACTCATACCCAGACATTTATACTTGTACAAGCACACATATACATGGATATATATGCATACAAGCACAAGCACACATATGCACGAGTTCACCTAAGCCCAGGCCTGCATCTTTGCATGTGGCACCCGCTCTCGGTCTGCAAACACCCTCTGAAAAGCACTCCCCTGAGCTCCCTGTGGCTGGTGCTCCTCCTGCCAGCCATTTCTGAACCATCCTTCCTGGTTTTCAGCCAAGATGCTGTGTGTGTGTGTGTGTGTGTATGTGTGTGTGTGTGTGTGTATGTGTGTGTGTGTGTGTGTGGTGTGTACGCATGTGTGAGTGGTGTGTATGTGGAATATGTGTATGGTGTGTGTGTGTGTGTGTGTGTGTGTGTGTGTGTGGTGTGTATGCATGTGTGAGTGGTGTGTGTGTGGAATATGTGTATGGTGTGTGCATGTGTATGTAATGTGTGTGTGTGTATGCATGTGTGAGTGGTGTGTATGTGGAATATGTGTATGGTGTGTGTGTGTGTGTGTGTGTGTGTGTGTATGCCTGTGTGTGTGTTTATGTGTGTGTGTGTGTGTGTATGCATGTGTGAGTGGTGTGTATGTGGAATATGTGTATGGTGTGTGCACGTGTGTGTGTGTGTGTGTGTGTGTGTGTGTGTGTGTGTGGTATGTATGCCTGTGTGTGTGTGTTTATGTGTGTGTGTGTGTGTGTAGTGTGTATGCCTGTGTGTGTGTATGTGTGTGTGTGTGTGTGTGTGTGGTGTGTATGCCTGTGTGTGTGTGTGTATGTGTGTGTGTGTGTGTGTGTGTGTGTGTGTGTGTGTGTGTGTTAGAATCCCAATCACTGTGGAGATGGGCTGCAAATGTTTGGCTTTGTTTATATCAAGGGATGGTAACTAAACGAATGCCACAAGCAATTCTAAATATAGGGTGCCGGTGACATGTGGCAGGCACCTACAGCGACAGAAGGCCAGGCTCCGAGGCCCCTTCCTGCTCACAGCCCTCTCTCTAATCAGCCCATGGGAGTTGTAGATAGGCTGCCCCACACACAGTGCCAGGGAGGCACGAGCTGCAAGCTGGAGGAGACCTTGTCCTTCAGCGTGGCCCGGAAGACACCTAGTCCTTCAGAAGCACCCAGCTGCCCCCGACGGGGAGGACACGCAGGTGTCACACCTGTACTACTGAGGTAGCAGAACTGTGGTCAGAACTGACTTCATCTCCATCTTTATTCTGCAGCCTAGGAACCCTGCCAATTGTCCTGCCCATTGCTTTCCTCTTGTTCTTCTATATTGTGAGTGACTCTTTAAGTCCCACTGCCAGAAGACACCCGGGGAAGAGTAGAAAGTCGGGGGCCTGTACTGAGCAATCGTGAGCATCTCCTCCAGGGGCTCAGGGTCAGCCCACAGGTGCTGCAGGATACATGACAACTCCACCCAGCTGGGTCATGCAACCCACCCAACCTTTCGTCTCCAAAAGGGATGTGTACATCAGGAATGCGGTCTTCCCTGCTTTCAGACTTCCCACAAACCATTTCACCACCAGACCTCGGGGAACAGCACAGTCTCCAGCCGGAAAACATCAAAGCTGCACATTCAGAATTCGGGAAGTCCAGCCAGGACCTGTCAACTTACTTTTTCAATGCATACTGGTCCAGGAGGTACCTGGTCTGGATGTTTCGATATGACTGATCAAAGTGCTTGTGTCTTTTCTGGTAGAAAGGGACTGCCACCAGGGACATCTTGGGTGCTTCTGAGAGAAGAAGAGCATGAGGAGTCAGGACCTGTGATTTCCGCCTTTACATTCTGCATCATTCCAGGGGAGAAAGATGGAGCTGAGGCAATGGGCTCTGTGGAAAGGGTGCTTGCAGTGCTGAAGGCCTGAATTAGGGTCCCCAGCACCCGTGGAAAAGGTGAGTGCCACATGCCTGTAGCTCTAGGCTGGAGGGGGCAGAGTGGAGAAAGGAGGAATCCAGGAGCTCCCTGGCCCGGCAGTCCAGAGAGCAGAGATCTCTGAGCTCAGTGAGAGACCTTGTCACATAGTAAAGTAGAGAACAATTAAGAAGGACACCTGACATTGATCTCTGGCCTCCACATGTGCATGCACATGTGCACACAGAGAGAGAGAGAGAGAGAGAGAGAGAGAGAGAGAGAGAGAGAGAGAGAGAGCAAACACACACACACAGAGGCAGAGAGAGAGCAGACACACAAACACACACATAGAAAGAGAGAAACAGAGACAGAGAGATAGAGAGAGCAAACACACACGACAAACACACACATACACACACACACACATACACACACACACACAGAGCAGAGCAGACACACACAGAAACACAGATAGACACACAGAGATGGAGAGAGCGGACACACACATAGAGACACACAGACAGACAGACAGGCACACACACACATACAGATAGATACATACAGACACAGAAACACACACAGACATATACATACAGAGACAAACACACACAGGGATAGACATACACAGACACACAGACAGATACATACACAGACACACACAGACACACAC
This sequence comes from Peromyscus eremicus, assembly GCF_949786415.1. Classification (NCBI taxonomy): domain Eukaryota; kingdom Metazoa; phylum Chordata; class Mammalia; order Rodentia; family Cricetidae; genus Peromyscus; species Peromyscus eremicus. The sequence continues at coordinate 9,921,153 of NC_081433.1, read as the reverse complement.
ACACACACACACACACACACACACACACACACACACACACACAAGAAAGGCTACTCCAATCCCAAGAGAGGATTACACAGATACAAATCATCCTCCACTATACTCATGAAATCCAGACTTCTCTGGAACCCAGTTTTTTGGGGGGTTTGTTTGTTTGGGTTTTTTTTTTTTTGTTTTTTGTTTTGTTTTGTTTTTGATTTGTTTGGTTTTTTGTTTGTTTGTTTGTTTTTTGTAACTGCCATGACAATCAGAAAATGTGACTGTATGTTTTTCTTTCATTTCTTCCTTAACGGTATTTATAGAACGCCTAATGTGCTCGGGGCAATGCAAAAAGCAGTGTGAGGAAAGAGGGTAAAAATAATTTAAACAGATTAGAGGAGTAAACAAATACCTGAAATGACAGGAGCCAGAGGCCACACAGAGATAGAGAGTGCCCTGCAGAGGAGAAGAGAGGGCACCAGAGAGGCAGGCCCCCAGCACAGGACGTGTGGGGAGGGCCAACAGACAGAGGTCAGGAGGCAGGACCGGTTCGAAGCATGAAGGTAGGAACACGGTGTGCAGCAGGACCTTACTCTAGGAAGGCCTGCAGCCACACCAGAAACCTCCAGGGGCTGCCCCACGGCCTTGGAAAATTACTAACCCCCCAGTGCCTCCAAGAGTCATCTGAAGTCATGATCCATGGACTTCTAGTATCAAGGTTGGAGCAGATGCAGGAAAGGACAAACCAAGACAGCAATGAAACCCCAGGATGTGAGAAAGTGAGCAAGGCTGGGTGAAATTCTCCCGAGAGACCATTGAGAGATTTTGGAGCATTTCAGGAATTACACGTGTCCATCTAGTGCACAGATTCACCCCAAGTAAATAAAATTCATGCCTGGCCCCTTCAGTCACCTCTACACAGTCACTCAGAGGCAGGTTTCCTCTGTCTCTGTGATCCTCGGTTTCCCAGGTAAGATACAAAGAACAGCCCAGGCCTGAGCTCAGAGTCTGCTGTGTTTAGAACCCAGAGCAGACTCTGAGACTGCCACTCACATGAAAGGACATGAATGGGGGCTCAGGAGGGAAACTTGAAGGCAGCTCAGAGAGGAGACTGCCTCCTTTCCAATCCTCGTCATCATTCAGCCGTCTGTATATTAGAAAATTCACCATAGTGCGCCATTTACCCCATGATCAATTCCAGTTAAGACTGTGGGATCGCAGAATCACAGAGCTGGGGAGGATCCTGGGAATGATCCCAAACACAGGCCAGCCCATCCCCTACCCCACACCCCCACGGTCAGCAAACTTCTGTCTTGGGGGCCTTTTATGCTTCGATACACTAGCATGTGTTAATATTTCTTCTTAACGACCAGCATGTTAACCAGCCATCTCCTGTCCCAGAGGCCAAATATGCTCCCCAGATTCCACAGAGTGTGCCACCATCCACTGGTTCCAAATGTGTAAAGAGACATTGTGCCCTAAGGGCCACACAGAAGCAACCCAGCCAGCCTTGAAGGAGAACTCAGAGGTCAGGTGCCAGGCTCCCCGGGGCCAAACTCTGCCTCCAGCTCTGTGATGTAGCCTTGGGGCTTACTCCTAATCTCTCCAGCTCTGATATTCCACACTGAATCTATGTCACAGCTGGCACTGTGCTTGGTATGGAGTAACAAACAACAGACTCCATGGCTGTCTCTGTCACAGGGTCATTGTGACATTCAGCCATGTGGATGGGAAGAGGTACCTGAAAAGCCCCCTCACTTTAACACGGGGCGGGGGGGCCTCAACTGTACCTCAGCAAAGTGATCCCCAAGAAAGGTCTGCTGCCCATGGCTGCATGTGTTATCTCTCTGGGGACTAAAGATAGACCAGCATGACAGAGACTGGTTTCCTCTCTAGGATTTCTTCCCTAATCCATCTGCCCTGATAACTTCTAATTCTTCAGCAGAAACCATAGACTACCACGTCATTCCATATGTGTACTTACGTAAGTGTTCATGCCGTGTTAACTTTCAAATTGTTTTTTGCAAAAAGAACTCCAGACACATGCTCCGTCCCTAGCAGAACTATCCACAAAAGAGGGCCAAGTCCACTTCACTAGACGCATGCCTCCGTGTGTAATGTAAGACGACATGAGTCATTATATCTCAATGGCCCTCTTCCCTTTAACTCAGCAGAGTGTCCTACTCCATGCTACAGGCACAGACAGCACATGGTCCGGTGTATCTCTGACATTACCTCACACGCTATCCAGTGGGCCTGGAAGTCTTCAAACACTTCACGTGTGAGGAGCACACACTTTGTAGTGATTAGCAAGGAACCTCCTGCCTTAAGTGGTCATGTTCCCTGGGCCCCTCACTCTGACACACAGACCCACTGCAGATACGTCCCCCGGGTGCCTTTGACAAGGGCCCCAGCACTTTGCTGCACTTATTCCTATACTTTGTACCCCTAATGCCATCAAGGGCAGGAGTCAAGGACTGTTCAAGCGCAGGCACACTCCACTGGACGCACTTTTCAAACCACAGCCTTTTGGAGCAACTGATGTGTGTCCACCATTGCTGAATCCCCAAGACCACTGGATTCCAAGAAGGAAACACCTTGGAGTTCATGGCTCGGGGACAGTGCCAGCTGCATCAGTGCCCCTGAACGCTGTGCCTGGGACCCTCGGCTCCACCTGTCTCCTCAGACTGCTACCAGTCTTATGCCCAGCAAGGCATATCACGGGGAAAGGAGGCCTCACGGGACCCCAGTGTGAGCTCTGCTGCCATCGCTGACTCCTCGGGACTTCTCACTTCAGAATTTCCCTGAGTCGGGCTGGCTTCCCAACCCCATGTCTATCAATGGGTCCTCCAAGAAGCATATTCCTGTGACCCAGAAAAAGGTCTGGGGCTGCAGTCTGGGAGTATCAGGTGCATAGGCATGAAAGGGCCCTTGGAGAGCTCCCCCAGACTCACACTGTGACTATCCTTCTTTCAGAAATACTTTAAGTGTCCCCACACGTACCCAAAAAGACGAGGAGCACCTCTTCTCCAAAGGGCAGGTTCTGACGATCCCCTGGAGTTCAGGAGCACAGAGAGGCTTTGGTTCTGGGGACCCCAAGGCCTGAACCCTCACAGCGCCAGGCTACTGTGTGGTTCACTGTAAAACCAGGGGACTGAACTAGCATCAGAAATATCCCTCTAAATACCCCTCGCCTCCAGCAGTGTGTGTCTATGGCTGTACGTAATTAACATCAGAGGCCATGCTGACCAGTAATGCTGAACCCTCTTAGATGGACACGCCCTGCCTGAAGGACTGGTGCATTCCAGCAGAGCCAAGACACCAGCTGCTCCTCTGACCACTCCCAGACACTTTCCGCCTCAGCCCAGCTCTGGAACCACACCCGAGAGGCTCCTGACATGTTTAGGAATTAGGACACCACCATGAAACTTGAGCCTGTCCCCAGCGCCGGGGCTCCGTGTCTGTGATGTACCTTGTTCTGAGCCCTCCCTGCAAGGAACAGTGGGAACAACCTCTTTTGTGTCTCTAAACACGGTTTCAGTTTGTGAAGACGTGTCAGGCGGAGAGCATTTACTCCTGTGCAATTAAAGAAATTATTTATATAGCTAAAAATGCCAAAGTTCATAGACACATGGAATGAAAATAGTTCAAGGGAGAAGAGAGAACCAGCTGACACAGTGTAGACCACAAGGAACAAGTCCCGAGTTCACGAGATGAATTGTTTCCCAGCTCACTCACAGTAGAACCTATTTGTCTAAAGGGTTTTTTTAATGACTTATTTCGAGGGGCAGTGGTGGCGCACGCCTTTAACCCCAGGCGGATCTCTGTGAGTTCGAGGCCAGCCTGGTCTACAGAGCAAGATCCAGGACAGGCACCAAAACTACAAGGAGAAACCCTGTCTCAAAAAAAAAAAAAAAAAAAAAAATGACTTATTGTCAAAAAGGACCTCTTACCACCAAAAACAACTAGGCACAAGTCAAGCCATGGGGACACTGAGGATCAATTAAACATGGCTGGTTCTGCAGGGTCCCTCCTTTGAGAGCCTTGGCATAAGATAGAGAAGGGTCCAACTTTGTATTCACAAAGCGCTCAACTGTCTGTGAGGACTCGTCGGCTTCCCATAATACTTTAATAGTGTGAATTTGACACAGAAATCATCCCAGGCAGCTCCCACTTGGGCAATCCTTACAGCCGCCACCCACAGTGCCACCCTATTTCACAAAGGAAAGTGAAGTCAGCAGTCATAAAAACCGCACAGAGTCCTATTGACGATCTCCCCTGGTCCTGCATGTGACGGACCTCGGGTGTTTAAGCTCCCAGGTTCGTGTGAGCTTCATACACATGTGCTGCAAATTCGATTTAACATCCTTCCAGAGCACTTGGCAGCTTCCCCTCACTTCTGCTCCATTCTGCCTTTGCAGAGCTCCAAATGACAGTCGGTGAGCTCATGGGGCACAGCATCTCCAGAGGGCACGTGGAGTTGGCGTGGGCCCCAGAAAAGAAGCTGTTGGCTCCTAGCACGGGCTTTTATCTGGGGCCCCCATTTACTCAATATCACCTTGAAGTGTCGTGGTTCCCGCGTGCTCTCTGTTTCCTGTTTTTGTTGCACTCAGGAGGGAAGGAATGTGGGGCAGGTGACAGAGAAAGCTGAGGGTTTCCAGCCCCGCCCTCGAGGGCAGCAGGAGCTCCTTTCCCCCCCCCCCGCGGTGGGGTGGGCGGGCGCAGCTCACTGCACACAGCTCCACGCAAGGCATAGAGCTGGAGACCCGCAGGATCCAAACTCCAAATGTACAAGGACGGGAAACCCGACAATCCACAGACAATTGTCCTTTCACTGAAAGGGCTTGAACCTCCTCCCGAGCCCTGCCCAAGCTCTGCGCTGAATGCCTGGTGTTTCTCTGCCCTCCACCCCACAAGAAAGTACCCTTTTTCTAGTCCGCCCTCTTCTCCTCTCTTCATCTCTGATCCTTTTTGTAAGAACCCCAGAGACCAAGTCAATCGGCTGCTTTAAGAACAGTTTTTAAAAAATAAAAATAAAAAGGGCAGGAAACCCAGGGGCACAACCTACCATGAGGGGTGTCAGATTATACAATACTGAGACCCAGAACATAGGGAAATAAAGAACAGACTTGGGGGTAATGCCTAAGGGTGTAGCTCAGTTGGTAGAGGACTAGCCTAGCTTGCCTGAAGCCCTGGGTTTGATCCCCAGCACACGTTAAAAAAAAAAAAAAAAAAACACCAGGTGGCACACACCTGTGATTCCAGCACTCTGGCACTCAGATGAAGGCCAGAGGATCAAAAGTTCAAGGTCATCCTTGGCTACAGAGCAAGTTCAAGCCCAGCCTGGGATATATGACCCTCCCCCTTCAAAAGTGAGGAGGGGGAGGAAGAAAAAGGAAAAGGAGTGGATAGGGGAGGAAGAAAAGGGAAGGGGAGGGATCCTAGCTGGGCTGAGCATAGAGTCCAGTCAAAGACAGGCAGGCACACCTTGGGTGGAATCATTTGATTCGTCCTAGAGTAAGGAATACCTGCAGGTAACTCTTCACTCTGGACAAGGCCCCACCATGGGAAAGCAAATGCAGCATGCTCTGTGGTCCCCCAAAAATCCCAGCCGGGGAAAGGAGAAAGACTCACCCAGAGGAGACGGGCCAGAAGAGGAGAACACCACTGCGGAAGAGTTTCCCAGACACTGGCTGAGGACAGCAGAGCTAATTTCTCCCCGCAAAGCTCTGTGCTTCCCTCCCATTTATGGCCAGAGGAGGTGCTATATTTAGGCCCGGGACTGCCTCTCCCAAACCCATACCTGTATCATAAATCACAGGCCTGCTCACTAGAGGAGAAGCACCAGATACAAGAGAGTCCATCAAAGTAGGAAGGAGCAAGTGTTGGTACCAAGTCCCGGGGGCTCCACCCTCTGCCCCTCTGGCTATCACCCGGAAGAAAGAGCAGACTCTGGTATTGCATCTACCCAGATTCAGGCACAAGATCTGAGAGCCGGACCCAAACTCTCAGGCATGTTTTCCCATTCGCTGAAGGTTCCCTCACATGTGGAGTGGGGGTTCTCTACATGAGTAGCCATAAACACCTGGGTCACCTGTTAACCAAAGCACCTAAATCCAGGGTGCTATTGGCAGGGAAGACGGCAGCCCCATGTATTTTCAGTTGTGTGTGTGTGTGTGTGTGTGTGTGTGTGTGTGTGTGTGTGTGTGTTGATTTAAACTATTCCCATCGGGGTGTGACTTGAGCGTGAGAGAATTTAACAGGAGCTGCCCACCTGAGTGGGGACAGCCTGCGGGGTAAGCTCCGTCTTATTTATGGTCTTCACACTGTGCCACAGCTGACCTGTGGGAATAATGGCAGGTGTCCATCTTTTCACACAGCATGTGTCCAAATATAAATAACATGCACCTGGCATCATGGTCACGCTGCCAAGAGGAGGAGTCTGAAGGGATGGCTGTCGCTTGAGGACTCTAGCCAGTCAGCCCCACAGCGCTCTGTATTGCTGTCTTAGGCTGTGTGCAGGAGCAACCACCTAGGAGTTTGTTGTGCAAATGATACTTGCAAAGGACCTGGAAGCCGTTAAGGAAATCCATGTTCCCGTATCTAGTTGATCAGAATAAGCTGAGGAACAAGCAAACGCAGGCGCAGAAAGGACTAGGGTAAAGGCCACTGCTGCTTCATCCAAAAGCCCCTCCGATTCTTAGTGCCTTATGCACTTTTACTTTGTATCTTATTTTCCCTAGCACCCCAGTGCCCTAATATATGCGTCCTGGTTAATTCGACTTTACCTTGACACATGTGAGAGTCATTTGGGAAGACTAGCTCTCAACTGAGACAATGTCTCTGTAAGATTGCCCTAGAGGCAAGCTTGTGGGGAGTTTTCTTAATTAGCGATCGATGTGGGAGGGCTCAGTCCATTGTAGATGGTGCCACCCCCCGGGGCAGGTGGTCCTGGGTTCTGTAAGAAAGCAGGCTGAGCAAGCGATGGGAAGCAAGCTAGTGAGCAGCATTCTCTCGTGGTTCCTGCTTTCAGGTTCCTGCCCTGACTGACTTCCTTTGATGATGGACCATGATGTGGAACTGTAAGCTGACGTAGACCCTTTCCTCTCCAAGTCTTGTGTTTTATAACATGGTTATGATGCTTTATAACAGCCAGAGAAACCATAACTAAGATAGAAATTGGTACCAGGTCATGGGGTATTGCTGTGATAGACTTGAGTGTGTGTGGAGGAGGATTGTGGAAGGGCTTTGGAATTAGAGCTAGAAAAGCCTTTCAATGTTAAGAGCTCAATGAGCTATTTGGGGACTTTGAAGATAAACCCAAGAGTAGGGCAGATAGCAGAGGCTTGGCTGGTGAAGGTTCTACAGGGCAATTTACATGGTGCTGGTCAGCTGGGGCTGAAGAATCCGCTGTCATTAACAAGAGACCAGAACCACTGAAGTGAAACCTTTGCTTTGCTGGGACAATTGCTGCTGGTCAGCTGGGGCTGAAAAATCATCTGTGATTAAGAAGAGACCAGCATCATGGAGGTGATGTCTTCTGGGAAGTGATTCCTCAGGGTCGACACACAGAAGCTGTGGTCCACGGGGAACTGAGGCTGTACCTCATGCTAGCAGTGGAACTTGGTAATGTATAAGAGTTTCTAGGTTGGTACTGGTTTTGAAGGCATGAAGGGGACACGGAGAGCAGTCAAAGCTTGGCATCATGAGAGGCCATTGGTCAAGGGATCTGCCTCAGTTGCAGTAAAATCTCCAGAATGGAAGGAATCATGGAGAGAGGCTTAGCACCATGTGTCAGGGTCAGAGTCCCTGAAGAGAGCCCAGGAGAGGCTACTGGTGAAGGTGCAGTAGCCCAGTTGTGGCAGGAACCCAGCATTTTGCAGTGGCCTTGGACAGCTGGTCTGCAGAGTTCCCAGCAGACAACACCTTGAGGAACCATCGGGGTGGTGTGCAGAGATCTTCACAACTGGTCCCAGCACCAGGAACGCACTGCACTCTCTGGTCCTAGCTTCAGATAAACCAGGGATATCCCAGCTAGAGTGAAGTTCCCTGGGTCCTAACCAGTGTATACTCCTTCCTTCTAACATGATGGCAGGGCTATCTACCTGGTCTTACTGCTGCTCAGAACCAGGCTTCTCTCAGGGAGTCCTGGAAGTATCACACCTCTCTAGGCTCTGTGTGGATCCTTCCTTGATTTCAGGGTACTGTGCACTAATTTTTACACAGTAGGCCCATTCTGGAATGCTGGAGATCCCACTTAATAAGTCTGTGTACCGTGATTTCCTAACCCAATCAGGCTGCCACACTGGAAGACCACAGCCTGGGGGTTTGCTAACAGCAGGACTTTCTCTCAATTCTGGAGGCTGTAGGTCAGGTGGGAACATCTTTCTAGTCCACAGACTGTGCCTCCTGACTGTGTCCTCCATGGAGGAAGGAACAGGGAGCTTCTTGGGTCGCTTTTTAAAGTCCCTATAAATCCCTTGTGCCCAGGCTCCATCCTGGTGACCTCATCACTTCCCATAATCCCCACAACCTCACTATCCCCTTGTGGGTGCAGAAGTAACAGGGAACAGGCCACAAAGGAAGTCCCAAGGTCATGCTGTTTATACATATGAGGGACCAATTCTGCCCTCCCCCATATATCCAGGCATGGTTCACTGCACGCACCTCACTTGCATGTACTGTGGCTGCAGAAAGCACATTATAATGCTCCATTCCTACCCAGGGAAATCCCAATCACCTGGGTTCTCATTGCTACCTCAGTCCTGTCTCAGGAGGCTAGTCTCAAAGGACCCCAGACCCCACCCCCCTTATTTAGTTACATTTAGTTTATTTTGCATGTGTATCAGTACATAGTGCTCTGTAATACAGAAAGCCTGTTGCCTAGAATGCTGCATCTGAGGAGTCTTCGACTTTCTGGATGTGTCCACCTGAGGGAAGAACCCTTCACTGGGACTGAGGAGGTTCCTGATGAGAGACAGCCATGTCTTCCCCTGGGAATAAATGTCCCTTCTGCTCTGCGTAGGATGCATTTATTGAAACTTAGCCTTTTTTTCCTCCCTGAGACTCTGCCATTGGCCTTTATATGGAGTCAACCTGCCATAGATTGAACCTTGAAAAGGCAAATGGTGAGAGGCAAAGTATAGAAAGCAGGACTTACCATGGGATGTTGTTCTCCACAAGGTCCCCAAGGGTGAGATCAGCAAGTCCCTCCATTGCTGAAGCTTAGGGCTGGGTATCTGTTATGTACCACTGGGGGGGGGGGGGGGGGATCCAAATTCAGTAATTTTATGTTCAAACCCCCAGCTGGAGCTTACAACTTAGTAAAAGGAGTATACATAGTGTCCCTTTACATAAAAAGAGACCAAAAGCCAAAGAGTAGGGTCACAAATATTTGAATCTTACCAAACTCTGGAGTCTTTAGTGTGTGGACCAAAATTAATCAGGAGGATTAGGTTAAGTTACCACATAGTCAAAACTTTTGTTCAACTCAGGAACTCAACTTGAGGAGAACCTGAGAGGAATAGTTAGTCTCACGTTAATAATTTTCATGTATCGTGTCTTAGAAAAATAGAAGGTGGTCTAATGTGCGATGGAAAACATCCATCCAACTCGCCAAACCCTCACTGCTGCTCACAATCAGAAAAGCCCCTGGTTCTGGGCGTGGTGGTGCATGCCTTAGTCCCAGCACTCAGGAGGCAGAGGCAGGCAGACCTCTCTGAGTTCAAGGCCACTCTGTTCTCGAGGCCTGCAACACAGAGAAACCCTATCTCAGAAAAACCAAAAAGGAAAGAAATGAAAAGCCCCCAGGGGTCAGGACAGCTCAGAGGAAAGCAGTTCAGCATGGTGGGAAAGCAGTCCTGCTTCAGGTAAGTGTCCAAAAAGCTGAGCAAGGCATCTGCCATCTTCCCTATGTGAGTGTGGAAATGTCCCTCGGCCTCCATTTTCTCCTCTCGGAAAAAGATGAAGTCTAGTGAACCTTCTCCAGGGTCATGAGCAGCAGCTACTGTGACCAGGCCCCCCTCCCCAGGGGCTCCTACCTACCCTCTGCACCCAGGGCTTTCTCAGGAAAAGGGTGCTGCCTGTGGAATCACCTCTACCCATGCCCACTGGAGTAGCTAGGAGCTGAGCTGTGGTACAGCATGCACATCGATGCTACTACCATCCACCATCAACACAGAAACCATCCATAGAGAAATCAGCCCTCTTAGAGGTGGCATTGGGGCAGAGGGCATCAGTGACCACATTCTGGTTACACAGCATGCCCTGACTTGACTTCCAGATTCCGAGCCCATGTGCTCTTATAGCGTGTGTTTTTCTACCTCTCCACTGTCCATGTGGACTTGTCAAAAGGGAATCAGTGCCTTTAACCCCAATAGGATGTCACATGTTTTCTTGTGGCCATCGGTGAGATGTGACCCCGTTCTGGGGAACTCTGTTTTTTTTTTCCTAGCTCTTAGTCAGTCAAGCACAGTCAACAGAAAATGTTTAATAATGAGAGTCTCTTGTCAACTGACCTGTTACACGTTGTGGTAGTTTGAATGTAATTGGCCCCCATAATCTTTTAGGGAGTGACACTATCAGGAGGTATGGCTTTGGTGGAGTAGCTGTGGTCTTGTTGGAGGAAGTGGTCCCTATGGAGTTAGGCTTTGAGGTCTCATATATGCTCAAGATATAGCCCAGTGAGGCAGTCCATTTCCTGTGGCCTTCTGATCAAGATGTAGCCAGCATCATGTCTGCTGACACACCACCATGCTTCCTGCCATGATGATAATGGATGGAACCTCTGAACTGTAAGTGAGCCACCCCAATTAAATGTTTTCCTTTGTAAGAGTTGCCGTGGTCAGGGTGTCTCTTCACAGCAATAGAATATCTAAGACACATATATACAGTGTTTCTCCTACTTTTATTTTATCCTCCCATTATCAGGGACTATTAAGGCAAATGCTCATATTCCCTTAATTGATCCTTTTTTTTATAATATTCACTTTACTTTGTACTCCTAGTGAGGTTATCTGGTGCCTCTCCTGAGACCAATGTCAGTGTGACAAGCTATACTTCAGATCTTGGGTGAGGGCTTTTTCCTCACTATACCTGACACTTTCAACACACCCAGAAATGCACTATACCCCCACTGGAACTGGGATAATAAAACCCAGGTTCTCCAACCGGAAGGATGAGGTGCTCAGACCACACACAGTGCTCTTAGTAGGCCGCTCTTCATTTTAAGACAAGCATGGTTTCTGTGGCGTGAGGTCACTTGCCCAGCCTGCATGCTTGGTGTCTGGCATCACTCCGTGTCTCTGTAATGGAGCCCACAGGCTTTCCATATTTTGCAGATCAAAACGTATCCTAGGAAACCCATCAACAGATCTCAGCAATGTACCTGGCAGGTATCATGTGTGCAACCCTCTGGCACCAGCTCCAGCGTGTTCAACCCAAGCTACGTGCCCAGGCCCCAGCGAGCGGCAGGAAGCCCAGGACTCAGAGCAGCAGCAGGAGGCTTTCCCTCAGACTGCAAAGGTCTGTCTTCAGCAGGCCAAGGGCGAAAGTGTTCTTAGCAGACAGGAAGCCACAGAGGACATGAGGCCCGGTGCGTGACGGAGAGGAACACAAGTGGCTTAGTGTGTGTATAGTTATCTGGGCAGCCACACACCCGTGCATCTAGGTAGCATGCTGGGCTGCAGTGAAACATTCCTGCAGCATCTTAACCTGTGGGAGTAGCCCACCCAGCTGGAATTTACCGGTGGGATAGCGTACTCTCCCACAACCTGTCTACACCAGGGGCCAGGATTGCCTGCAGATGTTGGCATAGGCCTGCATCTTTGCTCTGACACATCTGTCAACGTCCAGCATGCTATAGAGAGTCAGTAGGCATATATTCCATTAAATGTGAAGGCTTGGATTTTACCCAGGTTCTATGGATGGGCATCAGCCTTTAGAAACATCTGACTCTGGTGTTTGCATTTAATTTCTTGCAGGTGAGGGTGTATGTACATGCCCGCGTTAGTGTGTGCCTGTGTGTGTACATGCGCGTTTGCATGCATTGGGAAAACAGAGGTTTTCAGTGTCTTCTTCTATCGCTGTGCACCTTGTATATTTCGAGGCAGGGTCTCTCACTGAACCTGGAGTTCACTGAGTCTGCTACACTGGCTAACCAACGGACTCCAGGGATCTGCCTGTCTCTGTGCCCCAGCACTGGGGTTAAGACGTGTACCACCGCATCCGGCTGGTGTGTAGGTGCTAGGATCCAAACCGAGGTCCTCAGGGTTTGTGTGGCAAGTGCATTACTGTTGATTCCTACAGTGGCTTTGGTGAGCCAGGCTAAGGCAGGAGGCAGCCAGGTTTAGATGGAGAGCCCTGAACTGGAATCAAGGGCACCAGCTCGGGTGGACTCTGCTTGTTAATCTATTCTGGGAGCTGAATGCCTATTAAGAATCCCTTCAGCTGCCCTGGGCCTTGACTTCCTCATTGGCACAGTGGGAATCAGATTAGATAGATACTCCTAGCTGAAGCCCCAAGAGGCTCTGGGCTCGGTTCTGCACGGTCATGCTCTGAGCCTAAGCTTGCTGCACAGGACCGTGTGGCCAGCTGCCTGCCCACGACGGGCTCCAGGAAACAGTAATGAAGGCCCGGACCAGCCATGCCAACAAGGATTCCATTCTGAAAATGCTCAGAGGCTCAAAGATTAGCAGCAGTGTGCCGCGCCACGTGTTTACAAGAACAGTGGCTCCAATAAAATAAAAGCGGCAGTAGGCACAAGAGTCCGCTCAGCGGGCCCTGCCTGTCCTGGCGAGACATGCAGCAAACAGTGCGCCCACTGGCCTGAAAAAAGAGCTGTTAGGGTAACGACACAGGCTGAACTGCAGCCGTGAGAGGAACTCATACTGCAGAGATCCATGAGAGCGGCATCCTTACCTTCACCTCAACTGCGAGAGTAGAAACTACGGTCCAGAGAGGTCTGTAAAAAGCCAGTAGAAGGCTCTGAACTAAAATTCACCACTTCTGATTTCTAGCCCTCCCTCTGTGGCGGAGCCTCCTGGGAGGGATGGGAGATACCCAAAGCCAGGGTACGGTCAAAGTCTGGGCTACCATCTAGACCAGCCTGGACCTGGGACAGAACTCCAGCTCAGGAGGCCGTGGTGAGTAAGTGTGGGGAGTGCACACGCGTGAGTCCAGTGGACTGAGCAACTTTCAGGGGCCCGTGTAGCTTGGACAAGACACAGTCAACAACAGAGGTGGGAAATCAAAAGTCGTTTAAAGAGCCACATAAACAGCCACTGGAGTCTGGTGTGGTGGGGCAGGCCTATACTCTCAGCTCTTGTGAGGTGCAGGCAGGGAGATCGAGAGCTCAAGGCCATCTTCAGTTACATATCAAGTTCAAGACCAGCCCGAGACCCATGAGACCCTATCTCCAAAGAACAACTAAAACAACAATGATATTCACTGCAATTTCAGCCATCCCCGCCTCGAGGCTGAGGCTAAACTCCACATTCACAGAGCCGGAATGCCATGCCTGCTTCCCTTGGCTTTCTTGGGAATACACTGCTGGTCCATGTAAACCTTAAGCTTGGCGGATCCTCAGCAGCCTCAACTGTCTCACATTCTCTGGGCACAACTAAGAACCATGGCTGCCCAGACAATAGGAAAGACAGGAAGAAGGGCAAATCCTTCTCAGGGTTAAGCCACTCTGAAGATTTACATATACCACCCCCCCTTAACTCAAGACCTGAATGAAGCCAACACCGAGGGGTTCTTCCTCGGGGACAGGCCCATTCTCAGGTGTGGGCCCGCACAGTCCTAGTCCCATCCCTTAGCATAAATCGTCTGTTGTCAGTGCCCCCCGCCCCTACCCCCAGGGACCCCGCAGCTGCCTGTATAAATGTCTGTTGACTTACTTGTAACTGCTCTGGCTACCCCTGAAGCCCGCAGGCTAAGGGTGAGTAGAACAGGCAGACTACAAGGTTACCAAGTAAATGAGTGGGTGTTAGGGATGGGGCAGACATCCCAGGCCGCGTCCTGGCCAGACACTCACCCGCCAGATCTGTGACCTTGGATGAGACACTGGTTCGGCTTCCCAACGAAAGGGAAGGGTGAGTGTGAAGTGGTTAGACAGGAGCTCTCTCGGGACAACCTCTCTCCCACAGGTCCCTCACAGTTGATCCTCTACAACAGAGCCACTCTGAGACTGGGAAGAGGGACTGTGACGGCCACTGCATGCCCAGAGGTCCAGACGTCTGTCACCCTGAACACACCCAGCCGATCTACAGAGCAGAAGCACTAAGAATGCACATGTTTAACCTGACACTCATGGTACCCGTGCACAATAGTTGTTCATTTGATTGGATCTAGAACCAACTAAGAGGCATGCCTCTGGGTAGGTCTGTGTGGGTGTTTTCACGAAGGGTTAGCTGATGTGAGCCACTACAAATATGAGGGTGCTGGGGGGTACCATGGTCACATGGACCAGGGTTTCAGGCTGCATAAAAAGGAGAAAGTGAGCCGGTTACCACCATCGCTCTGTTTCCTCACTGCCTGACCAGATGCCTCCTGCCCTTTCGAAGCCTCCCCTCCACGAGGACTATGTATCCTCTCAAACTGTGACCCAAACAAGCTCTTCCTCCCTGAGTTGATCTGTCGGGTATTCTGTCTCACCAACAAGTAACTAACACACTCATTAACTTCGGCAATCACTGCGAAAATTATTTACAAAATCATAAATGAGAGTTCTCCTCCCAGAGAGCCTCCCTCACGGCACCCTTAACAGCCACCGCTGCAATCTCGCATGTGTCCACAAGAGGGAGCACCAAGCCACCAGAAATCTGTTCCCTGAGAACTTCCCTAACTGGAGCTCAACAACAGTGAGCAAGAGAAAAGACACCCATAATCCTTTGCAATGTGGAAAAAAGTTTCATTATTCCTGACTGGGGCTCTGGCTAGTCACAGTAATTGTGTCTAACAGACAACAGAGCAGCATGGAGGTGGGGGTGGGGGGGTGGGGGGGTGAGGGGTGCGGATTGAGGGGTCAGAGTAACTGTGTCAACAGACAACAGCGTTTGCTGCCCCCAATCTGCCCCCCACGGATGGGAACAACAACAAAGGCAGGAAGGAGCAGGAAATAGGGGAGGCTGAATAGTGAGTACCAGCCCTGTAGTCTCAAAAAGACGAAACAAGAGCTGGAGAGAGGGTTCAGCAGCTAAGAGCACCAGCTGCTCCTCCAGATGAGCCCGGGTTGAATTCCCAGAACTCAGGGAGGCTCAAAACCATCTGTAACCCCAGTTTCAGGGACTCCGACTCCCTCTTCTGGCCTCCTTTGTAGGCACCAGGCATGGACCTGGTGCACAGACACACATACAAGCAAATAGTCCTACACATAAAATAAAAATAAATCTTTAAAAAAAAAAACCTCAAAACAACAGTAACAAATTTTAAATAGTTTCTAAAAATAGAACCAATGTAATTCCCACCTGAAAAGTAAGAGGGATGGGGGCAAAAAATATATACTAAGACTAAATAATTCTTAGAAAATTAAAAAAGAAAAATCCAGGTACTGAAACTATGTACTGAAATAATACAATATCTGTCACTAAATACTGACTCGGAATGACTCACCCCAAGAAGCTCTCATGTGATCTTCAAGTCCTTTCCCTCCCTCTATACAGATGGCTCCACTGAGCAGCCAAACCGTAGATTTGGGGCCAATTTGTATCCTTACAAGACCTGTGTATCAGCTTTAAATGCAGAGTTAGAAAGCTGTGGAGTGTGGAGCCACGTGAGCTGCAGGGGTCCCCCCAACAACACTGAGAACCCACTACGGATAAAGTATGAAGCCGATAAAACCGCCATGGCGGCACAGCCTCGCTACATGTGCACTATGGTTGGAAGTTGTTGAGAAGTTTTAGAAACAAAGGCCTCCACGACCTTGGGAAGCATGGTGAGAGAACACAGTACTAAAAGCCTGGTAAGGAACATAAATTCCAGGTTCTGGTAAAGGGAAGCATCAGGGATATGAACTCTTCTTTGTTGCCTCTAGAATGTCAGTGTTCTCCTTGCCACGCACCTCTGTGGAACCACCTCAGGAACGTCACAAACAGAGGAGGGCAGGGTGAGCTGAAACCTGACTTAGTGCCTGAGGCAGGTTGGTTGGGAGGGATAATTCCCACTGCTCACCTGTTCTTCACAACCAAGGAAGTTGGCTTGGTGACTAGATTCCCCCGGAAGCAGACATCTGTGTTGAAACAGTTGACCCATCCCTTTAAGACTACTCAAGTACTAACACTCTTGTATTTTGTCATTGCTCCTGTGATGTGTTCGTAAAATCGACTTCTCTCTCTACTGTGTGTCTCATCTAAACCCGGAAAGATAAAGTGATTCTAAAGAGGTGCCACCCATTGCCACACATGTGGAAACTTGCCCATACAGAGCCAGCCACACCCCCACCTGCAGCTCCTGGGACCCCAGTCTACC
This sequence comes from Peromyscus eremicus, assembly GCF_949786415.1. Taxonomy (NCBI): domain Eukaryota; kingdom Metazoa; phylum Chordata; class Mammalia; order Rodentia; family Cricetidae; genus Peromyscus; species Peromyscus eremicus. The sequence continues at coordinate 9,904,707 of NC_081433.1, read as the reverse complement.
AGGCAGAGCCTCCAGGAAACCCACAGAGACATGTCTCGGCTTCATCAGACCAAGACGAGACCAAATCCTTAACTTTCCCCACATTCTGCTGCACCTGGGCTCTGCCCTGTTTCTTATAGGATGGTTATCACTTGCAAACATGATCTCCAGGAGGAAGGGATGCAGAGACAGCAATGGGAAGGTCACATATGTAGTGTTCTTGACCTAAATAATAAGCAAAGGGAGAAACTCTCTTCAGAACATTGATACTGGGAGCTGAATGCCCTGTGATGGGAACAGGTGTGCTACAGGAAGCATTGAGTGAAGGCAAGCGGGGAATTCTATAGACAGAAGGAATTACATCCAGCATCTCAAAACTGTCCTCCTTGACCACAGACTGAGAAGGGAAATGCCACTCAAGGCTGAGCAGGTGGTTGCTGGCAAACATCCTGGGTTTTCTGGACGAAATTCTGGTTCTATAACCAATGCATTGGGTTTGCATCTTAAGGAATACAAAGTCAAAACAAACCAGCATGAAACGAGAAGGGGAAGATTCGTTGCCTTCCCCAGGAAAGGACAGGAGGCCATTTCCAATGCAGTGCCTTCCCCCAAAGTGTCCAGATGTTACTCAGGGAGCCTACACATACTCACTTCAGGAGGTGGGCACATCACTGAACATGCTGTTAAGATGTGAACTCCTGAGCATGCTCAATTTAAGGTTATATTCAAGAAAGAAAGATGGTAGGCACCTTCCTTGGCATGCTGTGTTGTAAATACGGCAGACAGGAGCCACTTAGCATGCTGAGGGTGTGACATAAAAATTTCATTGAAGAGGGCATTAAATTTCACTGGAGAGGGTTTGCCTGCAACGATGCCCGCTTCCCTGAGTGGCTAACACAGCTTGCCTCTGCCTGTTCAGGTTTGGTTTGTTTCCTGCCATCTAACTGGCAGCCAAGTGTCAGACCTGTGTTTTTTAAAACAACCTCCTAGTTTTATCTGTTAATAAATAGTTATTAAGTGGATGGGTGACTCCTCGTGATTATGATAATTTTCAGTTTTAAAGATGACCTCACATTTAGAAAGTGTTAGCTTAGTATAAATAATTGATCTCAAATGATCCCTTTAGATAAAATATTATTCGTATATTTGAAAAGTCAGCAGCCAGGGCCAGAAGCAACCATAAAAAAAAAAAAAAAAAAAAGACCTGTGAGTGGGAAGCATCACAGAGGTCCCCATCTAGTGTGACCTCCAGCAGGCGATGCTCACAGGCTCCCTGGAGTCCCATAGCACAAAAGTAACACTATATCCGAAGTGTCCACGCCCGCCCTACCTCAGTCATACTGCGTGGGGCAAAGTAATTAGGAGCTGGAGATCCATGGTGTGGTGGAGACAGGTCCTGGCGCAGGAGAGCCATACCGAGAAAAAGGCCATCTAGCATGAACCGGAATGGCTGAACGAGGCTGGAACTCCTAAGCACTGACTCTCCCACAGCCTTCCAGTTTTTACATAGTGAGGGCTAGACACAGATTCTGGCCACGGTGAAGAATTCTGGGATGACGTTGGGGATTTTCCAAAGTGGGTAAAGCCCTGTTGGTTACAGGACCAATAGGCCCCTTGGGGTGCTGACTCTCAGTCTGTCAGCACAGAACACAGAGCTCACACAGAAGCAGGCACCCACTGGGGACATCGTAGGCTGTATTATAGGCAGAAACATGTGTCGCCAGGGTGCCTGTCATCTGCATGGCAGGCACTGTCCTGAAAAGAAAATGCGTTTCATGTCTTTAATTAGCAAGCATTTATCGTGCATGCACTCCTTAAATAATATAGAAAATGTACCTAAAATATTCTGCAAGGCTGGGGAGATGGCTCACTGAATAAATTGCTCGCCACAGAAGTTTGAGGGCCTGAGTTCAGATTTCCAGAACTTACCTAAGCCGGGCACGGTAGCATAGGTTTGTAATCCAAGTGTTCCCACGTGGGAGGCAGAAATGGGGAGAGTGCCTGGAAGCTTGTAGCCGACTAGCCCGGTGTATACAGAGTGAAAAACAACAGCAAAAAACAGGCGCCCTGTCTCCAACAAGGAGGAAGGTGAGAAGCAAAGCCTGATTATAACCCGTCAACTTCGCATGCACACTGTGGCACACCCACACCCACATTCACACGCCTGAATACAGGCACGCACACATTCACACAAACATGCACACACACAAAGTAAAAAAATAGAAAATATGGCGTTACTATTGCCATTTATCTTTAGTAACTTTGTTGTTATTTAATATGCTTTTACTTGTCTCTATCTCAATATTCTGAACATTTTCTCTCCAGTTTGACCTAACCGTTGCAGTATGCCATAGTCACCTGCAGGGGGTGGTGTTGGATTTGGAGTTGCACCTCCCAATCCTTGGCCTGAGATCTATGGCTGTGGGAAACCTAGGAGCGGTTACATCGTCACTGCAGAGCCATCAAAGCTATTTGTTAGCCTTTGATGCCCACTTTACAGTAAGAATCCAATGGCATGGATTAGAATTTGCAAAGCCATTCTAACAGAGACCCGAACTAGAAGAAACAAAACTCCTCACAGCACGGGAAAGTACAAAGTGTTCTGGGCTGTATGCCGATGCCCCCAAGGCTCTAACCCAGACGCTGGTGTCTGGAGAGGGTCTTGGACTGGTGAGGGTGGATAGACGTTCAGGGAGGTCCAGTGTAGAGTGGAAGGTGGGCTATACAGCCCACTGTTGGCATTTACATCAGCCTGTGCGTGGTGCTCCATGGTGGCAACCTGGGGAAGTGGCTGGGACAAGTTACCAGCCATGTGCGCGGGACACGGAGACCCTGTGTGGCAAAGTGCACTTAGCAGATGGAATGCATTACATTTTAAATAGACCGCCATTGGGTCCAGGTAAGCTTTGCTGGGTGGGTGCCTGAGTGTGCCATGTTGAATACCCCTGACTCTACCTGAGAGGGTGGGAATGTGGGTAATGGAGAGAACACAGCCCCATAAGGCATGGGAGCGGGGTTCTGTAAGAAAGGGGTTCTTGCTCTGTTAAGGCCAACCCACATTTTCACCAGTGGCTCTCGGATTTGTTAGGACAACACGTTTCAGCCCAGGCCACGGTGTAGGAATGGCAATTATTTACCCAACTTCATGTTTATTCTATGCCATTTCTACCCCAGTGACAGCAGATTGGCCTGACTCACTCACAGGCCCCCTGAAGGTGAAGACTGTGACCCATGGAGTATAGACACTGCTTTGTGTCCATGCGGGGCAGTACCAGTGCTCCTATTCTAATATTGAAACAAAAAGACATAACTCTCTGCATGGTGTTCAGGGGCTCTGGTGAATTTGTCTTCTGTTAAGCTCATCAACCTCCTCCTCTGAAGCTTCCACCTCCTCTCCCAAGACCAGGCTACCAGAGTCAGTGTCAGGAAACCCAGAGCAGCCTGCAGGACCAACCAGGGTGGCACTGCCAAGGCCACTCTCCTCTCCCACAGCAGCAGAACAGACCTCAAAGTAGCTCCTTCTCTGCCACAGCCATGGACTTTAACACCCACAGTTCCCTGTGGGGCCCTCTCCATCCATCTAGAATGCAAACCATGGATGCTGTGGTACCCAGCCCATGCTCAGGTGAAGCTGTAAGACAAGCAGGATCCCAGGTTACCCTGTCACAGTACAAACCATGGATGCTGTGGTACCCAGCCCATGCTCAGGTGAAGCTGTAAGACAAGCAGGATCCCAGGCTACAGTGTCACAGTGCAAATCATGGATGCTGTGGTACCCAGCTCACGCTCAGTTGAAGCTGTAAGACAAGCAGATCCCAGGCTACACTGTCACCCCTAAGGGCTGCCACCCTGCTAGGGAGCTGTTATGGTTAAGATATTGAGTGTTGAAGGCTTTGATCCCAGTGGGTAAGTTGAGTCATTCATAGATGATCCTCGGCTGCAGCATTGCCCTTGGAGTGCTGTATCCCTAAAGCAAAGTGAGTGATAAAGTATTAATGGTCAGCTCAGCATTGCTCCATTTCCTAACTAATGTTTCAAATGTTAAGTTCTACTGAGAATGAGATTGGATAAACTACTAGATGCATATGGAACAGTCAGGAGCTATAATTGTATCACAAAGATGAATGTAAAGGAGATGCTTGGATACGTCCTGCCAGGCTGGGGAGGCAACCAGGCCATATCTGTGGGGAAAAGGATGTCCTCAGATGTGGGATTGTGGCAGTGTCCTAAGGAAGACAAAGCCTTGTTCAGTGTCTCAATGAAACGAGCCACGAGCCTGAGTGGCCGGGCTCCCTGCCTAAGGAGAGGTGGTGTGGAGCTTAAATCTAAAAGGAAAAGCATGTGGCCACTCTTGGCACCTGGGGGTGAACTTCCGTGGTTCTCTTGGTCTGTTCCCCTCCCATGTTCAGCTTCCTGGCAGCAGCTGATAGGACACTATGCGGGGCAGGGGAGTGGGGTTAAGACCAGAGGAGCAGGTTGGAGACCCTGAGTAAAGGGTCCAGCAGTTGAATATAGCCTGCCAAGGACAGCATCAGGACATGGAGGTACCACTGAGTCTGATGGGCAGAGCCACAGAGGAAGTGATGCTACACTGTACTTACTGCCCAGCAAAAGGCAGAAAGGATCAGAACCGGTCAGGGCTATAGCCCAGGCCTCGAGAAGAGGGAGGGAGGGAGGGAGGGGGGAGGGAGGGAGGCACCATATTGGGGACTGTGGTTCTGCCCTTCAAAGAGCTGGTGGGTTTCAGAAGCAGAGACACTAACAGTTTGGGGGACTGTGGAGCCTATAACCCAGGGTTCCCAAGAGCTGGGGCTATGCACAGTGCAGTTTCCTAGCCCTTCTTGGTGACTACTGGAGACAATCAAGCAAGTCCTCCCCACCTGTAGGACCTTAGGGAAAGAGAGACAGAGCCTCTAGGAAGAGTCGGTGGCTCAACCCATGGTCCTTGACCTCATCTCTCCTCATCCATCCCAGGGTCCAGGATTCCCTTTCTCAGCAAACATGGTCACTCTGAGGAAACTCCAGCTGTAGAGACTCCTGTAGCCACAGCTGCTGCTCATGCAGCGATTCCTACCTCAGCCACTACCACCACAGGCACCTTGGAAAACGCCAAGCCAGGCCAGGCATGCCTCAGTGAACTTCAGATGACCTCGCTCAGCCTTTGCCTCAAGAGGGAGCAGCTCCGCAGAGAATCACCTGAAGGGCCTGCTGTTGGTGAAGTGCCAAGCTTCCGATTGGTTCTTTTTTTAATTTTTATTTATTTATATTTTATGTATGAGAGCTCCGCATGTATACCTGCCTGCCAGAAGAGGGCATCAGGTCCTGTTCTAGATGGTTGTGAGCCACCATGTGGTTCCTGGGAATTGAACTCAGGACCTTTGGAAGAGCAGCCAGTGCTCTTAACCGCTGAGCCACCTCTCCTTAAGAGAGATGTATATAAAAGTCATGCACATGCAAGTCTGCGGCTGGTGGACTTGCAGTGAAGCAGAATTTTGTTGCATCCCTTTTTTCGATACATAAGTAGGCGATTTCTCACTCTTGACACGTTAACCTAGGAGGCCCCTCCTGTTTATTCCTACTTCCATGTTGCAACAAGAGGCAGTAATGGCCTCTTCTGGGAGGTACATTGCTACCTATTGTCTCTATCACAGGCTGAGCAGGCGGCACTAAGGACAGGTGAAGCTCTGGGTCCCCAGTCCCAGGCATTCAGGAATAGCAGCTAGTAGGCAGCTGGGGAGAGTCCTGAGGCTGCAAACCCTAAGCTCACTTGTCCCCTCAGGAAGCCTCTGGAGATGACAGTGAACTCAAACAGCCGAACCGAGCGGAAGAACCACAGCCTGGGGCTAGAAGAGCTCCAGGGAGCTTCCGAGAGTAGAGGGCCAAGCCTTGAACACCTGAAGTCTGAGGGCTGGAACACGAGCAGCTAAGAGCCAAGGGCCCTGGCACCCAAAGCTAGAGAACCATCATCAAAAGCCTAAGGCTTGCTTGGGCCTGAGCATGGAGAGCTGATAGTCCCTAGCTTGGAAAGCTTGGGGTTGTAAGCTCGTGCTGAGGAATCAGAGCTGTGCACCTCTCAAGCTTTCAACCCATGAGCCTCTGGCATGTGGGAGTTAGGGCTGTCAGCACTCCCAAAGCTCCCCTAGCCTGCTTACTGCATCTGAGTAAAGCAGATGGAGCCAGCTGTTGATGTCCCAGGCTGGGAGGGGCTCCTTGGAGACACATTCCACTAGAGCTCTCCTGTCTGCATCCCACACTCCTGGGTCTCTCTTCCTCTCCCACACTCAAGGATTGATGTAAATCATGACTTACCTTGATGCTTTTACATCGTCCATCCATTCACAGAACCCAAACCTCTGACAGAAAATCATTTTAACTGGACCGAAGAAGTTAACATTAACAGAGAAGAGCCTAGGAGACAGAGAGAGTTTAAAGACAGAGCCAAGGATCACCAGCAATGGAGAGATAAAGACAAAGAGCATGGGGAGCAGGCAAGGGACACCTTGTTCTCAGGGTGAGGTCATGGAAAGACCTGAGGATCCAGATCCGGTTTTGTTAGCTCTCAGCCTTGGCCTTCTCCTGAACAGAACTCCCCGAAACTTAAAAAAAAAAAAAAGTGCTCCCCACTCAACTGTTCATGACAGTGTAGGTAATCATCCTGACAACCACTCACTTTCTCCATAAGGGCCTTCTGGAGAAGCCACTGAGACTCTTAATCTGCCCCACAATGACATCCGGCCAGAGCAGGGGGAACCAGAGGAAATCCGATTGGAGGGCCAGCCAGAGAAAGAGCATTTGTCCACCCAGCAGCCTTCACTGTCCTCCCCACAGCACAGGACAATGGGCACTTCTCTGCTGATTTTCTGTTCTCCGTTGGACAGAGGGTAAACTGTGACACACAAGACCTACCAAAGAAAGTGGCTTGTGTACAGAGTGTGCCCGGGGCTCAGTGATGTCAGGCTAAACCGTGGAAGGAAAGGGAGCTGGGAACATGGGTGGGGGCGGGGTGGGGGTCGGGGCAGGACAGCAGGAAAAGTACAAAGCAGAAGCAGATTTCCTCAGCTAAGCTGCTTCCGAGCCACAGGTCCTGAGCCAGCTGCTGCCGGGGTTGGGGTGGACACTCAGGGATACTGAGTCCTGTAGTGACCTGCACACACCTGGTTTGCTGTTGCTACCACCCATGCGGTGGGTTCCTGCACCGGGCTGCAGAGCACTGGTGGGGAGTGGGGTGAAAAAAAACACAGGGTCTCAGGGCCCAAGGTCTGTATCACACTGAAGAGAAGCTAACCGCAAAGCTAGTCGGTGGTGGCACACGCCTTTAATCCCAGCACTGGGAGGCAAAGGCAGGCGGATCTCTGAGTTCAAGGCCAGCCTGGTCTACAGAGTGAGTTCCAGGACAGCCAGGGCTACAGAGAGAAACCCTGTCTCAAGATGGGGGGGAGGGGGCAGCACAGGCTTCCTTCCTATGAGACTCAAAGGTCAAGTAGCATTTTACAAGTAAATGTTCGCAGCAGCAGAGGGGTCACTGTTCAGCTCTTGACCTCACAGTTCCCAGGATATCCTTTGAAGGGAGTTATTTTTAGGTTTACAGACTTACTGCTCCATATTTTAGATAATAATTATGCCACGAAGACAGGACAGAATGATGCTGTAAGGCTGTACAACCAAGGTTAATACGGAATTTACAGGAAGACACATGTACTCGGCGGCCAGGGTGCCCCAGAATAGCTATGAACACAGCTCCACACAAAATGGTAAGCTTGCTGATGATGAATGAGATTTGGGTTTCTGTTTGTTTGTCTGTTAGTAGTTGTATGTGTGTTGAATGTACATGTTTTGTATGGGTGCACGCATGTGCATATATATGTAGAGGCCAGAGGTTGACCTTGGGTGTCTCTTGATCACTCTCCGCCCTTTTTAAAGTTTCCATTTTTAATATTTAATATTTTATTACTATTTTTAGTGTGTGTGTGTGTGTGTGTGTGTGTGTGTGTGTGTGTGTGTGGTGATGTGTACATTAGCAGTCAGAAGGCAACTTTGTGGAATTGGTTCTCTCCTTTACGTGGCTTCCAGGGCCTGAACTCAGTCCATAAGCTTTCATCGTTCAAGGTCAATTGCTTTACCCTGAGTCGTACCACCACCTTATTTTTTAAGACACCGTCTCTCATTGAGAGACCAATTCAGCTATGCTGGCTGCCAGCGAGCTCTGGGATCTCCGCAGCTCTGTGATGCACACCGCCAAGCACTGTGATACACACCACCCAGCACTGTGATGCACACCGTCCAGCACGGTGATGCACATGTCCCCAGCACCGTGATGGACACGTCCCCAGCACTGTGATGGACACCAGCCCAGCACTGTGATGCACACCACCCAGCACTGTGATGGACACCGCCCAGCACTGTGATGGACATGTCCCCAGCACCATGATGCACACCACCCAGCACTGTGATGGACATGTCCCCAGCACCATGATGGACACGTCCCCAGCACTGTGATGCACACCGCCCAGCACTGTGATGGACATGTCCCCAGCACCGTGATGCACACCACCCAGCACTGTGATGGACACCGCCCAGCACTGTGATGGACATGTCCCCAGCACCGTGATGGACACGTCCCCAGCACTGTGATGCACACCGCCCAGTACTGTGATGGACACGTCCCCAGCGCTGTGATGCACACTGTCCCCAGCACTGTGATGGACACGTCCCCAGCACTGTGATGCACACGTCCCCAGCACTGTGATGCACACCACTCAGCACTGTGATGCACACGTCCCCAGCGCTGTGATGCACACCGCCCAGCACTGTGATGCACACCACCCAGCACTGTGATGCACACCGCCCAGCACTGTGATGCACACCGCCCAGCACTGTGATGGACACCGCCCAGCACTGTGATGGACACCGCCCAGCTGGCTTTTCCACAGGTGCTGGCGATCCAAACTTGTGTCCCCTCATTTCCATGGCAAGCCCTTCATTGACGAGGCCACCTCTCCAGCCCGTAACTGATTTCTATAACTCAGTGAGCTCTTGACGTTCTTGAGCTCAAACCTCGAAGGTGACACGGTCTTTCACGACGTCAGAAGCTTGGGCACCCCTGAGAGTTCATCTCACTGATCTCGGCTTTCTCCAGATGAGCCGCTTACTCTGCTCCACGGTTTTCCAAGGTTCCAGCTGTCCACACTCATCCAGCCCTCATCTGGAGGGTGAGGGGGTCCAGAGGTCTTGACGGGAGCTCGGGGGCTTGAGGGTGAAATAAAAGCAGTGGCCGTCTGAGTCCAGGAATCTGTGACGATCCTTTACAGGACCACATCCCATAGACTTGGTCAGTCACCGCATAATAGCTACCCAGCTTTAAAGCGTGCAGCTCTTTTCTAGGCTACCATGTACTCCTGAATTGTTTGAGAACGGAGGCGCTGCAGTCCGTGTGCTCAGGGAGGGGCACGGTTACTATCTTCGGCCGGCTCACTCACGGCTGCAGTGTCTGGAGGGGAGATGGCACTCCCTGTTCATCATCACTAGGTTTTGATCTGGGTCTGGGTCTAACCCGGCCACCTGCATCCCTCCTGTCACCTCCTCTGCTCACTCCTGCACCTGAGCTCCACTATGTATCAGGACCTTGTTTGGGTCATTTACTGGGACATGGTCTTACATACAGCCATTTACATTAAGAGAACACACGGGCTGGGGAGACGGCTCAGCTGGTAAGCGAGGGCACTTGCCCCCGAGGCTGACAACCTGAGTTCAGTCCCGTGGTGGAAGAGAACCAACTCCCACGAGCTGCCCTCTGACCTCCATATGCACAGCATGGCACAAATGTGACCCTCATCTCACACAATAAATAAAATGCAATTTAAGGGTTTTTTTGTTTTTGTTTTGTTTTGGTTTTGGTTTGGTTTGGTTTGGTTTGGTTTTTTGAGGCAGGGTTTCTCTTTTGGTGCCTGTCCTGGATCTCACTCTGTAGCCCAGGCTGGCCTCGAACTCACAGAGATCCACCTACCTCTGCCTCCCGAGTGCTGGGATTAAAGGTGTGCACCACCACCACCACCCCATGTGCAATTGAAGTTTTTAAAGAGCACATTTAGAAGCTTCTTATACAAAATACATTCTTTCCTTTTACAAGAGTCCTTATAATATATGAAGAGTTTATATAGTACTATTAACAAATATTAAATATATGAAGTGTTAAAAACTAATCCCCAAATAAGAAACTATTAGGGAAGGGCTGAATAGATTTGATAATCAAGAAAAAAGAAACTACTGGTGGCTGGAGAGATGATTCAGCTGTTAAAAGCACTGGTTGCTCTCCCAAAGGACCTGGGTTTGATTCCTAGTACCCACCTGGCAGTTTGAAACCTTCTGAAACTCCAGTTCCAAGAGATCCTATGTGATCTTCGGGCCTTCATGGGCACCAGTCATCATCCATCATGACTGGTACATGATGGTACACACATGGTACACACATGGTACACACATGGTACACACATGGTACACACATGGTACACAAATATACATGCAGGCCAAATGCTCAGACATAAGAAAAAAATGTTAACTTACAATATTTTTTTTAAAGTGGGGGCTGGGCAGTGGTGGCACATGCCTTGAATTCCTTTAATCCCAGCACTCTGGTGGCAGAGGCGAGTGGCTCTCTGATTTCGAGGTCAGCCTTGTCTACAGAGTGAGTTCCAAGACAGCCAGGGCTACACAGAGAAACCCTGTCTTGAAAAACTACACATTAAAAAAAAAAAAAAAATGAGCCGGGCGGTGGTGGCGCACGCCTTTAATCCCAGCACTCGGGAGTCAGAGCCAGGCGAATCTCTGTGAGTTTGAGGCCAGCCTGGTCTACCAAGTGAATTCCAGGAGAGGCGCAAAGCTACACAGAGAAACCCTGTCTCGAAAAACCAAAAAAAAAAAATGCTAGCTGGCCAATAAAGGGTATATTTTTTTAAATCTCTAAAGTAACAAACTGGGACTATCTGAAACCTACAAGTAACTATGCATGAGCAGAAAACATTCATGAAAGAGACACAGAGGTGTTCCTGGGCAGGTCACACAGGGCTCCTGCGTGGGGACAGAAACGCATACTTTCCTCTGGGGGAGGCGCAGAAGCAAGAATGGGAGGGTGGTGTTCCGATCTCGATGCCCTGGGGGTGGGCGCGCTCCACACCGGTGCATGGGGATGGTATTACATGGTGGACTTAAGCGGCTGCATGTCCAAGGTCACAGGGACCTCCCCAGAAGGTTTGCCCAGGTTCTCGGACAGTTTACATCATAGTATCTACAGCACACATACCCTGGGCACCCATGCCAAGACCGGTGAGTGAGCGGGGAGTGCTCATGTGCCCACCAGCTTCTTACAGGCTTTGTAGCTCAGGCATTGAAGGTAAGAGGCCTGGCCTAGGTGTCCTCAGCCACCATCAATGGTTCCACACACATCAAAAGCCCCTGCTGGGGACAACAGCCCACCCCACAGAGGCACCCTTGCCACGGGACTCCTCAGCCCTGCCTCCACTGTCCCCAGGTGCCTGATGAATTTTCTCAAGGGGAGGGTGTTAATCAATGCCTACCCCCTCCTTCAAAGTTCTGTTCCACCAAAGTTCAACCTAGGGAACCAATGAGTTTATTAGGCTCATTAACGGAGTGTAGGTGACCCTGAAACAGCCATGCTGGAAGGTCTGTCCCCAGAATGAATGATGGCTTCCCTTGTGGCTGCTTAAATAGACCACCACCACCCCACCCTTCCCCTCGTCTTCCCAGCTCTATGCTCCAGCCTCTCCTCAAGAGCCTGAGGTCACACACAATTAAGGCAACCTTGCATACAACTGGCTGGGAGGAAGGAGTGGTACACTCAAGTGAGGGTCCAATGATCCTCCGTTCCTCTCTTTCTAGGAGGGGATGTCGACAGTCGATATGCCCGGCTATGACGAGACGAACTTTTGCAAGCAGATCCAGCTGGTCTTAGGAAGATAGAGGCTGTTCTGATTGAAGGATAGAACTGTACACAACCTCACCAGTCAGAGACAGCCTCAGACAGTGACCTGAGAACCACCCCAGGATCACAAACCTCAACATTGTAGTCATGAATGGAAGGAAATTTGGGCTACAGAGCTCTGTCGGCCACACCTCAGACCAAGCAACAGATGTGGTCATCCCCCTGCCCATAACCACAGGTTGACAAGATACCTATTATATATCCCAGCCTGGCCTCAAACTCATGCCTCAGCCTCCCAAGTGCTAGGATTACAGACATGCACCACCACTCTTTGTCTGATTCTCTGAACATGGACATGCATTTGGATGTAAATACATTTGGACAGAAGCCATTGAACCATATGCCGGAAATGAGAGTATTATCAAGTACACAATACAATGTGATGGAGTTGGTCTCAAAGGAACATAAATTGAAAGCGTGTTCATGTAGAAACCCATATGTGACTGTTTTACTCATAATTCTAAAAACTTAGAAGCAACCAAGACACTCTTCAGGAGGTGAACAGGTAAACCGTGGCATATCCAGACAGCGAAGTAGTAGTTTTCAGCCCTAAAAAGAAAATCGCAATCCAGCAATGAAAAGACGCGGTGGGAACTTAAGACACCAGCTTTCCTTCCTTCTGGGTTGTTGGCAGCATCTTCTCCAAGCTGTGTTGCCACACTCAGTGAGCTTGTCTAGGCTTCACCTCTCAGTGTAGAGCTTACTTAGGAGCAGGCACCCCATCTAGAGAGAGGCATAAATCCTCTGGTGACGTTTGACACCACCTCACATCAAATACATAGGACAAGGAGCTGAGTGGGAGGTGGGCAGTGGCCAGGAGGAGCCTCCAGCTAGATGTCATCTGTGTGTGTGTGCGTGTACACATGCCTATGTTTAGGTGTGAATGCACACACATGCTCAAGCATGTGGAGGCCCGAGGACAACCACAACAGTGAAAACCATTGCTGTGGGTCCTCAGGCACTAACTACCTAACTCAGCTTTTTAATGCAGTGTCTCACCAGCCTGGGACTCACCAAATAAGCTAGGCTGGCTAACCACAAGGCACGAAGATCCATCTGTCTCCACCTTCCCATTTCTTGGATTACAAGCACATATTACCACACCCTGGTTTTTTAGGTTCAATCTGATGATGGAACCAGGTCTTGTGTTTGCAAGGCAACCACTGAACCATCGCCTAAATATCCAAATGTCATCTTGAACATAAGGAGCAGGAAACAGATACAGAAAGAGTGATTCGTTGTTTTTGTATCCATGTCTGATATAAGGAGCAGGACTGGAGTCCAGACAATATATTGGAGTCCAGGCTCCCCTGGAGCCTTGTTTTCAGAATTTTGTGTTTTAACATTCTGATACTCCAGACCCTGAGACAAACACATAGTGTGTGGGCATCCTCAAAGTTCCTGCAGAATCTGGACATCCCCTCCCATCACACACACACTGGAAATTTGGCTCTCCCTAAGAGCAAGAGTACTCTCCTAGGGTTCAAGGCTTACACCCCTCTCCAGCAGGAGAACATCAGTCATATGCCAGCTTTTCCCCCTACAGAGGAGGGAATAGGGAGTCCCTTCCTCCATGCTAGGCTACCCTGGGGTCTGCCCCTCCAAAGAGCATGCTTTGTGGCCCTCCAAGGATTTGGGCTTCCCTTCCCAGGGGCTGAAGGGACTGGTATCAGCTCAGGACACACCAAGACCAAGTTCTCAGGACAAAAGAGATTTATTTGCCCCAGAAGGACAAAGGGCAGGAAATAAGAGACAAAAACGAGAGATAAAGAACGAGGGAGAAAGAAAAGGGAAGAAGGGAGAGTGGGGAGGGATATTTGTCCTGAAAGGGACAAAGGGCTGCCTCTGAATAGAGAGGAGACAGACATGGCCCATAGGCACATGGCAGTTCTTAAGGTAAAAGGGGAAACCCCATGTTAGGATGAGGTGTTTAATTTCGATTGATTCGTTTAATTTTAATTGGACATGTTAATTAGGGTGGTCAAAAGGGGGCTTTTGATTGCTGGACTTCAATACTTTGATAGCTGGACCTTGGTAGGCAGCCTCAGGAGGAGGAAGTGGCCAAATAAGGGAATACACCTTGGAGGCTAGCTTCAGGAATGTCATCTAAGGGTTTTTAGCAAGGCAGAGGGAATGGGGTAGAAGGGCAAGGCCTGCCGGAGCCATGTTTGCCATGCTCAGGTTGGCCAGAGTCCCTTCAGTGGCCCCTGTCCAGGACTGGCTAAGCTCACCTGATTTAATTGCCTCCCAAGCCAATGCCAACTTCTTCCTACCCAAGTCATGTAGGCAATACCCATGCATCTGGGGGTCCCAAGCTCTTAGGAGTCATCCATGCTTCCCCAGGTCCTGTGTTCAGTTGGGTCTGCTCTGCACATCTGGTTCTCCTCAGCTCATCTGGGTCCCCTCTGTTCAGTGGGGTCCCCTCTTCTCAGCTGCTGAGCCTGTTCTGGTTTACTTTGAGTTTTCTGGGGATGGCAGGAAGCCATGTGATGTGTAGGAGGCCCCCCAGTCCCAATACACTGTGGAATCCCAGTCAAATCAGGTGGTGCTCATAGGGAGAAAGGGAATGTCAAGATATCTCCAGTTCCCCATGAACCTTCTCCAAGAGGTGTGGTTGACTGATGTGACTTATCTTGTGTTTTCTGTTTTAAGATGTTTTGGCATGCTAGAGCTTGCTGCTGGGGAGAGACACCCCTTCCCCCGAATCAGTCAGTTCCTAGGAACAGCAGCACAAGGTTTGGCTAACATGTCCCTCAGACAACACAGCCACACCCTTCTTTGACTTTCAGATGCAAAACTATGCTTCCCATGCTCTGAAATGCCCAGAGCCAGAGAATCAAAGAGGATCCCAAAGGCCAGACAGAGCCAAGGAGCTGGGGAGGAACCCCAAAGCCCAGAACCCAGAACAGTCACACCTGCCAACAATGAGCAGTCTGCTCAGCTCTGCCTGTCCCCTACAGGAGGCCTGGCTTGGCTCACTCTCACTCTGTCCTGGATCCCCAGCCACCCCACCCCACCCCACCCACCCACCCACCCACCCATGGCATGCAGTGACCACTTCTTGGTTCTGGCAGCTGTGTGAACCTCATGATTCCACACCCAGCCATCATGGCTCCATAACCCCATCCTCCAGGGCAGGACCTGGCTGTGACCTGGCTAGCTATGAGGACAAGTATAAAGATGGAGGTCATGAACGTCCTGAGGCTAACTGAGAGGGAGAGGAGACCTCAGCATCCTTCGAAGCTGGCTGCCGTGATACTAACCCTAGGTCTCTCAAGACTCATTTTTAGAATCCGGTTATGATGGGGACACACTGCAGCTGCCGTTCTGGGGCTCAGAGGGAGAAGCAAGCATAGCAAAATTCCGGGAAGCGCCGGCAGTTTCCACACGGTTTATTTCGTCTTGGCATAGGTGACAAACACAAAGAGTTTACAGTATTTATGCCTAGGATAAAACTCAAGCATTAGCACAGCAACTACATACCCAGTAACAGCTGGCCTGGCTGTCCCTTAAACAGGTGCAGATCTTGACTAAATGGCAGCATGTGCGAACTAGTTAGTAGGTACTGGTCGGAGATTTACTGAGCATGGTGGGGGGCCGGGGTGGTGGTGGCTGCAGTCTCACATTAGAATACACCTAGACTTTTTCTCCAACCCAAACCGGTCCACCAAGCCACGTGAAGCGGCTGCCGGGACCAGTTTCCTGCCAGGTTCTTCAGTGTCTCCCAGTACGGCCCTCTTCACGGATGTGGACAGAGCATGAATGGCATGGCCACTCGGATAAAGGCAGATGAAGCTAGAGAGCTGGCACAGTCCCACTTTTAGCGTGGGTCATTACTTCCCGGTGACTAAGATCACAGAAGAAACGGGGACATTAGACATGTTTGAGAATCAAAATGAGAACTGACTGTAAGTTAGAGAAGGCATCTGAACTGACAACACCAGAGAGCGCTTTGGCCCCCGTCGGCCACTAAGACACTCAGGATGGTCACGCCCTGACTCACCTTGACTTCATCAGACCCTCGGAGGCATTCAACCCTGGAGAAAGTCGGCTAACAGCTGGGGCAGGCACCACCGGGAGCACTAGAGATCACTGTGCATTGTTTTTTTGTTTTGTTTTGTTTTGTTTTGTTGTTTTTGTTTTTGTTTTCCGACATAGCAAAACCAATACAGGTAAGAAATTATAAACAGCCAGCAAAATTTCCACAATATTCATTTTCTTGGAGTAAAAGAAACTCCTGCCATCCTTTCCTTAGAAACCGAATCACCACATTCCAAGTCCACGAAGCTGCCAAGAGCCTGTGCTAGAGGTGGGGCTTGTCCCATGCCAAAGTACAAAACAGAAAGAAAACCAAGAAACATTAGCCCGTTGCCTAGGATCCCAAATGAACCCTGGCAATACAAATGTAATTACCCATCAACCAAACAAAAGGTCAATCCTTTCTGTGTGTTAATCATTTTCCTCTTGAAACAGCACTGTTCTCTAGAACACTCGGGATGTCAGTGTGCAAGGGTTAATGTCCTGAGATTGTGAAATGGGTGTCACAAACGCCTTATTTGACTCTTAACTGATAGCCCTATCTGTGCTCACACCAACCATCCTTCTAGGTGGAGTTAGATGCAGAGTGTGACCAGCATGTAGAACACGAAAGAACCTACCCTGTTTCACACACTGGAGGCACATCTCAGAGATGCCTGCTCCCCTTACTACCTAACCAAATACCTTATAGAGTTCATGTCTGTTTGTTGGGGTGGCGGTGGGGAGCACAAAGGTCAGTGTTTACTGACAGGCTCTAGAATCACCTGGAAGATGGGCCTCTAAGCATGCCTGCTGGGAGTTACCTTGATTGCATTAATTGAAGTGGAAAGAGCTGCTCACTATGGGCCACAGTTTCCTGACTGGGTCCTGGGAATGTTTACACAGAGAAAGGGAGCTGGGCAGTAATATGCATTCAACGCTGTCCCTTGACTGCAGATCAACATAACCTGCTCCCTCAAGGTCCTGCCCCAAGACTTCCACAGCATGAAGGACTGTAACCTGAACTCTGAGCCAGAATAAGCTCTCTCTCCCTTAAGTTGCTTATGTCAACATGAAATGACTCTAAGACAGATGGGTAGTAGGTCTTCCCAGTCCCAAGAACAAAATGAATGGTCGCTAAGACGTGCCAGGGCCTATAGTATGTTTTCATATGGGGTCACTATTTAAAAACAGGATATAAAATATATGTTCTCTAAAAATGGGTTGGCCACACATCTATTCATGATTAATGAACTAATTTTCCTTTCACGACTCACAAATTAATACATTTACCCTTTTGACTTCCTTGGGTTTTGTTTGTGTTCTGTGGGGCACAACAGCATGCCAGTCCTCACAGGAAGACTCCCCTGTCTGGTGTACATCTGCCCTCTCCGGGGACATGTCACTCAAGAGGCCAGATTTCAAAAGTGAACGTCAGAGGAATGACTTCTGAGGAAAAAGCTACATAACGGTATTTTGTAAGTGTGGTACCTAAGGAATGGAAAATGGGGACCGATTTCATACAAAAGTGCTAGTAACAGAAACAAAACTCCAGAGGGGAAAAGGTATATCTCTCTAAACATCGCTTCACTTTGCTCATCTGCAGGCCTTTCTCCAGGACACCTTTAAGACAGACCAATAAAACCAGGCCATAAGAAGTCTGTTTTTCTTTCCTAAGATGATTAACCAAGTTGCCAAGACATTTTCTTGGTTTATGAGTAATCACGAGCAAGCACAAAGTGACCGGAACACACAAACAGAATCTGTAAACTCCATTCCCCTGGGTCATACAGAATAACCACGTGGGTTGTTTCTAAACACACTTCACTGTGACCTTTCAGAGCAGACTCTTAAAGTCTGACCTATTTCCCAGCTAACCACTGACTTCTATGAAGATGACATGGTGTATGTGGAGCTTCCTCTATGTATGTTCTAGAAACTCTCAACGTGTAGGGACCCTGTTGTAATAAAACAAGGGGCTAGATGTGGAATCTGAACCAGTTATTTGGGAGCATGCATTTTGTCCCTAACATCTTAATAAACAGGAAGCCTTGTCCGTATATACTCAAAATATCCGACATCCTAACACACGAGAGAAAAACAAAATGATTTGGTTTTGGTCCTTGCAACCTTCTCTGAGTACGAGTCTCCTTTCAACTCTATGAAGGTATTTTGGAAATTAGATAAATGTCACTTACTTGCTAAACTACATGCAAAACACATGTATTTCTCCTTGTCCTACTCCTTAGCACATCACTCTCCTACACTTTCTTGGGAGATGGTTGTCAGTTCATCCCCCTCATCAAAACCACAGAAGACATGTTCAAAACATAACCAAGCAGAGAGCTCAAACCGTGCAACCACCAACACATGACTTTAACTTGTTTTAGTGGGGAAAGCTTGCCCTAGTTCATTCTAAAATGGGGAAGTAGGGGGGCATGCAGAGCCTGCCGCCCTGGGGTCCCTTCAGTAAGAAGACTCCCTTGCTGGCCATGCTTTCCCGTTCAGCATGCTGCCGGATAGCATGTCCTCACCAAAGACTTCAAATCTAAGCGAAGATAAACGACCACTCTCACTAATAACATCCTCTCCACAGTTGCCTCAAAGCACGCCTCCGCTCCAAAACACAGGCCTGGTTGTGTGTCTGTGGTTGGACGCAGTATGTTTGGGACTAGAAACCATGCTGGTCAACAAAGATTCACCTTCAGTACTTGACACACTACTCTTTTTCAAGTTATGCCTCACACAGTGAACTTTGCAGGTTGTGTAGATCTTAGAAGTTATGGTTTTAAACCTCAGTGTGGGAATCGACCTTCCCCCTGCTGCAGTTGCATTGATGCCTGGCCTACTCTAGGAACCCGGTCAGGCTTGAGAACCTTGCAGTCACCCGTAAGGAAGGGACTGGGCAGGCTCCTCATCACACCTTATGTCCACCCTTGCATCTGGCTTCATCCGTGGCCTCTACCCTTAGGCATCGGTTTATCTGCATCTTCCCGAACTTTATCAACCCCACTAACCAAGTGAAGCAACAGGAGAATCCAGCGCTGCAAAGCGGGGCTTAAAACAGCATTGCAAAAAAGTCTTCAGAACCAGCCAAGCTTCTACTCGCAAAGCGGTGGCATGATGCACTGTGGCCAGCAGCCTGCCCTATCGATAGCTCCCTCTTTTCCTGAGCCCTCTTTGCCCACCCTCCCCACTGGAGGGGCCCTAGCCCACTTGCACAGACACACACACACACACACCCCCCAGCTGCTGGACGGTGGAGTTGCCCAGCTGATCCTGTCCTAGGCGGCACCCTGCTCCCCGCGGTCCGGTTTCTCAGGCAGGTTGAGCACAAATGGAAACAGTACGCCCCGGACATCCAGAGGGGATCCTAGGGGTTCGGGCTCAAAGCTGCCACCTGGTCCCATTTCGCCGCCAGCCTCAGTGTCCTTAGAAGGCACGTAGCGCCAGGTCCCCGCGCGACTCACACAGTAGATGGTACCGTCCAGGGCAACGCAGCGGAAGGGCTGCAGGCCCGATGGCGCGCCCGGGGGCCGCAGGTGCACAGCACACTGGCTCCATTGCTTGGCCAGGCAATGGTAGCGGAAGACGCTGACCCCGCCACCTGGACCCACCGCAGCCTGAGCGTCACCACGGCTCCCGCACAGGTCAAAGCGATAAAGGAAGCCGTCCAGGGCCACCATGTCAGCAGAGCGCTCTCGGCTGCTGCTGCATGGGCACTCCTGCCATTCATCGCGCCGGGGGTCGTACTTGAGCAGGCGGTAGAACAGCGAGCCCCCGGACACGTAGATCTCGCCGTTGCAGGTTGCAGCCTCGTGGGCCACTGCGAAGGCGCCCCGGGGCAGAGGGGCTACCGCGGTCCAGCGGTCCGCTCGCGGGTCATAACGCTCCACGCTGAGCAGGCACTCGCCGCCCACGGCGTACAGGTGGCCGTCCAGGGCCAGCAGCTGCACTTGCGAGCGCGCCTGGCGCAGTGGCCGCACCGTACTCCAGCAGTCGGTGGCCGGGTTGTAGCAAAACACTTGGTCCGACGGGCGCGCGCGGCCATCGGGACCCGCGGGAGCCACACCGCCCGCCACGAAGAGGTAGTTGAAGAGCACGCAGAGGCCGCAACCGCGCGCTGGTGCGCCCTCGGGCAGCCGCGTCAGCTCGCGCCACTCCCCGGCCTCCGCCTGGTAGCAATAAACGGCCGCGTCCCCGCGCGACTCCGCGTCCCCAGACGGGCTCTGCGGACGGCTGCCCGCGCGCTCCCCGGTTGGTCCGAGCGCGGCGGCCAGCAGGCTGGCGCGGCCCGAACCCAGGCGGCGCCGCAGCAGCAGATCGCGCTCGGCACCAGACAGGCGGCCGAAGACGGCGGGCTCGCGCAGCACCTCCAGGTAGTGGTCGCTCATGAAGCGGTAGGCGGCGTCGCGCAGCTCGCTCAGCCGCTGCCGCTTGCCTGCGCTCAGCACCTCGTAGCAATTGTCCAGGCTCAGTTGCGGCGCCATGGCATCGGTGGCGCGCTGCGCAGCGCCGGGCAGCTGGAGGCGGCGCGCGCCGGCCACCACCTCGGCCACGTTGTCGGGCCGCACGCCCGCCATGCACCCGCTGTACGCGTCAGCCAGCAGCAGCCGCAGGGCCGTGAAGCTCACGCCTTGCACCCGCAGCACGTCCCGTGACGCGCGCGCGCGGAAGTAGTCGCTGCGCGCCGCCAGCACCGCCTTATGAGCCCGCAGCCGGCGACCCGCCACCTCGATGACCAGGTCGGGTTCTCCGTGCGCGGGCCCGACCCCGGGCGGCACCGGCACGGGCTCCCCGAGCTCGTCTAGAGACTCCGCAGGACGCGCGTCCTCGTGCCGGGAAGGGGGCTCCTCCGGCGACGCGGGCTCTTCCGGGCGCGCGCACCCTTCCGGGGACTCCGGGGACGCGGCGCTGCTGACTTCCCACTGCGTCTCCACCACGCGCAAGTCGCTGCGATGAGGAGGAGGAGGAGAGGCCTCGGCGCCCTCAGCGGCAGAGGCGCGAGACTGCGGTGGGGAGTCGTCCCCGGAGCTGAAACACAGCGAGGTGCTGAGACTGCAGGGTGTCTGCGCCGGGGACGCAGCGCCCTCCTCCTCGGCTGGCAGCGGCAGGCTGTCCTCTTTCGGAGTCCCGGGCTCAGTCCCCGGGTAGAGGACGAAAGACGCCACAGAGTTCTCCATGAGTGGGTTGTGTTGTGTGCAGTCTCTACCAGCTCAGGCGTCACACATGCCTGGTGGAGGCTGAACGGTCGTTGCCCTGGGGTCTTTGGCAGCACACCCTTTCCTTGGCACCAGATCAGATTTCACATATGTCCACCCCCCTACCCCCCTGTTCACGCCACTCCCACCTTGCCCTTCCCACTCTCCTCTCCTGCGAGGAGGACGCGCCCAACTCCCACTGAACTTTTGAACCGCGGGATCCTCCACTCTGGCTATATCCGTTGGGTTGGAGGTGAACCAACCAGCTTGGTGCCAGAGAAGTTTTGCTGCAGTTTGCACGTCCGACAGCCCTGAGCTGGGGCTCTCTTGTACGGCTCCTCTGGAGAACTGGGGTTAAATGAGTCTGGTCCACCAAGGCATGCCCTTCATTTGACTCTGTGCGAACCCACTGTGTCACCTTGCCTCACAACGCTGTGGCCCCAGGACCAGCAAATCCTCTCTTAAGGGGCTGTGACCACATTGAAATCCTTGGCTTCAGCTCCGTTTGAGCCTCCAGCTGTGCAGCCCAGAGTTCAGCTAAGGTGTGTCTCTCCGAGTCCTGTGTGGCAGCTCTGCACCCACGCTGTCCACTTAGGGAACCACTCCACCTATGGGTGGGTGTCTGGAACGGCAGTTCCTGTGTATCCCAGGCCTTCTTCATCTGCCGTCTGGAGCCTGCCTCCGCTGCTTCCTTTGTGGGGTGTCAGGGGCCCACATCACTCTCCATATTCTTGCTCCTGTCCACAGAAGGAAAGCGGGAAGATTTGAGTTTCATTGTTGAGTGAAATGGTTTTACCCCAGACCCTCCATCAGTAGCAGTTAGTAGTCTCTGTCTGGTGGCCAAACGTCTGATTAGCACTGGAGTTTGGTGGAGAGGAAATACATAATTACTCAGCCCCCACCCTCCCACCCCTCCACCCCCGGCACAAGACTAAGAGCCCAGTTCAGGCAACAGGTGTCACCAAAAGAGGCTCTGACCACGGTAAAGTAAACCCAACACGTGGCTAGTTCCATTAAGTTGGACATCGCCAGCCATCAACGTCAAGTTTAAACCCAGTAGAAGTACCTTCAGAAGCAAGACCGTGTGTCGAGGAAGCTCAGTGTGGCTACGAAACCTCGTTAACTTTATTAATGTGTTGGCAGTCTCCCTTGGCTTTTCTGCACGACAATCTTACTCAATTACAACAAATATGTATCAAATAAATGAAATCGTCCTCAGTCAAGGATCCGATCCTGGGGCTCCACCTGCCACCTGTGGTCATGATTGGAATCGGGTCTCTTCTTCAGAGAGGCCATTGCCAAATAGCGTGAAGCGGGTAAAGGAGAAAGCAAGGCAAAGCTGCAGAGGTGTGGGAGGGGGTCAGGACCCTGCAGAAATCTAGGCAGAGTTCTCCTGCACTGGCAGCCACTGGTGGAGGACTCCCTGCATTGCTGGAGGGGACTTGAGGGGCAGGACAGTGTGGCCCAGTAGTCTTCTAGCCTTCGGAAGAATAGGAATGAGAAAAGTGGAGATAGCTCAAGAGCTGGCACTAATGTAGAGAACGCACTTGCCTCCCCAAGGCAAGAAGAAACATTCAGGTACTTTCCTTGCACATCCCGTGACCTGCTCCACACACACACTATTATGTAAGTGCTGTTAGAGCTTGAATGGGAACTGTCCCTCACAGGCTTATGTTTGAGTGCATGGTTCCCAGCTGCTGTTGGGAGGGGTGCTGTTGGAGCGGGCTGTGGATGCCTGAAGTAACAAGCATACCCAACCTTTTGACATTGCAACAGGATGTTGTCATCGACAGCGTTCCTGCCCGGAGACCTGTGCAGTCAATTTAACCGCCCCCAAAACCAATCCCCTCATGTTTTAAGTTATAAATTTGATTTTGGGCCACATTCATTGCTGTCCTAGATACATGTGTGTTTAGGAGCTGTGGCTTGAGGGTTCTAGACCATATCTCTTTCCCAACTACTTCCCTGCTTTCTGATCTGCTAAGACATAACAAACCCTGGGCAGGCTCTCACCATCACAGACGAAGCCCCGGCTGTCATACCTACCCCACGGTAGTGGACTATAAACCTTTAAGTAGTAAGCCCCCAAATCCTTCACCTCTCAAGTTGTTGGTCAGGTGTTTTGTCATGGGGATGAAGAGAATAACACAGAAGTATGTAGTGTGCAGCACTCCCGCCCACACCGGCTCTCGAAGCCTCTTCGCCACGGACGAGTTTATTATGGAACTTGGAGACATTCAGTTCCCTCCGTGCGAGAACTGTTTCATTTGGCACGTTCACTCGGCCCATGGCACTGCAGGAAGATCCTCAGGAGAGGTGATGCTAGGGAAGTCTGGGGACCTGAAGCCTTACCCACCAGGCACATGGGTCAGGAGACTCCAAGGAGGATGGGTACAGGGCATGACGTCCGCTGGTTGACCTATGACCACCCCCAACGAAGCCTCCATCCAGCTCTCCATCAGTCCAGGCATCAGAAGGACTTGTTGGCCCACAGCAATGAGGACATGAAGATGACTGCAAAAACCAGAGGGATGGACAGGTACCCCAGCACCCCACGGGCTGTAGAGCTTTTCCTCCGGGCTTAGCCACTGAAGGAAAGTGAAGTCAGAAGCAGGACATGCTTCGAGTCTCATGTGGAAATGTCTGGAAACCTTGCTGTATGAGACAGAAACAGAGTCGGCCCATTCTTCACACTGCCTCCGTGAGGGACAGGTGACTGTCACTTTTAGAATATCTTCTGACTTGGGAAGTGGTCTCAGAACTACCTGGTTCCCTCGTTTCACAGCCTGAGAGAAGAACCAAGCAACAGAAGTCTCTAAAAGGGCAGCTTGGGATTGGCCATTTAAAGGTCCTAAATCCTGAAAGAATACACAGTAAGTGAGCATTTTACTGTGCCCATAACTAACAGAGTCTCCACGCTGAAAGCTATGCTAAGGCAGTGGTGTGGTCTGGCCCACACCTGTCAGGGCTGTCTCTGTCAGGAGACCTGGGATGGAGCTGCCTCAAGCTCCTAGTCATTCAGGAAAAGGAAACTCGGCTACCTCCAAAAGCATGCTTGCTGTGTTCTTAAGCCTATATCGCTCTTACTCCTGACATACATGACCCCCACATGACTTTTGGAAGCATATTTCCAGTTAATCGTGTCCCATTGAATTCCTCAATGTCCCATGCTACCCTCAGCACAGACTGCAGGATGAGTTGGCTGAGTCCTGTGGTCTGAGCATGGCATGTAGCACACAGCTCATGTAGCCCTCACTCTGCTCCCTCCTCCAGCAAGAGCTCTGCTGCCACCCTGTGATAGCCAGTAGCACACCCCCCACCCTGCAGTAAAACCTGTCAACCACACCTCTGTGAAGCTGGTGCTGAACAGGTTCTAAGCAATCTGACAATCATGCTGTCCCACATTAAAGCCAGGGTCACACTTCAGAAATCTGGTTACCCGAACTGGGAGCTCAGGCTGGCTGCACAGCTCCCCAGCTCAAAAAAAAAAAGAGATGGAGGTATCCAACTTCCCCATATGGGCAAGACAGAGGGGTCCTTTGCCTTTTGGAGGTGGCGTTAAAGGAGACTGGGTCTTATCACCCATTACAGCAGCTTAACCTGAAAACAGCGCAGTCCGCCCATTTCCACACACAAGCCCTCACTAACAAGATGGAATGGATTCCTGGACAGCCTACCGGTGGGAATGAATGCCTGAGCTTTCTGACTCTGGTGTGAACACACTTCCCTCCTGCGCACGTTTGTGTACAGCAGTCTTCAGCGAGGCAGTGTTAGTTGTACAATTAAAACAGCCACGTTCGTATTAGAGGATTGACTGTGAACCATACCAGCTTTAAGAAGTTACCACCGAAGTTTAAGCAAATAGACTACAGAGAGGCTCCAACAGCTGTGGTTCTGCTAAGACCATTCTCATGGAATTCCAAACCAAACGGAGGTTTGCAAATGGAAATTTCCCTGCTTTGTGGTCAGCTCTAGGGCGAGAATTCCTCGGAGGCTCCTGCAGAGTGCTGTCACCGTTCTGGTGCAGTCGTTGAGGCCCTCACTGCCTGCTCCTGACCTTAGGACAAGACTCTCCTCAGGGAGGCTGTTTGTCCAGAATACTGCTGGGAAGGAGTGTGCCGGGGCAGAGGAGGGGAATGAGAGGCAAAGTCTAGTCAGGAAATCATGCACCACGGCAAGCTTTTAAATACAATTTACATAGCATTTCCAATGTAAGAATATGACATTTTAGACCTTAAAAGTATCTAAACAATATTAAGTTTCTGTTTACCATTTATATGAATAAAAAATGTAAGGTTGTATGTGGCTTCCCACTGTGGACACTGGGATCAGACTTGGATGTATTGACAGAAAAGGGTTGAAATTAAATGTTTGTCCACTCAAAGCATCCAAGGGTCAGATGACTCAAGCTGTGCCCCTGACTTCCGTGAGGACATATGCCCAGACACAAATGGAATATTATGAAATCATAAGTGTCTGCCCCTCCTGGTGACTCAAGTGAAATTAGAGACTTGGAGAAGTAGAAAGCATGAACACCACAATCACCAAGACCTGGAAAAAAAGGTATACAAACTGTAAGTCTATCTTACATTTATAGCTATAACATCCAATTCCTAGCACTGCCTGAATCAGCCTGATTATGGAATCTTCTGTGAGTCCGAAGTCCAAATCGAACAATTCACCAGCGACAGGTTTTAGTGTCAGAAACAGAAAACCAGCGAGACCAGTGAATCTGCAGCTTTCTCAACCATCCACTTAGGTTCTGACTGATCCTCCAGAACTGGAAAATACTTACAAGTAGTCATTAAGGGAGATACACGGAGCACCTTCCATGTACTGGGTACACAGAGCTGGGTACCTGGATGAGGCAAGACATCAGTTAATCCTCACCCTCTGGAGCTGTATCAGGAGACAAACTAAGCTAGCACATCTTCAAATGGAATCATATGTCAGCTAAGAGTGGACACAAGACCTAGTACTGTGGTGATATTGTGTTCCCGAAAATATTGTGCACCCTAATAAACTTATCTGGGGTCAGAGAGCAGAACAGCCACTAGATACAGAGGCCAGAAAATGGTGGCACTCACACCTTTAATCCTAGCATTCCAGAAGCAGAGATCCACCTGGATCTCTGTGAGTTTAAAGCTACACTGGAAACAGCCAGGCATGGCGACACAAGCCTTTAATCCCAGGAAGTAATGGCAGAAAGCAGAAAGGTATATAAGGTGTGAGGACCAGGAACTAGAGCTGGTTACGCTTTCAGGCTTTCAAGAAGCAGTTCAGTTGAGATCCATTTGGATGAGGACACAGATGCTTCCAGTCTGAGGAAACAGGATCAGCTGAGGAATTGGCGAGGTGAGGAAGCTGTGGCATGTTCTGCTTCTCTGATCTTCCAGCATTCACCCCAATACCTGGCTCATTTTATTAATAAGACCTTTTAAGATTCGTGCTACATAGTACGTCATAATAGGATCTAACTTCCAGGCCAAGTGATGCTCCCTGAGAATATGAAATGTCTACTGCAGCTAGCGGGAGACTCGAAGGGTAAGGCCTGTGGGAGTGAGTCTGTGGAACTGACTTCCACAGGAGAGTGGCCAATGGACTGTAAGAAACCTCAGGAGCCAGTGGGGCAGCAAGATCTTGGGTGGCCACAGAGTTTTGTCACCTTGGTCACAAAGGGGACTATGAGTGGCTTTTAAAGATTTAAACTAAGCAGTGATGTGCAGGTGGAACCTGACTATTCTGTCCTTTCAGATATGAACAAAAGATAAAAGATTTTGATTCTTAACTTACAGTACTGCTAACTTTACCTTAAAATCAATGAGCTAAAATCTGCACGGGCCAATCCAAGTGAATCCCACAAACAAGATTCCAACTTTATGAAGATTTAGCAGATGTTTCCCTATAATGCCATTGATAGGCTTTTAAAAATATAAACATGCTGCCTGTCTTTTATAAAGTGGAAAACACAGGAAGGGAGGTGAGTCGGGTCTTTGTGCAGCATGTACTTGTGAAGTACGAGGGCATTTCCTCCTGCTCTCCGCTGCTGGGCTTCTCAGGATGAGTGAACATCAAAGGCCCAGCAACAACACGTTCAATCTCAGGAACGAACGGGAGGGGCCTCCTTTTTGTTTCTTTGATATTTTGCGTTTGTTCAAAGTCTTTTCGTTCATAATTTGTTATTCTGAATGCTCCAGTGGCAGGCTTTTCAGTGAAGTGAGCCGGCCTACACTAAACACAGGGTGCAAAATCCCAGACAAAATAAGATTGACACCAGGCAGCGGGGCATGACAGGTAAGTGACTTGGGCGGTTACTCACGTTCTGTGCAAATGAAACAGAGGAAATCAAAATGAACACTCACAGGGGGTAAGTTCTAAAGTTCTAGGCTCTTGGGTTTATTAAGCTAAAGCTTGGACAAGATCACACAGTGGCAGCAGGGTCAGGGTTGCCCACGCACCAGAAGGTCCCACCTGCATCTTCTAGTCAGCACAGGAGATGACAAGGCCCGGACAAACTTAAACCCTGCAGGAGCCCCCAGCCAGCCTCCAGCTTCCACGCTCTCCTCACCCACTGTGCCTGCATCATGAAAAACTGTCTGCTCTGTTCTCAAACAGAGGATATTATTGAACTGGAACTTCCTGCTCAGCCTCAATGGCAGGTGTTAACTGCTTCAGGTCCAGAGAGAAAATGGGATTCTTTTCATCACAGTGGTAGTGTCCAAACTTCCTGTTTGGATGTCAGGAAGAGGAGGCTGGGAACCGATGATGCTGAGAACAGGAAGACTGGGGTGGGGCCCCCTAGGCTGGTCACGTGACTGTCTCCACTAACTAGGTTAACTGGACGTGCAGCAGGGCAGAGATGATCAGGGTTATTTTCACTGACAGTCAAACCACTGCTGTGGAAGTGGGCATCAGAACCCGTGGTCTGATGGTTAAGAGCAAGAAGACCACTTCCTGTCCCGAGGTTCCGAGAGGTGGAGACACCTGTGGATGCAAAATCTGCCTACAACTAGGCCCTGAAGTGAGCTTGGAACCATGAATTCCAGACATTTTCACCACCATCACCGACTTCTCAATGGTTGCCAACACACTCATCTTTATTTCATGTTTCCCAACACGCAGGTTTGAAGGTAGCCTCTGTAGAACATTCAGGATGAAAGGACCTCAAAGTCGGCACAAGACACCCCAAGACCAAGTTCTCAGCACAAAGATTTAGTTGCCCCAGAGGGACAGAGGGCAGGGAATAAGAGACAGAGACAGGTGAGAGAGGACGAGAGAAAAGGAAAAAGGAATAAGAGAATGGGGGGGAGAGACATCTGCCCTGGAGAGACAAGGACCGCTACTACAGAGGAGACAGACGTGGCCCCTAGGGAACATCTATAGGCGGTTTATGAAGGAAAAGGGGGAAACCCCGTGTTACGATGAGGTGTTTAATTTTGATTGGACATGTTAATGAGGGTGGTCAAAAGGGGGCTTTTGATTGCTGGACTTTAATACTTTGATAGCTGGACCTTGGTAGTCAGCCTCAGGAGGAGGAAGTGGCCAAATAAGGGGACAGACCGTGGGGGCCAGCTTTAGGAACGGAATCTAAAGGCTTATGAAGGTAGAGGGAATGGCAGGGAAGGGGAAGGCAAAAGCTGTCCGTGCCACGTGCTGCCGTGCTCGGGCCTGCTAGAGTCTTTCACGGGGACTCCCGCGTGGGCCAGTACTTGGCAAGACTTCCTGGCCACCCCGAAGAGGCTGCAGCATCTTGTGTGACTGGTGTGGCCTCTCCCCACACTCTAGTGCTGAAATCCTCTGGGAGCAGGAAACGTTCCAAGTGTCCTGACGAGGGTCAAGTGCAAGGGAAGGAGTGGCAGGAATCCAGCCTCAGCATGGGTTCCAAGGGGACTGTGAAATTAGGATTATCTCCCTTTGGGGCCAAAGGTCACATGGATGGTCCAATACCCTTCCAGCTTCTGTGGGTAGCCTTCCTATAGACATCAGCACCTTCCCTCTAAGGGGGTCTCGGGAGAGTGGACCAGCCACTTAGGCTGGCCTTTGCAACAGGAGTCTTACAAAGGTACTTTTCATTTTATACAGGAGCTTTCCTCAGTCCTGAGAGCATATTCTAGACACTCCTAAGAATTCTTTATCATTCTTTATCAGTTATTTATTCACTCTTTATCAGTTAGCAGCAGAGAAGGCAGGAAGACAGACACCACATTGAAAGGAGCAGGCTAAGTCTTAAGAGGCCAGAGTTCCAGGTGTCCCTCTCCTTGGAGAGGGGAGGACACAGAAATTAACCAAGGCAAGCAGTGGTCTCAGGCAGGTTCCTGCTAGCTCTGGGCACCCACAGCCTCCAAGCCAAACAGACCCCACCATGCCAGCTACATGCTCCGTCAACCTTCCAAACAAAGGACACCTGGCTCTAAGAACAAGAGAGTTTGGCAACTTAACACTGCCTGTCTGATAAACTGATCTCTGCTCTATTATTGTTGTTGCTATCTATGCTGGCTAGTTGTATGTCAGCTTGACACATGTTACAGTGATCTGGGAGGAGGGAGTCTCACCTGAGACTATGCCTCCACAGATGAGAGTGTACAACAAACCTCTACAGCATTTTCTTAATTAATAATTGGTGGGAGGGGCCCAGCCCATTGTGGTTAGTCCCAGCCCTGGGCTGGTGGTCCTAGATTCTATAAGGAAGCAGACTGAGCAAGCCATGGGAAGTAAGTCAGTAAACAGCACCCCTTCATGGCCTCTGTCTCAGCTCCTGCCTCCAGGTTCCTGCCCTGCTTGAGTTCCTGTCCTGACTTCCTTCAGTGATGAACGGTGATATGGAAGTGTGAGCCAAATAAACCCTTTCCTCCCCAAGTTGCTTTGGGTCATGGTGCTTCGCCACAGCAACAGTGACTCCAATTAAGACTCTAACATCCTAATTACTATCGGTGCATGTGCTCCGGCAGCACAGAGCGCCTTTGTCTGGCCATCAAGGTTCTGATTTAGCTTGTTTCATTGGACACAAGCACAAACCACCCTCAATCCCTCAGGCTCCTTTCACACAGTAGATCTCTCTGCCACCTCACTTCGGCAGTTTAACATTAGACGTGAAGCCTGCCTCTCACAGGCAACATCAGTTGACTCTTCTCTGGGAAATCACTGCAATGTGCTTTTTGGGGAATTGAACCCATGTTACCCCTGAGGTAGGTACTGGCAGGTAAGGCTCACTCCTGCCTTTCCTCCAGTCTTTTGTTTGTTTTGTGGACCTGGTTGCTTTATCCTTCTCTGTTAGACTCTTATATTAGCAAGTCTACTGCAGGTGTCTGCTCTGTGTTTCCTGTGATGATACCTCACTGAGCACCGCCCCCCCCCCTCCACACCAGAAAACAGTCAAGGAAGAGAACCATGGGGCTCTGTGGTTCCTTTTCGGCAGAGCGCAGCACCTTTGGGAACTGTCAGCATTTTATTCACAGCAGCCTTGTGGAAGTCTGAGTAAAGGAAACACTTTGTACGGATCGGGTGTGCAGATGCAGCCTCTGTCCAGCAGCCTGGGTCCCCAGAGAGCCCTGGAAACTAGGGATGTTTCAAGACAACTGGAAATTGGATGGGGTGAGATGTGGCCAGCTCCAGGTAAGGGAACAGATGCAGTACAGGATGAAACAGCATCCTAGGCTCTGGAGGCACTGTGGGGCAGGACACAGGCAGAAAAGTCACTTAGCTGCAAAGAGCAGACATTGCCAAAAAGAAGGAAGAGATTTGGAGAGCCAGGCCAAGCTACTGCTAGCTTGTACCTGGCTGTCTTGGGATAGCTGTGGGCCACAGGCCTATCAGCCTCTCAGATCCCCCTTCTCACCAAGAGATGAGAAAATGGTTAGTTTTATCATCCACGTAGGTGTACCACACTATCCAGATGTTTGGTCAAACACCAGTCTATATGTCACCTGGAACACCTTTCAGACAAAGTCAGCAGACTGAGTAAGGCCAGATGTCCTCCATTCTCTGAGGAGGCCTTACCTGGTCAGTCCAGAGCTTAGAGAAAGAGATGGAGGTGTCTGAGGAAAAGAGAATTCACCCTCCAGGCTCACGCTGCACCATCAGCTCTTCCTGCTGTACTAACCCATTTTCTGTGATTGTAACTGAACACCTGAGACTGGGAAATTTGTAAAAAAAAAAACATAGAAAGTTATTTATCTCTGAGGATCGGGAAGTCCACGGACACAGCTCTGGCCGTCTACACGGCTTCTGGCACAGGCCTGGCCAAAAGCAGAGGGTAAGTGATGCCTCCAGAAAAGGCAAAATGTGAGGGCCGGACTCACAATGCACCAAGCGCTACAAGAGCTTGCACACGGCAGTGTCAACCTCCAAATGACCAAGCACATGTCATCAGGAACCAAGCCTCCAACACAAGCCTTTCAGGGGACACTTCATACCCAAACCATAACTGGGACCAAGCTTCACTGTGAGTCAGTCATGTGAGAAGAAACCACATAGAGAGCTCAAGACCCAGGCCTCTGGCTGCCCCACCAGTGGGGGCTGGGTTGTGGCTAATCTTCACTGTCAATTTGACTGGATTTGGAATCATCCAGAAGACACCTCTAAAGAGAAGACCCGCCCTGAAAGTGGGCTGAATAAAGAGGAAAAATGAAGCGCATCCATCCTCTCTGCTCCCTGACTGCCTCTTCATGTTCTCACTGCCGCCGGGCCTTCCCTGCCGTGTGGTTCCTGCATCGGATCATGAGCCAGAACAAGTCCCTTTCCCCTTAATTTCTTGTTATTTTGTCACAGCACCCGTCTCCCACACACACGCCTGCACACTCACGTCCCATGGCTGTTTGTGGAACACTAACAAGATCGACAGTGACCCTGGGCTGCCCACTGTGGTACCTGTGGGTGTAGGGCGAGCATCTTCCCTCTTTGGTACATAGGCCTTCCAATGGATAGGAAAGGCTCAAGGCAGCTCCTTGACCCAGTAACATGACTTAAAAACCCTGACCCCACAAGAATGTAAGATATTGAGACTTTTGACCCTCATCTCATGGGGCGAGGGGGGGCGGTGTTAAATGCAGCAGTTGGAGGTCTGACTGTGACAAGTGATGCTTTCCAAAGACACTCTTAGATGTGACCTCTTCAGTGCTCTCCCTGGGGTAGGAGATGACACAGTTCCCTGAGTGGTGGAGTTCCGTCTCTTCCTTCAGTCAGCAGGTTGTGACTGTGATGAAAACAATACTATGTGACTCAAGGCTCCTCGGGAAAAGTGGTCCAGCTTCTATAGGACTCTTTCTTAGGACATGCTCCTTACAGCCCATGATCCACCGGGGAGCAAATTGACACACAGAGAACTCAGAGGTCCAGCTGCCTCTGCCTAGCCATGCCAGAAGAGAACAGCAGCTTTCCATGACTCAAGCCCTGCCTGCAGGCTAGCGCATCTGGCACTGATTGGCAGACATACCACCTCGGAGACTGCAGGATGGCAAGCAAAAATGAATGGATGCTATTGTCTAAGCCATCGAGTTTTCTCAGGGAACCTGAACCGAAGTTCTTGATGCTTGAACTGAGGACTACATTCTATGGCGGTGGGAAGCAAGAGAAGGACCAGTCTCAGAAGGTGGGTGTTCCAAATGGCGGTGCCGACCGTTGCATCCAAAAGCAGAAGTCCACGTCCTGCATAGACAGACCACCACACCGGCAAAAGCAGAAGATGGATGTGGCTCAGACATCCCAGACACAGCGAAGGCAGACACCAAAGCTGTATGGCTCTAAGAGTTCTTAACCAAAACAATGACCCCAAACATCCCTACAAGGCCTTTTATGTATGCAACATCTTACCCACACCCGCCAACTTCAGGATTTCCCTCTGACTCAGGATCTCCATTCTGTAAAACTGAGCCACATGCGACACCATCGGAACCTCCAGGGTTGAGCCTTATCGATGTATGTGAGCTGAAGTTACAGACAGACCCTTGACAGGTTCCCCAAGGGCTCTTCTCTGGCCTTCCCTAGTGATCTGTCTCACACTACAGGGCCTTCGCACATGAAGTCCCTGCTGAGGCACCATACCAATCCCCTTGCCACACCAGGAGCCTTCATTATGGATGTTTATGGGATGTATACACTCCCTTCAGAGCTTTTACACAAGTATTGACAGAGCATGCTTCATACCTTTCACTGTTTCGAGTCTAAGATGCACAGGCAGGCAGATGAGGTCATGTTACGCAGAATGATGTACCTGGCACCTAGGGTTATACCATACAGCAGACATCTGTGAACACTTCTGAAGGAAAGAATGTTCAGCCATTTGAACAGTACTCACAGGACTTGAAGCAGCTTCAGTTTCCAAGGCAATATTTAATTATGATACGACGCCTAGCGGGAGCCAGAATGTTCCCCAAACATAAACTCCTAGGAGTTTGCATTTTATTTCAAAAGTTGTTAGCTGTAAATACTCTACAAACAGTGCTGGTACCGACACTCCCAGTGTACAACCGAAAGAGTTTCCAGAGAAAAGCTAAAACTCAAGGCCATCGGTGAGCTAATAACCCACGGCTTCCAGAACAAGGCAGACATCCCTGGATTAAGGGGACTCACAGGAGGCTGGGCTGGTTTCCACTGGAGGCAGCCTGCCCTGCTCCATGCAGTCCCCATACCCAGCTGACAGTCTGTTCTGACCACAGCCGAGATGCAGGGCGGTCCAGAGAATCATTGCCACTGCCTAAGTGGATCCAGATCTGCACCAAGCTGTTATTACACAGTAATCTATGCCGTTGGTGTTTAGGAAACAGCTGAAATATGAGCTTCGGTGGAGCGCTTGCAAAGGGAGAGCTGCTTGGCTCAGAAAGCATACTGCAAGGAGAGAGGCGCTGTCCCGTCTCTTTGTTCATGCTGTGATCCGTACTGGAACATACCCCATCAGAGACCACCGACAGCGGGGGGAACAAAGTGGTGATGTGATCTCAAACCACAGACCTTAGACCCTTCCATCCTCTCAGGGCATAGTGGTCCCCAAGATGGCGTTGCGGGGAAGGGCTTGTAAAGAAAGAGACACACATTTAATGCTTTCTCCCTCCTCCTAAACCAGAGATGACCGTAAGTGCTGTAAGCAAAATATTTTCAGCATTTCCCCTCTGTATTTTTCTAATGACATGATGAGCCATTTCTTGTTGTAGCTGACATTGAGAAGCTGTCATCGAACCTTAGCTGAGTTACACCAGAAGGGAGCATTGGAGCACCCTAGTGAATCAGCGGGGGAGGGGGGGGGAGACACGGGGGACGGGACACTGGTTTCTCCCAGCAACTCTGGTACCCGGGAAAGCTCCTTTCTGCCTGGCAAGACTTGAGGGGGGAGGGTTCTAATAATAGGAACGGCTCAGGATGAAAGGCTTAAGAGCGCCATTGACAGCCACGGGGGTTACTAATTAGAGACTGAGTAACTGCGATTCAGTGGGAAGAGGTGGGGTGCTGGGAACCCACGGGGAAACCAAGGAACTTCAAGATAGGCTCCCGAGTGGGCTGAGTGGAAGTAAAAGTGCTCACCACGATGACGTGCTTTTCCTGTCTCCGGAATAGACACTAGCGGCGGCGGGGGAGGGGGGCGGGGGGGGGGAGTAGTTCTTTAGGAAAGCTAAATAGTGTTGGAGAGAAAACCTTCCTGTCTAACGCTACAGGTGCAGCGGGCCAACGGAGAGGAACTCTGCAGGATCTGCCCCACCGCCCCGAGGGGCTGTCCCAGCAGCGCAGCGGGGCTGGCAGGGTTCCGGGAAGGCTCGCTGGCTCCATTGCCAGCCTCTTCGCCTGGATGAAGGCGAGCGGCCGGCCGCACAGTCCTAATTTAAATGCAGCGCGCTTTCCTCCTTCCATCCCCTCCCCACCGAGCTGTCAGGCACGTACCCGCGCAGGCCACCGGGCATCCCCGACCCGCCGTCCGGCTCCACGAAGCCGAGGCTCACCGGAACGAAAAGTATGGTTGTGCCGTGGCCCACACACACACCCGCAGACTAAGCGTGGCGAACGGGGACAGACAGCATAAGGCCCCCGGTCCAGGCGCACCAAA
Source organism: Peromyscus eremicus (assembly GCF_949786415.1). Taxonomy (NCBI): domain Eukaryota; kingdom Metazoa; phylum Chordata; class Mammalia; order Rodentia; family Cricetidae; genus Peromyscus; species Peromyscus eremicus. The sequence goes on along the minus strand of NC_081433.1, from coordinate 9,869,486 downwards.
CCATGTCCACATTTCGAGCTAGTGCCGCGTCCCTGGACCCCCAGGAAAGAACCCGGCGCCGCAAGCGGCAGAAAGGAGCGGCCAGACCCAGGCCTGGGAGGGACCCGCGCGGACGACTCACTGTCGCCTGCCGCCCTCCCACGCCCCGCCCGGTGCTTACCTTGGAGGAACCCGGCCCCCCGCCAGTCCCCACCTCCCGCCAAGAGCAGCGCCCCTGCCTTCCATCCCCGGGGTCCCTCCATCCTCCCAGAGTCCCGCAGGCCGCGCCCGGTCCCCTACCTCAACGCTGGTGGCTCGCCGCTCTCCCTCCACCCCTGCGCCCACCCGAGCCCAGGACACGCAGCCTGGCCGGGGGTTCTCAGGCGCGCATGCGCGTGCGAACATTCGCGCGCACCTGTGCGAGCGCCGGCAGGGTGGATGCCGAGGGGGGAGCGCAGGCGAACCCTCCACGCACCTGTGAGAGCGAGCGCGGCGATCCTGCGCGCCTTCCCACCGCCGGGAGCGCGCCGGGCTCCTCCGCTCCGGCGCCAACCTCCCGGGTTGGCAGCGGCCGCTCTCTCGTGCGTGCGCCCCGCGCTTGGAGGGAGCGCGAGCTGGGAGGCCGCCCACGGCCCCGGCGCGCGTGCACCCGGCGGCCCCGCGCGCCGCCTCCGGGACGGGGATCCACCCGCGGGGGCTGCGGCTGAGCTTGCCCTCCGAGGGCCTGGTGCGTGCGGTGCCCCGCGCCCGCCTGCCCGCCGCCCCCTCGCCTCTGCACTTAACCCTTTGCACCCTGGGTGGAGCAGAGGCCTGGAGCTGGCCGGCCTTGACAACTGCTCCACCGCGCACAGGGCGCCTCCAGTAACGAAACCCAGCCACATCCGGCGGGCATGACCTGTTGAGCCCTCCTCAAACCCGAAAGGCACCCGGAATAGGTGTCAGCGGCGCGCACGGTCCCACCTAGGGACCTCCAGTTGGCTGTTGGCTGTTGGACCTCCAGCACCGCATCCTGGCCCCACTGAGCATCTGTAAGAGAGGATGCCACGCGTAGTAATTAAAAACCCATTGCCTACATCCTGATGGTGTTTGGAATCTTTGAAAAGTCCGGGATAGTGAAGCGTGCCAACCAGTGGACGTTTCCTGATGTCTAGACAAGGCCTTCCCCTCCTTATGTGGACAGCCTGGGGTGACACCAGGGTTGTGTGAGCGAGACAAGTAGTCAGATCAGGGTTGGGCCCCGGGTAAATGTTACTTTTAAAAGCTTTATGCAAATTACCCATGGCTAGATTTCAGAGCACAGAGGACTTGGACATTTGCTTCCTTTTTCTCGGCTTTGATATGCTTGGCCAATTTACACCACCAGCCCTTCTGAGTTCAACACCAAAGCTGTAAAAAAACCTTCTTGTTCTGTAGCCAGACATCAATCGGGGCAGAAAGCTGCAAACTGCTGGAATTAAACCTTCCATTTTCTGTTGGTTGTAATATAAATAGGCAATCTTGAGGCTGAGACCATTTTCATTATTAATTTCAGTTTTTCCTTAAACATGTGAGAGACTCTTGAGGTCTCTTTAGCACGTTTCTATTTACACATGGGTGGAGAAAAGGCAGAAGGCTGACCAGGAAACAGCCTCTTGGCTTCCTCTACACCACCAGCCCCCAGCATCCCTGCTCTGGATGCTGAGAGGATTGCTATTGTCTTTCTCCCTCTTTTCATGCTCCCACATAGGATCATGTGGGACTTGCATCCCTTCCCTCCCACTCCCCTCCCCACCCCCCACCCCACCCCACCCCCAAGATTTTTACAAAGAACTTCCAACTAATTACCACACCTCTGCAAATTTCACTGAGTTCACTGAAACTAGAGTCTATAAACATCTAAGTGGGGAAACACGTGGGGGTAAGCCCGATGACCCTCCTGCCGTAGACCCTGGGAAGGTAGTTTGAGTTACTTCATCCAGTTCTTCAACTCTTTCAGAAAATGTTCATGGATGTTACCCCCACATTGGAAGTTCTTTGTGCCTCTGAGGTCCTGAAACTGACCTGGATTGTGGTCCTGCTGGGGGTAATAGTAATAGCGTATGCCATTCAATCCTCCTGCCTCAGAAAGAGCCTAACAGCAGTGTGGACTTGAGAAGCATGAAGACACACCATCATGGGTGTGGTGGTTTGAAAGAAAACTCCCCCCAAAGGGAGTGGCTTTGTTGCAGGAAGTGCGTCACTGTGGGGGCGGGCTTTGAGATCTCTTTTGCTCAAGCTTTGCTCAGTGTGACCCTCAGACCACTTCCTGTTGCCTGCAAAATGTAGGACTCTCAGCTACTTCTCCAGCACCATGTCTATCTGCACAGTGCCATGTCCCTCCACGATGATAATGGACTGAATCTCTGAACTATAAGCCAACTCCAATGAAATGTTTTCCTTTATAAGTGTTGCTGTGGTCATGGTGTCTCTTCACAGCAATAGAAACCCTCACTTAGACAGTGGGTATCTGCCAAAGTCAGGTGTGATGCTGACTGCACCTTTTACACCTTGGGTGCCCGGTACAACTGGGTTGGTCCAGGCCACCAGCAGCATTAAATCTCCTCAGACAAAACCTCTTAATACAGTTACCTTTCCCAAACCTGACAGGGATGAGATTCTCACCTTCCCTTACAGTACCCATCTCAGATTGAAGGAGATAGTACCTGCTGTGTACTGGGTAGTGGAGCCGTCTTTCTCCAAGGAGGGTGTTCACCTGATTCTACCATTGCCCTGGCAACTCTCGGCTCTGCCTGTGCCTTTATGGTCTACCTTTCCTGCACACAGCCTTGGGGGGAAGTAGAAGAGGCAGGTGGCCTGTAGATCGTAGCCACAGAGTTCTTTCCTAATCCCAGGTGCTTTGGTTGGCTCCTGTTGACGGCTGGGTGTTGTTTTATCACACAGGCCACACCAGACAGTCCCCAAACTTTTTTTTTAAAGCCTGTAAGACTGCATGCACTGCACTGCACCCTGCTCCCCCAATCAATTAAATTCCAATGACTGTCAGGAATGGCGCCAGTTGCTCTAAGTACTTCCAGCTTCTTGGCATGAAAATAAATAATTAGATGTTTGTTGGTTCATTTAAAATCCAACGCATGCTGTGTAAGAGAGAAGTGGTCCCTCGGGACTCCCTTAAGGCAGCCTTGTCTGGCCAAGCCACGCCCTGCAGGGATGAATCTGCATATGGACTCTTCCAGAGGCTTCTTAAATGCTGTGGCTGTGTTGCATGAGTCCTCCTTTCTCTTCATACACTGCAGACCAGTGCCTACGACCGTGGTACTCAGAGGTCACATGATGTGCGTTATCCGTGAAGTGCCCAAGGCAATGGTGACTATGGAAATTGATGCCACCTTTGAGATGACCCTGCGCCAGTCTTGTCCTTGAAGGCATTTTAAAAGTATAGACGACCTCCAGCTTGAGTTGATACCTCATGCCTCAGAGCTGAATACGACAAGAATGTCTTCCTTTGCTCTATGTCCTCCTAGGTGGAAAGCCCTGAGTGACGAGGGATGCCGGTTTAGACCGTACGTATGTCTGCTGCTCCTGTCTTTTGCTCTCTGTGGGCTGGATGTTTGGGTAGATTGCTTCAGCAGACCTCAGTTCCTGAGAGGAGATAAATCCTTATCAAGTGAGCATTACAATCATCCCCTTAATAAGCCAGTAGGTTCACAATCCTAATAGATACTTTTTTTGAGAACAGCTTTAAAAGGAAGTAAAATTTTAATAGTTGAGATGTTCTTAAAAATGTTAATACATGGGCTGGAGAGATGGCTCAGCGGTTAAAAGCACTGGCTGTTCTTCCAGAGGTCCTGAGTTCAATTCCCAGCAACCACATGGTGGCTCACAACCATCTGTAATGAGATCTGGCGCCTTCTTCTGGCCTGCAGGCACACATGCAGGCAGAACATTGTATACATAATAAATAAATAAATCCTTAAAAAAATGTTAATACACTGAAAGCAAACTGTCTGCAGTTGAACGAGATTTCACTTTTGTAAGTATATAAATCAAACTTGTATTGATGATGAATCATAAAGAATTTTATTTTAAATCAATCATTTAGTGTACAGTTTTACCATTTATTAAAGAGGAAATTTGCATACTAATGAGATGGATGTGCTTGTTAATTTTTGAGGAAAAAAATTAAACCTCTGCTGATTATTTGATCTTGCAGGACACAAAGAATCTTTTTTTTTTTCAGAGTTGGTCAATATTTTTTTAAAGATTTTTATTGGTTTAAATATTAAGGCCACTCCACGTAGTTAAAAGGGAGGTTTATTTTGTGGGGTGACTTACAAGTGAAGAGATAGTTTACAGGGTCTGGGAAAAGTGAAGCGCAGTCCAGTGGTGTTCTCTGGAGAACTCTGCTTGGTCTAGCTCCAGCGTCCAGGCTCTAGGAACCAAGACAGCCGGCCTACCCGGATCTTGGGTCTTCAGAGGTCCTGTCTTGGTCTCGCCTTGTAGGTGTAACAGTTACAGAAGCCTCAATGGAAGTGGCACTTCCTGGTCAAAGCTGGAACGGCTACCCACTACAGATTTTTTTCTTTTCAATTACATGTTTGTGTGTTGCATGTTGCCTGGGGTGTGTGCATGTGAGTTCAGGTGCCCATGGAGGCCTAAGGTGTCAGATCCTCTGGAGCTGGAGGTGCAGGTAGACGTGAGCTAGAGAACCACCACACGGCATGTATGTTAGGAGCTAAACTGAGATGGCCAGAGGTACAGTCTACACTCTTAACTGCTCAGCTGTCTTTTCAGCCCTGAGATGGTATTTTTTTTTTTTTTGTAACTGTGAATGCTGAGAGTACTATTTCATGTAAATATGTAGCACAGAATGGCAGAAGTTATGTGTGGGGCCATTTCATAAGTTATTGGAATTTTGTCCTAATCCTAAAACAAAATTCATTGAACAATTTTTTTTATAAAACTCAAGCAACTAATAACGGCAATTTTTAAAATGAAATATTCAAACAAAATACGCTAATTTTGATACATGCTGAGGAATGACAGAAAATATTGAAAGTCTTCATTTTCTGTAATTAAACACTTTCTGTAAGAGTGGAAAATTTGTACGTACAGTAAAAACACTGCACTTCCTAATATTAGCATCAAATTTGAGCCAGGATGTTTCAGGCAGCATCCATTGGCACCACTAGGCATGGCAGCATGCACAGTGAAAAGTTGTATATGCCATGTGCTCAGAACCACGGTTGCAGTGAGGTGTCATGATACATGGGTGAGTGCCGCAAGAAACACCCTGAATGCATTACATGTTTGGTTCCAGATACAATTTTGGCTTTTGCGCATCCTTCTGTTGTCTAATTTTTTGTGACCTCACACTCAGTTCTGTGATCTCGTCTGGGGTCTAAGAAGCTGGGATTTGCAGTCCTACAGTCGACCAGAAAGTTAAAATGGTTCCTTATTACAGTGAAGGAAATTCATTGTTCATGAGATGGAATGGACTTGCCCCTGATCACACATTTTATACAAATACAGCAGTGTTCTCCTCCTATCCAGCCCAAAGCCTTGTTCTTTTGTAACGAAACGCCACCTTTCCAAATGAACAAGAGGTCCTTGCTACAGAATACAAAGTGAGAAGGCTGCTGGCACCAATGAGAACCCACGGAAGTCCTCTCCATCTTGACCATATTTTGTTATAAGTTAAATATTTGTTAGTTTGGTGTAGTTGGCATTTTCTTTGGGCCTCCAACCAGCTCTCAAATACAGACACAGAGACTTACTAATTATGAATGCTCAGCCTTAGTTTAGGCTTGTCTAACTAGCTCTTTTAACTTAATTTAACCTGTTTCTATTCATCTACATTTTGTCTCGGGACTTTTACCTTTCATTCTGTGTGTCCTACTTTTCTGCTTCCTCTGTATCTGGCTAGCTTAGCTTCTCCCTGTTGTCCTTTTTCTTCCTTCTCCGAGCCCAAATTCCTCCTCCTACTTACTCTTTCTGCCCAGAAGTTCCACCTATACCTCTCCCCTTGATATTGGACTCAGCTTTTTATTAGTCTAATCAGGTGCCTTAGGCAGGCAAGGTAAAAAACAGCAACACATCTTTACAGAATTAAACAAATGCAACACATCTTTACATAGTTAAGCAAATATTCCAAAACAGTTTGGTTGTGGTGTTTTGACAGGATCAAATGATGTGCCCCAGACAGGCCTTGAACTCATGGTAATCCTCCTGCCTCAGACTCTCAAATGCTACGATTTCAGGCAGGAGTCACCATGCCCCGTAGAGGGTAAATGTGCCCATGAGCTATACCTCTTATTGAAGTGGCTGGACTCGCTTCATATGGTGGGAGCCTTGTGCATGTGGTCGGTGGTCAGGCAGCTCCAGGTGGACTCACTGGAAGTGAGGAGAGCTTCATGCTGCAGAAGGCACAGCCACAGGAGCCAGAATGCACAGGCCTTGGTCCTGCGCCAGCCCTGGCAGCCAATGTACATGTTGTCACAAAAATCTGTTCTCTTTTGGTGAATGCAGTGCAGCTTGGAACATGAGCAATGGCTTTGGTGCCATATACAGTTTAGCATAACAAGACTCCAAAGAAAAATAAGACATCCATCTCACTCCTGATCCTAAATCACTACAAAAGTTAATTTTCTGGTCATCTTTAACTAATATAGCCTGAAGTAGTAAATTCTCAAAAGTGTAAATTAAATAATTCCCTTGGATAGTGTACCCTGGAAACCTCAAAGATTACTAAGGGTTGAATTGTGTACCATAATGAAAAAAAAATGGTGGTATCTCATCCCCATCCCCACCTCAAAATGTAACTATATTGAGAAATAGGGGCTTCACAGAGGTTACTCTCAGGATAGAGAGGTCACTGGGGCAGGTCCCAGACCAGCATGACCAACGACCCAAAGGCAGAAGAGAGAGAGATACCACAGAGCGAAGTCACGAAGACAGGAAGAGAGCCTCAGAGACAAAGCAACCGGCTATCCCGTGGTAGGTGTCCACACCACAGGACACTGAAAGCTGACAGGCACAGAAGGAAGCCCTCTGAGTGCCCACAGAGAGGGCAGAGCCTGCCGAAACCTTGGCCACAGGCTTGTGCCCCAAGAGCTATGGTTTATAGGCCCCAGCTTTGGTATTTTGTGGCTACAACCCCATGGCATGGAGAGAAATTTCTATATAAATAGAAGTGAGATGTTTTTGTTTTTGTTTTTCAATCAGCCTGGACATGGACCAGATGACCTTAAGTGTCTTCATCTTTCCAATCCATTATGGACTCTTTTGCAGTTTACAGTAAATGTAACATTTAATGAAGAACGTCTGAGGCCTGGGGTGCAGCTCCATGGAAGAGCGTATGTCAAGCATGGGCAGGGCCCTGGGTTCCACTCACAACACTTCAAAGAAACAAATGAACAAAAGTAAAAGTCAAAAACAGACTCGATGCAAACGAAGAAATGAATGAACAAAAACGAAGGGCAAAAACAGAGACTAGATGAACAGCAGTCACCACGGGACTGAGCGGGCAAGAGGCCCCAGCCAGCATGCTGCATGCTGCTTTCAGCACCTAAGACTTGGGCCTTGCCCCTTTGTGTGGTGGGGTGACCTACATCATGCTGTGTGTAGCCTTGCCAGGACGGGTCCTCTGAGATGACCCTGCCATGTTTCCCCATGCCTTCCCGAAGACCTCAGCTGGTAGGAGTGGATGGAAACTGGAATTCCTCTTTCACTCTGTCTTACCCCCAAACTCACTTCATCAAAAGCAGGTGTAATACTTCTGAGAAGTTAGCCAGCCAGGGCGCAGGGTGGGCATGGGGGTCTGAAACTGGGACTAGACTATTTCCATAAACGTTGGCGGAAACCTGACCACTTGGCAAACGTTACCCGTGTGGTTCGGCACCGACAGGCTGGCCTCCTTCCCTGCTGCTGCTGTCTGGGATGAAAGGGTGATGGTTTGTAGGCTCAAAATGGCACTTTCTAAACACACAGCGTCCCCGAGGCTGGCCACTCTTGAACACTCTGATCTCTCAGGTGGCATACGCCACTTCAAGTTATGCCAGTGTGCTTATGTTGGTACCACGCCAAAGCTTTTGCCCTCCCCCCCCCCCCCCCCCCCCCCCCCCCGTTCCCGCTTCTGCTCCCAGCATCCTGGGAAGTGGGTCAGCCTGGGCAGGCCTGGCCAGCTGCCTTGCTGTGCGGGGGGGGGGGGGGGGGGGGGGGGGGGGGGGGGGGGGAGCGTGCCCTCCCCCACTCCCTTCCCTGCAGTCTCTCTCCCTGCACCCAGAAGCTGTTTGTTCTCCAGTGGGAGGAGCAGGAAATGAGAAAAGCCGCAGACACTGGCTAGAAGGACCTGGCAGGAAGTCTCCCACGACCCCGACGCCGCGGGGCCCTTTTCCTCCTGTCCCTGGCTGGGAGAGAGTCAGAGCACCTCTTCTCATTTAGCTCCTGCCCGAATGAGCCACCAGCCTGAACCTGCTGGTCCCTGGAGAATGCCCATGTCAGTAGCCCTCCACATGCCCCAGCCCGTACCACAACTCCCTGCTGGGCCCAGGGATGCAAGGAGGCTGTATGATGATGGCGGCCTCGGCCTCTGCACAGCTGCGCTGGGTAGTCAATGAACCTTGCCTCATCCCCAGCTGGACGAACACTTCTCGGCCTCTTTTAGGTTGCTCTGCCTCCCCTTCACCCCGCCTCCCCTGCCTTCCTCCATCAGGGCTCCCAAGTTGTGTTTCTGGAAAATCAAGTGAAAGAGTTTCAGAATGCAGATATGGTCTTTATGCCTCATGGGGTAGATGTGGGCAAGCTCCCCTTCACCAGCTCTGACAGCAGGATGAAGGCAGACACCTTCTCCAGGGGAAATTGTTGTCACCTGCCCTGGGCCCACCTTCCAGCTGGGAGTGTAGGGCCTACAGCGCTAAAGGAAGCAGTTGTTTCTCCATGCGATGTTGAGAACACGCTTTCCTCCTGCTTCCCTTCTTGAATGCATGCCAGATATCTGTATTCTCCTTGGCCTGTCACTGCTGAAAAGAGCTGGCTCTAAATGTCTCCAGGGTCCCTGGGCCTCCCCAGTGTTTCGCCTGTGTACGAGAGCCTTGTTCAAGATGGCCAGGCTGGAGCTAAGCCGGCGTGGATAGTTACTTCACACACCTGGCATCTGTAGGCATCACTCACTAGCATTCTGCTCTCCGTTTCTTGATGGATTATGGGATTCTAGGATCCTGCCTGGAGCTATGGCAGGGCTCCACCATGCAGGCTTGGATGCTCCATTAGAACCGGGCCCCCAGAGTTGCCAGGTTTTGCAGAGGGCAATCAGGATTAAATGACAAGTTTCCAGGCAGCAGTCCACAGTCTCGTGACCACGACCACAGAAGTTAAATGCACCTGGACGGTGAGGTGCTGCTGACTGTGTGGGTGGGCTTGCTGGGCTTTGTGCCCTGTCCACACACCAAAAGAGCAGCAGGAGCAGCATGCCAGGCTCAGTGCTGACCCTGTCTACTCCTGTCCCATTGATGACCAGTTCAGGCTCTTGACAACCTTGTTAGACAGTAGCCACATGGCTGAGCCAGCCTGGGTCTACCAGAGTGGGGGGGAGTACATTCCAAACTCCCTGAGCCTTAGATCTCCACCTGCAACAACTTGTCTTTTACATGGTATTACATCAGAACCACAATGAGCCCTTCAGGAGCATAGACATTCACAGGGAAGTAGAGTTCTATTGGCATCTAAGAAACACACACACGGCCCATATTGACAGAAGCTCTCAGATGCCAAGGCTTTCCAACTCTGCTTGCCAAGAAAGGGTTAATTCTTTCCCAGAGTCCTAGGGAGCACTGGCCCCAAGCCCAGGGTGACCAGCAGCTGCCTCTGTTATTTCCACTCCAACAGACATTGCCCAACCAGTCCCTCACGGAGAGCAGCAATTTATATTAGAGAAGAGCAAGTACATGTGCATGTATGGGTGCAAATGCAGACCTGTGTGCAGGTATGTGTGCAAATACGTATTTACACAGGGATGGAGACCTGTGTGTGCAACTGTGTGTATGCACATAGGTACAGACCTGTGTGTGTAAATGTGTGCATATGCACCGTGTGTGTGTGTGTGTGTGTGTGTGTGTGTGAATGTGTGTGCTTATAAGGGTAGAGAAGGGCTAGAGTAGGGAAGCAGTCACTGCAAGGATAGGAACTAACAGAGCCCTGGATCCGAGCTCTTGTTCTTCTTTAGTGGAACTTTCTCTAATCCCATGTGAATACTCTGCTTTGGGAAGCAGGGCCTGCAGCCCAGCAGGGCCAACGACTGCAGAGGTGAAAAGCTCCAAGTTGAAGATGTGGAGGGCAGGCGCCATGCGGGCCTTCATCCCCAGTCCCTAGGGCATATACCCAAGCTGGGGCTGGCAAGCCTTACATCAGCTACAGAGGATGCATGGAGCTAGGTGGGGGCATGTCCAGACTCTGGCAGATAGGGCCACTGTCCGGGCTCCTCCTGGACTATGGCTCTAGCGAGCCACCTGCCTTTGGGGAGCCAATAAATCCTGTTGGCACTGGCCCTGACCACTGTCTTCCACAAGGTTAGATATCATGGCGTGAGGCAATGCTGGCTGCAGAGCACTTTGAGTGACGGTCCTCGGTTGAAGGGTGGAAGCGAACCCACACCCGTTCTTCTAACGACAACAATGCATTCCAGGCTCCAGCAGCAACGGCTACACAGAAATTGGCTCATCTCCCTGAAACAATGGCAAGGCACTCAACCCTGCCTAACAAGGCCACCGTTGGTGCCAGGATCTGTCAAGGTGGGCCTGAGGACTGTACACACCCCAGTGCCACCGCTGTGTGCTCAACATCACAGCTCAGGTCCTCTCCAGCCAGAGGCCAGCAAACAGGTCATTCTGTCCCCTGGTGGGTGGGGCTGCCAGGCTGGTGCCAGCACAGACCCAGGACAGCTTGCCCATGCTTCCAAGGAGCTGACTGCTGAGTGCATTTGCAGCACTCTGGGGGAGAAGATGCCTCTCTCTGCCCCCAGGGGTTCCTTGTGCTGATCTGGGAACACAAAGTCCTATTACCCCCAGCCCACTTCACCAGGGCCTTGCTGAGCACTGGCTGGTTATGGGGCCTGCCTGTGTGCTGAGGTCCACCTGATGATGCAGTGGGCAACATCCTGACTACCTGGGCTTTGTTGTTTTTCTGAGACAGGGTTTCTCTGTGTAGCTCTGGCTGTCCTGACCAGGCTGGCCTCGAACTCAGAGATCCACCTGCCTGGCATGACTACCTGTTCTTACATCACACCCTGACTCCTTGGTTCTGCTTCATGTTACTCTGATGAGCTATCCCTTTACCTCTCCCACACCTCAGATCCAGGCAACACCAACTGAACGCAGGGGGTAGGCAGTTGTTAGACTGAATTTACATCACCTGAAATTTTGTAAAAAACCTTCCCATTTTTACGAAACCTTTGTATCTGGAGGGTTCCTGGGAGCTGGGACACAGGATGGGGATCTCATGATAGTGCTAGGGGCTTTCGTAATTGGAAGCATTGTGTTTCATATTTCTTCTCCTTCCCAGGAAGACAGTGAGAAGCTTTGAGGGCTGTGGTTGGATGTTGCTCTCTGAGGAGCTGACCCAACATAGCACCTGAAACGTATCTCTCAAGACTGGGGCCTTAAACTGAGGCTGCAAGTCCTAGAGAAAAGTGCCAGCATGACGGGGTCCACATTTCATTCCCAGGCCTGGGAGAACTTAAGGTGACTCTGACACGTAACAGGCTTACGAACTGGCTCCTCGCTGCTCATTAAGTGTGTTGGCCTTAGTATGTTGCTTTGTTCAGTGGCTGCTGACACACCCATGTCTCTCAAATCCAGGACTCACCAGATACAGGCCACAGCAGGGCTTGTCATCCTTGGAGCTCCCACCTCTGCCCTGTTGGATGCTCACCACCCAGCCTGCTTCTCCCAGGTAATGAGCTGTGGCGAAGCTTGCTTTGGGCACGTCTTGTATCGGCAGTGTGGAGACGCTTGCGGCTCCTACCTTCCAGGACCACGGACTTGCTCTGTGCATCTCTTCTGTCGGTCCTCTGGGAGTTCGCCCTGGCCTTGCAAAGGTATCAGTAAGACAGGCAAGTTGTATCAACTCGTGATGTCACACACCATGAGAACTGACAAGTGCAGGAGTCCTTAGAGGGTCCCTGTGAACTGTCACATACACAGAGTCTCTGCAGCTGGCTACTATAATGCCCAAACAGAGAGAAGACGACTGCTCCCTCCCCTCCCGGATATAATCATCCTTTTGGATTTTATGGAGGATGGAGAAGAAAGGAAACTTGTAATACTGTATTCTAAAATAAAAAGTCTTTTATTTAATTTTTTATCAAATAAGATAGCAGCTAACAGTTTAAGAAAGCTTGGGTATATGTGCAATGTAGGAAATATTTGGCTAAGTTAAAAGTTAGCGTTTTTTAGTCATTTGTAAAGTGCTGAGAAGTGTGTTTCTGATGAATATCTGAATTAGCCTTTAAAAAAATAGTTTTAGCCATTCAGTAAGTGAAACACTGGTGTACAAACACAGGCAGGGCGAACAGTCTACAGGTTACTCGTGTCCTTGACATGTGCAGCTGCCTCTCAAGTGCCCCATACTGACCCTGTATGTTCTGTGTGTGGGTGGGAGGGGTGGGGGGCACTGGCATGGCAGGCCGTGGAGGCGGCAGCTGACTGGTCAGCACCATGGGCGACTCGGCATGAGTGCCCAAATGCGGAGGCTCTGGGACAGCCGAGTGCACAGAAGACCTGAGACTCTTCCGGCACCATCCCTGCATGACTGGACCTGCACGTGTCCCGGGTAGATATTGATATCATTTAGCATGAGAAGGAAAGGATGGTTTGGCATGGAAGCTGGAGTCCCAGTGTTGATAGGTATGGAACATTTTGGCTTAAAGCAAAGATTATGTGCAAAACACTACAGATAGTATATTGACTAAAACGTTAACGGTTAATTTTTAATAGAAAATGCAATATAAAAACACTATTTGTTAAAGGGTACAGTACACATATCAGTCTACTTTGGAAAGCCTCAGTCGCTCCCAAACTAAACAAGAGGACTGGACTGGAATGTATTACCTGGCTTTTTAAATTGTTACAATTTTTATTCTGAGACTTAAAAAATATATAGAATATAAATAACAGCGGTGAGTCTAAGTCAAGTAGAATGATTTTTAAGAATGGTTAATGACCTCCTATGCTACCGGATGCTGCATTTCCCTGTCGTCTCTCTGAGATGTGACTCAGAGGATTGACGGGGCAGACTGCAGCACTATCCTGGAACTCCGCTCAGCGACTCAAAAGCCGGAACGCTCCTCTGCCTCCCTAGCACATCTGGACTCAGCTGTGCTGTGGGAGAAGGCAGGAGAGCTGTGTTTCCAGTTGGTCCCAGTGGTACGGATGCAGCCTTCGCCACTCGGCCTGCACCCGGCTGAGAGTTGTCCCTGATTGCCACCCTCATGCCAGGCAGCAGCCTCTGACCTACATGCTCAGCAGTGGGATCTGCCACACCATCACTGAAGATACCGGGTCCTCCTGAGAAGGCTGTCTAGCCTTCCGATGCACTCGCCGGTGGCCTTGGCCTCCACATACCACCAGCGCTGAACTGGCTTTGGCTCTCCTTGAGCGCTGTGCCCTGCCCCTTGGGGAGGCGCTGGGGTCCTTTAGGAGGTCACACAGGCTGCTGTCCACGGATCTGTGCTCCAGGGAGCTGGAGCCATGGGACAGGCTCAGAGACCCAGAGGACGAAGACAGGTCACTTTTCTGCCCTGTCAATCCCGAAGAGTCTCCCAACCAAACAGCTGTGTTGGCGTCCGTCTGGCCCAAGCAAGAAGTGCCCTCCTCATTGCCGAGCAAATCCTTGGGGTCTTCATCCTGAGGCTCGGGGCCGGAGGGTGGGCTGTCTCTGGCTCTGTCCTTGTTTTTCTGAAATGCTGTGGCCATGACAATGAACTTAACAGGCCCATTATGTGCATGGTAGGAGACCATGCCTCGCCCTGAGAGGACAATCCAACAAAGGTCTTTAATAACACACGGACTGCACAGGGTAGCAAAGTGCAGGGTCTAACCCTGTACCCCGACCCAGGCAACAGCTTGGCAAACAGCACTAACACACAGGACAGTTAAAGCAGAAACACCCTAGGTCATATCCCTGTGGACTCTCAGTCATCCGCTGCCTTAAAATGGATGGCTCGTGGTAAGAAAGTTTAGTGCTCTTGGAGAGGACAGGGGTGCAGTCCCCAGGACCCACACTGGGCAGCTCACAACTGCCTGTAACTACAGGGAATTGATGCTTTCATCTGGACTGTTTGGGCACCGCACTCCCACAGCATACATAAACACACAAAGGAACACACACCACACACACACACACACCCCTGAAGTAATATAATAGTAAGTTTTAGCGTTGGGCCATGAAACACTTCCTAACTTGCTCTATGCAAATGCACCTGAAGTGCTCGGTGTTAGGAGGAACACAATGCCTACACTACCTGAAGCTCCTGGCAATTTCCACCACAAAAAGCTCCTGCAGCTTGAGAAAAACAATTCTGTAGATGTTTACTAAAAACCAGGGCTTTCCAGGTGGTGTGACTCACTTCATCTTAGCTGTCAGGGATAACTCCTGACATCCCACTGACAGGATGCTGCCTGCCTACGTCATTGACCTTAGCCATGTATTTGGATGCTTCACAGGCACTAACGACAGATACCCAGATACTGGAGCACGGCAGGAAGTAGCAGAAACAGAGGAGAAAATAAAGTCACCAGGAAGACAGACACTACGAGACTACTGTAGACAGCACAAAATGAGGAAAATAATGTGAGGTAACAACTTTGGTGAATGAAACGGAGGGAAGGGTGTGGAGGTGGAAGAGGTGAGTTTAGATGGGTGGCTGGCTGGGGACTTGGACCTATAAACCATGTCCCAGTTCCTCTACCAGGCAGCCACCATGCTATCCCATTAGCATTTAAACAGAAAACACTTGGTAATTACAACTTGAGGTATGTGCTTGTATATCGCTCCTAACAAAAACAGAAATTTAAAAATGAGTGAATGGAGCTGGGGCAGTAGCTGGGTGTAAGTGTGAATGAATGCCTATCATGTGTGAGGCCCTGGATCGACTCCTTAGCACTGAAAAGGAAAGAGAAGGTGAGGGAAGGACGGAGGGAGGGAGGAGCGCAGGGAGGGAGGGAGTGAATGAACTGGGATTCCTTAACCCTACTGGCTAGGAAACACCACAACTTACTAGCCTGTCCACGCCACATGTCCACATGGACCCGCCCTCGTTAACTTGCGCTGACTTCCTTCAAATCCTCTGCTCTACTGCCGTGTTTCCCGACAGGATAATGGTCTAACTAACCATTATCCATACAGGATCCTTGCTTTACCGACAGGTGGTCTAACTAACCAGCATCCATACAGGATCCTTGCTTTACCGACAGGTGGTCTAACTAACCAGCATCCATACAGGAGCCTTGCTTTACCTACAGATGGTCTAACTAACCAGCATCCATACAGGATCCTTGCTTTACCTCCAGGGTCACACTGGGGATCTGCAGCAGCTCTCAGCCACATTCAGTGACGGACCAGGCAACTCTTCCTAAGCATCTCCCTACCTCTCATTTCAACATTCAGGTGGCCTCTTCCCATCATGCTTTGTTCCTGGCTGGGGCTTGCCCGAGTAGCATCCTGAGGTGGAGACCCCAAGACCATGATGTTGAGCTGCTTCCCAGACTTGCTGCCCACTATGAACTGCAGCCAGAAGCAAAACCCAGAGGAGAGGGTGCACACCCAGCTTCCTCTACACCCAGTAAGAAGGGGTCCATTTCTACTGCGCAAAACCCTGTGTTCTGATGGGAACTAACGGGTAATAGAGGCACCATGAAATGAGTTTTCAGGGTCGATTCTCCTGGAACTACTAATACGGGAGTGAGAAAAGCAAAGGATGAAGAGAACGTGAAAACAGAGCACATCGGTATCTGCGAAGTATCTACAGCGCACTAAGGGCCACAGGATAGCAACATGCCGGGCCACTTTCAAGAGAGGCGGGCATGTAGCTGTGCCCACTTACCTGTCACTTTGGGGATACCTTGAAGACGAGGGACGGGCAGGGCCACGACAACACCCAGGCTGGTACCAACCATGAGCAAGCCGTGACAGACGAGCAGGCTGGTCACAGACAGACGCTGGTGGCCTGGATAAGAAAGAGAAGGTAGCAGCGGTGGGTGGGTAGCAGGGGGCGGGGGGGGGGGTGTAGCCTGGAAATGCCCAGACATCAAGGCTGGTCTCCCAAGACACCACAAAGCTGTGAGTAAGGATGCTCACACCTGTGCCCTGAGCCTTCCTCTTCAGGAGAGAAAGACAAGGTCCTGGGGTTGTCCCATCAATGCACCTCAACTGAATGGCAGCAAGCACAGGGCAGGTCTCCAGGCTGTCCTCAGACCAGCCTCACCGGAGGTGCACCAACACCAGAGCTACTTAAATCGTCTGTATCTATATAGTTACATAGTGTCTGTGCTCTCTCTGTCTCTGTCTCTCTCTCTCTCACACACACACACACACAGGCAGCACACTGTAGACAAGGGGCCAGCGCCTTCGAGGCTTCCAGAGTACCCCACAGGCGTGGTGCTAGTGATGGTAAGGAACGGGCGGTGACAGCACTATGGGGTCAGAGAAACCTGCAGAGTGCCGGGGCTGTTCTGCTGAGCCTGCCCTGTAGCCAGGGAACTGACCAGGCCAGGAGGAGGGCTGCAGAGGAGTGAGCGGCATTGCCACAGGGATCTTCTTGCAGGCTCCAGAGAGGCAGGGGGCTGCAAGGGACCCTGCTTCCACAGAAAGTGGACACCGGGTTGAAAGGAGCCCCAGAGCCGACCAGCACAGAGGCACCGAGTTTACTCGTGTGGCACCCTCTGACTCTTGTTTTCTGTAGAACAAAGGTTATTTTTGCTACATCTGCGTCTGGCAAGCAGATACTAGGGCCAAAGTGGACTGTGTGTCTTCAGAGGTCACTTTTATAAAATGCTTAAGACTTCAAAACAGGTATTCTAAAAATAAAAGGCATTTTTAACCTCTTAGCATTGATCTGTGTCATGTCTTTAAAAAAAGCTCTAACAGTATTTAATCCCTGAGATTCCAAATCCTATCTATGTGGAATGCTGTGGACCTCAGAGATGCATTGCAGTTCACCCCGCGTGGCCATGTCCTCAAGCGGGTGCTTCCAAAGGCTGCTGAGGAGTCCTCACGTCGACACCCACCGTCACTCACGGACGTTATACTCACGGCTGTTATTGCTGACTGGTGTGTTAACCACGCCAGGGCAGGCTGGTGGGTCATCCTCGACATACAGGGGCCACTTCCTCCACCTGTCCTCCCATGGGTCCCCCCACAGGGGGACAGGAAAACAGATGGGAGAATGGAAAGTTCCCGTGAGTCTGAGGAACTTCCTTTTTAAAACACGGGAAGGAATTAATCCCACAGCTCCAAGAATCCCTCCCTCCTCCCACCCCAAGGCCTCAGCTCTGCTCAGAGCAGCTGCCTGAGGAGCAGGCATGTACCCCAGCTGCCAGTCAGCTGCTGTGTGCAGGTAAAGATCCACAGACAACATGGCTGTGAGCGTTCCCATCTGACGTCCCAAACTGGTTCGCACTGGGAAACTGACTTCCCTTTATTTTTTTCTACAAGAAGAATTTCTGAATTCATAATATTTAGAGTGCTGATCTGAGCTGGGCTTTTTAAAGAAGCCTGTGAAATACTTTTACTGTAAGTAATGTCACTTCAAAGACAATTAATGGGCAAATAGGGCAAATCATGTGTAATGCGATTTTTGGCTCCAAAAAATAGTTTACCATCAAAGTGTGGAGGAGGAAAGAGTCACTAGATATTTTCATTCACCCAGAAATACATCTTGTATCCTTCACTCTCTGATTCAATCTCCTACGTGTAAACAGTGGGTATTTTTTTCAGAGAAACTTCACTTTTACACCTACATTATCTTAAGAATATATAGTAAAAATCTGGGAAGCGTTCCATTGCCTTTTCAAAGAAATCCCTTCTGTCAGAAGTGTGTTTCTCCAAGGAGAATACACAGAACAGCATGTCAGATTCAGATAGCAGCTTCCTGGAGAGGACAGAAGCCCTGCGGGGATGCTGAGATACAGGGGCTTGGGTGTGCAGCAGCAGGGGAGCACACAGGTGTCCCCTGAGCCCAAAACACTGACCTGAAGTCACGATGGTCAGATGTAAACTACGAAAAGAAGTGGCCTTCCTTAGTAATTAGTAGTAGTAATAATAGTAACAATAAAAGTGAGTAACAAAGAGACAGTAGGTGAGTCCCAGATGCTACTATTTCCTGTTTTTTATTCAGGAACTGAGGAGAAACTTGTCCCAGGAACTGGTTGTTTGCTGTTTTCAAATGCTCACCTTACCTGCTGTCCAGGCCAGTCCCAGTCAGCAGGAGAGAGGATGCCCAAGCACCAGCTGTGTGTGTGTGTGCACACACGCACGCGCGCACCTGCATGGAGTCCCCGAGTCACACATTTCCAGAAGTGCAGTTTAACTCGCCAGCCCCCTTATGACTAGGCCCAGGGCACTTGAAAGACTCACACTGGTTTTTGTTTTTGTTTTTTTTAATTAAAAACTTGGCCCTTTTATTTGGCCCCATCACTTCTGGAAGCTGTATCCGCTCGGCAGGGACACAGGGGGTAAATGTGTCCCACCCTGCTCTGCCTGCTTTGAGTATTGAGGACAAGACAGGAAACACCTGTGTGGTGACACCGAGGCTGCTGAGAGGCCTTCCCCAGCTGCAGCCACACCTTCTGTGCCTCTGTTTTCAGAGTCCAATGCTTGCTCTAACAGATGAGCCCCAGGCACGACCCAAGGTCTAGTGCTGGGCGGCCCTGAGCTCAGTGTGGTTTCATTAGGAGCCTATGTTAAATGGCCTCAGAACTGAATTCCACATGCAAGGGGACGTTGACTTGCTAAGAATGGATTCATACGTTCCACGGGGTGGTCTTAGGTCTGATCAAGTTCTGATGATTCCAGTATCTTTTCTCTTCCAAATTTTGTTCTTATTTTGACTCGGTGTGTCTCTGTCTACAGGATCTACTTGGACTTTATAACTCCCAACAATGGCATGAAAGGACTCTTGCCCATGCTGCTTCACACACACACCTACATGTGCACTTACTGTAGTACAAACAGCACGTCACCCAGGTTGCAACACGAGACAGTGGTGTGTACTGCTACGAAACACTGGCTTGATTCTCTAAACCACAGCGTGTGCTGGAGAGCAGAGCAGCCCACACGGCACCACTCTGGGATGGCAGGAACTACTGTTGGTCACAACAGACAGAACCACTCAGATCTTACTGCAGCAGAGCTCTGCTCTGAGTTACGCTTCCTCAGTGACCAGGCTGTGGGACAGCACCACATCACCAGTGGAAGAACGCAGTGGCAGGGGGTGGGGGGGTGTGTATGCAAGCCTGACAAGCCTCCCAGAGGTAGAGTGGAAGCTACTTAACATACAGCACAGGATGCTGAAGAGCGCGGTCCAACTGCAGGTTTTCCGGTCCACTCTGGTCTGACGGCCCTGTCTGTTCCACCCATACATGAATAAGGAGCAGATTGATGAGATTGATGACTTGCACAGATCTAGATCAAGATCTATGACAGAAAGCCCTGCAGCCTGTGTCCAAGGTGGTTTGCATCTGTCCAACTTCCACAGCTGTGACCAACTATCTGACGCCCACAACTTAAAAGCAGGACTGACTGTGGGTCCCGGCTTCAGTCCACAGCTCCAGTGCCTTTACACCTGTGGCAGGCCAGAGTGCCAGGCAGGTGTGGCGAGGAAAGCTGCTCACCTCATGACAGTCACGAAGGCTGTGTGTACAGAGGGGGATATCTGTCCAAGGCATCCCCCCAGCAACACACCCCCTCTCACTAGACCCCATTTTCTAGTTTCCACTACCTCTCAACACCATCAAAGTATGAATCATCACTGGATTAGGCCCGAGCCCTCATGAACCATCCTTTAAAAAGCCTTTAACTCCTGAGCTGTCAGGAGGCATCGTTAGATTGTCACATCGTCAACATGTTAACACAGTGGAGAGACTCTGATAAACCCTCTAGCCTGACGGAGGAGAGGTGGTAGGAGGGCAGGCCTCTGGAGAACGGCCCATACCCCACTATCCCGTGAATCTGGTAGTGCTGAGGGGTCGGGCTCTGCAGAGAAGGGTGGGACAAGCCAGTCTTTGGCCAACTGGAAACAGGGCAGAAGGCTGAAGGGGGGCAGCACCAGCTACAGGGCCCGGAAAGAAACTCAATGGCACCGTGCCGGTGGCTCAGCTGCAGAGCACTGCACACCCAAGCTGAGTGGTCCAGAAGCGTTTCCTAACCAGAACTGGCTGCCTGCCCGGGAGGCAGGGACGCGCACTGGTCAGTAAGGCAGAGGGGAGGACGTGGGCAATTGTGCATGGTTGGCATGCGCCCTGCTTGCCTGAGTCTGTAGCAAGTGCTGCCAGTGGATCTGCAAGCACATCCCACTTTCTCCACAGCAGGAGGACAATGAGAGGCCAGGGGAGAGCAGCGCACAGTACACTTTTAAAATGAGGTGGACACGGAGGGCATGGGAAACACCAATACTGGAAGGTCAGCGAGGGAGAGCCCCGGAGCCACCTCACTCTTCACTTGGTGTTCCTGCTGGTTGGTTTCACTGTATCATGGACAAGGATTATTTTCACAAAATCCCAACACACACACTGCACTCACTGGTCGGCCCCTCCTCTCCCCAGTAGTCTCTGACAGAAACTGCAGGGGAATGAACACAAGGCAGAACTGGGCCCCTGTGGCAGGGGCTGTGGCCAGACAGCATTCCTGTGGTTGGTTCTCAGGATTCCAGGAACCATGGCAACCACAGCTGCTTCCCTGGAGGCCACAGGGTACTGGGTCAGGGATCTGGGCCCCAGAAGCCTTTATCACAGAACAATCTAACTCCTGTCGCTTTCCATGTCAATAGAGGGTGCAGGGCATTCTCTGGCCAGATGCAAGCATGTGTTGGCAGCTGCTGCATCAGACTTGGTTTCTGTCTAAGGGACAATAGATTCCAATAGCAAACACCTGTCCAGGTGGATAATACTTAAAACAGGTCCCCAGCAACATGCTTCGGGCACCATCCTGATGCTAAATCATTTTTATTTTCTAAAAATAATGTGTATTACAAAAACTTTTATTTTCCTAACTAAATAAAACAGCCTGTTAATATCTTAAAAGAAAAAAAAAAAAAAAAAGGTTGGCAGCCAATCCCATAGAAAAAAACACCTGTCAGCATCCCTAGATGCCTGTGTCCTGGAGGTCTCAGAATCTTCTCAACTGCCATCTTTCCTTGCCTCTACCTCCTCATTATTCCTCATGTCACAAGATAAGTGCATACCCTTTCTGCATTGTGACCCCTAAAGGGCTACTGTGCTTTCCCAAGGCATCAAAAATGCTAACTGTGATGGACTGTATGAGTCAGTATTCTCATACATTCTCATGTTTGTAGGTGATAAGATTAGCAGGTGGGACCCAAGGGAGGAGACAGGATTAGGTTGGGAGACAGGGCAGCGTGAGGGTTGGGTGTCATGATGGAATCAGCAACCTTACAGCAGGGACCAGAGCCAATGTTCCCTCTGCCTTGTGTGGACATGGTGTGAAGGTGCTGTACATGAACAAGCTGATGCTCTCTGCCTTGTGTGAACACGGTGTGAAGGTGCTGTATATTAACAAGCTGATGCTCTCTCTGCTTTGTGTGAACACGGTGTGAAGGTGCTGTACATGAACAAGCCGATGCTCTCTCTGCTTTGTGTGAACACGGTGTGAAGGTGCTGTACATGAACAAGGAAGTAGAGCCTACCAAGACCTCACACCTTGATCTTGAACCTATACCCTCCAGACGGGGGAACAGGTGATGCCATCAGAGGCCTCAGCTTGTAGCCAGGACAGGGGCCAGCAGCCTTCCCTCAGAGCCTCCTGTTCCCCACAGACACCTCCCCACCACAATTCACCAGACAAATAGACAAACCCACCCAGACTCCCCCATCCACAACACACACCAACACACACACACACACACACACACACACACACACACACACACACACAGCATCTGGTCTGAGTGTGATGTACAAATAATATCAGTCATATAACTCACTGCTGCCTGAACAGAGCACCACACAGGCCCTCAGAGAACATCTCCTGACTACTAATGCACATGATGTGAACACTGTCCAACAGGGACATCAGCCTACAGTGACTGGCTTACCTGCAGTCCACACGTGAACACTGTCTGACAGGGACATCGGCCTACAGTGACTGGCTTACCTGCAGTCCACACGTGAACACTGTCTGACAGGGACATCGGCCTACAGTGACTGGGATTACCTGTGGTCCACACATGAACACTGTCCGACAGGGACATCGGCGTACAGTGACAGGGACATCGGCCTACAGTGACTGGCTTACCTGTGGTCCACACATGAACACTGTCCGACAGGGACATCGGCGTACAGTGACAGGGACATCGGCCTACAGTGACTGGCTTACCTGCGGTTCACATATAAACACTGTCTAACACAGCACATCTGCTAACAGGAGACCAGCTCACCTCACCACCCATTGCTTACTTTCTAACTTCAGCCCATTCCTGTGCTCTCCACTTCCACCTTTCCCTCATACTCTCCCTGCAGTCTGTTAGGCAGGACCCTATGGACAAAGGGTGGGCAGGACCCACTCCAGCCTCTCCCTGCAGGATGATCCTCCCCAGATCCACCCTGGCATGGTCTCTTCTCCTCCCTGTTCAAGTCTTCAGCGATTTCCTGCTGGCAACAGGTACATTCGGGACCATGAAGTTACCTTGTCTTGCCTCTGGCATCCCCATTCGGTCCATTATGGCCATCAGCGCAGCCTTCATCATATTCACAGAGAGGCTGCATAACTGTGCATACAAGCTACACATTTATATGAACTGCCCACACACGGACTCACGCTAGGTACCACACACAGTGGCTGTTCAGCTACAGATGTGGGGCATGTGTGAATAGCCCTCTGCTGCTCCTTGAACCTCTGCTGCCTTCCACCCCTCCTTCTGAGGCACCCGGCTGCATGCCACACAAGGGAGAGTACCTGGCAACATGCTATGCACCGGGGCGTCGATGTTGACATCCTGCAGATGCTTCAGGGTCTCGGTGTGGAAGAGGCGGAGGGTGGACCCCGAGGTGAAGGCAATCCAAATGCCAACGCCAGCCACAGCCATGTGGGAGATGATCATCCCTTCCTCTTGGTGGGCCTCCAGCTGGTTCTGGGGTGGGCGGGGAGAGGAAACGGGGTTACACAGGGTGTGAGGGGGTTCAGCCAGAGCCTACAACAGTGCTGTGGGCGAAGCCGCCGCACAATGGGGCTAGGCTGAGTCACTCTTGAGTATCATGGGGTCCAGTTGGAGTTTAAACCCATGACTGTAACAGCATCCATCTCCTATTCACAGTGCTCTTGTGGAGTTTCCCCGAGCAGGTAAAAGCGCTTCAGGGAACACAGTGCTACGTTCCACTTACCACGGCACCTCTATGAGCTGAGAAGACAACCCCAACCCATGAAAGGGGCTGAGGAGGTGATGGCTGCTGATCCTGGGCCCCAAGGAGGCAGAGCCCACTGGGCAGCCTGGTGAGAGAGTGGTGGGAAGCACAGCGGTGGGGACTGAGGAGGAAGCTAGCCCTTCCCCTACAGTCCAGGCCAAGACGTAACACCGTCACAGGGCCACCTCTCCCGAGGCCTGTCTGAAGCAGGCGGTCCTGCGGGATCCCGTTCCCCCACCGACACCCTAAACAGCACCACACTGCACAAGGCCTGACTGGCAACAGACAGCTACGTGGCCATCTTGAGACCAGATGGGGTGTGGTGGCCCAAAGCCAAGTCGGGGTACAGGGTAGCAAGACCTGAGGAAGTCAGGAAATTCACACTAAATATCAATCTTGCATGGTGCTCTTAATTTGAACAACTTAAAATACCCCTCCCCCCCGCCGTGGGGGAGCAGACATAGATCTGTGTCCTAGAAGAACAAGGGGGAAGGCACATGACCTGTCACAGAGACATAGTACCCCACACCCTCACAGATGCTCCCAGAAGGGCTGGTCTGAGATACACCCTGCATTCACCGGATCTCATTTCACTGGAAGATTCCAGGGCAGGAGTGGCTCTGCTTGTACGTGGCTGGCAGAGTCCAGGTTAGGAGGTGTATGGGAACGTCTCCTGACCTTGTCTCCTTGGCCTGGTTTTCAGGCTGCTGGCTGCGGGCACACACAAACTAGATTGATTTTTGGATATTGATCTTGTGCCCTCTGACCTTGCTGAATGTTGTGTTGTTTTGTTTC
Source organism: Peromyscus eremicus (assembly GCF_949786415.1). Taxonomy (NCBI): domain Eukaryota; kingdom Metazoa; phylum Chordata; class Mammalia; order Rodentia; family Cricetidae; genus Peromyscus; species Peromyscus eremicus. Next base: position 9,845,109 of record NC_081433.1, on the reverse strand, counting down.
AGTCTGCTAGTGTCGTTCCAGATTCCTTAGGGATTCTGTACCGGAGGACTATCTCTTAGCAAATTCATGTCCTCTTTCCAACCCAACACCCACCCAATCCACCCCCAGCATCTCTGGCAATAATAGCCAACCCTGTGTGGGCAGAAGAGGAGGAGGTGGGAAACTGTGTACACCTCATGATCTCGTTTACACAGTTGCTATTTCAATACCCATCTTCCTCTCCGTGCCCTGACACACTAGCACTGGCCTGGCCCCTAGGCTTCTCTGTGGGCTCATGCTGAGCACAATGTGTCTGATGTTCACTGGGTGGCCCTGGGGACAGGTCTTCCTCGATGCCTTCACACAGAGAACAGAGCATGTGGCTGGTGCTGCCACCCCCCCCACGGGGCTGTCTGCTTTACCCTGGAGCTCAGGCTGCATACTGGGATACTTCCTGGAATGCTGAAGAAAGCTGATGGCCAGGTCTATCCCCGAAAGTCTCAGCACTGGCATGGTCTTTAAGATTCTGAGATGCACACATGCATGCATGCATGCATGCACACGCGCGCGCGCGCACACACACACACACACACACACACACACACACACACACACACACACACTATATAGTCAGGCGTCACTGGAGGAAGAATCAACAGATACATCTACTTCCCATGTAACTCTGGCCGTAACACATACTGTAGACCGCTGTGATTTAGCTCAGACCACAAAGAAACAGGGACCTTTCACGTGGAGCATGTGATCCAGATATGAGGAATCAATGTCACCAGCCCAGGATCCTGCAACTGCTCTGTTCTTGAGACAGCCAGCTGGGGGTACCCTGGGCATGATCCAGTGCCAGGGACTAGAGAAAGGAGTGGCTTTGAGTAAGGACAAGCAAGGGACATGGGATTAGGGGAGAGTCAGACCGCTCTGTGTACTGTTCTCATGGGCCAGCTAAGGTTACAGCTGCCTAGCTGCCCTGGTCTCTGGAAACTGGCATCAACTTCCTCATAGCAGCCAGACTGCCAAGCCTTGGGTGGAGGACGAGGCAGGACACTTTGCCTTGCAGGACCTGGTTTCTGTAAGTGCTGAAGGAGTCCTCCCTTCCTGCTGTTTGCCTAGTGCTCATGTTGTCTGCAGGGAAAATGACTCCGAGCATTTGGGGCACAAGTCTTGATCACTACTGCCCCTCACGTGAGTTCAAGGCAGAGTGGTAACTGCCCCTGGAAACCTGTGGCAGCTGAGTGACAGGACCTCCAAAGAGGCTTGGAAAAGCAGAACGAGAAACCGCAGCATGTGAGGACACAGCACTGGGGGACTAAATAACAAGGCTCCTCCTTCCTGTCCACGTCGTCACAATGCCTACCCAACCTTCCCTGGAAGCCTGTGTGGCCTCAGCTCTGGGGTCACCAATTCCCAGCAACTTCCTCAATGTGACTTGCAGTCTGCAGTCTGCAGCACTTGAAGGGCTGGAAGTACTGTCTCAGAAGAAAAAACCCATTTCATAACATCTGTTCTGTATCTAAGGTCCCTCAGTGCTCGATGTCACGTGGCAAGTGTGACAGTCAATAGGGAAATGCACAAGTCTGCTATAGGGCAGGAAGTCAAAGGTGCTAGCTCCAGCAGATCTGGCTATTCCCATCTCCGCCCATAGTCTAGGAAGCTGGGGGGCAGTCCAGACCTCTTCAGCACCTCTGGAATCTATATACTGAGGTGAAAAATCTAGGCTCCTGTTAATGTGGGGTTTTCCTGGCACTGTCAACCTGTTATATCCCCTCACCCTTCGCCCCGTTGGCCCACGCTTCACCCAGCCTGAGAACCACAGTTCCTCCAGGAGTCCCATCTCCCTCTGACAATCCCCCTGGGGTTTTCTTTCTCATGTCTTCCAGGTGAACTCTGCTTTTCTTGATGGGAGTCGTGATGAGGCCCCGGAGTGAGGCCGTATGGCCTGACACACAGACTCAGGGCAGACACATGACTTGAACATTACAAGGCCACTCCTGACCTGCGCGTGAGCTTACCATGCCTGCTGAGGACAGGGCAGAAAGGAGCCACCAGAACTCCACAGCATCTGACACTGTCCCACGGCTGGACACATAGCCAGGGTCTGCTGTATGGTACCTGGTACTTGGGAGGTATAGAACAGTATTTAGATGCTGGATGAAGGACTACATGACATTGGTTCAGTTCTGTGATGCTAGGCATGATTTTCTGTTTGAAAACAGGAACACAGGCCTAGGACCTGTGCTGGCTAGTCCTATGTCAACTTGACACAAGCTGGAGTTATCTGAGAGGAAGGAACCTCAATTAAGAAAATGCCTTCATAAGATCCAGCTGTGAGACATTTTCTTAAGATTGATGTGGGAGGGCCCAGCCCATTGTGGGGCCATCCTTGAGCTGGTGGTCCTGGATTCCATACAAAAGCAGTCTGAGCAAACCCTGAGGATTAAGTCAGTAAGAAACACCCCTCCATGGCCTCTGTATCAGCTCCTGCCTCCAGGTTCCTGCCCTATTTGAGTTCCTGTCCTGACTTCCTTCAATGATGAACAGCCATGTGGAAGTGTAAGCCAAATAAACCCTCTCCTCCCCAGGTTGCTTTTTGGTCATGGTGTTTTGTCACAGCAACAGAAACCCTAGGACAGATCTGTTCCTCCAAAACTGTTTCTGACCATGTCTCAGAGGGATGCCAAGATGCATGTGTGGAACCCTGGTCTGCACGGCTGTGCTAATTATCGTAAGGAAGGGCACGGTTGGAGACCACTGTGATGTTGCTGTATCGCTGTCCTGGCTGTTCGTTCCATCTGTCCCGTTATCCCCCTTTCCTTCCATCTATCTGAGTTAGTCAAAAGCACTATATATGGTAGAAACTCAAGAGCAAGGAAAGCAGTCTTTAGAATTAAGCAGCTCCAGGAGGGAAGCAATAACCGTGCCCCATGGCTCTAAGAGAAAATGCTGTGAAGTTAGCATCTACCAAAACCCTAGAGAAGTCAGCCTGTTCCTAAATGTCAGATTGCTTTAGGCCTCTATTAGGTGTTGAGGCTCGAGTTTTAAATGCGCGCACATACACACACACACACACACACACACACACACACACACACACACACGTATATAGAGACACAGAAATACAATGTGGAGAATACAGCTCCTCCACCAGGTGACAATCAGCACTAGGAACTCCTCTCATGCTTTGCAGGAGGCCCAAGTGTCATCTGGCAGGTGTTCTGCCCAGGCCTGCCAGGTTCTAGACCCCAAACACAGGACACCCTGGCCCGTGAGCATTCCCACCCAGCCCTGCAGCAGCTGTGAAGATGCCTCAGCTCCAGAACCTCCTTCCTAGCGGCTCCTGGTGCTCTTACTTTCCTGGTGCTCTCCACCCTGTGCAGGGAGGCAGCCCCCTCCAGCAGGAGCACCCCCACTCCAGCTGGGTGAACACAGGTTGAGTTCCTGGGCTGCACCCACATCTCAGCTGTGGCTGCCCACAAAACAGGAACAGCATGAATCTCATTTTCCCAGAAAAGCAGGTTTTGCTTCTCTCTATAAATGTGTTTAGTTATTTTTAGGCTAAAAACTGCACAGAGGGGACCAGCCCTTGGCTCTGGATGCTCTACTCTTTGAGCCTTGGAGATCTCCAGCACTGAGCCTCTCTGGAGCATAGAGGCACAATAAAGCCGAAGGGAAACACTGCCTTATCTTGGAAGCCCTCTGGGGAGGGCTGCCAGCACCCCTGGCATTTCTGCTTTTAGTTTATGAACAATGAAGATGATGATGATCATGCCATTTGGGGAAAAAAAAACCTTAGGACAGTGTCATATGTCTCAGTATAAAAACAACAGACAGCTAACAACACATTACTCTGGCTTGTGTATGTTCCTTTTAGCAAGGTTTAATCCTGATGAAAAATGGTGACTTCAGCTCCAATGGGCTGTGCTGGATGCGGGCACTTCCCTTCACCAACCAAGCAGCCCTGACCTAGGGGCCCCGGAGAGCTGGGCTGTGGGTGGGCCTGTGCGACTTCGGCTACAGAACCAGCAAGGTGACACTGATAGTCAGCAAGACTGCCCCTTGGAGCACGTCTACAGAGGGTTTGGGACTTTCTCGGAACATTACTCACAAGATGACGTCACTGGTACCCACAAGGGCTGCAACAAAATTCTAGGAAGTTGCCACGGCACCTGTGACTTGGTAGGGAGGGCTCTGTGCTTGAAGGGAAAGTTCTTACCACAACAGTGACTCACAGGTGGATATAAAAGTAACCAAAGTGACCATGAAACTATGGGGGGAAATGTCATCTATGTCTCCTTCTGCCTCTCCTGTGGCCAGCTGGCAGGCTGGGTCTTGGGAACACAGTGGAGCCACCTCACAAAAGAATCAGGAAAACAGATGCTGGTGCAGTGGTACACTCCTGTCACCCCAGCGCTCGGGCTGAGGTAGCAGGATCCTCAGTTCAGGAACAGTCTGGGTCTGCCCAGGAAACAGTGCTGGCTCCATCTCTGCCCCAGGTAGAAACCTCCTGGTTCTAACTGAGCCTCACCTCCTGACCCTGAAACTGCCCTTGGGAGTCTGCAGGCCTGTGACAGCATCCGCACTGATGAGCTCAATGTCACAGTCAGGGGACACTACATTACAGCTCTGGAGGCGGGAGCGTGGCTAGGTAGTGGAGTGCAGAGCATGAAGGGGTCCTCGATTCCATTCCCAACACCAAACCCACCTGAGCTCTCTGCACCTGGAGCTTAAGTTTCACTCTCTCCCTGAGGTGATAGAACAAGCCACCAACGTATGTCCTGAAACAGATGTCTGAACAGTGTCTGAAAACGTGACATGTGAACTCTTAGCAAACGGCCTGAGGCCCTGCTATGGTGAGCTGGCAAACTCCACCAGAGATGACCCAAAAATGTTTTCTGAAGCTATGATGGTGGCAGTTTGATTTGCAGATTTCTGAACAGCCATTCCAACATGTCAGATTAAATAAGCCACACCCCAGAGAAAAAAACCTAATACCTCTTGTGGGACACTTAAAGGAAATTTTGTGAAGATTGGTTTGTTGCTGTGGTTTTTTGTTTTGTGTTGTTTTTTGAGACAGTGTTTCTCTGTGTGGCCCTGGCTGTCCTGGAACTCACACTGTAGAGCAGGCTGGCCTCTCAGAGTTCTGCCTGTCTCTGCCTCCCAAGAGCTGGGATTAGAGGTGTGCGCCACCACCGCCCAGCAATATGATTCATTTTTAATGGCTAAAGGAAAAAAAAAAAAAAACCATTGTCCATGTGACCTGAGCTTACACAGGGAAGGGCAGGGTGAGAAACAGTAAAAGACAGATGGGTGACTGGGCATGAGCAGTCTGTCCAGTAAGCAGTGTAAGATATGGCTAGAAAATGCCAACGGCACAATGACGAACATACAGATTACATAGCTGTGAGCTGCAACATACACACAACATATACGCAGCAGATGTGACCACAGGCAGTCAATGCAGCATTACGTTGCAGGTGTGGTTTGTGAATGACACGTGTCCTCACTGCCTGCGCTTACCGCCTTCACTGCCCCTGCGGAGGTTTGTTTGGGATTCCTCAGACTACTTTTCCTTTGACGTGCTGAAAAGCAGAGTCTAAGAGATGGGAGGTTACCTCAGAGGGGAAGAGGAGTAAACCAGTGAAGGACAGGGGCTTGTTAGAGAGGGAACGGCTGTGTTTAGGGCTGCAATGGACACGTGCCACTGCACATCTGTATCTCCAAAGTAACAGCACTGACATGTCAATTCAGGCCTGCTGATGCAAACAAACATGACTCACATATGGGTGCCTAGGGTAAGGAAGGGGAGTGCATGGAGGGCGCGCTGAGGGGAGAGGGGCAGCGGGGAGGGGAGAGGGTCAGAGAGCTGCTGCAATCTGAACTTCCTGCTCAATCTTTCCAAGAATCTAAAGTTTACATACATAACAGAACCTCGCTGTGTAAGCCACGCTGCCATCACCAAGGCCTCGGGTGGTGCGACTATGCACTTCCTTTCCTGTCCGTTCCCTCTCAGGCCCTCTGATCGCTCTCTACCGGGCTGGTTGTCTCTCTCTCCATGTCTAGGAAGACTTTGCTGTACACCTAGCATGTTAATTATAGGTCATATGTACAGGAAGTATTTCCCCAAATCTGAACATGAATATATTGGTGTATGTGTACTAAATATTACATGTGAAAAGTGATGATGCTAAGTCACAATTTCTTTTTCTACTGTAGCAACTTCTGGTGTCTGGGGTCTCGGGAGAGGCATCCTCCACAGCACAGTGATTCGCACACTAATCCTGCTTTTCATCCTGTGAGTATATGATTTCCCCTTTGTTAAAGTTCCCACACAGAGGTTTTTTTTTGATTTAGGAAGCCTGGACTGGTTTCCTGCATCCCAGGAATGATCCCCCGGCCCGCTGATGAGAAATGACATTCCAGTCAAGAGCTGATGTTCCATGTATTCCTGAGGGCTGTATATAGTGAATGTATTTTTAAAGCAATGTTTCCACTACTTAGCAGGTAAACACATAGCATCCATGCCCCAGAGAAGAGGTTAGGAAATAGTTGAATTTTCTAGTTAATTGTATCTGTCTAAGCAAAGCCCATAATCGTTTCCTCTCACACGCAGCCCCAGAATGCACCACCCGTTCCTGCCACCCACACTGCAGAATGCCTGTGCTGCTGGGACATACCCTGTCCACAGCATGTGGCAGCAGGGTGTGCTTGACAGCACTCACCTCTATAGTGTGCGTCTCCAGGCTGGCCATGAACACCTGCCCTCCCGAGGCTGCCCACAGCGCACCTTCCACCAGGAGAAGGCTTTTGACAGGCAGGACGCCCAATTTGATCACTTGCTGGGGCTCTGAGTTCCAGGATCCATCTTAAAAAAAAACATTTTTAGTTCCTCTTGAGCTCAGCTACCTATGTATGGGGACAGAGAAACAGGACCACACCTCCCTGCAAAAACACAAACCAAGTACCAACTATGACCACAGTGCTTGTTGTATTCAACATGGGGAGTTCAGGGGCCCTGGAACCAGCCCTGGTTCATAGAGCCTGTAGCATGTGGAAGACACAGAGGACAGCAGGCAGGATGGGACCATGTCTCTAGGCACATTCCTTGCTTGCTATAAATTATCAGTTTCTTTATCTGTAAGATGGGGGCAGTAGTGTCATAAGCCTCGAAGCTTCTTTCAAGAACTAATAATGAGATGTATACATAAAAGCTCATTGCAGGGCCCGTCACGTGGTTCCTCAGATTCTGCTGCAATATAGTGGTGATGTGTGACATGACTCAGTCGTCAGGAGGACTGCATCATTTTCAAAACATTCTGTGATGCATACAGCATCATGAGGAGAGCCTGTCCTTACTGAGGGTGAAGAGATCAAAGAGAAGCCAAAGGCCCTCCCTGCCCTTCTAATGTCTCCCTCCCTTTCCTGACCCCCAGGAAGCCACAAATGTATTTTAGTTGGAAAAAGTTCCAGAGATCTGGCATGAGTTCTGCCATGACTTAAATGAAGTATGAACCAACAGTGTAGTGATTGTAAAGACTGAACGCAAGATTTAATGCAAATTTTAAAGTGACTGATGTGACTATCCTGTAAGTATTTAACTCCTCACTCATCGAGCCCCAGGATTCCGATGGTAATGACATCATCAGTGTGACTTCCCTGCTGTGTGAGTTCTCTTAGCTCCGAGGAAACAAGGTCTCAGCTTCTTCTCTCTCCTGACCGGAAGCACTGAGCCTCTAAGTACAAATCCCATGAGCAAAGGGGGTTGAATGGGGCTGTTAGACAGAGGCAATGGGCAAGCTACGCCAGGTGGTGCGCTCCCTGTCATGGTGCTCCTTTAATGGGAATTCTGCTCACAACAGTGTTGCGGGATGGCTTTGCACCCAGTGTCCCAGCCTACCTTTCATGCAACAGGTGCAATTGTTCTACACATGGTTAGGTGCATGTGTGTGCATTCATGCATGTATGCACACAAAAATGCAGGTGTGTATACAGCCACATGCATACACTTTTCCCTCACCTGCCCTAACATTCATACAAACAGCCATCCCATGTGGTACTCACAGCCCTTCACAGCCCTGTAGCCTGTAGACACAGTTTCCTCTGAGGTTCACAGGCTCCGAAGGGCATGGCATGGTATGAGAATACAGACCTCTGAAGTGAGACAGAGCTCTGCCCGCAGGCTGCCAGAGTACTGTGATGCTGCTGACTGACGGTATGGTTCCTTTGAAACAGGAACTCAAAGATCAAAGGAGGGATAACCCACTTTTAGGTTAAGGTTGGACTTCCAACAATCGGCTTCTGTTTTCTGGCCACCTAAGCAAGCTCTCTTCTCCTTAGATACTGTATCCTTGTCTCCCTGGGAGGGTCATGTGCAACCTCACTGCTGAAAGTGTGTGAATCTGGGCCAACTCTTGGGACGACTTCTTCCTGGCAGGTCACCTGCACCACAGCCAGACTTCATGCACGAGCTAACAATACTGATGACCCCAAGTCTTCGCAACCTGAAACATTCCCATCAAGTCCCAGGTTTCCAAGACCCACTCCAAAGCAACCGCCCCTCTGTCTGGGAAGGGCACAGTCTCCACTCTACCACCCAGGCCTGGCCACATGTGCAGGCAGTGTAACATAGAGTAGGAAGGCTGCAGATGGTGGGACTCTGGAGACACCATGAGCTGTGATGCATACTGTATAGTGCAGCACAGAGCTGGGCTGGCCAAGCCCAGGGACGCACAGCGAAGAAGGTTAGACCCTCAAGTGATTAACACCCAAGAAGGAAGAAAAACAGACGGCCAAGGGAAAGGAGCAAAGATAACCCCCTGGAAATCTAAAAGAAAGGGCATCGTGAACAGGAAGCATAAGACAATATAATGGCAATCAGAAAATTCTGCATAAGAGAAAAAAAAACATTATCCAAAGACCCCTGTGCATTGTGAATGTGCCTTCTCTAAAAAGAGTAAGCAAAGAAAATAAACTGTTACCTCTAAAAACAGGCGGAATAGAAAAGGGACTATCAGCTTTTTAATGGCTGGGGACATGGCTCAGTGGCCAAGTGTTTGCTTTACGAGCAAGCACAAGGCTCAGTTCAGACTCTAGTACATTAAAGATAACAAAGTAAGACAAAGTAAAATGGAAGTATGTTATAAGTAAGTCACTATGTAAGTTTTAATAGTATAATGTTAATCTAACTGAGACAAACTGCACTAAGAATTATTTAAAAGTTCACATACACTCATAGTAATGGAAAAATGAACATCACCTTCTGAAATCAACTTCGAAGACCTGTTGCATTCCCCTAAAATCACCTCCCTTCTTACTTTCAAATAATCAATATTCCCACATTGCGTGGGTCTCCACCAGAGGGGTCTGGAGAACACAGGGTGCAGAGTTGGACAGCAAGGCCCAGCAGCAGAGGACAACAGTCCAGAGCTCCCCAGACAGTGTTCATCCTTGACAGTGCTCGGCAGGGTGGTAAGGAACTCACCAGCCATGTTGAAAGCTCATTAACCAATATTCAGAAAGCAAACATTGGCAGGCGCACAGGGCAGCATCGGGGCAGGAAATCCCACACCATAGTTTGGAGGTGGTGGCTCTGAGACTCCTCAGGTAATGCACAGGGTCGAGTCAGAAGGCTTTGGACACTCATCATACATAGGGTCGGAGGCCAGCTCTCGGGGAGCTGTGCGGCCAGGTGTGCAAGGCTATGGGGTAGGCCTGGGTATGTGGTCAGCCTTGAGGCTTCAGTTTAGCATGTCTGTATTATGTGCCTGCATGCATGCAGGGCTAGGGAGAAAGCCTGGCCACTAGCCGTGCAGCAGAGAGGACAATCCCTGCTAAAGCATGCCTACAAAGCAGCAGCTGAAGCTCCTGAGAAAAGCTAAGGACAGCCACGGTACCACGCCCACAACACGGCAAGTTCCCAAAGTCTGAAGAACAGTGTGAGGCTGCTGTACCCTCTGCCGGGAGAAGCATAGAGGGACCAGAAAGCCAGGGAGGCAGGAGGGTCTCCAGAGAAGAGCACGTGACCTGGACAGTCCTCTTTCCATCTTCATGAGTCAGGATGGCTAGTTAAAATACTACCAAGCTGTAGGACCTTGGAGGCTGAGGGGCACACACAGGGGCTGAGCGCTTCTGAGGCGGTAAGGATCGGGCTCAGTGTGTGAGACTCTGTGAGGGCAGATACAGCAGTGCCATAGGGAAGGATCATGGACAGAGAAGCCAACCCCGGATGGCGATCAACCCCCGTCTCCACGGGAAAGTGGGTTTGAGTGATGGAGGAAGCCTCAGGAGAGCAGCGAGAGTCTAGGGTGCCCAAGAGCGCTAGGGTGGGCCTTCAAGGCTGGTCTGCACGGTGGAGCAGGAAGAAGCCCCCTGGCAGCCAACTTTAGAAAAAAACGTCCCATGTGCCCATCAGTGTCTTTTTGGGAAGGAGCAAGTCACACGGGTTTGGAAGCAGGGGTGACAAGCACCATGGGAGGAGGTGAGACGGACGCCTAGTCAAGGGTCAGGGCTGAGTGTGGGTCGTTACCTGGAGCCTTGGTGTAGCTGGCCACGGACCCATTGACCAGGCCCGCGTACAGGCCTTGCGGGGAGCAAGCCAGGCTCATGACCGTGGACTTGTCAGGGGTGTAGAAGTGCTGAAGCCTCACTTTCTTGCAGCCCTGACTGCTTTTGTAGATGGAAATGCTGCAAAAGAAAAACGAATTAATAGGCCCAGGTGCGCCCCGTGAGAAGATGTGGCACCAGTCAGCGTCGGAGAACGACACGCGTCTTCTTCATGCCTCCCCGCGGCCTGCCTCCCCGCTCTTAACACACACTTGGCTACATTTAAAAAAAAAAAAAAAAAAAAAACACCTGCAGCCATTCAGATCTCATTCTTAGAGCTCAAAGAGAAATTCTGGGTCAAAGTTTCTTTTCTTCCTATAGATTTTGGAATGTTAGCTTATTTGCCATTAAACAGTGTCAATGTTCCACATGATTATACTATAAAATACTGTTGCTTCATTCCACAACTGAAGTAGTAGTATATTTCTAAGAAGAATTAACAAAAACAAATCACTCTGGAGGCAAGCAGAGCTTTCCCCTGTATCTCTTGCCATACTAATTGCCATGGGTGTGGCTGACTGGTAAACTTAGAGTACAGTAACCTGGAACCCCCCCCCCCCTTTTGCATCTTCTATTAGGCTCATCCTGTTCCACGTGGGAGCTGACATGTCTTGCACTGAGGACAATCCCTAAAACAGTGGATATTCTCTACCTTCCTTCCTCTGTGCCCAGGCAGATGGTGGGCACATGGGACGCTCTCGAGGCTGTGGCCTCTGGGTCCACGGCTTCACCGGACTCTTGGGGCTTCGACTCCTCTGCGGGAATGTATACCATACACAGGATGCGTGACTCGACGTTGAAGCACTCAATGACTTTGGGGTTGGAACTTTGAAAGGAGATGATGGCAACCTGACCCATCTGATCGCTACAGCTTCCGATCTGAGACGGGTTGTGGGAGGGAGGAAGAGTGAGAAACTTAGGCATACTTCTGGGATTGCTAAATTTTCTCATCAGGCATGATTCTGGATATGCAGAAACCTGACCTATGAAGGCATCGATTTGCATGTGTGAATCATACTCAGAAAAAGCGAATGAAGTAAAAGGATACCTAACAGCCCATTTCTCTTTTCAACATGTTTCATTTGGCTTTTAAATTTTTCAATAACATGAATACCAACTTTATTTTCAAAGGGTAAACGTATACACATCGAACACCAGACACTCATCCCTTACACAACTGTAAGGGCCTATTCACACACTCATTTTGTCAAGTACTGAAGAGCAAATTAGTGGCAGTGTTAAGTAAGCTGGCACAAAGGTGTGACAGAGCTCAGCCTCAGTGAAAACAAGCCTTTCAAGAGGCGACAGCCGAAAAGAACACAGCCCAAAGCAGGCCATCCCAGAGAGCGCACTGTGTGCCGCCAAGCAGATCCGGGATTTCTGCAACAAGTCCCATGAACGTCTATAATCCTCCCCACAGTTAACAGTCTAGAGGGAGCCTGGCCCCTGCTGACAGACAGCCCGCTGGTTCCCAGTACAGTGGATCCTCTCTCTTCCCTCCAGCCTGGAGCATGTTGTCACACCTCCCTGCCTCTCCTGCATGTGTTCCATGTTACAAGTAAGCAACCCCCTCTGACCCTGTTGGAAGGAGGCCAAATCATCGAGTCCCTGGTAGAGAGAGAGACAGAGAGATAGAGAAAGAGAGACAGAGACAGAGAGAGAAAGAAATATTATGCATCAGCAGTTACAAGTCTGCTCAGTAGGAAATCACTACCCAGAAGGAGTTTAGCATCTCTGCTGGTCCCTAGGTGCTGAAACACCAATTAGCCACGCTCCCCCATTCTGAGCACATTGGCTGCAACAGAGACGTCAACTTAGAAGGATGTATACTGAGAGGGGCAAGGGGAGAGGCAGGAGGCCAGGGACCCAGGCCCAGGGAAGTTCCTGGGCTACTGCTACTGAGTACTACTGACAGCCTAGACTTCATGTAGAACAAATTCATTTTAACTAAGACAGCAGTGTGAAAAGCCAGCAATGTTTTGGAAGAGGAGGAAAGTCAACGTGGAGAAACACTAGAGTGGAGGACCTGCTAAAGTTATCCTCACAGCATTTAAGTTCTTAGTCTTGGGTCCTTACTCAACTGTAAAAGTCTTAGATGAAAAAGAATAAAAGCCAACATTTTAATTCCTAAGTCTACACCTCAGAGGAAGGGTGCTGTTTGGAAACCTAACCTGGTGCTCTCTGGTGAACTCCCCTGACAGTTCTCTGTCAACCTGCCCTAAAGACAAGCAAAGAGCCTTACCCACAGGAAGCCACGTGCCGAGGAGGGTGAAGCTGGCTGGCTTTCGTTGCTTAGGTAAGGCTCAGGGTTATAAGCTGCGCATTCGATCTACAAAGGAACACAATGCTGTGGGTTCAACATGTTTTCCATCGTCGGCTGAAGCGCGGGTATGAGCCCTTGCATACTACAGCCCACTGTGTGAGCCTCACAAGTGTATTCTGCAGGAGTGAATTCCCAAGGGGGTTTGGTCTTTCAGGTTGATGTCTTTAGAACCCCTCAACCATGCCAAAAGCCAGCTGGGCACGCCAAATCAGCCAGGAGGACTAAGCCAGGAGCAGGACACCTGATGGTGTGTCCACCGGCCTTCCTGACACACGTGCTGTGTGGTTCTGCAGGGCAGGAGTTCCGAGGCTTCTAAAAGCGTGCCTCACCTGAGGCATGGACGAGGCCGTCCCCAACAAGGGGGTCAGAGTCCAGGAATAAGAGAGAGATAACAGTGTCACATTATTTCTTAAAGAAAGGCATAGTACCTTGTCAATGGCATTGGGCCTCGGGGCCTGAGATGATGACACGTGGGTGTCCACAAGACACTCGGGGCACTTTAGTGGAGGAGCACACCACATCAGCAGATAAAGACTTTAGAGCCCCGACCCTCGACAGAAAGGGACTGTTGATCACGCTGGAGCACCACAGAAGAGGCAGGTGCTGGAGCACAGTGGGCCCGTGATCTACAATAACCCTAGCCGGCGGCAGGCCACACAGGCAGCGGCTGAACCTCACCGGTGGCTGGGCTCCCAGCAACAGCATCTCCAATACCGGCAATACATTTCCTCTCCAGTCGTAGTAACGGGGTCCTACACCAGTGTTCCCCAGCTAAATCCTCTGCAAAAGCGGGTATCGCCCGGGGCCCTCACCTTGAACTCTGGCTGCCTGGCCACCATCACAGGCATGTGTCCCACCAGGAGAGGGTGTGTCTCCTTCTTGGCTAGGTTGCCATCGTCGTCCACACAGAACCATCCCATGTGGTTCTCCTCCTCTGTGGGCACATTCAGAGAGAGCAGAGCTGAGCTGCTTGGGTGAACGTGAGTGCCTCCTCGTGTCCCAACAGCTGTACCCAACACTCCAAGGCGCGTGAGCAAAGAATGATTTTGTCTTGGGAAGCAACACTGCCTTTCCCTAACTGGAGGTTGCGGGGAGAGGTGAACTCTTACCGCGGCAGCCTAATCTGCACCGCGTCATGGGGCCTCACACTCGGATCCGCTCCTGAACAGAATGCACCAGTATCACGGCCTGGGTCCAACCGACAGGCCTGGATCCTTCAAGCAGCTGAGCTGGTCAGACTCAGTGAAAAATTCTTAAACATGAAGACATAATTTGCTCCTAAAGATAGCGGCCATCTTAGCTTTGAGTAAAGACAGAAGGGTGCTTACTGCCATGTTACTTCACAAGGGATCATCCCCTGGATTATAGAGACACAACCCAGTGAATCACCCAGGAGGGGACAAAGAGCTACTTCCCTGTCCTCAGCCAGGTCAGGGAGGCTCCCTTTCACAATAAAAGTCTTTTTTTTTCTTTTCACTAACCATTGCTTTCTAAGGGGCCAGCAACAGCCTACCTCTGTTTCATGCTTAGGTGACGGTTCAGACCTTCTGCACTTAGAAGAATATTTCACAAATGGGTGCACACACCTACCCACATACAGGTAGGTAATCAATCACATACACAGACATCCACACCTATGCACACACCTACTCGCATACAGGTAGGTAATCAATCTCATACACAGACATCCACACCTATATGCACACCAGCACTAACTTACATGTCACATATACGCCTACCCAGCAAGCTAAGTAAGAAATTCGTGTATATAAATTCTATACAAACTATATACAGATAGATCTGCCGCCCTCCCTCCCTCTCATCTTTCAGTCTGTATACCCATCTACCTACCATCAATCTCCCTCCATCTGTCTACCTAATTACCTATTGTCTATCTATCTCCCTCAGTCTGTATACCCATCTACCTACCATCAATCTCCATCTGTCTACCTGATTGCCAACCTACTTATCATTTGCCATCTACCAGCCTATCATCTATGCATCTACCTACCTACCTACCTACATAGGCTAAATAGACAGAAGAACCAGAAAACAGTTATAAAGCCGCTTCTAGCCATGGTAAAATCATGGAACTTATTTTTAGAGCTGGGAGTCCTGAGTGACAAGGTGTTAATATACTGGACTCCCTGTCACAGGAGAGTTAGCACAGAGGCTGACATGATGTGTGTGCTTTCTGCTGCTTGAAAGCTAACACACACCAGGATTTCTGGACCAGGGGCCCACCCTTATGCTCAACAGACATAATATACAAGAATGTCTTATCACAACAGAAGCAATTGGAATGTTCTTGTTTAACTTAATTTTTCCAATTAAAGCTATGCTTCCAGGCCACAGGAAGTTCTCTCTCCACCCTGGTTTTACCCTCCCAGGTGTATGCATCATCATATGACCTCTCTGATGACTCTGAAACACCTATTTCTTAACGGAGCATGCCCAGTTAGCGTAAATCCTGTGTCTTACCAAGTGCCAGCTTGGCCATCTGCAGGCTGCTGACCCAGGACTCCTTGATGGCAGGGGTAAACGTATTGAACACAGCAGTAAAGAAAGTGGGCCGCCCTGACCTGCCAGAGAAGAGAAGCATTTCCTTTACAGACTGCACTCTAGCATGTACAATGACTGTGCACAGTCCGCCATGTGATGCAATCACCAAGCCAGAAAGCACATATGACAGAGAACGATTCAACTTTTGTTTTGAATCACTGACTTGTCTTGCTTCCCCGGGAGCTGTAACTGAATCCTGCAGCGGTCAGCGGCTCTGATTTCCTCTTCTTTCTTCAGGATCAGTCGTTGTAAGCCTGATGTCCAATCGTGGGCTACCGCCTGGTTTAAATTCTACAAAGGAGACGCACAACATGTTTGTTAGGTTTTACTGCATTTTGCCTTGTCCGTGTGACAAGGTCTCACTCTACCCTAGGATGACCTAGAACTCACTAGGTAGTCCAGGCTGGTATTAAACTCATAGCAATCCTCCTGTTTCATCCTGCCAAAGGGGGTGTTTACAAGCATGAGCCAGCACACTTTGCTTACACACACTTTTAGGAGAAGGAAAAAAAGCAAAGTTCTAACATGATGAAGACCCCCAGGGAAACTCAGTCATATTCATGTCCAATTACAAAGTGAATCCGTTGGGGTTGATCATGCAGAGATATAACTGAGGCATAAGTACTACAGCATGAAGGAAAGCTATGCTGCCCCAAACAATAGAAAGCAGCACTGGACCTAGTCCTTAGAGACATCCAAGTGCTTGATTCCGGAGAACCGGGAGACAAACCCGCGCTCACAGATCTGGAAGCCACAGCAGCATCCCATCCAGGAGGCCGCGTTACCTGATAACTCCCGCGGAGGTTTCCTATTAGCTGTGAGATCTGGCCAACAACGTTCAGGTCATACAGTAGGTTCTGCAAATCCTGGTACAACTGCCCTGGCCCCATGTAAACTTTGTCTGAAAATGTGAAGGAAAGACAAGAATCACTTCCTGCTTGGGAGGCACCAAAACAAATTTTAGGTTTTTTTTTTTTTTTAATCTGAGGAGGATCTAGAATTAAAAAAAAAAAATAGCTTCAAGCATTTGGGAGTTATTCCTTTGCTAACTGCTATTTTGAAATAATTTTACATGTATAGAATGATGCCTTTCATCTGCCTTCCAGGAGGTGTCTTTCCTCACAGAACTGTATATTGCGATGCTCAGGATGACACAGAACTCACTGTCCTGTCACATCCAAACACCACCAGCTTTTGGTCATTGTTCTCATGCTGGTCCAGCCTAGGTCCCTGAACTCCTCGAGTGTTCTAGCCTTCACCTGCCCACAGACCTCTCAGTCTGTCTTTGACGAATTTGACTCTTTTGACACTCAGCTACTACAGTGTACTGGACGGAAGACACCGCTGAATTATCTTATAAAATGTCTCACAATTTGAGCAACATTTTGTGTGAGAGACAGACAGACAGACAGACAGACAGACAGACGGACAAGGGAATTTCATGTATTTCAGATTTTCTTCAAACTCCTAAGTAGCTGAGGCTGACCTTGAACTCGTGGTCCTCTTGCCTTTACCTCAGGATTGCGAAGATTGTAACATGCACCTCCATGCTGTATTATACAGTTCTGGGTATCAAACTCAAGGCTTCATGCATGCTAGGAAAGCAACTCTGTCAATGGAGCTGTACCCCAGGTCCCCTCATTTTAAATGTAATCATTATTAGTAAGAAATACCCAGATACAAAATTTAATCAGAATCAAACTTCTAATATCTGAGGTATCCAACATCATAGAGTTCCCTAAGGATTTCCCCGAAGTTAAAACATATAGAAAGGACCTAAAAATGGCTCTCTCCATAAACTTGAGTCAGGAGGTGATGAGCACCCTGCTGTCTGTGTGTCCATAGTCAGTTCTTACCAGCCAACCCCCAACAGGCAGGCCAGCTCCACCACTTACAGAAGGCTTGGGGGGGCACAGGAGGGAGATTTGCAAATACTGTATCTCTAGACCCCAGAGTTAAGTGAGTGCTGACAACAGACCCTCAGCCTCCTTGGGTTCCAAGCTGACTTGGAAACCACCCAAGGTCACACAGAGGTAAGAGGGATCTGCACTCAGAACTACACTCCAAACCCACGCTGCAAACCAGCATGGTGTCCTCCTGTCCCTTTCTCACCCTCCATATCACATAATCATGACATCAAACTTCTCAGGGCCAGCCAGGGAAAGAGCCGATTCAGAGCCAGATTCATTGGGGCTGAACAGAGCATCAGGGCCTTGGTGTTCGGGTCTCAGCAAATCGGCTGCCTGGCCACAGCCCCGCCTCGAGGGTCCCAGGCTTAGCAGAGCCCAGCTGGGTTTCAGGGTCTGGTCTGCTGCTAACACCTTCAGCTTCTTAGTGATTCTGATCACTCAAGTCCGCAAGTTCAGTTTGCACTCTGTCTGAGAATCACACAGCTTGTCCCATCCTTCATTCTGTCTAATACGTCACTGTGTCAAAGCTTCCTATGATAAAGGCTTCATAAATATGTGTGTCTCAAATACACACTGTCTCCCTAAGGACAAAGCACTCTATCTGTGTCAAAGACACCACCAGAATATAGACCTGATTTTATCACCTTTCATGCATTCTTGAATTAGGTGCCTCTCAAGAATCTTGAAGTTCAACCACACGAGGAGTAAACTGTGGCAATGCGTTATTATGAAAGGATCTCTTGCATTCTGAGAGACTGGAACGTCTTAGACCTCACAGACCTCATAGCTTAGTTAATAATACATCTTGATGTTACTTAAGACTCAACATGGATATGTGCTGTGTACTCAGCCTGTTTGTTTAATGTGCTTTTAAGAGAACAATGTAACTGTCCTTACTTGCCTTGTATTTCCCATGTGATCAACTTTTACAACCCAAGTTAATACATAGCTTTAATTTAAGATATGTACTCTTCCATGTCCCTGACCCAGAGGGCAATGTGTGTGCGTACGTGTGTTATGGTAATAAATGCTGGAAACAGCAAATAGGTTGAAAGCAACCTTATGCAATAAATTCCACCACAAAGGCTGGAAGTGGCACACAGATAATTATCTGATAACATTTGTTTGTTTGTTATCTAGGTCAGTAGGGTTCATGTGCACTAGGCAAAGCTTCATCCCTTGTAAAACACTGTTAAGGATGTCTGTAAACTGCCCCTCGTTCCTTTCCCATGGGATGCTTTCTGCGCTGTTCAAAAAAAAACAAGAGCAAGAGCCTTTTGTGAGGGGCACAGAGACAGGGACAGACAAGACAGCCTTCAGGCAGGCACAGACTCAGACTCATATAACAGACAAATTCTACACAGACCAGAGACAGAAGACAGGGAGAGAAACAGAAAACTCAAACGTGGGCTCTCTCTTGATTAAACCACTTCAGGGGCAAGGACCTTGGTTTCCTTCCTTCGTGAAACACTGATGAATTCTAGTGACTCTGAATTCATCACTAATGCACTCAATTGATGAAGTAAATGTGCTAGGTGTATCTATGCACACACACCTATTCACCTATGATCCACACACTGACCATATATATATTACATTACGCTTACAAGTCAAAATATTTTTATCTGGCAACTCATCTGTTACATTCACGGTATAAACTTTTGAGAATAAACTGTGAACCCAGGCTTGTAGTGATACTATAAATACCATAAATGCCACAAATTAACTTTCTTGATCAGCATCTACGTTACATTAGCTTTACAATTATTAATAAACGTTGAGTTTGATTTTTGGTAGGCAGCTCTAAGGATTTCAGGGTACATTTTAGATGCCCATCACACTCTTCAGTTAGCCCACAGGCCAGGAACAGCTCCACGGCTCACAAAACAACTCCTATCACCTGTGGAACTCCCTCACACACACACCCCCAGTCATACCCCCTCCTTGGCCCTGTTCTCTATCACTATATACCTTTGTCTAACCATAACCCATATTTAGTTTTAGCCCCAAAACTAGTATAGTTTTATTTATACTGGTGTTCAGTTGATGAGCTCTTACAGGAGAAACTCCTTGGTTTGGAGGACAAGTGTCCACACCTGTCACAGTTACACCCTGGGCCATCATGCCAGGACAAATGCCAGAGAGCAGAAGTCTGCACTAAGAAGGCAGGTCTGCACCAGGCTGCCAAGGGCCTCTGCTCCAGCCTCGGCACTTCCCATCTCTGGGAACAAGGTGATAAACTAGAACGGATACCAACTCTCCGGCAAGTGTTTCTAAGCTGAGCATGTCGAGAACATTTGTGCTTGGAGGTGAATGAAACCATTTCTCCCTCCTACTCACATGTGAGTGAGCCCCATATTTAAACAGAGGATACTTTTCTACTTAATCCAGCCTTTCTTGGATTCCTTCAAGCCCGAAGGCATATCTAGGCTCTTCCTCAAGTCTCCATTCCCTTCAAGGAAAAGAAGTGATGGGTAGTCAAGGCAGAGTCCTGAGTGTCGGAGCCCATTTGGGTTTCCTGGTGGCTTTGCCCAGCAGGTCTGCTCCAAGAGGATGATTGGACCACGGGCCTGAGTACCAGGTGTTTGGAAGGGTCTACACTTGGCTGTAACTCGCAAGGGGGAGGTCTTTGCTCCTCCCCCTTGGCACTGTGATAAAAAGCCCTTTGGAATAACGTTCAGGGCTGGTGGGTTTTGACCCAGGCCCTCCCGAGGCTATCCTGTGTTTCTGTCTCTCCTCTCATCATCTACGTATCTCTTTCTAGCTAAGAGTTCTCACTTCTCCCTACTCAAGAGTACCCTGGGTCGTAAAAGTGGAGGCTGGTCCGTCACACCTGAGCAGAGAGACCCCGGGAGGAGGGGAGACGTTGATAGGAAACAGAGGGATCTGAGGTAAGGCTGCTCACTTTATCTCACAGACACCTGGAGACCCTCCTCGGAAGAGAAGAAACATGGAGACACAGCCAACCGTGTCCTACCCACTCAGGGAAGAGACAACGGGCCTGCACTGTGACTCTAGCTTACACAGCAAGAGCTTTACCTACTGAGCCATCTCCTCGGCTTAAAAAAAAAACTTTAAAAAAAAAAAAGAAAAGAAAAACTGTGTGTGTGTGCACACACACCCACATGCACCATCACTGACGTGAATCTGGGGCAGGAAGGGAGGCGACTTTCTTCTCGATGAATTAAAGACCTTCATATTGAGACCACAAGGGTGTGTCCGCCTCCTCCCTGCACAGGAAAATGTACCAAGTGGCACCTGAGCATGAGCGGCAGACACTGGGGACACCGAAGAGAACAGGAAGCCACTATGGAAGATCCCAATGCCGGGCAGCAAGCCAGAGCCCCTCTGCTCACAGCAAAAACCACCAGCTGCATTGACCTCGGAGCACAGTGGCTCTCAAATGCTGCTGCCCCGCAGGAAAGAACTTCTTGTTTTTCAGCCCAGACTCCATCACGTAAAAATACACAACCGGAAAATTTGTCAGTGCTGGTTTCCAGCTACCTGGTGACAGATTCTGAGTATTTTAGATGTTGTGGGTCGACTCTCTATTGTGGTCGGCACACAATAGCTCCACATCTTTCCCTGGCTTTCTCACGGACCCTGCCCTTCCCCCCAACTCCCTGTTTCTATGGAAATCCCTAGAACTAGTTAGAAAATTCAGGGTGTAAGGGGAGTGGAATCTTATGTGAAACAAGGAAGGGGCTGTGTGGCTAAGTCACCAGCAAGGACGTCTAAATGACCTGGGTGGGAGTATGGATGCAAACATGACCCTCGGCAAGTCTGGAAGCTGAAATCTCTCTGATGCTGGCGGAGGGATGTCAGGGGCAGAGGGTTCCCAGGCCCAGACAAGGCTGTTCTACCGGGGGTGGGCTGTAAAGTGGAGGATGCAGGGAGCAGGTGTGACGGGAAGCAGTCAGCCGTGAGTCACCACAGGCTCCCACGCGCTGTCCCTGGGAGCTGCCACCCATCTCATCTCCAGGCAAACATTTTTTCCCCAAACTCCACCTGACTTTCCCAGGGCTCCAGAGAACCAGCAGGAATTGGGAGGAATTGCCATCCTCAGGCATAGCAACCAGCTCCAGTCTGTGTCCCTGTCCTCCCCTTCCCACGGGGCCACTTCCCCGGGGTTCAGAGTCGGCTTCTGTGTGCACTGAGAGGGGGTTACTGTAGGTTACTACTGTAGTTACTGTAGACGTCCTTGCTGGTGACTTAGCCACATAGTCCCTTCCTTGTCTGTCACAGAAGATTCCATTCAGCTTACACCCTGAATTTTCTAACTAGTCCAACCTCCTGCATGTGAAAAACTAGCTTTTCCAGAACTATTTGGCAAGGGGTTTTTACACATGACCCCAAAAGCACAGATAACAAAAACAGAAGAATAGGCACTATATGAAACTGAGAAGTTTCTTTTCTTTTTTTAATTTTTTTATTATTAAGAGATTTTCTGTTCATTTTACGTACCAACCACAGATTCCCCTCTCCTCCCTCCTCCCGTCCCCCAGCCTTCTTCCCAACCCACTCCCCATTCCCACCTCCTCCAAGGCAAGGTCTCCCATGGGGAGTCAGCAGAGCCTGGCACACTCAGTTAAGGCAGGTCCAATCCTCTCCTCCCTGCACCAAGGCTGCGCAAAGTGTCTCACCATAGGCGCTAGGCTCCAAAAAGCCGGCTTATGCACCAGCGACGGGTCCCGATCCCACTACCTGGGGGCCCCCTAAACCGTTCAAGCTAAACAACTGTCTCGCCTATCCAGAGGGCCTAGTCTAGTACCACAGGAGCTCCAAACGGAGAAGTTTCTACACAGCAGAAAGAGCAATCAACTGATAGAAGACAAAAGATGCCGCAGACTAATCATGTGACAAGGACTAACATCTAGACCGTCTGTAACAAAAATCCAATCAATCCAATTAGAAATGGGCCAGTAATCTGAATAGACATTCCTAAAAGGTAAGATGCACAAACAGCCAATGAGTCCACAAAGAAGAATTCCACATCACTAATCACTGCAGAAAGGCAAACCAAATTACACGTCATTTTACACCAGTGAGAATTGGTGTCATCAAAAAATAAGTAACAAATAGAGGTGAGAAGGTGGAGAATGGGGAATTACTGGCGGCACTGACAGGAGTGTAGATTATGAGTACAGCCTGCACAGAGGCTCCCCAGAAAGGCCCAGGCAAACCCACCATATGCTCTAACTACCCTACCCTGAGTATCTATCAAGGGAAATCAAGTCAGCATGTCACACAGACTGGTGCTGGCTTCGGCACTTCCCAAAAGTGCCAAGACACAGAAGCAGCCGAGGTGCCCATCAGCAGACAGAACGGGCAAGGAGTGGCGCACACACAATGGAAAATTGCATCCAATGACGCAGAGTATGGAGCCCCGTCATTTGTAGCAAAATGGATGGAACTGGAGCACACTGTGCTAAATGGCTTAAGCTGGACACAGAAAGATAAACACCATGGCAGGAAGGCAAGCAGAGGGTCCAAACACAGACTAGTTACTTCAGAGGCTGGGGTGGGAGAGGAGCGGGAGACCCAAGAGGGACTGAAGACCCAAATATTAAGTTCTACACAGTACAGTGTGACTATAGGTTACAACAACCCATGGATAACAGGAAGAGAGATGACAAGAAGCCCCAAACACAGAGCAGTGACTAGGAGATGGTAGCATTAAGTACTCAGAGGCTCAGCCAGGATGTATGTCAGTCCTGAAGTGTCACACCGGGTCCCACAAACATTTATAATTACAATGTGTTAACCAAAAGTTGAACGACAATTTTCAAGGAGACGGAAACACTGAGGATCTTGTTCAATTATTATATTTTGAAGTCAGATGTCAAGTTATCACATTATCTGACATAAGTATGTTAAGTATAGTAACAATTCATAATAAGCAGCACCAGGGGATGTGTTCTTACTTGGGCAAGGAGGACCAGAGTCAAGTGAGGTCATAGATACCGAGCCCCCGGGTTACCTGTGGACCATATGCTAGATAAACCAGTACAAACTAACCACCTAGGACCTGCTTCTGTTGTAGCATCAACAGTGTGCAGAGGGCAGGTTAGTGTGCAGCAGCGTCCCAACAGACGGTTCATAATCTGTCTTCCCAATTATGAGCCACAGCCTGAAAAGTCAGCAAAACCTGTTAAACTGCCCCAGAAAAGGACACACTTTGCAAAGTAATTTCGGGGGAATCTCAACACTTAACCCAACCCATGGGTCCCTGGAGGAGCCCAGTTCACTGGTTCCCAAGCCTCTCTCTGGGTGCAAAGTTTATCATGGAAACTCAATGAGACTAACACTCGTGCCCTGCCCGCAACAGGAGCCTGTTTTCTGGGTGCCTGGAGCTGTGCAGGGGCAGCTCCTTGCTGCTTCTGCTGGCACAGCCTCACCCTTTCCCAGCACTGGTTGCTAGGCAGTGACACCCACACTCTGCCTCCAGCACACAACAACAGACCCAGCTCCCCAGTCTGAATGTTACAGTCATTCAAACAGCACAAAAGTCCTGCGATTTCAATGAGAACGAGAACGTCTACCCAGCTCCTCCGAGTGCCCCAAGACAGCAAGCCCGAGGGAGGGAAAAGAGCACACAGAGCCCAGACTCTGAAGGAAGCAGGAGCAAGACTCAGGGACACCTCCATCCTGAGACCAGTTCAGCCTGGTGCTGGCGTGACTGACTGGCAGGCTGGAGGGCAGTTCATTTGATCTTACGGACAGGCTGACCCTGCTATGAGATGAACCTGGATAAACCCAGTTCAGCCCTTTCCCAGTATCTAGTGTTAAGTTAGATAGGCCAGCAAGCATGCTGTCTGCTGCAGCAAGAGCAGACTTTCTTTCTCTCTCCTCTCCTCTCCTCTCCCCTCCTCTCCCCTCCTCTCCTCTCCCCTCCTCTCCTCCCCCCCCCCCCTCTCTGTGTTTATGAGACAGAGTTTCTCTGTGTAGCTCTGGTTGTCCTGGAACTCTGTAGACCAGGCTGGGCCCAACTCACAGAGATCCACCTGCCTCTGCCCCCAGAATGCTGGGATCAAAGGCGTGTGCCACCACCCCCCGGCAGCAAACCTCTCAAATGCAGGAGAACACTCCATCACTGAGGCCTGCATGCACACAAGACAACTTGAAGGAGAGTGGACTCTCTCTTCCGCCGTGGAAGCAGCAGAGGTCAAACTCAGGTCAGTCAGGCTTGGCGGCGGCAACTGCCCGCTGAGCCGTCTCACCAGCGTTACATCCGAAATGCCTAACCACCAAAGAGAAGAAAAGTAAACCGGTACCTGCTGGTGGTGATGACTGGCTAACCAACTTGGTTGCACGATGCATGTCACTTTACACACGTGTACCAGAGCATCACATGGAACATTTTAGACATACGTGGAGTACAATTAAACCTCAGCAAGTGGGCGAGTACAGTCTGGGAAGCACAGCACTCATGTTGCCCTTCGAGATATCATCCTCACTGCTATGCGTACCACTCAGATGAAGACGCACTGAGTCCCAAGCAGCAAGAGGACAACTTGGGCCTTTTCCAGTCCTATGTTCCTAAGACTGAAGCCGCAGCTCAGGGGCAGTCCTCCCATGGACCCCAGGGCTGGCTGGACTTCCACAGCTGCCCCAGAACCATGGCTCCTTCAGGAGTACCCAGGCCAGTACAGCTGAGGGCACCCGTGCCAGGGTCAGTCAGGGTGCCCACCTCCATCTGCAGAGCCCCATGTCTTCCCAGCAGCTAGTTTTAAAGGCACTGTTTCTGAGAACACAGTCTCCCTTTTATCTGCCAAAGCCTTTATTCCTGCTTCTATTACGGGATGCGTCATCACACAGTGCAGCCTGTGTGTGTCGGGACAGCCTGGCCGGTGCCAGGTTTGCTCGTGGCTCACAGGACTCAGTGCTTGGCTCGTCGCGGGCTTCTAATAAATAAACGCGAAGAACAATGCTTCATTAAACCGCAACGCCCACTGGAAACGGCAGCGCTCTTTAATTCGTCCTACAGATGCCTTCTACATGGCACGCTGTAAAGCTGGGGGTAAGGAACGGCAAACCAAGGGAGAAATGAACAGATGAAGTCACCCACCCACTAAGTTACCACCTCAAAGGGCATGGTATTCCACCATCAATATCAGCAGCAGCAAGATGAGACACGCTGTGCCAAGACGTGGGTCCATCCACAGTAAGCAGACAGCAAATCTCTACAAGACAGCACAACTGTCTCCCTGTCGGAGAGGGTGTAAAAGGACGCCCAAAGAAACGGCTTTTACTCAGTGCTGTCTTAACGACACAAAACCAACACGTGCCTGCGAAGGGCAATCTGCATGTCTCCAAGGACTCTCCAAATTCCTCTTAACAAGACAGAATGGCAGCGATCCTGAGCTCGGAATGAGGACAGCTCCCCTCTCCTGTGGAGCAGCTCCCCTTAGCTGCTCCACACTCAGTGTCCTACCCCACACCTCATCCTCAGACAGTGGGCAAGTTCAGCTCCGAGCTGGCTCCTCTTCCCTTCAGTTTCCCGTGTTAGCTCCTGCCATAGCCTTCACGGTGAAGTGGGAGAGGGAAGGCGGGTCCTCCGGGATGAGTCAGCACTGCACAGTAGTTGGCACAGAGAGGTCACTGCAACACACAGGCCTCCAATAAAAGGAATCCTTTCCTAGTTCTTCCGTCCACAGGAGCTGGTCAAACCATCCTGCTTTATACTTTCTCTTAATGTTTCTTACTGATTCTAACCCCATTCTGCATTTGCTTCTTACAAGTCATCAATAGAAAGATGATAGGAAAATATAAGTCTGTGTGTCCACAGATGATCAGAATTATCAATAGCTGTCTGGACACTGAGGAGCAATCTTAGTTACTAACACACTTTAACACTGACAGCAATATTAAACACAGTCATCTGTTCAGAGATACAACACCACTTGCAATCGACACACCTGCATAATCTAAGGGAATTCTCGAGACCACTTAGAAAGTTATGAATTGTGACAATTTGGAAAATCATTCTCTTCCTGCACCCCCTCCTCCATTCTTCCCTTCCCTCCTCACACTGCTCATCTGTCTATAATCCATCAAGGTGCTCTAGGATACTCTTGGGTATTTCAAGTCTAGTGGAGAGTCTAGGTAAATGCTGCTTTAAGTGGGGGGTACAACGTACAGTCAGCATTCAAGAGTCTACTAACTGATACTATGTTCAGAGAACTAGCCTCCAAGGCAGATGACCACACTGTTAACATTCTGGGAATTAGAAAAGACGAGAGGATTAGGCCAGACATTCATTGCTCCATCCTCTCCTAAATGCTCATGCCCAACCAGAAAGGCTGAGTTTCAACGCCTGCCTTCATGCTTCTGGATGTGTCAAAAACAAATTAATCTGAAAGGTTAATGCTTGTTAAGGTTTATGGACAGTTTCCCATTCACCGCGGTTTAATTGGTCCAGAGGCTGGGGTCGACCACGGCATTAAATCTAGCTAGTCTTTAGTCAGGATTAAAACGGAAGAGGAGGAGAAGGCAATGATTCCTGCTCTCAGATCAAAAGCTCCAGTCCGAACCATGACTGGTACTAGCAATCCCAACTACCATGCAGTGCTGAGTCATTCCCAAAGCACCGCCATCCCTCCCACTTCACTGTGAAGGCCACGTGCACGAGCTCCCCATGGGGAACTGAAGAAACGAGGAGCCAGCCAGCACAGAGCAGAGCCTGCCCAAGGTCTTCTGACACCTTGTAGCCAATGCAATGCAGAGACAGAGCTCCGTCATGTCAGACAGACAGATAGACAGACCGACCAAGGCAGCAGACTGATGTCCCAACAGATGTACCACTCCAGCTCCAGGGGGGAAATGAGGGCCAGGCTCAGAGCTCATGTTGCCCACAGCTCCCTGGAAAGTGGACAGGACCGTCACTTACGTGGCTTCACATTGGCCACCACGGCCAGGCTCTCAGGCGCGTGTGCGGCATGGTGCCTGTGCTCCCCGGCGCCAGAGCTACCGCTGTACTCGATCACATCCACGTGTCCTAGAGGGACACTCCACTTGAGCAGGTACCTCTGGCTCATCACAGCATGGCTTTCGTGTGAGGTCCTAGAACAAACAGAAGGCTGTTACTTTATGGTGACCATGGGGCCAAGTTCCTATGACTCCCATCCCTCACGTATCCCTGAGCAACAGTTTAACTGCCAAGGCACTCAGGATCTCCCTGCAAACAGCAGTCACTGGCTCCAGCTAAGGCCTCCAGCTAAGGCCTCCTGCTAAGGCCTCCAGCAGGATGGGCAAACAAAATCCTCTCCACAATCTCACTCAGAACCTGAGAGCTCACAGCAACCATGTCTGAGGAGTCGGGACAAAGTGTCCCAAGTGTGCAGAGATGTTCTCTGATAGTTCCATCCGGGTTGCCTCCAGCTTCCCCTTTACCCTTATACGGCTACATTATAATCAATTAATAAAATTAAGTCACATCCCATACTCCATGACTGAAGCATTTGTTGGGCATACAGAAGTGAAACAAAAACCTATGTATTCTCTTCTTCTTACCACAACGTGAAACATAAACACAGAGAAACACAAACACCTATGACCAATCAGCAGCAGAGCCCACAGCTCATGCGATCACGCACAGGCACAGGCACAGGCATGTTGCTGAGGGTGCTCCAGACGGCTTCTGCACGGCCAGCCTGACCCTCATGGTCAATGCTCTTCACTTGCTGACAAGGAGTCAGAGGCTTAGCAAGGGGGGTGACTCACATATCCTCTCTACCGGAACTCTGTGGTAGTGGGAGGAGGGTGGCCACCTACTCACAAGGGTGACGATGGACAATAAAGTGTCATGTGATGGTGGTGCGCGGTTGCACGGTTCCCAGCCTGCTCTCCAGGAGCGACAGCCCAGATGCACGGTTCCCAGCCTGCTCTCCAGGTTGGACAGCCCAGATGTGGTGCCACGCACCTTCACGGTGTAGGCACTCCTGGCTAGACCACGGTGCATTACCAAAGGCTCACCGACGGCTCCTGCGAGGCCGGCAGAAGCCTCTCACCCGCTACTGGAGCTGGCTCCACATCAACCCGCGAGGATCCTACCCTCCCAGACTCCCTCAGCTTCCCCACAGTAGCTATGTGCTGGGGAACCGTCCTGATGCCCAACTGAGCGACCGAACTCACGGGGACTAAGTGGGGATAGACCAAATGGAAACACGCTGGAAAACACCCATCCGAAGTATACTTAGAGGATCAGCTAAATGACAGCGGAGAGCCACAGGGGACAAGGGAGGTCAGGGGGCGCAATGGGGGGCCAGCTCCAGCACCAGCCTACCTGAGTTCACCTGGACGTACCTGATTTCCACCAGCAGACCCACTGACCCTCAACAACTCAGTCCCAGATTGGTCTGTGTGTAACGCTCTGGATTCCACCCTCAGCAAGGCATAATAATAAAATTAATGCTAACACTACTACTACTACTACTGATGATGATGATGATAATGATGATGATGATGATGATGGTACAAAAAGCTTGCAATGAGTTTCCTTTCATTAAGGTACTGAATTTGGCCACAGCTCGGTGCAGTTCAGGTGAGAGATTAAACGCAGCCTGTGGTATTGTGTTCCCCAAAATATTGTGCATGCTAATAAACTTATCTGGGGTCAGAGACAGAACAACCACGATATTAAACATAAAGGATAGGCAGTGGTAGCACATGCCTTTAATCCTAGCTTTCCAGAGGCAGAGATCCATGTGTTCAAGGATACAGCCAAGCATGGTGACTCATGCCTTTAATCCCAGAAAGCAGCCTTTAATCCCAGGGAGTGGTGGTAGAAAGCAGAAAGGTATATAAGGCGTGAGGACCAGAAACTAGAGGCATTTGGCTGGTTAAGCTTTCAGGCTTTGGAGCAGCACAGTTCAGCTGAGATTCATTCTGGATGAGGACTCAGAGGCTTCCAGTCTGAGGAAACAGGACCAGCTGAGGATCCAGCGAGGTGAGGTGGCTGTGGCTTATTCTTGTTCTCTGATCTTCCGTTTCACCCCGATCCCTGGCTCAGGTTTGATTTTATTAATAAGACTCTTATTACAGCAGCCTCTCTCTCCTCCTCTGATGTACACGGCCTGTCACTCTAAGGCCGACGACCCGTGACCTGGGCTTGCTCTTACCGTGAGCTGGCAGTGGCACACATGAGCACGTCATTCAACATGAAGAGCCGGCGCTCTTTGGTCTTGATGATCTCTCCCCTGTCGTTGTAAACCGTTTCGATCACGTCATCGGAGCGAATGAGGTACCGGTTTCCACTGCTGAGGAGCTGTGTGTTCAAAAGGACACCAACACGGTCACTACCTCTGGGTTCACGCAAAGGAGAAGGGGAGGGGGACTCCCGAAATACACAACCTTACAGTGTCCATGCTTTAGGACTCAGTCTCTGTAAGAAGGGCCCATAGCTCCTGTTCTCTCCTCACAAGGAAGCGACCGGGCTCAGTGTGTGACCTTAAACCACATGTCTTATCGACATCGGCACTGGGGGTGAAAGGTGAGTCTGTATCTAGACCTGATTTGCTGTTGTTGTTTTACCCCATCGGTGACTGAACACAGGACTTCCATGCAACCCGCCAAGTGTTCCACCACTGAGCAACATCCCCCAGGGGCTGTATCCAGTTTCCTATCGTCTGCCACTTGTAGTGGGTAGCCATTCCAGCTTTGGTCTGGAAGTTCCAACCCCCATTGAGGCTTGGGTAACTATCACGCCTACAAGGCGGGGCCAAGGGAGGGCCCTGAAGACCCGAGATCGGGA
Organism: Peromyscus eremicus; assembly: GCF_949786415.1. Classification (NCBI taxonomy): domain Eukaryota; kingdom Metazoa; phylum Chordata; class Mammalia; order Rodentia; family Cricetidae; genus Peromyscus; species Peromyscus eremicus. The sequence continues at coordinate 9,814,973 of NC_081433.1, read as the reverse complement.
TGCGCCATGCTCTCTTCCTTCTTGGACCGTGGACGCTAGAGGTAGACCGAGGAGATCACAGAACCTGCAACCTACCTATCCCTTCATTTGTAAGTTACGCCATTAAATAAATCTCCCTTTTAACTACGTGGAGTGGCCTTAATAATTTCACCAATAGCCACTCTGTGTGTCACTGAACCAGAGACATCAGTTCCTGCAAGGATGCTCTACACGGATCAGTGCCATGGAATGTCACTTCGTGCTCATAACAGGAAACAGCATCTTTGGCCCACCTCTGAGCCTAGCCTACTACCTGACTGCCTAGCTCTCAGAAACCGGCTAGAAGCCAACGTCACCACGGGGCCTTTCGTGGCCTGTGCATGGGATCAAGGTCAGGTGCTTCCAGGCTGCAGTCTGTATGCCTTCCTTCCCAGTACGCTCTCACACCAAGCACCATGGAGATGCTCAACTTTAAATGATACAAACTATATCAAGAGCATAGCCGACTGTAATTCTCCATTCAAAAACTTTCAGTCATTGAGAAATCGGAGAAATCAAAATTCACAGCCATAACTCCTCAGCAGGAAGCCACTGGATGTCATCGTCAAGCAGGATATCTCCCCCACCGAGGAGAAAATGAATGTGGCATTAATAACAATGAATAACACCATACAAGTGAGCATGGCTCCTACATGTAGACTGACTCCTCCCCACAGACAGGGCCTTAAACAAACATGTGAAAGCCTATGAAGGTCAATGGTGTTCTGCAAGAAATCCTTCTGTAAAGAGGAAGTCCAAACAGCCCAGCAGCACTGGGGAATACAAACAGCTATCTATAACAAAATATGGGATTTTGAAACTAAAGCTAAGAGTTGTGGTTCTTAACCTTTTGGGGGTTCTTGGATCCAAATGAGGAGCTACCAAGTCTATGATCCCCTTTCCTGAGAAAACAAGTGGGCAGAGGTCAAGGTTTTACGTGCAATCCTAGGCATTCCTGGCCCTACCCATCACAGTCCGCTGAGCAGAGGGAGTTACCCTAGTAGTTAATAGACTGTAACCCTGGCTCGTTAGCATGAAAGGGCCGAGAAAACCCTCTCCGACCTTGTTCAGGTATCTTTCATTTATGGCTTTTGCTATCTGTTTGACTTCACAGCGCTGGTCAGCATCTCTCTTCCTCTCATTCAGCTTCTCCGCCAGGGTCTCGAGCTCCGTCAGTGCCATCTGAAGGGGCAGCCTGTCAGGGTGTCCTTTGGCCGTGTTCTTCAGCATGTCCTGTGAGCAGGAGGTGGGGCGTGGGTGGTCGGCAGAGACGCCCCCCACCCCCACAGTTAGCAGACCACTCAGTCTGGCAGCTGGAGTGACATGGGCTGCCAGCCACCTCTGGAGGAGGGTCCGGGCTCAGAGAGGGCTAAGAGTCATCTCAACACTTGGCTGAATATCCAGTCAGCTCTCTGTGTAAAAACTACTTATGAAAAACTATATAGTGTGGGCCCGACATAGGAACATATCACCATCTCAGAAAGCCAACAGTGGCCAGGACAGAGCAGTCAGCCTGCATTTTTCTACTGGAGTCAAGCAAATGCACCTACTCCCTGAGTCCCCGAGCAGTGTTAAATGTGCTACTGTGGCACCGACTACACTCACTAGGTCAATTCACCCAGCGGGGCTGTGTGCCCTGTCTCTCCACTCCCGACAAAGGCCCCGAACTTGAGGAAGAAGACTCACTGCATGGTACCACCCAGGCATGCCTCACCCCCCAACTCTGCTCCTCACACCCCACGTCTTTTGCAGGTTGAGGCCACAGCACTGTATCCACCTCATCCACAGGGAGTTTTCCCAACAGCATGTACTTAGGCTGAGTCTCCATGCCCCACTTGGTAATTCCCACAATATGTCAAGCGTTTCCGTTATCATCTTATTATGGAGAGCTTGACGCCTCTATTGCAATTGTTCTGGGGTACCGTAACCCACACCACTCAAAGACTGTGGACTTCATCTATAAATGTGTGTGTTCTATTGACCTGCTGACCGGCCACTCCCTGAACCTCCTTTTTCTCCTTGGGCCCCCTAACACCAGAGACACAACAGCACTGAAGTAGGTCAATCAACAATCCTACAGTGACCTCTGGAGAGTCTCCAACTTCTCACTCAAAAGCAAAAGCTAGAAGTGGGGCCAGGTGTGGTGACACATGCCATCCCAGCAGGCCAGAGGCCTAGGCAGGGGGGGTCAAGGGTTCGAGCCTGAGTGCTCTCTCACCTGGTACGCAGCTGTAACTGAGAGATCTCTAAGCCTCTTGGGGGAAATTCAATGTTCTCCTTCAGTAAAGACACAACCGTCTTGATGCTGATACAGGGAGAAAAGTCAAACTAACCAGCTACGGCATTCCTCAAGCCAACTAAGAGAAGAGACCCCCACTTCTCCACTCTCGGGGAGGCTGAGAGAGCTGCTGACGCTGGACAAGATAAGCCTGGAGTTGGCAAAGGCTGGATCAAGAGGTGTAAGCACAGAACATCCCTGGAACGCGACAGGAAGGTGAAGCAGCAGGTGCTAATGACGGAGAAGACTCGGCAAGGGTGCCACAAGATCCAGCTCAGATAACTGCTGGACGGACGGACGGACGGGCTAACCAACGAACTTCCAGAGAAGGCCAAGCCTCCTGCTAACAAGACACCACTTCAGAATCGTCCTACTAGAGAGGAGCAGCCAGTGCCTGGCTCAGAGCCACAAAGGACAGGATGACTCTTTTGGAGAGCAGAGTGGACATGCAGGGAGCTGAGATGGAAGATGATGGAAGATGATGCTCGCTCAACCCTCCGAAGGCCCTGGACCTTCTCATCTCACCGGGCCTGCTCTGCGTGGGCTCTGAAAATGGAGGACAAATCCTGGCGACAGCCCAGTTCACAGCGTCTCTTACTCTGTGCTCTAAGCTCACCACTGAGAACAGCTACGTAGAGAAAAGGACATCTCTGAAGACAGTACCGATGTGTGACAAAGCACGGTGCGGCTGCGAATGTAGAGAAAAATCACTGGGGAGGAGCCGGGGGAGGAGCCTGAAGGAGGGCCTCAATCACTGAACCCCTACCAAGGGCCAGAGGAGCTGGGTCCTGGGAAGGAAGCTCCAGCAAGTGCTGTGAGCAGCAAAAAGCGGTGGCAAGGACTTACACATATACGTGAGAGGGCTGACTCTAGTTCCAGGAGGTTCTGGGTTGCTAAAGCTCTGTGCAACAAACACATGCTGTAAAGAGGAGCAGGAGCCGGGCGGTGATGGCACATGCTTTTATTTATTCCCAGCACTCGGGAGGCAGAGGCAGGCGGATCTCTGTGAGTTCGAGGCCAGCCTGGGCTACCAAGTGAGTTCCAGGAAAGGTGCAAAGCTACACAGAGAAACCCTGTCTCGAAAAACAAAACAAAACAAACAAATAAAAAAAAAGAGGAGCAGGAACTACCTGACTTTCACATGGGGCTGACGCTCCCCCGCTGCTACAAACGGGGCTCAGGGATGTTTCCTGGAGGGGCTAACAGGCATGACAAACACCCCTACTCAGAACTGAGCAGGGCTCTGTATCATGTAGCACCCATCTTTGTGTAAGTTATCAGAGAAATCACACTGGTGCCTTTTTCTGCATAAGTGGAGCCAATGGCAGCCTTTTCTGAACGAACATCCTCGCGGCCTTTCGCACAGCTCCTAGGCAACCCTTTAACCAGTCCTTCATAGTTGTTGCTTATGATTCCTTAGTGTTCAACATCTATTATTCTGGTCCATTAACTCCCCCACTTTGGCCAACTCTGCTGTGGAAAGACGTGGACATCGCCTGTACCTCTGATGACCAACTCCCCCCTAAACATTCTGTCTTTTTAACAGGGAAAGATCTCGGCACAAACAGCCCAAAGGCTCCAGTTTTCATGACCAATAGGTCCCTACTCTGCATATAAATTACATGACATTCTGTCAACAACAACAAAAAAAAAACACAAAAAAAACCAAAAACAAAAACAAAAAACCTCCCCCCAAAACTAACAATTTACAGGTCTGGGGATGGCTCAGGAGCCAAGAGCACTGGCCGCTTTTGCAGAGGACCCTCTTTGGTTCCCAGAATCCACATGGCAGCCCACAACCATCCTTCAGTGCAGTTCCAGTGCCCTCTTTTGGTCTCCACAGCCGCTACCTATGTGGCTGCTCGTGACTGTGCCCCGCTATCCCCTGTGACAGCAATAGATAGTGACCAACTCCTCCAGGGGCAGCCCACTTACTTGTAGCTGCAAAGGAGGTCTGCAATTGTTGAGAGGGGGGAGCCTTGGGGGCCCACCCACTCCTGGTCCTGGTCTTTCACCAGAGTGGCAAGCACATGCTCTCCATAGGGCCGGGCATACCTGCAGTAGGAGGATGAACTGCGGGAACCTCTGGATGGGCCGCATCATAAGGCTGTGGAGTGTGACTCGGTCTGGACTGGAGTCCTGGCTCAGCTACGGGGAAGAAGGACAGGTTCAGTGCGGACAGTGGGTCAGCCCAGCTGTGTCCTTGCTGCATACAGAGTGAGGATGATGGACAGGCCGCTCAATGAGAGACTTTCTAGAACATGTGGAAAACACTTCCTACCCCAACCCCTGGGAGGACTCATGGCAGATGCTGGCCTGAGGAGCGGTCATACCTGGCTATTTCAGGCCCCGATATATTTCCCAGTATTCTTAGGGTTCCATATTGGCCCAGTCTGCTCCAGGAGAGGTGTGGCCCCTTCTGCTGCTTCAGAGAGAAAGTTACTCCCAATACTTCTCAGTCACCTTGACCAGCATCTCTGAGCACCCAGGGAGACATCAGTACTGGACCACCTGAGGCCCTGGGTGGCCCTGGCCCCGGGGCCACCCCTGGGACATCTCCTTATAATAACCCCACATAGTGAGGTCAATGCACAGTAAACAGCAAGGCTTAGCTAGGCCTAGACTCAAGGTCACCTGGCCCTGGGGAGGACACTGGGAGGGACTGTGGCCACTGCGATCCCACAGTGTCTATCACCATCAAGTTCCTGACAAAACCCTCAGAGGAAATCAATTTCTAACTCGGTAATGTCCCTGTTCCCTCTAGGAAAAGATGTCACAGCTCCGGGACACAGAGCTCAGCTTCTCCAAAGCCAGAGGATATTTAATCTCTGGAGGGCCCTCCTTGAGCTGACCGTGGTGCAGTGGGGACCTGAGGGGTGTTCAGTAGAAGGGAAGGGGGAAAGTATCCCACCTTAAATCGGACATCAGTGTTAGCAAGAACACGTGCCCTGTGTCTGCTCACTCCAGGCAGCAGACGCCAGAAAATAGTCCAAGGACCAAGAACACACTGTGCTCTAAGGCTTTGTCATTCAAATGAGACTGAGCAGGGATGCCCAAGGTCCTTGAAGGGGACTTCAGTCTGGTTCACTGTGCAGCAACCTCAGGGAGGCTTTCACACGGAGGCCTCTGAGCCCTGCCTGCAGACCGGCACCTCCAGGGAAACGCCCTCCATCGTGGAACGGAAGAAGGCAGCAAGGGCTTGGGGCTCTCAGCCTGACATCAGGAGGCACAAATGTAGTGGGTAGCCATTCCAGCTTTGTTCTGGAAGTTCCAACCCCCATTGAGACTTCGGCAACTGTCACGCCTACAAGGCGGGGCCAAGGGAGGCGCCTGGGGACCCGAGATCCGGATCGGCGAACGCTCTCGTGGTTCCAGGACGCTGGATGGTGGAGGTAGACAGAGGAGAGCTCCAGAGAACACCGCTGGACTGTGATACACCTTCCCCAGACCCCGCGACCTACCTATCCCTTAATTTGTAAGTTACGCCATTAAATAAATCTCCTTTTAACTACGTGGAGTGGCCTAAATAATTTCACCAATATCTGGCGCCCAACGTGGGGCTCGAACCCACGACCCTGAGATTAAGAGTCTCATGCTCTACAGCTAAGGAGAGATCGATTGAAGACTCTTAATGATTTTCAAAAGTTATTAGGAAGCATTTCCAACTTACTGGGTATCATGGGAATACCCAAAGATGGACTACAAAATTTGGCTAATACTCTAGAAGGGGACAAAGAATTAAATAGTCCAAGAGAATTATCAGCCGAAGCTGAGAAGGAATTGGCTCTAGTAGAAAAGACAATTCAAGAAGCACATGTGGATCGTGTGGATCCAGAACTTAAATGCATTCTTGTCATATTCCCCTCCAGACATTCCCCAACAGGTATTTTGATGCAGAGGGAAGATATTATATTGGAATGGATATTCCTACCACGTAAACCAAATAAGAAATTAAAGACTTATATAGAAAAGATCTCTGATTTGATTCAAAAAGGTAAACTAAGACTTCGCCAGTTGACAGGAATGGACCCAGCAGAAATTGTAGTACCTTTAACTAATGAAGAAATTTCATCACTATGGAAAGATAATGAATACTGGCAGAGAGCCTGCAGTAACTTTTTGGGAGAGATTAACAACCACTATCCCAAAAGCAAGAGAATAGAATTTATAAAGAAAACCGAATGGGTCCTTCCTCACATTGTACGACAAAAGCCAATTTCTGGAGTCCTCACATTCTATACTGATGCAAATAAATCAGGGAAAGCAGGATATAAATCAGGAGACTTAAGTAAAGTGGTACAAAGTCCATACAGCTCTGTACAAAAGGCAGAACTGTATGCCATTCTTATGGTACTGATGGACTTCACAGAACCCCTCAATATAGTCACTGACTCTCAATATGCAGAGAGAGTTGTTTTACATATTGAAACTGCTGAATTTATTCCTGATAATACAGAATTAACTTCATTATTCATACAATTGCAGGAAATCATCAGAAAAAGGGAACATCCTATATATATAACACATATCAGATCCCATACAGGTCTGCCAGGACCTCTAGCACAAGGTAATGATGAGATTGATCAGTTACTAATAGGTAATGTGCTAGAAGCTTCAGAATTTCATAAGAAATACCACACAAATAGCAAAGGTTTGAAGAAGGATTTCTCCATCACTTGGCAACAGGCTAAGGATATTGTGAAAAAATGTCCTACTTGTTCCATCTATAACCAACTTCCATTACCTGCAGGGAGCAATCCAAAAGGTATACAAAGAAATGAAATTTGGCAGATGGATGTGTTTCATTTTGCAGAATTTGGAAGATTAAAGTATGTACATCATACCATTGACACCTATTCAGGATTTCAATGGGCAACTCCTATGAGTTCTGAAAAGGCTGATTCTGTGATTACACACCTATTAGAAGTTATGGCCATCATGGGGATACCTGTACAAATTAAGACAGACAATGCTCCAGCATATGTCTCCAATAAAATGAGACAATTCTTTGCTTATTACAATATAAAGCATGTTACAGGTATACCACACAATCCCACAGGCCAAGCAGTCATAGAAAGATCCCATCGAACTTTAAAGGATATGCTAAATAAACAGCAACAGGTAACAATGACTCCTAGAAATAGATTGCATAGTGCTTTATTAACCTTGAATTTTCTCAATGCTGATGAGAAAGGAACAACAGCTGCAGAGAGACATTGGACGACAGACAAAACTCCCGAGCTAAACCAACCGGTTTATTTCAAGGATGTGCTGACCTCAGAATGGAAACCTGGATATGTTCTACGTTGGGGAAGGGGTTTTGCCTTTGTTTCTGCAGGAGAAGAAAAGCTATGGATACCAACAAAATTAATAAAAATTCGATTTGAACAGGAAAAACCCCTTGATGAGGTGAAGTAAAAGATCATCCACCAATGTGACATCTCTACAAGTTGTAAGAAAAATTTAACAATCAAGGTTGGGGTAGGGTTCTGTTTTTGTCTTTCCAGGATAATGGAAATACCCATCTTCCAAAAATCATAAGGCCTTGGATATCCGGATGTTTACAGCAGAAAGAAAGAATCTATTGGTACCAATCTACACACGGTAAAATCTCACTGTCTAACATCTATCTCTCTATTAATATAGAAAAGTTGTGGTCCCAATTCAATTATAAGCCAAGCTGGCTTTGGAGATGGAATTGGCTCACTCCTTCTCTAAACCCAAGCACATTGCTAAAAGAAAAGTTTGAGAGATTCTTCAGTACCATATCAGAAGAGCCCTCTGGTGTGGGACAGAAGGAAACCAATAAAAAGGGACCATTGTCTTCTAGATTCTAATTCTCTCCATGCTTACTCTTGATTTCTCAGAATCCTTTCTTACATGCTATGTCCTCTTTAAATCCAAATCTTCCATTTTGATAACAAATAAGTTTTTCTAATAGCAATCTCAGAAGTCTCCAGAAGGAAGATGGGGCCCCAACAACAACTCTACCCAATCCAGAATGATGCCATGGTAATCATCATCATACTACACTTCTTACCAGAATTTCAGACAATCTTACCCATTACTCTAAGACTTGCTGCAGAACCTACAGTTAGTCTAACTGAAATTTAACTATCTGCGCTTTCTCACAGTACCCAACAGAGATAACATCACCCCCTAAACAGCAGGAAGCAATCCTAAGAAAACGACGCCCCTTCTCCCTTAGGTTTCATAATTCTCAGGGTTATGGATGATGGTTACAGGGTTGGGGGTGGAAGGAAATATTAAACTCAGTACTCCCAAAAAAAAAAAAAAAAAAAAAAAAAAAAGGAAAAGAAGAAATGGAATGGATACGTATAAGACATTATGGTAGATTATTGTGTATACTAGTAAACAAATTTAGTAAAGTAGCAGCCTTAAATAATTTGCACTGTAATTTACACTGTTATGGATTCTTATATGTTGATACAAATGTAAACTATTTTTATATTCCTGTTTAAGATAATTTGTATATTGATACAAATACAGAACTATACTTGGTATAATGTACATATATTTCTACTCTTATTTGAAATGTTTGTATATTGATACAAATGTAAATTTATATCTGTCATACTTTATGTATGTTCTACTTCTGTTTAGGATATTCGGTATATTGATATATATTTAAGATTATTGTCATATTGCATATCCCACTACATACTCCTACCTCTGTTATAAATATTGATATATATTTAAGATTATTGTCATATTGTATATCACACTATACACTCCTACCTCTGTTATAACATCTTGTGTATTGTCACAACTTTGAAGTCATCGTTCTTTACCATACACTTGCTTATAGACTGTCTACCTTGTTTACGTGAAGCCTTAGTCCTTAGGTTATTTCAGTAGATAAGACTTGTAGATTTATAGTCACCTATGCTTGTCATCTCTATAGTTACGTTAGTCAGGTTATACAGATTTACAGATACATAGGTCAGATGGACAGGTAATCTTCAAACACTTCATAGACCTAGAGAATATGGCATTTAAATAACTTAGAATTCTGTTGATGCGAGACACAATTGCTCCTGGCTGCACCAATTTGATCCCGAGAGAATGTTGGGCTTCTAGACATTTCCATTTGGAAGTTTGTCTTCTTGGCACAAAATGGCCTACTGGGCAAAGAACTGCCCTTGCCTCGACAGCTGACAGTACAAATGCAATGCTATCCTTTCTGGACAAGCGGGACACAAGGAAAGCGACCACTGTACTCTGCCAAGACAGGGTAAGATGGTCTTTCAGAATTCCTGCTTCTGAAAATGGTCTGTCAGATACTTTAGGCCTGTAGCCAATTTGAATGCACCAACAATGCTGAGAAACATTAGGTGATTGTCCAGGCTGCCAGCTGTCTCGGTCTACTCTCGCAAGATTCCCGAAAGTTGCTTGCATCCATCTACCATTTCTCAGGTACCATTATATTCCTTCTCAGGTCTTTGATGGGATTGAAGACTAGCAGTTATAGTTACAACTTAGTAGATAGAACATATTAAGTATTAGATTCAGGTTCTTTAGGGTAGGACACCTTTTGGAATGATCTTTGTAACATGCCATTTATCTATGCTCTATACTTCTCTGGATTTTAATATGTGTTTCTTGCTTGATATTGTTTGCATTGGTTGTAGTTCCATCTTATCTAGGTCATTATCCCTCATTATTCCTGGACAATATTTGATAACCATTCCTTTGTATATAGTCTTGTATTAGGTTAGAACCTTCTTATTTAGACAAAAAGGGGGAGATGTAGTGGGTAGCCATTCCAGCTTTGTTCTGGAAGTTCCAACCCCCATTGAGACTTCGGCAACTGTCACGCCTACAAGGCGGGGCCAAGGGAGGCGCCTGGGGACCCGAGATCCGGATCGGCGAACGCTCTCGTGGTTCCAGGACGCTGGATGGTGGAGGTAGACAGAGGAGAGCTCCAGAGAACACCGCTGGACTGTGATACACCTTCCCCAGACCCCGCGACCTACCTATCCCTTAATTTGTAAGTTACGCCATTAAATAAATCTCCTTTTAACTACGTGGAGTGGCCTAAATAATTTCACCAATACACAAACCCCACATCTCCAGCATAGGCCCCTCCTCCCAGGGTCAGCCTTTCCAGGCCTTGGCTTACTGCTCTGTCTCAGGAAGAGGGGGTCATTTCCAACCGTAATCTAGACGTGAGCTACTGTCACTCCTGACCCCACGCCGAGATGGGAGGCCCGGTCATCTGCGGGTTCTGACTGAACTTCCTTTATGTCTATATCCATGTAAGTACACTTTTAAGGTGAGCAAACCAAAGTTCCTTCAAAATCCCCAGACCTCCCGATACCCAGGGATCTGATGGTATTGACTCTCTACAATAAACGGCACCACGTGTTCAAGGCATTCCTTGGTCCGGCTTCATTCCAAGGCACTTCAATATGGGACTTGTCATAAGACACAGTTCACACCCGAAGCAGGGGGAAGTGTGCTTACCTTTAAGAACTCCAGGAAGGCGGGCTTTGTGGCACACGTCTTCTTGAGGACGGCCACAGCTGTGCTGAAGTTGTTCACATACTCGCTGTAAGCATCCAGCACCATGGACTTGGAGAACTGGAGAACAGAGATTGGGAGAGGCACAGCTTGGAATATGCCCTTCATGATGCTTTCACAGGACACACCGCTGTGGCTGCATGTAGTTCTTCCTCCCTGCATTCTTATTTGCAGTGAGTGCACTCGGTGTCTACCTGGCTGGACACTGCTGGCCTGACCCCAACACACCTACCTGTTGCTTCACTTTGAGTTGGGGAGGTAAACCCTCCTGGCTGCAGAGGAGTATAGCCGGCCAGCTCTCAGTTTCCTTGATAGACACAGCTTCCAAGAGAATAAGGGCCATCACACAGTGGCCCCAACACCCTCCCTTGGGCACAACCTACCTCGGGAAACACAGGGTAAGGCCGACCCCTTCCCAAGGTGGAGCTCTGACACCCATATGCTAACAACCCCTATTTTCCTGCAAACGCAAAGGCTTCAAGATGCAGGTTGAGGCAGGACTGGTGTCCCCGGCACCAACCTTCTTGTTCTTTCACAAAGGCACCATGTGTCAGCAGGGACAGCCAGGTGACCGACATGAGCATGCTTTCCAGTAAACCTTTCTTTTGTGTGTGTATGTGTGTGTGTCTGTGTCTGTCTGTGTGTGTCTGGAATAAGCAGCAAGTGTCTCAAAATAATATAACAGGGCCAGTGTGGTGACTCAGAGGGTAGAGGTGCTTGTCCATTAGCCTGACAACCTGAGTTCAATCCCCAGGACCCACAGAGCAGAAGAACAGAGCTGACTACGAAAAGTTGTCCTCCAGCCTCCACATGAGCGCCCCCAACACAAACAATAAAAAATAAAATGTCATTTAGAAATAAACAAATAAAAATAACTGTCAAAAGTTTGCTACATTACTAATGTGGCATCATTTAAGTATCCAAGTACTTTCTCCACAAACCTTCACGCTTCTATCCCTTTGACAGCGACCTTAAATCATCACAGAGCTAATCTGCTTCCTCCACAGCCATCTATATCCAGACTGAAAGGGAAACAACCCGCACTGTGCGTAACCCTCATGAAGAGGAAAGATAAAATGACTCCAGATCCATGACACACAAATGCTGTGCCCTTGGCTTCTGGGGGTCTACTCCTGTTGCCAGGAAATGTCACCTGCAAACGTCCCAACATTATATTCCTCTGCATCACCATGGAGGACCAAATCCTAGAGCCCCATAACAAAACATCCAGGCCAAAAAACAAAGGTTCGAGGAAAACACCCGGGTATTTTTCTGCCTCGTTTTACCCAGTCACCAGGCATAGAGACTATCATGTAGAGAAAGTATGACCTCCATCAGGAAGGGGCCTGGTGACCTGACCACTACACAGGCAGGGCCCTCGCTCAGGAACAAACGCACAACTCAGTTAGATGGTTGTGCACCCAAAACCTGATAAAGTGTGTACACTTAAGCCTTTCTGGACCTGTCCTTTGTCTCAAACCTCTGCACAGTCCCCTTTGTTCCCCGGGCAAGGGGCCCCTGCTCCTTTCCTGAAGGTACAAACTGGGTCAGGGCACTAACTTATCAGCATGCATCCTTACAAGCTCTGGGGTTCTGGCAAAGGATGCCACTCTGAAAACAACCCACAAAGCTTCAGGTAGGGTGGGGGAATGGGGTCTGCTGAGTTACCGAGGCCACGAAAACGTCGCCAATTGTTTCCACGGCATCCCACTCAGACACACGGCTGGCCAGTGCGATCTGGAACATGGAGTGACATTGTAGGATCTCTTTGACACGATAAAACACCATCTTGAGCTTCCTGTCACTCAGGAGCCGGGGCTCCATCTCAGACAGTGGCTTCTCATATTGCTGAACCGGAAACAAGGATGGACAGTTCAGTCACCCAAGGTGGCAAGAGAGCTATTCTCCCTTCCAAACCAATCATGTGACTTCCACTGTCAGCACACAGTCACGACACACTTTTTGGAGAATTTCTCAAACTTGTATATGTTTGGTCATAAATTATATGCATACAAAACATATACAACAAAACTATGTATGAAGGGGTAAGAAAACGTGTGTGAAGTATGCAGCGTTGTGCTCAGGTACCTCCAAAATCCTTCGTAAGGCATCTACGTAGTTCTTCTCACTTTCAACAATGGAACCCAGGATGTACCTCCTTAGAACCTGTCAGAAATGTGAAAACAAGAGGGTAGAAAATTGCTTCAGAACACACACAGGTCAACTGTACTTCCAGGTTAAAGCTTGTGAATTAAAAATACATTTCTGCCAGATGTGGTGGTGTGCATCTTTACTCAGCCCTGGAGAGACAGAGGCAGGGGGATCTTTGTAAGTTCAAGGGCAATGCTGTTTACACAGCGAGTTTCAGGCCAGCCAGGCTACCCAATGAGACCATGTTTCCATTACCCCAAGTACATCCCAGCAAGTGTCAACTGCCAACAGAAGGAAAATAAGGCATAACACCACAGCAGAGTTGTCCTCAAGTCAACACTCACAAACACACTCATGCTCCACATATCCATTTGTACACACATCATCGTCACACGTGATGTGGACACACGCACACACATCACATTCACAACAGTGCACACCAGAACTCTTCTAGGCAAACAACTTGCTAAATGGCATTATCTGAAGATACTGCAATGCCACCTAGTGGGCCAAGAAGTCACTTCTTCCCAAAAAACTCAACGCGGTTCAGATTTTAACCATGATTTATGAGACAGTCATTGCTCTCTTACAAAAAGGACTACATATTCAACCCACAAAACTAAAGACAATAACTCTCCCGAGGATATCTAAAGAAACTGTGTGTGTGTGTGTGTGTGTGTGTGTGTGTGTGTGTGTGTGTGTGTGTGTGTAAGAGAGAGTCAGACAGACAGTGTGTAGGCCAGAGATCAATCTTGTGTTGTCATCCCCAGGCACTTTAATTTTTTTGAGACAAGGCACTTTGCTGGTGTGTGGCTCACCAGTTGGGTAGCTTGCTCGTCAGTAAGGAGCCGTAGGGATCTGCCTGCCTTCTTCCCCAGTCCTGGGGTGTATCTCACTATGCCCAACGTTTCTCACAGGTTCTAGGGGTCAAGGTCAAATCCTCATGCACGTGCAGCAAGCAGTTTACCAACTAACACGTACAAATACAGGGCTTGGTGGCTTATCCCTGTCACCCTAGTAGTTAGGAGACTGAGGCAGGGGGACTGATGATGAGTTAGGGCTAACTAGTGAGTTCCTGATGGTCTTGCCTATAAATCTAGAACCTGCCTCAAAAAATACAGATGACGTGGGGGTTAGAAACACACAGAATGGTCATGAGACAATTTTCACTACCTTAGTTCACTCTCAGGAACAGCCTAAGCACAGGTTCTTCACTGTAAAGTATACTCCTGCTTGCAGATCCAGGAAACTGTTTCTGCCAAAAATCAGAAGCCCAGACCCTACCCTGGGGCTCTCAAGTAACACTGCCCAAAAGTTAGCCTAAGGATTCAGACAGCTACATCTTAAGATCCTGAGATAACACCTTAGGTCAATGGACTAGAAATTGGTATAAGGTGGTCAGCATACAAAACCCACTGTCATCATCTAGATTTCCTGGCTAATGCAGGTGATGTCAGCCTTTGGGGACACTTAGAACTGACCCATCAAATGGCATGTCCAGAGAGGAGTGGCATTAGAGAGCACCCAGTGATGTAACATCATCCTAAGAACTACAGATCCAAAGTTGCAGAGATCAAGTTCACCCAAGGGCATCCAAGAGCCAAAGGAACAACCCAGGGGAGGCAGTATTGTCCTCAAGGCAACAGGTCTGCTCAGAGCGGAATGAGCAATCCTCACTGGGGCCTGGGCCTGGAGAGGTTCCAGACCCTTCTATGGCCATTCTTGTCCTTATATGTGATGCTTTGAGGTGATTGATAAGATTCGGCGCCCTCAGTCGGGCGGTGGTGGCACATGCCTTTAATCCCAGCACTCGGGAGGCAGAGGCGTGCGGATCTCTGTGAGTTTGAGGCCAGCCTGGACTACAGAGGGAGTTCTAGGAAAGGCGCAAAGCTACACTGTCTCGAAAAACCAAAAAAAAAAAAAAGAAAAAGAAAAAGAAAAAAGATTCAGTGCCCTCAGGATGCAAATAATTTTCAATAACAATCTCAAACATATAAATAAGAGCTGTCCTACCCCTTCCAAAATTAGGGCATGAAAAGAATATTCAACACACAGCCTTTCAGGCTACTTCCACTGCCTTCTTTCTCTTTCGAAAGGGAGGGGGGAAAAGAATCCCAAAGCATCAACACCCCCAGTTTAACCTTTAAAGACATAACTCTCAAGGAGAACTCACTTGCCAGGGAGAGAAATAATAGATGTGAATCACAACTGTAGCAGAGCAAGCTGAACAAAGAACACAGAACTCAGGACCCCTGCTCAGGGTCAAGAGTGCCAAAATAAAACTCAAATTCCTCCACTGAACCTCATAAACTACTACAGTATCTCCATGCCATGCAAGAGGGAAATTGAGGTTAAAATCAGTCATTGTGACCAAGCTAATCCTAGTGTGGTCTATGGGCTTTTCTGCAGAGATGTCTCTACTTACAGTCACCTGGGTAACCCACAGGGAACCTCCACCTCCACCCCCTGTCCTACTAACCAAAGTGAGCACCCGAGAGGCTGCTGGGATTGGGAGGTGTCAATACCTCCTGTTTAAAATCCTACGAGTGGACTGGCCAGATGGCTGGAGGGGGAAAACACTTGTCCAAGCCTGAAGATCCAAATTACAACACCAGAAGCCAAGGTGAAAGGAAAGAACTGACTCCCGAAAGCTGTCCTCTAACCTACACACACACACACACACACACACACACACACCATGGCATTGCCTACCTGCACACAAACACATACACACATCATGGCATTGCCTGCCTGCACACACACACACACACACACACACACACACACACACACACACACACTATTGGCCACTTCCTCCTTGCCCAGTATCCCCATCTCCTCACACATCACACATCTACCCACGGTTTCCTCACACTCTCATTCATTATCTCCATACCCCATACACTCCCTCACTTCACACATCCCACACTGCTATCCCTACATACAGATCACACACCTGTATTCACTATCTCCTCACAAACCACGCAGCTCTATTTACTGTCTCCTCACACACCAGACACCCTAGCTCAGTACCCCAGCTACCCTACACCCCTGCCCACTGTCTCAAGATATGCCGCATCCCTGCTCACATGTTCACACACTCTACCCTCGTTTATGGTCTTACTCTATCAGTGTCTAGTTCCAGCCTATTTTTGTTTGGATGGTGCTGGCTCATGGCTGCCTGGCTCCTCAGGTTCCTTCTATCCTCGCACCTTTAGGCATCCATGCCTAGCCACACCTCCTCTGTGGAGCTGCCCCTCCTCTTACAATGGACAGCATTTCCTCTGAGCTTCCTGTCTGGCACAGGAGTGTGGGCAGGGAACAGGATCCGGGTATCATTCATATCTTTTGTCCCTGGTACCCAACTGAGATCCTACATATGATCAAATGCTGGGAACAGTAATGTCAGATCACGTCAAGAATGCTGGCAGTGAGCCTTTCCCTTGTTATAACTCATGCTCACACGAGGTGGGCGAGCCAGGCAGTGAGGGAGGTTCTTTGTGCCTGTGACAATCTGTCGACAACCCTTCTCTGGCCAGCAGCTCAGGTCACTTCCCCAGCTGGGCACGAGAGAGGGGTTAAGAGCGGTGACTTTCGCACGTGTGTCTGCGAGGCGTGGTTCAGATCGTTCGCCTCCTCCGCAGCCAGCTTTCTCTGTGTAAAATGCACACAGACAGAGAGGGCTTTTGGGGATCAAGGGCTCCGGAGCGCATCCGGCCTCAGCCCTGATGACTGGTAATTAACCAGGAGGCTCCCAGGCTGTCTGTGTAACCCTGCTGATGGACCACACCTCTTTACTCACTGCCACTCTGCCTTGGTTCCGTTTTCAATTCTCAGGAAAGGTAAGCTTGCTAACTGGGCCTGAACTCTATTAACAGCCCCTAGATATCCTCTTTAACCTTTTCAACGCTAACCTTGCAACGTAGCATGTTATTTTCCTTTTATGTGTCCACAGTCTGTATCTATTTACCTATACATGATTATGTATCTCTATCTATCATCAGCCTGTCTACCCAGCCACTGATTCATCTCTAACTTGTTATTAATCTTCATTTATTCATCTGTGTATTATTCACAAGTTGAATTATGGTTTGTGTCTTCTAAGTTTTCTCTTCCTTGTACCAAGGAAAATCAAATTGAAACCACTGACTTTCTCCCCTCTCTACTTACTGTCAGATGTTAATAAATGAATCACATCCAGATAACTTCATTAGTTATTAAAAGTCTATCATTTGGGGGCTAGAGCAATGGTTCAGGAGTTAAGAGCACTGGCTGCATTTGGAGAGGAGCCAAGTTCAGTTCCCAGCACCTACATGGTGGCTCATAGCCATCTGTAATGCCAATTCCAGGAGATCCAACACCCTCTTCTGACGGCCTTGGGCACCAGGCATGCACATGGTGCACTTACTTACATACATGTAGGCAAAACACTCACATTCATAAAATAAGTAAGTCTTTAAAAAGAAAGTCTATCATTTTAATCTCAATTTTAGGCACCTATGTATACATCTTTTACACACATCTGTATACTGTCTCTTTAAGGGTTTTATAGAGATAAGGTCTGGCTATATATCCCAGGTTGGCCTCAAACTGGTAGCAATCCTCCTGCCTCAATTTCCGCAGTGCTAGAATTACAGGCATGGTCCACTATGTCTTACTGTCTCTATAAAAGTATCTAGAACTAGAATAAATAAAGTGTGACAAAGAAAGTAAGTTCCACACATTTCTCACATTTCCACTTGGAGGTGATATTTATGGTATTTAAGGAACTGTGCTGAGGCCAGAGCTGAGACCAGACCTTTTCACGACTGGTTTAGGAGCAAAGTGTGGAAGCCCCAGTGATAGTGCATTCTCAGAGACACTAGCCAGTCCTCTAGTGTGAGCACCAGTGACCCACTCACCTGTTGCTGAGACAAGCCTTCAGGCATTGGGGTCAGGACAGCCTCTGGATGCTTGCAGTCCACATCAATGAACAAATTCTGCTCTTCTTCAAAACAATACCTTTGATCTAAAAAAGGAAAAAAGTAAGAATGCATGGGTCTCACATTAAAATTCTGTATTTATGATATCATAGCACAGTAAAATAAGCCGTGTTTTAAAATAAAATAAATCTTCTGTGTAAGCATTTCAAGTTCAAATACATACTTCCCACCTGGCTATTATTAAATTGAAAGTTTAACAAACCCAATAAAAAATTCTTCCACAAGGGTAATAAAGCATCAGTATTAAGATTTTTGTTTGTTTTTCGAGACAGGGTTTCTCTGTGTAGCTTTGCACCTTTCCTGGATCTTGCTTTGTAGCCCAGGCTGGCCTCGAACTCACAAAGATCTGCCTGGCTCTGCCTCCCGAGTGCTGGAATTAAAGGCATGTGCCACCACCGCCCGGCCAGTATTGAGATTCTTGAAGTTTATTTTCAGTTATGTAGCCAAACGGTAAAGTAGGAAAAAGTATTTTAGTTTCTAACATTACACAGCAACAAAATCAGAAACAGGAAAGCAGCAGGGACGGGCTGAGAGCAGACACTTCGTAATCACGGAGGACTCAGGTGGGACCTACTTACTCACTTCCTGTCTTTCTCACACTGGGGTCCGAAAAAGCACCATTTTACAAAAATCAAAAACTTTAAACTAAATCTGGGAATACAGCTCAGTGGCAGAGTGCTTGCCAACGTGTGCCAGGCCCTGGGTTCCATCCCCACCACTGGGAAGAAAAGTTTAAACCAAAACTAAATCCACTTCTAAAAACCAGGCAGAGCTGAGTACGCTAGACTGTGCACTGAGTCTGGAAGCGGGGGTCACAGGGGGCTTCCAAGTAAGAGAAACCAAGAGAAAGAGGCCGATTGGATGGTTGGGGAAACCCGAGAGGATGCTGGCTGGGTGGCTGGGACCTCAGCAAGTGATGCTTTTAAGGAGATTTCCAGGTAACTGAGACATCCAGGACCGAGAACTCTTGCTCAGGCCAAGCTGCTGGTCTGGCTGCTTGGGAAGGGGAGACAGATGATGTGTTTAGGGACACACCTTTGAGCTACTGCACCTCTCTCCTACCCCCACCCCCCAAGAGAACCATCCCATCCTGAGCCAGAGCTCACAGCTGCACGCATCCCGGAGGCCTCTGCCAGCCTTGAGATCCTAGCTGATATCTCAACTCTAGGAACTTCCTCTGACCCAAAGGATCTCATGCCTACAGTTTAGTGACAGCATTCAGTGTCCCCGGACACACACAGGCCACACAGGCTGTGGCCCTTTAGTGAGAGTTAGGAAAACTTGAGCATTGTGACACCAAGTCTTCCTTCACCAGCAAGAAGGCTTCCATAACGCCTGAACAGAGGGCTACCTCCTGACATACACCCCTAGTCCCTGCAGAATGACAAAGACTGGGAGAGCCAATACATGGCCAGTACTGTCATGCACCAGTCTGATTTAGGATGGGTGAAGTGACTAGAAATCCAGAGAGGGTCCCTGCACCTGAGGGCTATAGAGAAGGGGAACAGGGGAACAGTTGGGGCACTAACTACCCTCTAGTAAAAGGAGGCAGCCAGAGAGATAGCTATTTACAAAGACTCCCTTAACTTTCTGATTTTATTGTATGCATCCCTTTACGTATTTTGCCAATGAGTCTCAATATCCCGCAACTACCTGGGGGCCATAATGGTCAACCCGCTCCTTCATTTGGGAGGGGCAGGCCTAGGTCAGCTGGCTAGAGCAAAAGTCTCTGTGCTGAGGGGAAGTGCAGGAACTTTCCACACTGCCTCCACCCCGCACCAGCCAGTGCCGTAAGAGAAGGGAAAGCTGAGCCAGGCTCGTGCTACATGCAAAAACGGGTTCTGGACCTTGAGCGAAAGACTTGGTCCTGATGAAGGAACGGCCTCTCTTCACGGCGGCTTTGGTCTTCTCCAACCCATCTTTGGTGCCCTCCTTGGCTGCCTTCATGAGCTTCTGCATCTGTAAAACAGAAGCAAATGAGTAGGGAGCTGGGATGGTTCCGCACGATGTCACCTGCTGGTACTTTAAAAGAATACTGTCAAGTAGTCTGAGTGGAAACACGGCCTGGAATGAGCTTTTCAGTTAGGGAGACGCTTCTTGGTTATAGTATGTGTTTGTGGTTCTGAGATATTTCTGATTTTTTTTTTTTGGTTTCTTTCTGTTTTTTGTTATTGTTAAAGAGTCA
The DNA here is from genome assembly GCF_949786415.1 of Peromyscus eremicus. NCBI lineage: Eukaryota > Metazoa > Chordata > Mammalia > Rodentia > Cricetidae > Peromyscus > Peromyscus eremicus. Next base: position 9,794,815 of record NC_081433.1, on the reverse strand, counting down.
ATCCTTCCCTGACATGGTTCAAAAACCTTCCTGCTACATCAAAGGTTTTGTTGTTGTTGTTTTTATTGCAGTAACTTCCAAACACAGGGAGCTTTGTAAGTGGCAGGCAGTCACGTGCCCCTAATCTAAGGTCAGAAGAGTTCATTGCATGCTCACTTCAATTAAGCTTTTGGATGTCCTCTACAGGAGTCCTTCCTGACAAGTCCCAGGTCTACACCCAGTTGGTGGGAGGGGCAAGAAAGAGTCAGGGATAGAGAGTGGGCTGAGACTGGCCCAGGTGGGAAGAAGACAGCCAATCCCTCTGTTGGGACGTAAATCAGAAAGACAACAGCCCATGCGGGTTGAGTTCACTGGACCTGGTTTCCTCCAGCCAGGCCTGTGACTTAACATTCAAATTTGGGCCACGGGTGCCCAAGAGTGGCCTTGGCACATGCTGGGGTCTCCTTTCTTACTCTTTAAAGAGCTGGGAGTGAAGGTATTGGCAGTAGACACTGAATGTCCTTTCAGAGAAAACCCAAGAGGCCGGTGAAGAAACAAGCCAGCATCCCTCACCCCAACCTCTTGGCAAGTCTGCTTTACCTCTCAGCTGGCTGCCATGGCAACTAAGCCCGCAGCTCATGCCCTCTGCTACCTGCTCTTGACCGCTTCACCTTGCCAGGGGACAGGAGTCCTTACTGGCAGTCTTTGGGAGAGTCTACACTGAAGTCCCCTGCTTCTCAATGATGAAACTGCTGCTTTCTAGTCAACGACCATTCAACGTAGCTATAATTAAACCCTGATCTACACTTGCAACCCAGCACCCAACTTGGATTTCCATCCTTTTTATAACCATTCTTTCCCGTAATAGTAAAAATGATAAAGTGACTCTTGTCCCCATCCTAATTCCTGCGCCCTCAGTCCATGACCATCCATGACCATCCATGACCATAACCTGTTGGTATGTCAATGGCTAGCTCTTTTAGCTCACCACAGGTACCTTTCCAGGCCCTGCTCCTCCTGACCCCAACCATGGGCAGTGGCACCTCAGCCCCACTTGACCACATCAGAATAAGCAGAGGAATGCAGACTAGGGGCAGAAGGGGCCCTTCAGACCCCAAAGCATACCTCCATGTTAGGCAGAAAAGATTCAATTCTGGGAGGTAAGGAGACTCGCCCCAGGCTCAGCCTGAAGGCAGGGCTCTTGCTTTTCATGCTCCTAACTCTTGCTCACATCTCTGGACCTGTCACTCAACAACATCCATACATCCGTAAGCTGGACTGAGCTGATTTCGTGCAGCATGCTACCTCAACTAGCGGAGAGCCCATGGCTCCCAGGAAAACCTGGGGCTAGCTATCTCACGGATCTGCCTCAGTCCTCTCACTGCCCTGCAGGGAACCAACCGGATGCTGGCCAAATGGTGACGTGACTCTCTTGGGGAGGCTGCTCTGCTTCAGAAAGGCTAGTGAGTAAATGCTGAGCAGTGGAGCCACCACCACCTGCCCAGAGCTGGCTCCAAGGACATCTAGTTGTAGTGAAACCTCATCTAACACATGAATAAACCTCACAGGACCAAGGGGATGGTAAGTCATGGAAAGTTACTTGACAGTGCCCTTTTAAAACACATCTCAAAGGACTAAGATACGCAAAGCCAGCAGTTCTCAAACTTCTGGCCTAGGAGCCCCTTAAATGTCACAGTCATTTTTGTGTTTTTGAGCGGTGCTAGAAATGGAGTCCAGGGCCTTGAGCTTGCTAGGCACTTACTTTACGTCATTCGGCTCTTAAAGACCACAGAATGCCCTACAGCTATCATTTCTATTTTATTAATCTAGAGCAACAGTAGTAAAGTTAAAATTGGTAACAATTTTGAACGTTATATTGATATTTATTTAAAAGATAGTAAAGCTATTGCATTTCCATTAAATGACATAATTATGAGAAATGATTTTATTTTCCAAAACAAAACTGATATTCATTTTGCATGCTGGGGAATCTCCCAGACACTGCTTGACTCCACACTCCATCGGTACTGATATCACACATTGCAAGCTCCTAGAAACTTCCTCCCTTCTTCTTGTGAGAGACCGAGTTCAGAGATCGTTAAGGATGGCCCTTGGTGACATTCAGGAAATGCCCACGTGACCCGGGAGCCCTGGACCGTGCTTTGAGAACCACTGTTCTGGCCGAGCTGCACATGGCGTCTACCTTGTGCACAGCATGGTCTGCTCTGGACCACATGCTCATCGCAGAGGGTAAGGAGGAGCCACACACACACTACCTTCCGCTCCCGCCTGTGCTTTGCCTGCGGCACCTCCACGGCTCCCACCGTACTGGCCACCAGGCCTCTCATCTTTTCCTCACAGTGCGCCTTAAAGCGGTTTAGGTCATGAGAGAGCTGTGGCACAAAGAGACATGCTTTTCAGAACAGGCTCTGTGGGTCCCCAGAGGCTATCCTGCATGAAGGGTGCGGCACCTGCCAGCTGGCGGCCACGGCCAGCTCTGCTGACCTGAGGCGAACGCACGCACGTGTGAGCGAGGCGTGTGCAGGAAGGATACATGCTCTTTCCACCAGTGGGCTGCAGAGGCCCCAGGGAAGAGCAGGGCCAATAAATGTACAGAAAGACCTATGGAAGATCAGTCCGTGACATCTCGAGGAGACAAGGACTCACACAGGCAAAAACACACTAAAGGCTATTCTGCATCAGCACCCACGGGGAGGAGGAACATGGTACTCAGGATTGTGCTGGAACGCAGTCACTGTGGGGAAGACAGCTTCCATGCTAACATGACACCCTGACTGGGTGTTGGCTGGGGTGTGCCGAACCACCACATCTCAAACACACACAGCCAGCCGCTTCTCCTCTGGGGGTAATGTCTCATGTCAACCAGGACAAGCACACTTTAAATCATGTTTAATAGAAACTGGATACCACTTCAACAACTCAGTTTTATACTCTGGTACTTTAAAAAATACAGCACCTTAAATCTAGAAAGCCTTTTCTCCTTGCACTTCTGTGTTGGGCAGGCTTACACCCCACCCCACCCCCCAGGACCCCTGTCCACAGCCCCCATCCTCCCGGCAGGAGGTGTGGGCTCTGCATTCCTTCCTTACTGCTCCACACTCACAGGCCATTTCCCAAGCATCTCTAGCGCTTCCACTAGCCAGAAAAGGCTGCTGAGCTGGCATTTCAGGAGGCCAGACAGTAAGTATGAGTCCACCTTGAGTGCAAGGAGAACAGTCCCCCTGGCACTGCCAGACTGGATGCCATCTTCTCAAGTCGATCAAGAGGACAGGCCTGAGTGTTTGCTGCAACACAGGTTCGCAGGCTTTTTGGATGCTCCCACTCTGGGTTACTTTTTAAGGACCTCGGGTTAGGTCGGGAATGTCTAATAAAGCTCGATGCAGACAGCTACCACCTCTTCATTAGCTGCCCTGGCTACAGTTGCAGATCCATCCCTGGGCAGATCCCCGCCGCACTCCTGATCACACAAAAAAGACCCATGATCCTGGAGAAAGCCTGACTGCAAGCCGGCTCTACTGACTGTCCTTGGGGCTGAAATAAGTTAGAGGAAAGGGACAGTTCTCTGGTGACAACTTGCAAAAGTACAGTGACTCAGAAATGTGGTCACGACCACAGCTTCTGGCTGCTGGGGTCACTGGGGGGAAGGCAGGCAGGTAAGGCAGGCACCAGGTCTCAGATGAGGACCTCATGTGGGCTGTCTGTCAACCACCGTTGACACAGGAAGTGCTCAGACACCACCGTGACTCTTCACGCGGTCAATCAACCCTTATACCCTGCCACGGGCAACACCACCAACAGGAGTTACACACGGTACCCACAAACCCTTCTACACCCGGCCATAAGGGGACCCCACCAACAAGAGTACGTGACCCTGCCAGCCACAGAGAACCCCACTATGGAGTTCACCCCAACAAGCTGTGGCCAGGGCCAGGGACGCCCTCAGTCTAATACTCACTCTTAAAGGTTCCCATGTCCCTCCCTGGACTGTAACCTAGGACGTTTTGTGCCCAAAACCAAAAGTTCTCTCTAGGGAAAAATGATCCAGGAGGCTGGGGTCTCACTCACTGTTCGCCATCGTTTCTCGGCCCTATGTTTTCACATCATCCAGTTCACATGCAGTTGTCTACTGGCAGGACCGTGTGGGACAAAGCAGAGCTGTGCCTGTCCTGTCCAAAGGGGCCCAGCCAGCTGTGCACAAGGCCTGCAGCCGCTCCATGCATCCATTTAGCGACCACTGGAATTTTTCCTCCCTTTTAACCTTGACTTTTGAGGAAGGGTCTTTCTCTGCTGTCCTGATACCATACACCCCGGGCTGGCCTTGAACCCCCAGCAATTCTTCGTCTCCAACCTCCCAAGTGCTGGGATTACACCTGTGCCAACGCACGGCTTTTACCGCCTTCTTAGCGTCCAGGTGGTTGAGCCTGTTTAGGGTGGCAGAAGTGACTTCACAAGGATGTAGCAGCCAGAGCCTGCTGTGCTTAGAGATGAAAGACTGCTTCCGTGGTACCCTATGCCCCTCAAACTACACATCGATGTCTGAGAAACAGCCACGTAAATTTAGGGTGTGACTCAAAACACATTTCCCGGTCCTGTCCCCGAGAGAGAGAGAGAGAGAGAGAGAGAGAGAGAGAGAGAGAGAGAGAGAGAGAGAGAGAGGGGAGAGAGAGAGCGCGAGCGAGCGCGGGACACCGAGGTCCGCCACACAGGCTGAGCACATACTTGCTTTTTATGGCTGCTGCGCAGGAAGGATCTGGGAACTCCATTCTTGCACTCGGAGTCACTCTGCTCCTCGTAGCTTTCGAACTCGCTGGAACTCCACCCGTATTCCAGCGAGCTGTTTCCACCTTCGTCCCCATTCTCCACGTCGTCATAAATCATTTCATCTGAGTGCACAGACCACGGTGACATTAGATCAAATCTGAACTCATGAGCCTGCTGAGTTACCTTTCCACCTACAGTCCAGACGGAGGCTGTCCAGCACTGCTCGGGACAATGCAGACGCCGCCAAGGGCACTGGCTCTTGGAACCTCCTCCACGTGGGCAGTGACTGGAATCTGAAAATGCTCCGCATATGATGCTTCTGGCATGTCGCTATAGCACTGGCATCCTAGGGACCCAGCGCGACTGCAGCAAATAACACGGCGATATACTACATAACGTGCTGGCCATCATGAACTTTCCACAAAGGGAGAGCTTCCTTTGTATACAGAACATGTGAAGATGAGACAGACAGGCGATGGGCAGAGAGAAAGGTAAGCGGAGGTGCGGAGCTGACAGCTGATGGATGGAGGCTCTAAGGGTGATAAACAGCTCTCTAAATAGTGAACAGCGATGTAAGTTGGGACACGAGTGTGGCCCACTTCTCCCTGGAACTCTGCACAGTGAAGGACATTCTCCACCCACCCCCCTGATGCTTAGCAGCCTGGCTATCACACTGGGGCAGGGTCTCTGCATTTGAGTGAAGCAGCTGGTTTAGGACATTTACGGATGTGATGATGTTTTCCGATTTGGGGACAGGTGACTCTTACAAGAGAACTGTCATCTCACTTACTTATTTCAATTTATTGATCTCAAGTTATGATTTTCACAGACAGGTGCTGAGTTACCTCCACGGAGCAATCTTTCCTTCCCCGTCCTCCCCCGCTCCGCTTCTCTCTCCATAGCGTCCCCGGAGTGTGTTTCTGCCATTTGTCAGACAATCGCTTTGGCTTTCTTGCTACTGCTTAGCATTCTGGTTTCTGTTCCACACTTTTCCCTAGTCACCCTCTGCTACTGTCCTCCAAGGGACTGGGCAGGATCTCACTACCTTTCGACATATTTTGACCACAGGCCATTATCTCAGTGGCTTCACTGTTGAAAATCTGTCCTGAGAGTTTTTAAAGAATGCACTGTGATTTCCAGTCTCACTCCATCTTTGACGGTTTGGAAGATAATAGCACAGCTATTTTTGTACAGTGGTTTTTAATTTCTAAATATTCATTTATTTACTCATTCATTCATTCACGGTAAAGAGGGGGATTGAACCTACGGCCCTGAACATACTAGAATGGTGCTCTGCCACTGCACTATAGATTCCCACACCTTTATCTTCATTATAATTCAGTTGCACTAATTGCCCAGCATGCCCTGAACCTGTAGATCGGGCAGGCCTTGAACTCACTCTACAGCTCAGGCTGGCCTTGAACTTACAATCTTCTTCCTCAGCTTCCAGAATAGCTAGGATGACAGCTGAAAAATCACCAGGCTCAATAACTTGTATTATTTTTATCCTTTTAAAAATTCTGCTGATTTTAAAAATCAATTTTATTGGACTGTGTGGTAGTTTAATGTCATTTGGGAAGAGGAAACCTCCACTAAGAAAATGCACCTAGCAGATTGGCAGTTGGGTCATTTTCTTGATTGGTGATTGATGTGGCCCAGCTCACTGTGGGCAGTGCCACCCCTAGGTTTGTGGTTGTGGGTGCTATAAGAAAGCAGGCCAAGCAAGCCATGGAGAGCAAGTCAGTAAGCAGCCCCCCTCCCTGACCCCTGCTCCAGGATCCTGTCCTGTCTGTCCTCACTGATAGAAGACGACCCAAGAGTTATAAACTGAAAGAAACCCTTTGCTCCCCAGGTTGCTTTGGGTCATAGGATTTTTATCACAGCAAAAGAAACCCTAACTAAGACAGACTGTTTATCCAAAGACACTGGCATAATACTTTTTCGGTATTTGTTAATGCTTGCTCGGAAGCATAGTGCATAATTTTAAAGTATTACACGAACTTGATAAAACACTTGGAAACTCTATCTCCAAAGCTGTCTTCAAGCCGGGCATGCTAGGATTCTGCAGCCACTGATTCTGCAGCCAGCACCCATCGACAGTGGCGAGGCCTTTGTTAAAATTTCACACTCCAATTACACCAGGAACCTGTTTCTGGCTACACCTCAGATGTAACTTTCTGTATGCATATGGAACCTGTCCTGTGAGGCCACTCTGTCCCTGCAATAATGCCACAAAGCAGGAAACTTAATGTGTACTGGTCATGCTGGCTAATAATGCCAGCTGGTGTGACACCTCATAGGCTGTTAGTTAGACTGGTCACATTTTGGTCACCATCATATTTCCTTCCTTGCTTTTGACCACATTGGTTTTGCTCACGGGTTTAGAAGCTAAAGGACATATTTCTATGCTCTCAGGTGCTGCCCATCAAACACACACTGAACCTTTCATAGCCAAACAAAACCACAAGCCACAAAAAAACAACAAGAAAGCCAGCCACTACCCTGCCAGGGCAGAGGGGCCCGGCTCCCCGCAGCTCTGAGGGTCAGCCCACCTGTCAACCCATCAGCACTGTCAGCTGCCTCCACTGTGCCCTGGGGTTCACCACAGGTCTGCCCACGCTCACGGCTCTCCTGCTGCCTAATGCTTCCTGAGTCTGTGAGGACAAACCCAAGCTTCTGGCTGCCGTGGCACGTTGAAGAGACTGTGCTTGTCTGGATGTGGAAGCCGCAGGGGCGCCTCCCTCTTCCAGCTACCCAGTGGCCTGCCATCCTTCCCCCACAGCTCTCAGTGGCTCATCTGTTTCCCGTGCTGCTTTAAGGTTTTCGCAGCGATCTGGTGCTCGGCGGTTTCGCTTACATCTGCCAGGTTCTAGATCAAGGTCGATGAACCCTGCTTTAGGCTTGTATCATCGCTGTGATCCGACCGCGTGTGTTTTCCTTTTGATCTAGAGAACCGTAACCTGACTTTCCGTGCTTCCCCCTTTATATCACTTCCTAGACGTGTGCTAGAATGCCTTAGCCTCAATGTTTCCAACCTTTGCTCCTGTTTTCCATATCTCTCGCTCTTGTGCCTCAAGTGCTGTGAGCAAGCACACCAGTCCTCAAACACACCATACAAGATAAGCACCCATACCACCAGGACAGAAAACATGCATGCTGGACCCAGGGGGTTGCACAGGCACTAGCTACGTTTGCACCCAAAACAAAAGGCTGCTAAACTAGACCTAAAACTCCGGTCCAGACAAGATCAAACCTGGTTCAGAGTCGGAGTTCTCCCTTGGAACGTCATCGTAAATTGCTTCCTCTGGATCTGCAATAAGAAGGGACGGTCTGTTAACAACTGGCCAGAACCAGTGAGTGTGGTGTTATAAACATCCCAACGGTTAGTGTAGAGGGGTGGCCGACTGCATCCCAGACAGAAGAACCGCTCTGAATTACAGCTTCATCTCAAAACAGAAAAGACGTGAAACAGGACCAACAGGGGGCAGTTGGCAGTTTCCAGGCCCACTCACTCAATCACTGTGTTCACAATGTATCTCTCCATGGCTCTTTTGAACAGGGGTAAGCTTGTGGGGTTTGGGGGGCAGTTGGCAGTTTCCAGGCCTACTCACTCTATCACTGTGTTCACAATGTATCTCTCCATGGCTCTTTTGAACAGGGGTAAGCTTGTGGGGTTCTGAATACAAAGGTGGTACACGGTCTTAGGAATAAAAGGAGTATCCACTGGAGCCACATCAATGGGGAATCCACTGACCTACACGTTAGCTCCCTCCCCATCATACAGTGTCAAATGCACAGGGCGGTTTCCCACACAGGGTTATGGGGACATGAGTGTTCTGTGGGTAAGTTTTCTTAACAAATGTGTGTGATGGGGTTGGGGGTGTTGTAAAAATGTAATACACTATATAAGATGGTCACATCGGATCACCAACGACATTGAAACTGATCTGAATATGTAAAGTGCTTACATGCCTTATGTGGATAGGTGCTTCATCTAAAGGCTTGTGAAGTTAATTTTCCAAGGTATATGTGTTATCATTTCTACGGAAGCACACCCAACCACAGTGTATTACTGTACTGAAAACCACGGGAGACGGAGTATAAATGAACTGTCCCCCACATGTAGCATGGCTACTCTTCACCATGGAGAACAAGCCCAGAAACCACAACTCTGAAGCTGTGGTGGCAGCTGGTACACCACTCACACCTACCAGCTGTGGCCACAGTAAAGAGCTCTCCTCCCGAGGCAGAGCTGGGTGGTGTCAGCCCTAGGGTTGTTTTTAAGCAGCTGTTTGGGTTTGGGAGGCGGGGTGCAGACACAGAAGAAACCTGAGCGCCATGTATACAACATGAGATTTATGGGTTCTTGTGATGGTTCTGAGGCAGCAGCCCCAAAGGAGCCACCACAATCACCCTAGAACCTGTGTCAAAGTCAGAGTTCAAACCAAACCAAAACTTTCAGGAAGACACTTGACCAGCTGAGGCAGCTGAGGCGGTTTGACCTCTAAGCCAATCATACAAAACAGTTACACAGAAACTAGGAGCCACTGGGTAATAAAAGACATAATCCTTACTACCTTAAAAAAAATCAAAAAATGATTGGCTAAAAACATCTCCGCTTCTTAAAAAACAACTGTGGAATCTGAGACCTGGACGCCACCCCCGAGCACCCCCACAGTCTGGAGGGGATCCAAGAAGCGTCGATGGTGTCTCCATGGAGAATGGCTGAAGACGGGTGGCAGGTTGGAGCGTTAGCTCCCTCCCCATACAGTGAAGCCAGTCCGTACCAGGAAGAAGCAGGAGGGGTAAGTGCTCCGTGCAGAGCTGTGACTGCCCCAACACAGAGCAAAAGGCCACTTCAGAGTCTGGGGAAGCTTCTCCACATAAGGCTTTGTTAGCACTTGAGTAACCGAGAGCATTTTAAAGCTTCTGATCTGATCTCAGCCAGGAAAGAAAACCCACCACCATCCATTGTCAAAAACTGTAGGCGTTCAGGGGCGGGGATCCAGGCTCCTGGGTCAGTGGTACTTACTTTCCATCCATGCTGTGTTGGCAGGGTCGGCTGCCCACCGGGCCAGGGCACTGCCCTCCTGGCTGCCTTGATCGCCACTGGAAGTAAAGACATCATGAACTGAGAGCGTGGAGAAGCATACCAGTCATGGGGAACTGAGCGACCTGTAGTATTCGTGTGGGGGGGGGGGGGCCGCACACTATTATGCTTGCTGTGGGTCTTCCTGGACACAACTACAAGAATCCCAAGTTCAAGTTCACACACATAGCTCCGTCAACAATCACACAGACAAAGTAGTGTCAGAAGTGCCATGTTTTCTGTACAACCCGAAGGTCATACATGATTCCACCTGACTGTGCAAGGCCCCAGCCTCCTTTCTCCAGCACAGGCTGGCAGGAGGAAGGCACCAGAACCACAGAGCTAGCTATATCCTACAGGGTGACAGTCACAGGCAGACAGGGACTTGGACAGGTCTTACACGATATGAAGCCACTGTGACACTTCCCACAGAGAATGACAGGAAGGGATTCACTGTGAGGTCTCAACACGTTGACAAAAGGGTGGCAGGGTGACAGGCCCCAAGACAGCCACCTCCCACTGGGGCAGTCACAAAGGCAACTGCCCAGCCCTGGTGCTAGTTTTGGGAAACAGTATCTCACTACGCAGCCTAGCCTAGTTGTCTAGAACTCATGATTCTTCTGTCTCCGTCTCCTCAATAGGACTGATTACTAACTTGTAATCATATATAGAGCTATAGCTTCGGGGGGTCGGGGGGAGGTCTTGGTGGGTCTGCTTTGCGACAAATTCTCCACTCCTGCTCGATAAAAAGTTCTTGCCATGTGACTATTTCTCTCTAGAAATTCCAGTGATTTCTAGAATTTCGAGTTTGGGATACTTGAATCTTTAATGACTAAAGGGGAGACACAGTCAAGAGCAGCCACAGCCATGCAGGGGTGACACGGCCTGATGACGGAGAGAGGACACAGCTGATCACCATCTCACAGCTGGTCACCATCTCACAGCTGTACTGATGCTGCAGAGAGAGGGAACACTTTGAGGCTGTGGCTCCCGGGAGGGCCTGGAAGCGGGTAGGACCCACGACAGTAGCACCCTGAGGGTCAAGGGAGTGTCTTCCTGCAGCCCAGATGGCCTGAGAACCCAGTGGGGTGACCACAACAGCCCTCAAGGTAAGGCCACAGATACAGACGATCCGGGGTTAGCACAGGTACCTGTGTGGAAGGTCCTCGGAGCTTAGGGAATTGCACTGCCCGTCTCCCGAAACTTCTGCTGCTTCTGTCAAGAGAAAAGATCGACAGTGTTTCACACCTGACAAGATGTTTCCCCAACAGGCTTACGCTACCACAGATTAGAAAATGTTCAGCTCTTGGATAAAACGTATTCGTGACAGAATGTGAGATACCAGGTCTGTGACACAGATTAACACAAACACACATCATACACCAGCCTGGAGGGAGGAAGCACAACACATATCAGGCTTGGATACAGTGTCCCCCGGGGGCTCCTGTACTGAGGTCATGGTCCCCAGGTTAAGCGGTCCAATCACTGAGAGGTGACCGAACTATAAGGGCTCTGACACCAAATGTTAACCACCAGTGGGGTCATAGTTTGATGGCGTTATTGGAAAGTGATGAAGACTTCTGGAGGTGGAGTCTAGTCTGAGAAAGCAGGCCACAGGGTGGCAATGCCCTGGGGGGCCATCTTCTCAAGGCCCCTGCCTCTGACAGCTTCCTGGCCGCCATGACAGCAGTCGCTTTGTTCCACGTACGCTCTCCCACCACTCTCTGACGTTCTGCCTCACAGCAACGCGGCCGTGGCCACGCGATGAGCCCCCAAGAGCCGTGAGCCAAAGCACATCTTCCTTCTCTTCAAATTGTCCACTCGGGTACTTGTTGCAATACTTAGAGCTGACACAGTGCTCTTGCAGTTCTGAGTTCTCGTGGAAGTTACCACTTGACTTACAACACAGGTACCTGGCAAACCCAAAGGACAGTGTGGACAGAGGAACGGTGACGTGTGATAAACCCAACTTCCTCCTCACACAAGTTGTCCAGGCGCTCTCTGGTCTGACTGGCAGTGTCCTCCCATTTCTGACTCACACAGACGCACGTCCGCCCCGGACCTGACTGGACGCTTCGGGTGCTTCCCCATGCCTACGGCTGTTCTGTGCAAGAGCCTGCTTCTAGGACGTCAGGTGAAGAGTGGGCCCTCCAAGACACAGGCCAGACACGGACGGAGGGGGGCAAGTGAGCATGTGCAGGAAGTAGGGCACCAGAGGTCCCTGGCCAGCAGAGGGCTGTAGACAGGGATCAGAGCTCTTTGCCAGGGCTGGCTCCCACCAGGTGGCCAAGGCCCGAGCTCCAGCTGGGCTGCCAGCATTGGCTATGACGGGAGACTTGAGGATATGGGTCCCAGGAAGGCTCTGTGGAGCACAGCAGCCTCCTCCTCTAGGGCAAGATGTGGGCACCAGGTGTCCGGAGGCCAGCAGCTCGGAACTCAGTCCCTCACCAGGGCATTTCTGCCGAGTCCTTCCTTCTCCCATCTCAAGGGTCTCTTCATCTCTCCAGGGAACCCATTGGGATACCCAAGGTGAGACATTCTTCTTACACTTGGGGAGGCTCAGAGGCAGAATTCTGATTCACAGTTACATGGGAAATTCAGTGGGGGCTCTATCCTTTACAGTTAATAACCAAGAAAACAATTTTTAAAGAAAACTCAGTTTTGAATACTGGAAACCATAGAAGGTTCTAAAGAGAAATGTTTCCTGCAGAAATTGACCATAAATGCTAAGACTATGCTACGTCCTGCTGTGCGTCCTTCCTCTCTAGCAGGAGAGCAACTGTCTAAAAATGAGGGTCTTTGCAGTCAGAGAAAATGTGTCCATATGCCAGGCATGTGGTACAGCTACTTCGGGCAGCTGAGGCAGAAGGATCATGAGTTCCTGACTGCCTAGGCTACAGAGTGAATTCAAGGCCAACATGGGCAGCTTAGCAAGACCTGCTCTCAAAATAAGTAGTCAATCAAAAAGGGCTGTGGATGTGGCTCGCTGGCAGGGGACTTGCCTAGCATGTACAGGGCTGCAGATTCAAATCCTAGTAATGAGGAAGAAAAGAAAAAAAATCTATCATTTTAAAGTGATGAATAACTGAACACCATTTGAAGCACTTTATTTAAAAAATAATTCGACATGACTTAAAACAATCTATTTTCTTATTTTTGTATGTATTTTGCTTGGTAGAAGCACTAAGTCCCAGACCTTAAGGACAAGGTGCGCATGTTCATCTTCTGACCTCTACCACAGAGAAGATTACGGAGACCCCGTGCTGAGGCGCACAGATTAGGAGAAGATGGGACACGCACACACTCTAGAACGGTGACGATAAGTTAGAGAATGCAGGGCTGGGGCCAGCTCTAGTGTAAAGGCCACACAAGCTCTCCCCGGTGTGCAGGGGCCGGAGGTTCCAGAACACACGGCTGCCTCTGAGCGGTCCCTTCACTGCACCCAAACAGTTACAGGAGGGGTTAGCCTGGGCTCGTTCTCCAACACCACAGACAAGTAACTTAGGAAGGGAAGGGAGAGGCTGGACGCGGACTTCGTAACCGCTGCGCCCTGCCGCTGTGCGGAGGGGCTCTGGGCGGCCTACCTTCCTCTTCCACAGACTTGGCTCGGATGACGACAGGACTGGAGTAGGCCGGCGGCAGCAGCAGCGGCAGGTTCGAGGGGACGGCATAGCCACAGGGCACAGGCACAGAGTAACCACTGGGCACGCGCAGGCCCGCCCCTTCCTCCTCCGCGTTCGCGTCTGGAGACGGTGGCTGGTCCTCCTGGAATGGTGTAATGTCAATGACAGAGTACGGGTTCACTCTTGTTGGGACCACAGGTTTCGCAGGCTCAGCCTCAGGGGCAGGTTCGGCTCTAGTTCCATTTCCATTTCCACTTCCTGGAGGACAGGGGGACAGCAGTTAGTAAACCAGGTGTAAAGGATGTACGTGGTCCCTGTGTCTACAGCAGGGGCATGGGAACCCCTGCATCCACCACCGGCGTCAGGACCCCCAGCTTTCCCAGATCACCACAGGAGGCTGTGAAGCCCGGGTCCTTGTGGTACACCGGGGAATGGAGAGCTGGCCTCACCCCTGGGCACAGGTGGAAGAGACTCTGCCCAGAGGCTCCCAGGACAGTGTGTCAGACAAGAAGAGTCAAAGAAGCACACGGACAGCCTTGGCTGGGGACAAAGGAGGAGGAGCTGGTCCTCGGCCACTTGAAGAACATGAACTCCCACAGGTGATCCATCCCAGTTTATGAACAGTGATAAAATGGCAAGTGACATCTATCAGAAAATAGCAGACTTCTGCCTCTAAACTACAAATGGAGGGTTAGAGCAATGAGAATGGAAACTGAGGGAAAATGATAACAACAACAACAACAAATCCTCCAAGGCTGCATATAGCTCTTCCAGCTGATCACAGAGACTAGACTTCTCTAACCCCCAAAACTGCCCTTGTCATGATTTATATGTGAAACCCACCCCCACCCAAGGCTTACAGGCTTGGTCCCCAGCAGGTGGCGCTATGAGGGGTGAATGGACCCTGGTAACCCAGGGATGAGCTCCTCCCTGAATGGAGGGAGGGGGTCACTGAAGCTGCACATGTGCGCCTCTGAAGGAGCTACCTTGTCTCTCTGAGTCTTGCTCTGCTTCTGGAGTGGCATCGTGTGAGGAGGAGGTCTGCTTTGCTCTTCTATCCTACAGACCCAGACCTTCCGGGAGTGTGAGACCAAGCAAAGCTCACATCCTTACCTCGGGGATTTTGTTACAGAGATGGAAACTACCAGAGTCCTGGAAGCACCGAGAGGTCAGGGTGCCTCCTGCAGGACCCCGGGCAGCATGGCTGTGTGACTGACCTGCAGGGGAGGTGGTCTCGCCGGTCTCTCCAGCAACACCTGCTTCGGCACCTCTGGTCCCATTGGCTGACAGGGCCTGGCGATCCGCTTCGGGGACTTCATCTCCACTGTCAAAGTCAAACAATTCTCCCTCTTCCTCTTCATTGTTATTGGTGTCATATTTCACTTCATTTTCTGAATCTGAAAATAGCAGAAACCACAATGCCGACATTTGCTTCCGGGACGGCACTTGTACCAGCCGGGACAGGACAAACCCAGCAGGAGAGGTGGAGGGCCTGAGCCCGGCCCCTGGGGATGCAGCTGGCAGCATCACTAGAGACAGCAGCGGGACTCTGGATCAGAGCTACCATTTCCCTTGGCAGGCGCTTCGCCGCAAGGTGGAAAAAAAGAACAACAGAGAGGGAAAGGAGGAGAGGGGGAAAGCATCTCTCACGTCTG
This sequence comes from Peromyscus eremicus, assembly GCF_949786415.1. NCBI lineage: Eukaryota > Metazoa > Chordata > Mammalia > Rodentia > Cricetidae > Peromyscus > Peromyscus eremicus. Next base: position 9,779,687 of record NC_081433.1, on the reverse strand, counting down.
AAATCCGTGCTGTGACTTAGGATCTAGGAAAATCTGATCTCCTTCCTTGTCGCACCAAGACAACGTGAAGAGAGAAGGGCTTGATTTACTAACAGACCCTCCATCCACAGGACAAGTCCATGGTCTTGCTATTCGTAATGACACACCTCACATCGTCCCCTGGCAGAATGAAGGGCCACTTAACGTCTACCTCACAATTAGAACGGTTCCAGACTGCTCTTTTGGCAGGGGAAGGGAAAGAAAGAAAGCGTGGCTGAAATAAACACATTTCACTTCACGTAGGGTTTCTTGGGACGGGGTGTAGTTCAGTAGCAGAGCACTTCCTAGCATGGGAACCGCTCTGGATTCCATGCCAGCACTGTCTTCCTCTCTGAGCTATGGGGTGGCACATCTCCTTGAGGAAACACAACTGCCACAAGACTATGGGGACACCCCCAAACCAGCTAGTGGGTTAGAGAACATATCATGATCCATGAAAGTAGCGTGTATAGAAGAGAATCCCAGGCGAGTTCTGGCAGCTGTTGTGCGGCCCTTGCTCGAGGCAGGGAGACACGTGACAGAGGCTGAGCGGTCTGCCGGAGAGAACTTGCCCGTGTAATGGAAGAATTCAAACGGGGAAAGGTATGCGGATGATGCCCCCCTCTGCACCCGGCTCCGGTTTGCAGAAGTGGGAAAAGGGAGCGTAAGATGGAGGTGTCGGCTTTTACAGCTGGCAGGATGAAGGGAAAGAGAGTCCAAGTGAGGTTTCTCTCTGAAGAGCCCTTCCTGGGGTTGAAGATCTTGGGAGCCCACAGGAAGAACCAGACAGCGAGCGAGAAGGGAGAGCGTGAGACAGAAGTGCTAATAGCCCTCCGACCTGACTTTCAACACAGAGGAAGAGGAAAAGCTTTGATGATGGGAGCCCCAGTGATGGCACAGCCTGGAAACCATGAAACTCAGGCAAGACTCAGCATCTGAACTGCTTGAACTGGCAACGACTTTCAGGCTAAGGAGCCTTCAAGTGCATGGCTTGCGAAGCTGTGGGATGTGGTGGTGGATGGGATCAAGCTGAGGGCCGTGGAAGCGGAGAAACCTAGCAATAAAACCACTCATCCCTCCTTGAAACAAAAGCTGAGTGTCCTGAGGCAAAATGAGGGAAATCGGTCCTTGGTGGACTGACTCATGGACCATTAGGCACACTTGGTTATTGCTGGCTGAGGTCCCCGTGAGTATCAGGGCCTGGGAGACACCTGAAGGGTAAGTAGCACTGGAGCCACCAGATGCAAGAACGGCAGTGTGGGGGCAAAGAGGACTGTGTTCACAGGAGAGCTAAGAAAGAGGCTGGTTCAGCAGGGGCGGTGGGACCAGTCTAAGGCTCTACTGGCCTTGCTGAACCTCACACTGGGGCCGGAGAGGCTCCAGCAGGTCTGAAGGATGCAGGCCGGCATGTGAACAAGCAAAACAGACAAGTGGGTCTGTCCAGGTTACCCCAAGGCAAACGTGGCCAGACTGTGTAAAGCCAGAGTTCCCAGGGGGAAAACTTAACAGGAAGCTGAAGGCTGTGCTAGTGAGCTTCTGGCAGGCACAAGAGCTTTGCACAGCGGTCTGCAGAGGGCCTAAGTGACAAAAGCGTACACCCTGACCTAGGGGTGGAGTGTTATCCCCCCCCTCCAAAGTGTGCATGGTGCATTTCTCCCCTATAGGGAAGTATACCGGGGGTGGAGATTGCTCACCCAACCTGGGGGGTGGGAAGGGGGTGGCCTTTCAGCAGCCAAGTGTGGCTGACAGAAAGGCGAGCATTACAATGTGGGCCTGCAGCCTGCCAGAACCAGGGAGCTGACTCCAACAGCAGCCACAGCTGGGCACAACTGGCCTAACCAAGACCATCAGTAGTCGGGAGATGTTCAGTGACCCCCCCATAGCAGCAACAGAGCCCCAGGATGAGGAGCCTGGATGGCTCTGGAAATGATTACAGAGGTCTGGAAGAGGTAATGTCTCCCCGCCACACGGCTGTACCCCACATTGTTCTTTACACAAAATAACGGAGGTAGGTGATGGGGTCCCACGTTAAGCTGGACCTCACTGAGGTGCCATTTCCAGTTTCACCTTCACAGTCCAAGACCACTTGGCACTTACTTGAAAGGAAAGCAGAGGCCCTGCCTTCAGAGGGCCGGCCCACTCCCATAGAGGAGGTTTCTGACTCACATCCTCACTGCCATGCTCGAACCCGTGGTCTGAATGAACAGAACGAAGCTGTTCCTGGTCAAGGTCATGTCACGCCATGATACCCAGCCCTCCCATCATCCTCCCTCTTCTCCTTCTCACTCCTGATGACTGACGGCCCCTCCTCTTTGTACTTTCCTTTGTGTGTGTGTGTGTGTGTGTGTGTGTGTGTGTGTGTGTGTGTGAGAGAGAGAGAGAGAGAGAGAGAGAGAGAGAGAGAGAGAGAGAGAGATCGATCCAGTGAGCTTCCTTAGGTTGTATACCACTGAAGAAAATCAAATCTCTCTCCCCCACCAGCAATTGTTAGTGCCTATAAATCCTCGTGGAGAGATGGCTTGGAACTTGCTTTCATAGCCTACGTTTCCTGGGTGGAGCAAACCCCGGCGGGCGAGCTTCTACCCTGAATCTTCACCCACACGGGAGTCCCCTTGGGGTGGCAGTGTACACTGGAACCTTCTATCTATCCAGTTCACGACCTGGGTCCCTCCTGGTGTCTCCAGGTCTTAGACGCTCCTCGGAAACAGCTGTACGCGTGTTATTTGTGACCCCCGTGTGTCACCATGTAGGCCCAGAGCTCCCAGGCAGCAGAGAGTAGGACAGGAGGGCCAGGGCCAAGTGTGGCAAAGGTCAGCCCCTTTCAGCCCACACCTGCAGGGTACTGGACACACAGCGGAATAACGGCCAGCCTCATGCAGTTAAGCTTCCTCACAGCCTCAGCTCACCCTAACCTTCAGACCTTGCCTCCTTCTCCATCTGCAGGGTAGGTGGGTAGTGGTGTCTCTGACAGACAGTCTTCAAAAGAAACCAACCAAAGGCCCCTCCTTTTGTCAACTGAGCAGGTGGAAGAGGGCACCCAGTTTGGCCTTGAGCTGCCCACAGGGGATAGATGCAGGAAGAACACTGCCCCAGTCCACCCCCACCCCCCACTCCCCACCCCCGTGCTCAAGAGGTTGCCAGTTCCGGAGGGAACATGACTGGAAGGCCGAGCCTATCCCCAAATATGGACTGCACACGCCCTGAGGTACGACCCACGCTGGGTCACTGAAAACATATATCACGTGCTCGGACACAGACAGCTGGCTCCCAGGCACCCAGGTATGCTGCTATACCACAGGGCAAAGCCCAAAGCTCAGGTCCCATCTATACCACAATACCCACCACCTTCTCTTTCTTGCCCCATGCCAAGTAGTAGCAATTTAGTGATTCTGGAAGCTGGAGTCCTCAAAACTCCTCAGGACCACAGGTTTCAGGGACACCTCTTTTTATTATTATTTTTTTTTTAAATTTTTTAAAATTTCTCTAACTTTTTTTTTTAATGTGCATTTGGCATGAGATCCCCTGGAGCTGGAGTTACAGACAGTTGTGAGCTGCCTGCCATGTGGGTGCCGGGAACTGAACCCAGGTCCTCTGGAAGAGCAGCCAGTGCTCTTAACCACTGGGCCATCTCTCCAGCCCCCCAGGGACACCTCTAAGGAGGCAGACCCCTACCTGCAGGCGCAGGAGGTGAAGGCTCTCCTTGGTCCATGCTCAGCCTCGCCTCCTTTCTCCACGCTTGGTCAGCATCAGGGGACAGGAGCCCCTACACGCAGAAACATTGTCCATCAAGTTGGCATAAAAAGCCTTCCCAGGAGACACCATTCGGGACTTTCTAGAAACAACCTGTAACAAGGAAAGAGGTCACCGCCGTCACTCCCGGCTGTAATGACAGCACTTACCATCTATTAGTTGCAAATACTTGCAAATCTCCCAAGAAGGGACAATCCAGAGCAAAACAAACAAAGGGTTCTCAGTGCGCTGGACTTCACCTTGAACCACGGCCAGGAGCCCGAGGCCCTGGCCAGAGCCCTCTCAACCAACACCACAGAAGGTCTTTGCTAGATTTCACGCCACGTTCTAAGGGGAGAAGTCAACCCATAAACCAAACACTTTCTCCTCTTCCTTCAAACAAAACCTCAGCAGCAGCGTTGAGTGAAGTTCCCAGGGGAAGAGCTGCGGCCACATTCAACACTTTGCATGGCTGCTTACTGATCGGAACATCAGTGACTGTGGAGAGCTGGAATACTCCCAAGCCCGGAGCATAATTATCTTGGGCTATCTTAGGCCCTAAACAGCCAATCTCCACCCCGCTCTAGCCCGTGTGAGACCTACCATCCTTGTGACTGTGAGGTAAATACAGAGCAGACCCCGTGGTGACTTGAACGAAAATGGCGTCCATAGACTCATAGGAAGTGGCTTTATCAAAGGTGTGGCCTTGCTGGAGGAAGTGTGGCATGGGGGCTGGACTTGGAGGTTTCAGAAGCCAGGGTCCCCCTCTCTTCCTGCTGCCTGCCCATCCAGATGTAGAACTCTTGGCTCCTTCTCCTGCACCGTGTCTGTCTGCACACCGCTATGATTCCCACCATGATGACAACGGACTGAACCCCTGAACCTGTAAGCTGGCCCCCGTGAAATGTTTTCCTTTCTAAGAGTTGCCGTGGTCATGGTGTCTCCTCACGGCAACAGCACACTGACTAAGACAGATCCCCAGCCTCCACCACCCCAAAGATTAATGTCATCAGACAACATCAGGGTCCTGGAGCGGCTTCCCCTACTTTGCTGTAACTCACCTACCTGAGGTAACCAAGTGCCCGTTGTTGTTACTATAAAACACTTTAGGAAACTGCTACTACACAGGGACACGGTTCTGCTCCCAGCCACCATCGCTCATATTTGGCTCCAGAATCATCTCTCTTATCCCCTTCGAGGCAAGAGCTGGGGTTTTGTGCTGACAATAGTTTTTTTGTAAAACCTGTTCCTCATCAGGAACAACACTGACATTTTCTTAGCTACCTCTGGGGTAAGCAGGATCAAGCTCCACAGACTGGGTTTCTGTCCTGTCTTCACTTTCTGTGCTTCATTCTCTACATATATTTGAAAAACTGAATTTGAGAAACAGTATCTTGTGAGAAGGGTAGTCTGATCCACACCGAACCACTCAATACCCATCCTAGCTTCACCCAGGGACCACTCAACACCAGCCCTGGATCCCTCTGTGAATCACTCATCACCCTCCCTAGATTCCACCAGAACAGTGGGAAGAAAAGCAAACTGCTTTGAGATCTCCTCCATATGCTTCTGTTCCAGTGACAGACAGGTGGATGCAATGCCCGGTGGGTGGCACCCCTGCCTCTTCAGCCACGGGCTCTCCACATACTTCCTGCCTAATGACAGGAGAGGGGGAGAGAGAGAGAGAGAGAGAGAGAGAGAGAGAGAGAGAGAGAGAGAGAGAGAGAGAGAGAGCGAGCGAGCGAGCGCGAGCAGGCAAAGCTTTGCACCTCACAACATCTAAGATGCCAAACCAGCCCAGTGAATTCTTTCACCCTAATTAGCAGGCTTGATGTTGGCTTTGGCACTTTCAGTAAGCCAAACCATGTTCTCATGAAGACGAGTTGACTGCCCATGCCAAGCCCCATCATCTGCCAGTATACGGAGTCCCTGTCTGTCTGCCAACCTTGCTTGAATGTGCTCTCTGTTATACGCCTCTTGCATTGCCCCCATGCATGGCCATGTGGCTCCATCTTACCATCATGAGCACTAGAAGTCGCTTAGATGCCCACCTGAGTGGCAAGGCCTCTTCAGTGGGCACCTGCTGTCTCAGCTCTGAAACCCGCATGGTTCCACCACCACCCAGCACTTGTGGTGTTGGCTCCCTCTGCCATACATGTGGTGAGCCACAGCCAGGCCTGACTGACTGACCACTGAGAGTGTAACCGCACCCCAGCTCTGAGAACAGACCCTGTTATTTCAGATGAAGACACTGTAGCTTGAGGATCTGCAAGATACACCAGGGCTATAATGGGGACAAGTGTTTGGGGTAGAGCCTGAACGTCCAGCACCTAGGGTAGAGGCAAAGCCCTTTGCCAGCCAACAAGACCTGGGCAAGTACCGAGACCTTTGTGCTGCAGCTGCTCGCATGGAACCCATGCCAGGTGACAGAATCTCAGAGGGGCTGTAGGAGAGACACCCCATGCCCGTGGTAAGTGCACGTCTCAGTGTGAGGCACCTTGGCCGGATACACACGTGCACAGTGCTGCGTTGCTAGGCAACGTCTGTGACTGATGTTCTGATCCCGTGCTGACCCTCCTCCACCCATCAACCTGCCTGGTATTTGCTGGACATCCAAGGGTTTCAACAAAGTAAGAACAAAGGGGTTTACGGGAGGGCTTCTTCCTGGTAAGTGGTGAGAAACCACAGGAAGCGAAGGGCACAGCTGTGTAAGACTCACTGGGAGAGGGACGCTGACCACTTCCACGCCACCTCCCCAAGAGGAACACGTGGCTGCTGGAACGAGCACCGCCCCATCTCCTGGAGCTCACGTGACCTCGTCCTTGCCTTTATTCCTGGAGCCAAAACAGGTCTAGGGTTCTGAGGACTCGGGCTGCTGAGGACTCAGCTGGTCTCATGAAAGAATGGACACAGATGAGCTGTGTTCTGTGAACACAGATCCGGCCCTGGGACACGCCTTTCCCGGGCCTCATGCCCTTGTAGAGCAGATGAGAGCAATCAGTAGGGACTTTCGAACTCTATACAGTCCAGAAAGACCGGGACCAAAGAAGTGTGGCCACTGGGCATCTGAAAGTGTCATGAGATAAACCCAGGCTGATGGCATCACTTAGCATCAGTAAGAAACAGAGGCCAGCTAAAAACCAGAGTAGGCAGCAGTGCCTGGGGGCTCTAGAGAAAAGCAAAGCCACCCTGCATCGGCTCTGTGCGTCTCTGTGCTCACCAGCACTGCCCACTGACCCCACCAGCCAGTGACCCCTCCAGCAGCACTGCCCACTGACCCCACCAGCCAGTGACCCCTCCAGCAGCACTGCCCACTGACCCCACCAGCCAGTGACCCCTCCAGCAGCACTGCCCACTGACCCCACCAGCCAGTGACCCCTCCAGCAGCACTGCCCACTGACCCCACCAGCCAGTGACCCCACCAGCAGCACTGCCCACTGACCCCACCAGCCAGTGACCCTGCCAGCAGCACTGCCCACTGACCCTGCCAGTGACCCCGCCAGCAGCACTGCCCACTGACCCCACCAGCCAGTGACCCCGCCATCAGCACTCTGTACTGACCCAGCTGGTGCCAGCCAGTGACCCCGCCAGCACAGTCTGCTAACCCAACCATCTGCACCACCCACTCACATGGCTGGCACTGCCCACTGACCCAGCCCCACCTGTCTGCACAGCCAGTGCAGTGTTTTCCACTTAATCCCTTCTTGTCTTCCACTGTCTCGGCCTCTCTGCCCTTCTCTGCTCCCAGCCTGAGTCCATGGCTATGCAGGAAGGAACTCACCTGGACTTGTTGACATGAAATATTGTGTTAAGTAATCCCTAAGAACAAAGCCCTATTCACAGGTTGAGACACAACTCTGGACACGCTCCAGGTGAAGCGGACATTGCAGAGGCTCATTGCGGAGGCTCCGTTGGGATGGGGTGAAAGTTAGGTAGGCCATAGCTAGAGGGGCGCAGCTGGTGGGCCTGGTCTGGTGTAAGCCTGAGGAGACAGCCTCAGCACATCGGAGAAAGCCGATGACCAATGCACCAGGAGGGCTCCCTGCCAGCCTGTGTCTTTACTGTTGCAGTCTATGCAAAGACCCCAAGGCTGCCTCAGGCCTCTGCAGCCACTGTGCTCCCAGGACGTCCTGGCCCAGCTTCCAGGGATGGCTCCTGAATATATATCCTTCAGGACTCAGCCAGCCATGTTACTGTATGTACCATCCAAACTCCAAACAGTCCAGGTCAGCTCAGAGACCCATCGTATCCACCTGCCTGATCCCTCCGGCCCTCACAAGAACCCGGATCCAAGAGGGCAGAGAATAACCAGCTGCGATCACAGCCCCAGCCATGCACCCAAGCCGTGCTGCTGGCTGGCCTGCATCACCTCCTTCTTTGAACTCAGCAATGTACATTCTGCACACAGTCCCCAGAGGCTCCCAGTAGAGGTGGGAGTCAAGAGGAGGAGGCATCCAGGCGAGATCCTATTGAACTTGAAAATCAACACGCCAGGATGGTGCTTTACCATCCAAGAGTACCTTCCCTTGGAGACTGGCTGGCGGCCTGGGTGCCCCGAGGCATGCCCAGATTGTGACCACAGATGACACAGCCAATAATGCCTCAAAGACTCATGTCATATAAACAAAATCCAAACTGTATGTTGTCATCGAAATGTCTATGCAGTTATAATTTTATGTTGACTGAGTAATGCCTTTGCAAATGTTCTTCAGAGACCGGACGACATTACATTCAAAAAACAAGAGAGCAGAATGTCTCTTGCAGAAGGGAGCAGGCACCAGAGGAGCTCTGACCTCTGAACTGACCGTCTGTGCCCACGCAGGCTGCTTGGGTAGCCTCTGTGGACAAGCCTTTCTCTGGCATTCTTGTGAGGCCCTTAGAACAGTGTATCGGTCCTGGGTTATCCATAGCCTGTAATGCCCCAGGCAGGCCTAGTCCAGGAAGGTACAGAACAGAAATGGGAAGTTCATGACCTGACCAGGGAATAAGCCAGGATTCAAAGCAAACCATCCCAAACAAGCAGAGTGAGGACAGGAAGGTGAGCAGGGGAGACAAAGAAAACTCCCCCAAGACGCTGCTGACCATGGGGATGCCCAGTGATTTCACACATATAACTCTTCAAACTGTTGAAACTATCCAGGGTTGTGGTCTGCTTCTGCACTTACATGTTGGGGAGCCAGCAAGGAAGAGAGGGTGTCCTGGTCATCACATGCTTGGAGACTTCCTATCTAGAGAGGCTCAGGTCCACCTGGCCCAACTGAGACTTCCTTAATGGAAGGAGAGACAGTGAGGATGGGTGGGCAGTGCTGCCCAAGCCGGGAACGGACATAGCTCGCTAGAAGTGAGCCACCCAGCACTGTGGGAAGGAACACACCAGACTGAGAAGGCTGACGATCAAGGGGGAGGGTGGCTGCTGTGACTCGGGAGTGGACAGCCTGGAGTTCCTGTTCAGGACATGGTGGGCCTTTCAGAACGAAGGGATCCAGGTATGGTATAGGGGTGAGGTCTGCCGGGGGTCTGGGAGGAGGCTGGCCAAGGGACAGCAGCATCCCCGGGAAGTCTGTATGACTGAGGATAGGACAGGAGGACTATCACGTGGTGGGGGCCAAAGCTGAGCTTCAGACCCTAGCTGGACTTTGTGAGGCCGTAAGTGACCCTCCAGACGGCCTTGTAGTCATGTCCACGCTCCTCCACTGTTTGTGGAGACTCAGACTCTCATGCAGCCTGAGGAATGCTGCCCGTCTGGTGGCTGTTAACAGGAGTCTAGGGATCCCTGTATGGATTAAGAGCATCCTGTTCCTGTCCCACCTGTCCAGTTCAGCTGTGTTCACACACCCATCCCCACATCCTGCAGAGGAGTGTGTCCTCTCTAGTGGGACTCTCATGGGTCTGCACCACCATCCATAAGCAGGTAAAGCTGTAAAGGCGCTTGGGATACCCCTTCTCTGCTCCTTCTGCCCAGGTGGAGGAAACAGGCCGTGTGGACTCTCACATAGGACCCTTGGGAGAAGGGCCCTTCTCCACTCTCCTCTCTCCACAAACCAGCTGCCGACATTCAGACACTGTCTCTGCAGCCACCAGCAACCTGTTCCTAGCCTGGCCATCAGAGGCTACCTCTATGGATCAACAGGCTCCCTTCCTGCACACTTCTCTTGGGTAGGTCTCTCCGGGTGCCACACTCCCTGCACCCTCTTCTAACTCTTTGAAGCCCAGAGTGATTCCACAAGCCTGCAGCTTCAGTACCAGCTGTATGCCTAAGACCACACAGTACTGTGACACTGAAGGGAGCTACCCACCCCATGCCTCAGGGAGGCATCCAACAGACAGCTCGAATCCAAACCTGGGCACCTGGACCTCCTGCTGGCTTTTTCCTCTCTCGATAAACAGAACCCCCCAGGGGTCACCCCCACTACCAATTCTCCTCTTTCTCTTAGACCCAGGTCCAGATCCATGAGCAAAGCAGGTAGTTTCAATTTTCCATCTTCCCAAAGCTGGCTGACCATTGGCCAGCACTTCCCACACCTGGTCAGTGACTATGACCAACTCAGAATGGGCCTTCCTGCCTCCAGCTTCTCTCCTGCAGGGTCAATGCAATCCTGTGAAAACATGGACAGACCCGCTTAATGCCCGTCCTGGCTTTCAGTTGCTCTTACCTACACAGTTATTACTCCAACCTCTACAACTGTCACTCTGTCCCCAAGGAAACAGCGTCATCCGGACACAACAACACTGGTGCACATATGAATTCACAGAGGCCCGCACAGGGTCAAGCCAGTCCCAAGAGGGCTAAGTAAACCCAGGGTTCCACACCTAACCAAGCGGCTATTTGCAACTGATACCTGCTGGCAAAGAGAAAAATCAGTTTTTTCCAGTAGAGTGTCACTGGGTGTATCAACCACACTCCAGGGTTGGCTCGGTGCCCAGGAGTAGTTGGCCAACACCAAACAAACTCTATGGTTGGCTTGTTTGTTTTAGCTTTCTGTTTCATTTTGTTTTGGCTTTTTTTTTTTTTTTTTTTTTTTGTCTTACAGGTTTCTTATTTGTTTTGATTTTCTTACCCCCCCCCCTTTTTTTTTAAAGAGAGAGAGAGAAAACATGAAGTTGGGTGGGTAGGGTGGTGGGTAGGATCTGAGAGGGGTTGGGATGGGAAAAACATGATCAGAATATATTGTATGGAAAAAGATTAATTAAAAGAAGAGGCGCTCACCAAGGACAATGGGGTGAGCCATCTGCAAAATGCACTTGGTACAGAACTGAAAACCTCCCAAGGTAACAACAGGTAAATTCAGGCGGCTTCCTCCTCTTCCCTGTGGTCTCACCGCAAGTCCCACCCTCTGCTGACCTTCTGTCTAGACACAATGGAGGGCGGAAGAGACTCTTAGAAACAGCCCTCCCACCTCAACCGAGAATCACTGAGGAGACCGCACATCCTGGAAGACATAAATCTCCCTTCCTCGCTTCGAGTACCTATGATTACTTTCCCAATTGCCTACGCTGCCTGGCAAAGCACTGCACCTTTCATTCCTTCCTGTGAAGTCATCCAAAGCCTGCATGTCTAGACTCTATCCACAAAAGCAGAGGGCCTGCCCCGTCCAGGCCAGTGCCCCAGGCTTCGCTGCATTCTTCCACTTCAGACCCTCAGCTCTGGGCTGTCCATGGAGAACTGTGTCCCTCTGACATTCTCAGAAGCAAATGGGAGAGTTCCAGTCTTTGGCTCTGACTGAAAAGTGGCCGGCGCTACACAGCACAGGACCACGCCTTCAGAGACGGCCTCTCCCACAATGCTCCACAGAGCAGCTCCCACTCTGCTTCTCTGATGGAGCTGGCGGTGCCCACCTGAGCTCTGCCCCTCTGTTTCTCTGATGGAGCTGGTGGTGCCCACCTGAGCTCTGCCCCTCTGTTTCTCTGATGGAGCTGGCGGTGCCCACCTGAGCTCTGCCCCTCTGTTTCTCTGATGGAGCTGGCGGTGCCCACCTGAGCTCTGCCCCTCTGTTTCTCTGATGCAGCTGGCGGTGCCCACCTGAGCTCTGCCCCTCTGTTTCTCTGATGGAGCTGGCGGTGCCCACCTGGGCTCTGTGGTGATATTGTGTTCCCCAAAATATTGTGCACCCTAATAAACTTATCTGGGATCAGAAAACAGAACAGCCACAATATTAAACATAGAGGTTAGGCAGTGGTAGCACATGCCTTTAATCCTAGCATTCCAGAGGCAGAGATCCATCCAGATCTCTGTGTGTTTAAGGCCACACTAGAAACAGCCAGGTGTGGTAACAAGAGCCTTTAATCCCAGAAAGTGATGGCAGGAAGCAGAAAGGTATTTAAGGCGTGAGGACAAGGAACTAGAGCTGGTTAAGCTTTCAGGCTTTTGAGCAGCAGTTCAGCTGAGAGGCTTCCAGTCTGAGGAAATAGGATCAGCTGCGGAACTGGTGAGGTGAGGTGGCTGTGGCTTGTTCTGCTTCTCTGATCTTCCAGCATTCACCCCAATACCTGGCTCCAGGTTTGTTTTTACTAATAAGACCTGTTAAGATTCGTGCTACAGAGCTCTGCCCCTCCGTTTCTCTGATGCAGCTGGTGGTGTTCTGTGACTGAGCTCACCATGGGCTGCTTCCACCCCCACCCCACTGAGTCAAGAGCTTCAGAGCAAAGCATCAATGTTCTTGTCTCTTCTGAAGCCAGAAGGCAGGCCAGTGCCAAGAAGCAAACGGGCCAAGCCCACACAGAAAGGGTCCTCTCTGCAGGGCCCAACAGTACCCCACCCATGCGACCCCCGACCCAGCCAGACTTGTGCCCACACACTGCCATGACACACTCCACGGGTTCTCATACACAAACCCAGGCCTTCAGACGTGGAGTCGCTGGACTATGAAATCCCCTGGACACATCCACACTTGATCCTCACCATCGGGTCACCATGGTCATCACTATCAGGACCCAAGTGGAAACACCACTGTATGACACAAGGCCTGGCCTTACGGGTCAGCCCGCTGCCTCACCACGCCGGTACCAGACGGTTTATCCTCTCCAAAGACTGGGCCTCCAATCCTGAGCTTACAACTAATGAGATGAGCACCACAGAGTACTTCATTATTCTTAAATTCTTTAAAGAAAGCCAGAAACCACACTGAAATCATGACTCCGTTTTCCTTTTTAAAAAAATAGACCAAATAAATAGAATGAAACAGTCAGTAGGCAAAGGACCTGGCCAGCTGGCACAAGCCTTAGCACTGAAACCAACCAACCAACCAATCAAAAAACCCAAACATACACATTTGTTTCCTTGGTCTCTCCCATGTCTTTTCTCCTTCTTTTATTTTGTTTTGTTTATTTCGAAAAGGGTTTCATAGGCCGGGCAGTGGTGGCACACGCCTTTAATCCCAGCACTCAGGAGGCAGAGGCAAGCAGATCTCTGTGAGTTCAAGGCCAGCCTGGTCTACAGAGTGAGTTCCAGGAAAGGCGCAAAGCTACACAGAGAAACCCTATCTCGGAAAAAAAAAAAAAAAAAAATGTAACAACCCACAGATACCACTTTCTACTAGTAGGTGTACATTAACGTGACAAGGAAAAGCAAAAAAGGCAAAGATGGAGAGAGGTCGATCACAGCACTATGAAAAATTACTGCTTTGTTTCATAATCAAGATTTCAAAATTCACATACAGAAAGAGGCAAAAGTCAGCATCCAGGCCCCGCCCCCATGGAAGGCCAGGTCAATGGGGTCAGGCAGAAGACCCTGAAGGGGGTGTACTCGTGTAGGGGCTGATGGCAGGACCTTCTTAAGGTACACTGTACCCCACATGTTCCTATAGATGTTGCCCCTTTCCAGAAGCTGCAGCCCAGGTCCCGTGCACAGTCACGGCCAATACCTTGCTACCTGTCCACAGATATACTCACGGATCACCTGACACCAGTTCTCAATTCATTTCAGACCCTTCCAAGCTGTCGGTCCTAGAACACCACCCCAATGTACTGTCCCCAACTCACATCTCCAGAGAGCACAGCTAATAAGACTTGTAGCTCTGCCCCAACAATAATTAATGGTGCATCCCACTCCGTCTAACCTAGCCTTGCCTATTTACCTCTCCACCCAAGCAAACTGTACTCAGGAATGAATGGCAATATGCTCTGCCTAGCTCCAGACACAACCTTCCATTGTGTACTTACTATTCTGAGTCGTGCAATTAAAGAATGACGTATTATACAACAGGGGTTTCTTTCAATTATGAAAATGGCTTATGCTATTATCTACAGACGACAACAGCCACAGTTGCTGCATTTTCACTTGTCTCTGGTGAACACAGAACACTTCCTGGTATTGAGCGTTTTTTTATACACATTGCCTCCCAGCGATTTCACACGGGAGCGGTACCAAGCCAAGAGTGGACAGCTGCAGGGCTAGCAGTGACTCCATCAGGTAACCTAGGGCCCAGGCACACAGCTCTCCCCACCCTTTAGAACTGCCAGCACTTGCTTCCAGACTCACCAGAAGCAGCAGCACATCAAGGCGTATTTTGATAAATATCTTCGATGAATCTAGAAGAACCAAATGCTAAAAGATAAAGAGGGCCGCGGTGTGTAGCTCAGTAGTAGAACTTGTGCGAGCATGATGACATGGTTCTAATCCAAACTCCTCAAAAACAAACAGTCATTTCCAATAACTGGCTTTACCTCATCCCTCAGTAGCTAAAACTCCTTTGTCAATAACTGGGCTGTATGGTGAAGCTAAGAAATGATGGGCGTCACCAGACACAGCAACTCTTCCCTCTGAGAAGCCACGAACTACTTACTGTCTAACTCTGGACAGTGACTTGTAACTTGTGTTTGATACTGAAGCCAACGAAATGAGAGAGAGCCGGTTGGAGCTGGAAAGGAGTGGCACACATCTAAAGATACTAAGTATAACCCTCAGTAATCTTTTCTGATAAAAGTTATTTTTTGGTAAAACGGAGATTTGAGATATGTATGTTATTAGTTACTTTGTTATTGCTGTGGTAAACCACTGTGTCCAAGGCAGCTTATAGAAGGAAAGGTTCACGTGGTTCCTAAGGGATGCAAGTCTTTCATCATCACTGAGGGGCCCAATGGCCGCAGGTGTGGCGGCTAGAGGAGAAAGCTGAGAGAGAGCTCACACCTGGAGCTACGGGCATACAAGCATACAGCAAAAGAGAATACATCCGGAATGGTGCATGGCTTTGAAACCTCAAAGGACATACTTCCTCCTTCAAGGCCCCGTAAACCCACCCAAACAGCACCACCAACTAGGAGCTAAGAATCCAAGGGTCTGCGCTTGAGGGAGGCATTCTCATTTAAACCTTCACAACTTTATCTATGCATTTATTTATTTATTTATTTGGCACTTACTGGGTGGGGATCCAAGCCAGCCTGCTGCCTGCCAGGCAAGTGTTCTGCCTCTGAGCCACACCCCAGCCCTGTCTCCTTGTTTATATGAAAGGTCTCACTGCTGTAGCCCAGGCTGGCCTCAACTTAAGCGCCAACACAGACTCTGACTAGTAAGTGAGGCTGTGCGAGAGGCCTAGCAGTAGATAGAGCATTTGCCTAACAAGGTGCTCTGGGCCGTAGCTACCAGCACCTGCGCTGCCTGTGCAAGGACCTAGATTCAATCAAGAATTCAATCAAAAAAAAAAAAAAATGTCACCCAGGAGTAAAAATGCCGTCCCTTGCCCAGATTCACACAGCTCACTGTGTGGCCCAGCCAAAGAAAAGAATGAAGGATTGCAGCCATCTGAGTTCACAAGAACTCCAGCAAAAGCTGTAACTGAGACGCACCCTGCCTTAGAGTCCACACCAAACACTGTCTAAGGCCCTCTGGGAACTGACACACTCACTAAAGCCCAAACATCCTTCTGCATTCCAAACATGGGGTCCCACAGAGTGTCCCGGGCCTAGACACCTGCTTTTATTTACTGTACATCTTGATTATTGAGCAATGGTGGGCGGCAAATAAATAAAATAAAAAAAAAAAAACAAAAACAAAAACAGCAGTCACCTTCACCTTAAGGGGACGCCAGGATCCTAAGCATCTCCATTCAAACGCCCCCATCTGACATTTCCCAGGCAATTCCAGCGCCCTGTGAATTCACCCCAAATCTCCAGCCCAGAGACTGCAAGTCACTATTGCACATGCCCTAGGGCTTTCTCCTGAGGCTACGGGGCATCCGTGATGCTAGGGACTAGTGACTGCTGTCTGTGTCTAGGGAAGGCATTGCCTGGTTAGGCGGCTGCTCACTGCTCTGGGTCTAGGCACACCCATTGACGTTGGGGGGCTTCTCATGGCCTTGTGTCTAGGGATACCCACTGACATAGAGGGCTGCAGGATGCCTTACCCATGCCTGGGGACACCTCAATGTTGAGAGACCGCCTGCTTCTGTCTGTGCCTAGGGGCCACCTGCACATTTGGGGGTGCTTCTTGCTTCCCTGAGTCTAGAGACACTGCTAAGTCTGGTGGGGGTGTAGGGGCTGATGGGCCCTGAGAGAGGAATACCGACCGGTTTGGGGGCAACTAAAACTGAAGTTGGGAGTTCCTTGCTGTCCTGTGCCAGGGACAGCGGATGAACTGGTGGGGGGAGAGGGCACGGGGCGGGGGGGAGGGTTGGCTATTCGCTGCCATCTGTGTCACTGTGCGCGCCGGTCCCGCAAACCCCTGGGTGGGGTTTAGCTACTTTGGGGAGCTGGGCAAAAGTGCAACTTTTAAAGCAAAGAAGCAGCCCGCGCAAGCGGCCTGGGGAGAGAGGAGGGGTCGCCGTGCTCACTCACCGAGGGGCCGGGCGCCATCCGCCGTCTGCGTCCGCTAGTTGTCCGGCGCCCCCCGCGCGCCCCGCCCGCGATGCGCTCCCACCCCGCCCTCCGGGGGAAGCCCCGCCCACCTCGCCGTGATTGGCCAGAGCGGGCCGTGCCTGGTGCCCACTGGCCAGCGTCCCTGCCCGTTCCCGGGACGCGCCCGGCCCTCGCGCCCGCGCATTCCTGCGAGGCCACGTGGCCACCTGCCCCCCCCTCCTCCCCGCCCCGCTCCGCCTCGCCCCAAGCCCAATGCCCATCGCCGCTGGGCGTGTGGGAGAGATGCTGCCTGCCAGGCGCTCCCGGGTAGAGAAGGCATGAGAAGGGCACCGGCTCGCAGTGCCTCAGAGTGGGCGCTTTTCCCCTCAGACGCTTGATCACTCAGGGGAGTGGCGCGGGACCAGAGTGCGCCTCCCGAGCATCCGCCCTCTATGGGACTCCGGGAGCTGCGCTGGCGCGGGCGGGAAACACAAGACACTTTTGCACTCCACCCATCGTGACCCCAGCATCTGCTGCTCCCTGCAGATCCCCGATCTAGGCTCCTGTGGGCAGGGGGCGCTAAACTACACTTCACCCCACCTTTGACCCTTCTCTCCCTGCCCAACTCTACCTTCTTGGGTCCCATGGGCAGGGGGCACAGAGCGGATACCACACCCATCGTGACTCAAGCATCCTCTGCCTCTTCCTGTCCACCTCTCCCATCTTGGGTACCATGGGCAGGGGGTGCAGAGCAGATATCACAGCCATCATGACCCCATCATCTAGTGCTCCTTGCAGTCCTCCCCTCCTGTGGGCAGGGGACACCAGGAGGACAATCCATCCGACGACGTGGAGAATCCACCCTCCCTGAGCCGCCCTGCCTGCCTAGGCCGTCCGGGCTGGTCGGCGTCAGCTGCTCCTAGTCCCGCCAAGTACAGGAGCTAGAAATCCAGACCAACAGTGACCTCAGCTCACCACCTCTCCAGGCCGTTTTACAGCTTGCCTGTCACCAGGAGGCTCTTGTGTTCCGGACTTGAGTCCATGCACAACTAACTTTCTAAAGCAGCAAGCGATGCTAGAGAGAGCCTAGCCAGCCTCTGCCAGGTGCCTGGTCCTGGAAGGGTGGCGCTGTGGAGCATCACACTGTGGGCCATGGTGTTAGGAAAAGTGTCTGCATAGAAAAGCGCTGGGGTATTCTGGAAGGGCCCTTCTGGGCAGTTGAACTTGCTCAGCACAAACCTTTATGGGAGCTGTGGACAAGCCCGACTTCTTAGAGACTCTAAGCCCACTCAACTAACTACAGAATGAGTTCAAAGAGATATTTGTTCCGCATTAAGTGTCCACAAAGCCGATGGACTCTGTAGTTAGGGGCTTCTCTGTAAAATCAAACAGACTGACTACTCTGAATGGAGAAATCTAGGTACAGCGACACATCACAGTTGTTAACAGCACTCGCTTACAGAAATGGACCGTGTTGTTTCCAAATGCTCTCTCAGACCGTCTGAACATGGGGAAGACATTCCTGTTGTCTCCATGGAAGACCCTCTGGGTAAGCTACTCAAAGAATGCCCGGACTAGAAACGTGAAGGACATTTTCTAAACAACTTTTTGAGAGGAAACAGGTCTGTACTGTGGCATTTTCTGCAGGAGTGAAGAGCACACAGCATTCCCCAACGCTGTGAACGAGCCCCCAGACTCAGGGCTGGCAATGTCACTGAGAAGGATCACACCAGGCAAGGGCCTGGGGTGAAGCTGGTCAGAAAGGAGTTGGGCTGGCTCAAGTCCCGTCCAGTCCGTTGTAGTTTCACACACCACTATGTCTGTAAGCCCACAGGTGGGAATGTGGGACTTTCCCTTTTAGTCCTCTTTGACCCATGGTATACCAAGAAAAGTTAGGCTTAATTACCACACATTTAGAGATCTCCTTTTTATTATTATGTAAATACATTTATAAACACATAACTATATTTCATTATACAAGTAGGGCTTCGCCGAGTGGTGGTGCACACGTCTTTAATCCCAGCACTCAGGAGGCAGAGACAGGCGGATCTCTGTGAGTTCGAGGCCAGCCTGGGCTACCAAGTGAGTTCCAGGAAAAAGGCGCAAAGCTACAAAGAGAAACCCTGTCTCGAAAAACCAAAAAAATAAATAAATAAATAAATAAATAAATAAATAAATAAATAAATAAATAAAATAAAACAAGTAAGGCTTCATTCTACTGTGCCCTAGCAGTATATGATTTTAATCTTTAAGCCTTATGAAGACGTTTCATGGCTAGCATTGTGTTTGAGCAGATGTTCTGTGAGCATTGAACTGCATCTGTTATGTAATCAAACTCAGGCCCTTCATTCGCTGATGTAATGTTTTGATTATGGCAATTAGGTCATGTCCATGACCAGTTGTTTTTATCTGTCTGTCTGTCAGGTACTGAGAATGAATGGTGTATTACTGACTTCAGCTGTCCCTACCCATTCAACATCGCCCTAAGCATCTAACAATGTTACCAAGTAAACCAAATAGTGTACGGAGGGGGTATGCTATACACAGAAAATATGTATGTTAAAACCTTAATCTTAGAATCAAATTTGAAATGGACCACAGACTAAAGTGTAATGACTGTAGAGTTTCTAGAAGAAAATGGGGTAAAATATCTTACTGATTTCCAGATAGGACACTCAGAAAGCACTAAAGTGCCTTAATCAAGACTTAAAATCCCCACTCATCTCAGGGCATGGTTAAGATGAAGAGATAAGCCACAGCTCCAAGCAGATAGTGGTAGTACACTGTTCGGTTTCCATGCGAAATGTGCCTCCACAGGTTGATATATTTCAGCACGTGGCCCCCGCCTAGTGGCACTGTTTGTGGAGACTGTAAATCTTTAGGGTGTGGGGGTCTAGCTGGAGAAAGGGGGTTACTGGGAAGGTGGGCCTTGGGGCATATACCCCAGTCCCCTTTCCTGCCTGATGCATTTCTTGCTTGGTACCATACACTAAGCAGCTCCCACACGCTCCCACAACCAAGGGGCCACCCGTCACCATGCCTTTCCTGCCATGACACATTGTGCCTCTTCAAACCATGAGCCAAAACAAACCCTCTTCCATTAAGCGCCATCTTGTTAGGCTAATATTTGGTAACAGTGATAAGGAACTGATATATACACTGTATTTTACCCCTCCCCCGAAATCGCCGCCTTTGTCCATTTCATGTTGCTGTAACAGTGTCTGAGAATGGGTAATTTATAATAACAAGGAACTGATTACTTACAGGCCAAGGGCTCCCATCTCTAGTTTGTTTTCTATTTCTGTGCTAAAGGCCACGACCAAAAGCAACCCGGAGAAGAAAGGGTTTATTTCAGCTTACAACTCCAGGTCACAACCCATCACTGAGGGAAGTCAGGGCAGGAATCTGGAGGCAGTACCTGAAGCAGAGACCATGGAGGGATACTGTGTCCTGGCTTCTTTCCCATGGCTTGCTCACACCCTGTTTCTTTTTTTGTTTGTTTGGTTAGTTGGTTGGGTTTTTTTTTTTCCTTTTTGTTTTTTTCCGAGACAGGGTTTCTCTGTATAGTTTTGCTGACTGTCCTGGATCTTGCTCTGTAGACCACGCCTGCCTCTGCCTCCTAAGTGCTGGGATTAAAGGCATTTGCAGGCTGCGCCACTGGCTTCACTCTTAAACCATGCAGGACCACCTGCCCAGAGGTGGTACCACCTGCTGTTGTTTGTTTTTAACTCTTTCAGTGGGGTGCCCTGCCACTCAGCTCAGCTCCCAAATAAATCCCCCCCCACACACACACAGGCTTATTCTTAATTATGATTGCCTGCCTTAGCTTGGCTTGTTTCTTGCCAGCTTTTCTTAACTTATATTATCCTGTCTACCTTTTGCCGTTGGGCTTTTACCTTTCTCTTACTTCTGTAAATCTTACTGTTACTCTGTTACTGGGTGGCTGATCCCTGGAGTCCTCCTCCTTTTCTGACTACTTCTTTTTCCCAGATTCTCCTTCTATATCTTCTCTCTGCCTGCCAGCCCCACCTATCCTTTCTCCTGCCTTGCTATTGGCCATTCAGTTCTTTATTAGACCATCAGGTGTTTTAGACAGGCACAGTAACACAGCTTCACAGAGTTAAACAAATGCAACATAAACAAAAGTAACACACCTTAAAATAATATTCTACAACAGCCCACAGAAGTCTGGGTCCTCCAACTCCAAACACTGATTAAGAAAATGCCCAGTAGGCCAGTCTGATGGAGGCATTTTCTCAACTGAGGTTCCCTCTTCCCAGATGACTCTAGCTTGTGTCCAGTTGAGAGAAAGTTAACCAGCACATAGGGAAAGGGCCTTCTGGGTGGTACATCATTCAGGGTTGGAAGAGAGAAAGGCATGGAAGGGAAAAAGAGATAGCACACATGTGCAAGAGGAGTGAGCTTGTCCTTCATGAGGGGTCCACTCATGATAAGCCTGTGGTGAGATTCCATTCATGAAGGTGGTGCCTCATGCTCCTAGTACCTCAGCTGGGACTGATTGCCGACACCGCTGCATTAGGACTTGCAGTCTAGGCCTCTGCATACTCCCACAGAGTTCAGAGGGTGGGGCATGCTGGAAGGATGCTGAAAAAATCCTGTTCTCATATTGCATATCCAGTCTTTGCCTCCGCACTGAGGTCCAATCTGGCCTCCTAGCCTCCACAGGCGACCTAACAAAACTTTCCTAGGAGTCCTGTAGATATACAGCTTGGTGACTGAAAGCCCGTGCCTCGTCACAGGCGCTCAGCCTGGGTCCTTCCTACTCCATCTCGGCTCCTGTCCACACACCGATGGAGCCATGATGGGTCACCCGGGCAGGTAGAGATGACAGCCTGAGAGCAGACAGTACAAGATAGCGCCATGCTGCCCGCCACACAGCCCGTTCTGGGTGTCTACCGAGCTATCAGTATTTGCCCTTGTGGAGATTCCAAACACAAACAACTACTACGACAGCATCACTGCCAAGCATCGGTGGCCGGCAGCCTCTGAACGGGCAGGAGCTATCCTAGGGAGGATCAAGTTTTGAGTGGGCAGGTGGTCCTAAGGACAGCACGGGGATGGGATCACCCAGGAGAAAAGTGGGTTTGGGTGAGAAGCAGTGCTCGCTCTCCTGTGCAAGTCACACCCACAGCCCTCTAAACTCACCGGGATGCACACGGAAGTCCATCTTCTCTCACATCTCTGCAAAGCCATGAGGACAGTGAGCTGAACCACCTGGAGGGATGCCATTTTTGTCTGAAAAACCTTTGGTGAGCCACCCTCAGCTAAGACTTGGGCAGTACTGCCCTGAATCCCATGACTGTTCCCTTCCATGGGAAATGAAGCTGGTGTGCTAGGGTTAAAATGTAATTATGTTCTGGGGGCCAGAGAGCAATTGGCACCTCTCCCAGTAGGTGACGCTGGGCAATCCAATAGCCATGTTCATGACACGGTTATCTGCTAGGTTCCCAGGCCAAAGGCAGAATCCCTGGACCGTAGGACCAAATGTCTCAGGCTGCCACCTGCCAGACACCCCTGCTGACAGCCACAATACCTCCACATCCTCTCCCTCCATCTAGCTCACGGAAGCTACCTCTGACCCAGCTACTCTTCCTCTTCCCCTCAGAACAGGCTGGGGACACTTCAGTGGAGACAACAGGGGGTGGATGTTACAAGGAAAGTGGGCTTCGAACAACAGGACGTGGACACTACAGGCATATTCAGACTGGCAAGATTGAGCACATTCCTTGTGTATCCTCCTAAGGGGTCATGCCGCTCAGGGATGAAGCCACACAGCTTAAATGGCCAGTCCTGCCTTCCACCGAGCTCTGAGCTTTATACGATCCTCCTCTCCTACACCCGGGGTCTCTGGGTGTGTCACCAGCCTGAGCTCTGATCTGCTAACTCATGCATGTTGGTAAGCCAAAGCATTAGTTCTTCTCTGTGTTTCAGGCAGAGGCAGCAGCTTGGCAGGTCATGTCCTTGGGTTTTCTAGCCCTAGAGATCTGTCCCTGCCCCAACCTAGTCTTCCTGTGATAGACGGAGGCCAACGAGAAAAGGGAGGGATGCTGAAAACATGAACCAGAGATGACTTTGGGACCATGTAGATAAGGCCGGCTCTCACTGGGGCCTTTTCAGTAAATCTGTACAATGCCGTGGGAGAAGGACGCATTGTCCCTGTGGGAACAGTGACCTTTTGTTTCCAGAGCTTCTGCAACAACTGCCTGTTTTCTTGCTTTGCTCATTCAAAGTGGGGGGAGAGGCAAAGAGCAGAGACACCCAGAGGAGCCAGTAGTGGTGGACAGACACCTCAACTAAACGTTTTCCATTTCTGACTCCTCATGGCCCAGGAAGGCTTTGCGGGACTACGCCCTCCCTCTTCACACAGGCACACCCCAATAGCCTCCGTCTTCCTGGCCCTCAGAGTGCCCCCAGGGTCCTCTGCTCTGTCCAGCCAGCCTCTGCCAGCACAGAACAAGGACTGGGCAGCTGGAGGGGGCAGTAGTGGGGGATGAAGGAAGGAAAGAGATGCCATAATACCCCTGTCAGAACCAGCAGAGTCCTCTGTACCAACAAAGCTGGCAGGAAAAACAAGCAGCCCCGGCAGGGCAGGCACGCTTAGCGGCAGGCCAAGGATAGACAGTGTGTGGTGTTTTCCGGCCCCATCACCATGAATTCTCTGCAGCTCACAGTGAGACAGTTAGCTCTGGCTCTATCGTAAGCATACTTTCTGGAGAGAGATGACAGTCTCTGGGCCACATCTGTGATAAAGGTCCAGCAGACAGAGTGACTCGGACTTCATGGTTGTGGAGAATTCAACGAATGTCATGGACAGAGAGCTGAAATTATCGTGAGCTAACATCAGTCCCCTTCATAGACACTCACTTCCAACCTCTGCATCTGACTTAAACTCTGTGAGTTTAGCAGGGGAGACAGGAACCAACATCTTTTCACCAGATAGGGTATTAAAGGCAGACAATCTCACCTAAGTCTATCTGGGTGATGATGACCCGGAGGCAGCTGCACTGCTGACCTTCCACCGGAGCGCACGGGATGACTCACAGAAGCTGCATCCTTGGAGACCCCTGCACAACCTGCAGGCAGAAGCGTTTCCTCTCTGCCTTTACAGCACTGGGGAGAGGCTCCTTGGCTCTTGTTAAGTTTCCTAAGCCTCTGGAGCCCTAGGACCTCCCCCACCCCACCCCACCCCTGCCCTAGGAGGAAATGCTTCAGTTAGAAGGAAATACAGATAAAAGGGGTTAGAATGAGATCACCAGCTTCCACCAGTCCTAAAGCTAAAGTTATCTAGTAGCACCTGAAACTCCAAGCGGGACGTCCTGCCCATCTAACCCGGGGTCCCTGTCAACACGTGTGGCAAATGCATCGATTCACGACTTCTTTCGTTCTGTGACAAAAGTTACTGTAGCCTTTTCCTACAAACCTGAATCTGTTTTCCTGGGCCGTATCTGGCCCAGAATAAACTACTTCTTATCCACTTCGAGGTGAGAGCTGTGTTTTGTTTTTATGCTGGGGTCACACGTGCCCACCAGTAACCCGAATGATTCAGGAGTTACCAGAATCACATCAGCTGCTCAGGACCTTTTAGGAAGAGGCCCAAAGATAAGTAAGTGGCTTCTAACAGGGTGCGGAGGGCCACACAGAATGCCGGGAAGTTCAGGGGAGGGCTCTGGGAGTTCCGGAAGTGGAAGTGTGTCTCAGAGTGCTGGAAGCTAAAAAAAAAAAAAAAAATTCAGAGCTTGAGAAGACCCATAGCACAAGGGGCTGACCTCTACTTCACCTCAGGAAATAGAGGCTGAGGTGTGGCCTCCTTAGTTACACTTTAGGCAAGAGGGAGCAAACTGTGTATCCAGCCCAGCTTGGAACATCCTTCTCCACTGCATCCAGAGTCCAGCCTAGAATTTCATCACTACCATTACAAAACAACCACATTAGCGCCTTACCCTTGCCCTCAGAAGCTCACTGACTTCCAGAAAGTATGGTAGTGAATGCTAATCCTCTATGTTCATCCTGAAGCCTCACAGGTCTGCATGTCTCTGCCTCCAACGTAGGACCTGCCTTGGTCTGAGTTTCTATCGTATGAGGGCAGACATGGGGACCCTACTTGAACACATCCATTCAGCACATGCTTCAGTATTTCTGTTTTTAAGATATTCTGAACCAGACACAACAGAAAAACAATTGTCACTGACTTACTTCAAGAATTATTAGCTGGGGCTGGAGACATGGCTCAGTGGTTAAAAGCACTGGCTGTTCTTCGAGAGGACCTGGGTTTGATTTCCAGAACCTACATGGCAGCTCAAAACCATCTGGAACTCCAGTTCCAGGGGATCCACTGTTCTCTTCTGGCCTCCTTTGGCATCAGACATCTACGTGGTACATAGATGTATGTGGTGGTTTGACTAGGAATGGTCCCCAGAGACTTACATGTTTAAATGTTTGGCCCATAGGGAGTGGCACTATTAGGAGGTGTGGCCTTGTAGGAGTAGGTGTGGCCTTGCTGGAGGAACTGTGCCACTGTGGAGTCGGGCCTTGAGTTCTTATATGCTCAAGCTATGCCCAATGTGGCACAGTCTCCTGCTGCCTTCGGATCAAGATGTAGAACTCTCAGCTCCTTCTCCAGCACCATGTCTGCCTGCATGCCGCCATGCTCCCCGCCATGATGATAAAGGACTAAACCCCTCAACTGTAAGCCAGCCTCAGTGAAATGTTTTCCTTTATAAGAGTTGCCGTGGTCATGGTGTCTCTTCACAGCAATAGAAACCTAAGACAGCATCGTGCAGTCAAAACAGTCATACACATAAAAATTAATGAATCAATTAAAAAGAATTATTAGCTGGTTGTGGTGGAATGTAACTGTAATCCTAGCACGGGGAAGCTGAGGCAGGAGGATGGAGCTTTTCCAGGCCTACCTCAATAAAAGCCCATAGCTTCTTAGAGGCACTGTATTGTCTGCAACCCTAGATCGTTGCTAAATCATTTCACATTTCACACACACAAAGGGAAAAAAATCACGAGCTGTATCTCCTACAAAGCCAACAGCACACGACTAGAGAATATCCGGAGGAATCTCAGTTTCCTTGCTCACTGCTCTGAGGAAACCCAGGAGACAGGTAAAGGGGAAGGAAATGGGTTTATCTCCTTTGGTCCAGAAGGGGAGGGGACAGTTCCCAATCTCCTCCAGCTTGCTAACTGCAGTGTACTAAGGCAGGGAAATGCACATGTGTGGCTTTAGCTGTAAACCTCAATTATCAGACCTAGGAGTATCACTCACTGGGGTGAGTACCCACTGATGCCACTAATTATCCTCATCCCCCAGATGTAATTTTCTAGAGAAGCTCCGATCCTTATTATGACTTCATAATGCCAGTGCCAGGACTCAGGGGCATCCAAACGACAGCCCTCCCCTGGCTTTATCTGCATGCCAACTCATGATCTCACTCACTTTCTGAGAATTTCCCAGAGCAAGGGAAGATCAGACAGACTATTCCACTCTGTTTAGGGAATTCCACACAACCTATGTCCAAATCACTCCAGCTGCTTGTCTTAATCAGGTTACCAAAATTACCATCATCACTGAGGGGCAAACAGACAAAGACCTCTGACCTGACCCTCCACAGAAGACCAGACTTACATAGCACTCTAGTCAGAAGTATGCCTTGAACTCAGCCTGACCAACATCATACCAACCAGAAGAGGGACGGCATCACCAGCTGGTGCAGAGACGGAGGAACCACAGCAGGTTGACTAACACAGGTCACATGACTCAACAGCCCTGGAGCAGGAGAGGTGGGGGGGGGGGAGCGGGACATGCAGGAAGGAAATGTCAGGACGGAATTAGACAAAGAGCCTGGACTCCGCGGAGTTAGTGTAGCTACACGTGGAAATGTGTCTGTCCTTATGAAATAAGCACTAAGTATCAAGGGGTACAAAGCCAGAAGTGATGAACCCCAGTCGTCTCACCAGGCAGGAGGGCTGAGGCAGGAGGATCCCCTAAGCCCAATTTGAAGCCAGCCTGGGTAATAATAGAGAAACCTATCTCCAAAGAAAAAGGGCCGGTGGGGAACAAAGGGATTTTCACAAGTTAATGACAAGGAGAAAGGAAACTGAGGAACAGGGAGGGGGAGGCAGAGAGACTGGAGACAGACAGGCAGGAAGGACCGCTTTAACGTGGGACAGAGTGCTAGAAAGCGCCAAATCTGGAAGGGGGAAAAAGTCAATGAAAGGCATTTTGACTTCTGTTTTTATTTCCCCAGCTTTTCTATTAAACAAAAGTGTCAGAAATCAAAGAAAACGAAACCGAGTAACTTGCTTAACTCAGAGCCTAGCTCCTGAAATGACAAAGGGAATTCCGAAAGGTCAGCAATCCCATCCTGGAAGTTTCCTCTGAGAGAAATTGTTCACACTGTAAGGGGCTGGTGCGGCTCATCGGCACATTCACATCCTGGGGGTGGGGGTGGGGTGAAGGGGAGTCTTGTGTTGCTCTTAATAGGGTAGGTGTCCAATCTTGCATCCTTTGTCACTGCCTGTCCCTCGGGCAGGTCCCTGCAGTGACAAGAGCAGATGGTCCTGCAGACAGAAAGGACCAGGAAATGGAGAGGCTCTCTGCTTTCTTGGCTCACCTTCCTGTGGGTAGAAAAGCACACCATCCAGGAGCCCCTCCATGCTTGCTGGTCAGTTCCATGATAGGTGAACACAAGGGCAGCCAGGGAGGCAAGGAACCACCACAGAGGGTCAACATGTTCAGTGTGACTGTGCCAAGCAAGAGCTCAGGATTAAGAAATGAAAGCCACCACGTTTGGTAAACAGCTTCGTGGTGCTATGCTTTTGAGCCGGTCACTAGCTAACGAAAACACACATGGGAGGAGCCTGCAGCCCATCTCTGGCTCAGCAGCGAGCTGGGGCCGATTCTCCTCCGATGGTTTTGGGTGGAAACAATGTGTCTGGGTGGACCTGTGTGCTGTGAAGTTCCTCGAGAGGAAAACTGGCCGGCTGAGATGCGCTGTGCTGCTGGGATTCTGTGGCTCACACAGCAGTTTTGAAAACCAACATGGTGAATGCTATGAATGTTACAGGGACTGCGACCAGTTTTCTTTTAAACATTTGGCGGGATTCTTTTTTTTTTTTTCCTCCCTCCTCCTCTCCTCTACTTCCCCAACTCCAACCCATCCTCTGTAAAAGCTCAGAAAGGGGCAGGCCCCCCATGAGCTTCAGCAAAGTGTACAGCTCGGCACATCAATCTTGGCAGGGGGTGGTTAAATGGGAAGACTTTGCATCTATAACTTTTAGCAATAGCTAAGATTTTAGCACTGGGTTCATTTTTGAAATATTTTGATGAGTTTGGGGCTGTTTGTCTTAACATGGTGAACTAACAGGAAACGCAAAGCCTCCACCAGACTGGAGCGTAACAATAAAATCACCAAATATAAACCAGCATGATGGCAAACAGAGGAGACTACAGGGCAAAAGGTGAGTTCTCACGGAAGGTTCCAAGTCGGAAGCTAGAGCGCTCAGTGTCTGTGAGACATCCAGAACCCAGGGCTCCAGAGGCAAGGTAGGGCTCAGGCTACACTGTGAGAGATGTCATGACAGAGGCAACCCCACTCCCTTGGAGTTACCAGAGAAAAGACAATAAAGGTTTCTTTAATATCTATCCTCTATCTATCTATCTATCTATCTATTGATCAACAGAGAGAGAGAGAGAGAGAGAGAGAGAGAGAGAGAGAGAGAGAGAGAGTGAGCGCTAGGCAAATAAACTTTGGGTTTGTCTTTTAAAAAAAAAAAAACTTATTTATTTGTGGTTCTGTGGCTGGAGCCCAGGGTCTTGGGTATACTAGATAAGCATTTACCACCGAACTACATCCCTAGTCCTATGCAAGTAAAACTTATATCAGAAATAAACATGTGCATAGTACATGCCAGCTACTGAATGGGGGGAGGGGTTCACAAGGAGGAACACTGAATTAATATCCTGTATCATTAGAGCAAAACAAAGAAATTTAGATACGGAGTTGACCTAAGTATCCAGTATTCATGACAATTGTCTTGTGTGGCTTTACTGCTGGGTGAGTTAAGAACATGCCTTATGGGGGCTGCTGAGCAGAGATCATAGTGGGCCCTGGCTCCCTCCCGCAGCTCTTCTTCTGATGTAGGCCCTTGGATGGCCTGGGGACCACAGGCAGCCACTGCTGAAGGAGGGTCAAGCTCAGGCATGGCTTGAGGCTAGAAGCAGACAGCCTGGTTCTCAGGCAACCTGAAGACAAGAGTCAGCAGCCTTAGCACCCACTCAAGGGGGCAGCTTCCTGCCACATAACCAGTTTTAGACTATCCCTAGCTAACAGTCACACAGTATCATCAACCCAGAGCTTTTTAGTTTGTAAATCACTTGACATGTTTAACCAAAGAAATCTTTCCTATGTATCAGGTCGTGTGACAGACACATTGGTTTGCACTCCCTCATCATAAAAGGAGAGGCTAGCACATAGTTCCCATATGGGCCACCTGCCTGCCCAGGTCTCTTCCCAGGGCCCTCCTTGCTGTGTGGGGGTGCAGCTGGCTTCCTGGCCTCCTATCCTGTCTTACCTGGTTGGCTATGCCCTCAGCAAACATTTGGTCTCCCTTCTGGGTTGGTCTTCTGCCACACACAGGCACACGCAGGATACCTGCCACGTGTTGGCTCATCCACTCACTTGCCAGTGGCTGGGTGGGCAGCCATACCTGGAATAGGTGAGGGAACTTGAGACACCAGCCCTAGGTGGGGCTCATGAAACCCTGACACGGGGGGGTGCCAACACTCTTGGCACCAGCATTTGATTGTTGTGCCCCCCAAAGTTATATTGACACATGACACCCACAGTGGTGGGTTAAAAGGGGCCTCCTCCCAGCCACCAGCTTCCACAAGCAGCAACAGCTCTAGCCAGAGGAGGCACATAAGTCACCATGTGTCTAGCCCTGATCAGAGCCTTAGAAAGACCTCCAGGAACCTAAGTTAGACTTATTAGTCCTTTTAGCCCTTCTGCTCTTTGGAGATATGATATCCCTTCCACTTGGGGGTAAAGCAATGATCCATGGAGGAAGGACCAAGCCTTTTCCTGACCGAAGCCACCAGCACCTGACCTTGGACCTCTACGCCTGGGAAACTAGGTGTGGTTAGTCTCCGCTCTTCCTCTGGGACAGGCTCAGGTGTGGTCACTATGGCACGCAGGACAGACAATTCAGGACTTCCATCAGGAGGGTCACTACGGGCTGTGTGAACAGGCGCTTAAGAGCTCAGGTAGAGCTATGGCCTCTGGCTAGCAGCGTCACTGTGGGTGGTCACCAACCCCTCTGGACCGTCGCTTCCCCAGCCATACTGGGAGCAACAGGGCCTCCTGAGGAACTCTCTGTGTAAAGAGGGCCAGGGCATCCAACTGACCTCAGCAACGGGCCGGTCACTGGCTGTGCCGCACTGAGTCCAGCACCACTTGGGGGAGCCTGTGGCATGCTGAGAGAAGAGCTGGTACTAAATTAAAGGGGTACTAAATTAAAGGGGCGGGGCCAAGGCATCAGTGAGAGCCAGGGAAGACACTGGGCTGTTTCCTGCCACTCTATACCCCGACCCATCATTCTCTACATTTGAAAACAGCTCGGGTATCTAGAATGTGTCCCTTTTGCCGTAGCCGAAGACAGAAAGCAGGCAGGGCCTCAGACATGCTACATAAGCACTCTACCCTTAAGCGACACCACACCCTGTTCTAATTCCTAACACATGATGCACGAGTCTCGTGGGGCACACGTGCAGCTGAACCTTGGCCCATGTGAGCCACAGAGCAGGCCAAGCCTAGGCTCATGTCAGTGTCCTCCTCACCACGCCCCTCTCAGAGACCTGTCCGGCAAAATCGTGGAAACCGTAAAGGTGCTACAGTTAGAGAGGGTGGCCGCTCTCCGGGAAATAAAGACAGGGCTAATGGTCACATCACCCCAGAGCCTTCTCATCGGACACTCTTGCCTCCAAAGTCCCAGGGGATGTGTGTGGAGCAACCAGAGGCCACTTGAGCTATGGAATGGCGCCCAGCGGACACACATCAAGACGGAGGAAGCAGTGTGAGGTCACGCTCCTAGTGTCGGCCAGAGAAGTCGGCTCAACTTCCCAACTGTATTCTGGTCATCTGAAGACAGGTTCTGGACACGGAGTGTTCTCGGACGCTCCAACAGTGAGTCTGAGCTCACGGTAGCAGACAGGAACTGGTACGTGTTTGGTTCTGTAAACAGCCATAACTTTATTACGCTTCCGCCAGTTAAAAACTGCCGGACCTGTGCCTGCACAAAGCAGATATAGGAGCTACAGGGTTTTTAGTTGATACTCTTAGGGACACAAAATAAAGGCCTTCGTAGAATGAAATAAATAGGCATCATACATCCTGATAAAGTTAAAAGTATTAGTATTCAAAACATGCGGTGAGGCCCACGATCCATGGCAAACATAAGTCTTAACACATGATTTTCAAGAGCAATTACCATTTCAAAGGTGGTTTTTGTACTTTAATTGTATACTTTTGGGGAAAGTTTCCGCGTCTGCCAATAATACTGGCAGCCGGTGTTTGGATGTCCCACCCACAGTGCAGGTAAGAACACTTGCCTATGGTCACATCAAGCAAACTGCCTGTTTGTTCTGTGTTCTGGTAACTCGGGCAGAGCATCTCTGGGTACAGGGACCCCCCTCACAGCCCACAGGGGAAAAGTCGCTGCCCTGCCTTGAAATTGACAGAGCAGAATTGGGGGCTAGGCCAGCCAGTTTGGTCAATTAGAAATAGCTCGAAGATCCAGACACCATGCCAGGAGGGGTGGATAAACTAGGCTCATTCAGCTACTGAGAAAAACCTTTTTACCGGAACTGCGTCCTTCCGCCACTTGCCACTAGAGGGTGCTGCTGTGTCACGGGCTGAAAAATTCATGAACATCAGCAAAAATCACATTTTCTTAGGCCAATTCTTTGTAATGAGAAAGAACGTGACTTCCAAATAAGGCACACAGACTGTGAGTGTGCTGACTCGTCCACACCCACACGGGGTCCTTCCTAACGCGGTCCTTTCAAGTATTTGGGCTGGCCTCCTTAGCAGCTTGCACACCTGGCCACCAGGGCTCTTCCCGACCCCGGCCTGGCAGACACAGCATGGCTGAGCCCACACCAGAGGAATCAGAAGACGACCATGGCGTCCGAGACCTCCTGCGGGCAAATCAACGTCCCAGCAATACTTCATGGCTACTTCAGAACTAACACTAAAGGACAAGTTGGTATTCGCCTACGTGACGAGTATTCCCCTTGTTCACGAGCTCCTGTGTAAGAGTCACTCTCTGTGGAGCCACCGGGTCTCTGGGCGCTAGAGCCTCTTTTTCCGAGGCACCTGGCCATTGGTCCTTTCCTGCCGGCCGCCCTTGGTTTCGGGCTGGGCGAAGTTCCAGTCCACGGGGTTAAGAAGCTGCTGGGTCTTTTTGTGCGTCCAGTAGGGGTTGAGG
The DNA here is from genome assembly GCF_949786415.1 of Peromyscus eremicus. Lineage (NCBI taxonomy): Eukaryota > Metazoa > Chordata > Mammalia > Rodentia > Cricetidae > Peromyscus > Peromyscus eremicus. The sequence continues at coordinate 9,747,659 of NC_081433.1, read as the reverse complement.
ATGAGTGTGAGCAGGGCCAGCCCACAGAGGAAGAGTGCAAAGTGAGGCAGGTACAGGCTGCCGACCAGGGCGCCCCAGTGCTGGAAGCACACCCACCACATGTGGTAGGTGAGGATCATGCGGCCGTGAAACATGTGGATCATTAACCACTGGTTGACCTTCCAGAACAGGGAGTCTGACCAGCCGGCCTGTGGACAAAGCGAACACGGCGTCAGTACGGAAGGTGACAAGGTTGTGTGCCCTTTACGCACCATGAACTCGGATCAAAGCAACAGGCTTCTAGCCAGCGCTTGATCTCCCGGGCTTAATTCTGAAGGAAGATGAGAGGCTGGGCCGGCCAGCGCCTCATCGGCGGGGCCTGTTCCGCTTACTTCCTACTCCCTAAGGTAAAACTCAAATCTTTCTATCTTGAATTAGCACCTATCATAAAGCAAACAGGCCCCATTTATCTAGCAGCAACAGACACACACCCTGGAGCAGTTTGGAGAGACCTATGTCCTGGTTCCCTTAGCTCTTTCACCTCGGAGGGCCTTGGGTGAAGGCTAAAATGGACGCGTGCTGTAACACCGTGCTATGAGCACAGAGGTGAGTTTCTGCGGTTGGAGCCGAGGCTGCAGCAGCACTCGATGCCTTGCCATGAACATAAGGCCAAGCCTGGTCACCCCACATAGCCCTCGGGCCTCCTCAGACTGCCAACCCCAGATGCGGATGCGGCAGCTGCTCCCTCCTCCCAGGAGGAAACACGACCCTGTATGCACAGAATTTGGGAACTGGGTGGCTGGGGATGGGGCTGCTAGACTCAGGGCCAGCTGGGAGAGCAGGAAGCTAAGGTGTGAGCTACTGTTCTAGAGGAAGGACCACTGGCGTCTGACTCAAGGCTCACTATGAGGCTGTGTTACGTCACCTCCAGGTGGACCAGGAACGACCTTCTGAATCCAGCACACCAACAAAACCAGAGAGTTGCTCTCACACTGCCATAAAAATGCGTGCAAATGCTGTGACACCTGAAGGCTAAGAGTCACCGATTTAAGGGGTGGCCTCGTGAGTGTTTCTATGACCACAAACAGCTCTCTTGGGAACATCTTAAGTACTGAAGTAAAACAGTTCTTCCTAGGACACGTGACACTAGCGACTGGGTCCTAGGAGCCACTGAGCTGTCCTTTAACTCAATTTCGAGAAGCTAGAATTCAGCCAGGTGACGTCTCCTCGGCACGGCTGCCTCATGGCAGGTGCCGGGGACACTCCTCGGTTGACACTCTGCAGGCAGCCACAGCACTCCCACATCCCCCACAGGAAGCACCCACCCACCTTCAGGAGCATCCAGGAAACGCAGGTGAAAGGTGTGCTCATCTCCAAGAGCAAAGTGGTCATGGCCAGGTAGTGGCCGGCTCTGAGATTGACCGCCGAACCCAGAAACCCAAGAAAGGCGAAGAGGTGGTGGACAGCCAAAAACGCGTCGAACGTCCGGAAGAACAGGTTGGACAGGTGAACGGCCACGTTCTCAAAGAGGAAGAACCCAGTGGCTGTGGTGACGTGAAACCAGCACCAGTTCTGCTGCCCCAGAGCCTTGTCAGCGTGGAGCACGGGGTCCCCCAGCAGAGCCCACAGGCCGGCAGCTGTGCTCTGCACACCGAAGACTGCGCGGGTAGCCGCCAGGTTCCAGAAGACCTTCTCTTTGGCCAGCAGAGAGCGGTAGGTGGCGTTCAGGGAAGAGGACAGCTGGTGGCAGACCACAAAGACGCCCAGGTAGAAGACAAAGCCGGCCACCGCTAGGGTCGAGCGAATCTTCCAGGAAGCATAGTCCAGGTCAAAAATGCTCTCCGCCATGCCATGGTTGCTCACAGGAGTCATGATCCTAATCTGGATGCCAGGGGTGTCCCCGGGCCAACACCGGGCAGCTGGGCCTGACAGCTGGGCCTGACAGCGCTCCTCCCTTTCAGTGAAGCTGTCTCAAGGATCTTCGGCCATCCATCCTCAATCTGAAGAAAAAAAATTCACCTTGGGCTGACTCAGAAGAAGGGGGAAAGTAAGACACATCACTGCCTCCCTCCCCCACACAGTCTACTCACACCCACCTTCACCCCAGGACAATGTGTGGGGAGTATGTCTTAAGCTTTCTACCTCACTCTTAGGCTTACAAACATACATGAACCCTGCAAGAGACCTACAGACAGCACAGGAAAAGGAAAGAAGATGATCCCCGAGATGCTCTGCCGTGAAGGGAGGCAGACACGTTCTCACAGACTCGGGCTATGCTCTTCCCACAGAGCTCCAGCCTTGGCAGCAGTCTGGAAATAAACTACATAATCCAGAGGCCGAACAGTGACACTACATTCTTTTTTTTTTTTTTTTTTTTTTTTTTGGTTTTTCGAGACAGGGTTTCTCTGTGTAGCTTTGCGCCTTTCCTGGAACTCACTTGGTAGCCCAGGCTGGCCTCGAACTCACAGAGATCCGCCTGGCTCTGCCTCCCGAGTGCTGGGATTAAAGGCGTGCACCACCACCGCCCGGCTTAGTGACACTACATTCTGTTGAGGCCCTTCACCTCTAGAATCTGAAAAAAGAATGTTTCCTTCATGTTCCGGGTTTGGAAAAGCTGTTAATAAAAATATTATGATCTCTGCCAAGTACATGGACATGGATGGGGTCGGGAACACCTGGGTTCAAATCCTACTCCTGCCTGTACTGGACATGTGGCCTTTGGACATTTCTGGGACTCAGTTTCCCTAAGAGGAGAACAAAACCATGGGCACTGGAGAGCAGCGGATGCTATGGGATGGAAGCAAAGTCTGGTACATGGTAAAGGTTGAAAGTCCCTCATCTGGAACATCCTAAGAGTTCACTTCCTGAAATGGCTGTTAATTTGTTTTATAGTTCATACCAAGAACCTGTCCTATGCTGCTTTTCATGACTTTAGTTCCTCTGATAAAGGACTCTAGCAGAGCTTCCAGAATAAGTCTAGACTACTACTGCCCGGGACCTACCAGTGTTTGGGTATGACCCACTTCCTTTCCCGGGCCCCAGCCTCACACTCTCCTGCACCTTGCCCCATGCTCTAGCTCTCAAGTCCTGAGTTGTAACTACCCGGCTGATGCCTCTGGCCTCGACCAGCCAGCTTAAATCCACTTGCTTCAGATGCTCTCTAGTCTGTGCAGAAGCACCACACCACAAATGCCCTTCAGACCAACCCACATGCCCTCGGGGACCGAACCCAAGCTGCACTCTAGTGCTCAGCCCCAGCCTGCATGCCACCGGCCCTCTGAGGCAGAAGCCCAACCTGCCCATCTTTATAACCCCACTGCCTGGTACAATGGCCGGCACACATGAAATACTTGCTGAATGCATGCAGATTCCAAATTGTGCTTAGATGGCAAAAGGTACCTAAACTGGATCTACTTGGTGAAACTGTGAAAGTGAGAGTGTTAAGATTGGAGGAAATCTAGCCAGGCGGTGGTGGCACACGCCTATAATCCCAGCACTCCGGAGGCAGAGCCAGGCGGATCTCTGTGAGTTTGAGGCCAGCCTGGTCTACGGAGAGAGATCCAGGACAGGCACCAAAACTACACGGAGAAACCCTGTCTCGAAAAACAAACAAAAAGACTGGAGGAAATCATGAGACCTGACAGGCCTTTCACTTCCAGAAGAACCAGCTTAGCAGTCGCAGAAGGCCAGTCCCACAGCAAGGTGGATGAACCCTGACCCTACTTCCTCAGAGCAGGGTGCTTCCGGACACGGACACACACTTTGGGGGATGGAGGCAGAATATCACAGCAGGGCTGTGCACTCATCAACTAACCGTGAGGCAGCGGGGTGGAGAGACGGAGCACTACATTAGCTCCTACACTAATTCACTCGCTCTGTAGCTGCAGAAAGCCGCAAAGCGTGTGGCTTGTGCTGAGCCTGAGTGCTAGGGCCGCCCCAAAGGACAAAGGACCCTGTAGCCCTCATACTCCTATTGGCTGTGGTCCTATAACCAAGGCCAACACCCTAGAAGTGCTGGTTTCCCCCCAGATTTAACACAGGACACAGCTGGGAGGGCACAACTCTCATACTCATGCATCCCCCACAATTCCAGGAGCCCCATGTCACTGTCCCCTGATGGTGGTTTCCGGACACACGGACATGTTCTCAGGAGATGACAACCTAGAGGCTGTTCTGTGCACAGCCTACACCTGTGGCTCATGCCTCCGCTTGGAACACCACCACCTTATTTCACATTTCCAATGACTCCAAACGTTACTCTCGGGTTTGGGGGTTTAGCTCAGTGGTAGAGCGCTTGCCTAGCAAGTGCAAGGCCCTGGGTTCGGTCCTCAGCTCCAGAAAAAAAAAAAAAAAAAAGTTACTCTCACACAAACAAACTTAACATGTTCACACAGGGGTGGGGCACTTGGCCTTGGTATGGCTCTGCATTTTTTCTGAGAACGAAGCTGGCTTTGAACTCATGATCCCCACCAACACACACACACACACACACACACACACACACACACACACACACACACAGAGCTAAGTACTCTACACCTTCTAACCCAGGCACATTAAAGCCTAGTATAGTACTAGAAATGAAGGCAGATCTTCCTTCCTGGAACTGGAGAAAAAAAGGCCCCCATTCTGCACTTGTCTACAAGTCATGAGACAGGGCACAAGTTCCCATTTTACTGCGATTACATCACTGTATCAGTGGCCAAGATGCCAGCTACTATGGGGCCTGGACCTTGACTCTGGAAATCTCTATTAGGTCCACTTCCTAAATCAAGGGACATGAGAACTGTCTCACGAAAGCTCTGGTTTAGACAGAGCGGGAGGAAGACAACCCGGCTGAGTGGGTTCTCCAAGCTTCACTGAGCACGGGGGGGGGGGGGGGGGGGACCTGACCCCAGAAACAAAATACACAGAGATACAGGACAGCAGAGTGGGAAGCACCCGCCATGTCAGGCACATCCACCTAGTCTGTTTCTTCTTCACCAGAGAGAGAATGGTTCCAAATCTTCAAGGCATCTTTTAGAGCGAGGGCGTCTAAGGAAGCACCCCACATCGGTCACTGACAGACTTCCTGACCATTCCAGAACAGGTGCCAAATAGTTACAGACACGATGAATTAATTATACACCAGAACACACACCACACTTCAACCCCTATCCCCACTTCCCCACGCTGGTTCAGAGCTCGGCTCTCCTGCTACGTTATGTTTCCATAAAGCACCATGCGCAAAGCTCTGGGCAGCCTGTGTTGTCTTGGCAACTAACATCACCAATCAGCATCCTTCATCTGGGGAGGCAGCAGCAAGGTAAACTTCAGTGTCCTCAGCCATGAGAATAACAGGCCAGGTTCGCCTGTCTGGTGTTGGGGGCCCATCTGGCCATCCGTCCCTGGAGTCCTGCAGAGCCCTGCGGGTCCCTCTGCAGAGTCACAGCTGTGCCTCCTAGGCAGCTCAGATGTGTATGGGACCAGCTCAGTTCTCTTTTCACATCTATTTCTGCTCCTCAAACTAACCACATCCCTCTCACATTAGAAAGGCAAAAAAGGGACACTGAGGTCACAACCATTCCCCTTCTGTGTGCCTGCTTCACACCAAGCCCGACTTGAGGACCTCTCCATACTGCTTACTGTCAACTTGTCCCTCCAGTTAACAGTCAGCAGCCCTCGGTCTCCATGGAGGAGGAGCCAAAGGCAGGACAGAAGGAACTTGCAAGGGCTGCCACTAGCCTCAGCCCAGAGCCCATTGCAACTCATCAATCCTTGAGGGTGGAGGGTGTCTCTCCAAAGCTCATCTCATTCTATTACAGTCAGAGGCCTGAGCTCTGCTTGCACTGAACTGTGCCTTTTAAAAACAAAACCTCCAATGTACATAAACGAACGAGAGTGTCAGTTTAGTGCTGTGACCAGAGGGCCACATCACCAGGAGCTTAGATTCGGCACCCAGGGAAGCCTTCAGCTTACTGTTGGCATCTGTGAGTTCCTCCAGACAGCTAGGTGTAGCAGAATTTTTGTGTTGGGTTAGGATAATGGACCCCAAACTTGGAACTGCAGTCAGAGGGAATAATGGCTGTGTGTTTTCTTTCAGAACACCACCCAGAAATTATACCACGGCTAGGTCTCAAACCCGGGGACATAGGTGCCTATTAACACATCAAAGCTGACGCTGGCTGCCAGCTTCTCCCAGCAGCGCCTACCTGTTACAGGGGTTCTCCTGGTTGGCATACCTCACCCCTATCCTAAACTTCTCCAGCCCAGGGGCTGGGCTACCCTTCCCTACATAACTCGGCCACTTCGGTCACACAGCCCTTTACACCTTATTGGTCTCTTGGTGTCCTGGCTCTCCTCTCTCCCCTCCCCTCACATGGCCTGGCTCAGGATCATGTTCACTCTGGACTCTCCCAGATGCCTCTGCTCTCCCTGTATCTACAATAAACCTTCTCCTCCACCATACCTCGGGGCAGTCATGTCTTCCTTTTATTTCTTTTGCGCATCCAGCCATCAGATGCACCGTTTCCCACTAACAGAGCGAGTCCAGTCGCTTCACAATCTCCAGTCAGATGTGGCCTCTGTAAGGTTCCTTGATTTCTCTTCCCATGGGGGAAATGGGGGGTGGCGGCCACGGCCCCAAAGGCTGTGGTTTCACTGCACCCCAGGACACTCACCAGTCCTGTGTCTAACTCACACATCTTAGCTCACTCAGCACTTCTTTGGGTACCCCACTGCAGAAATCCTCCCTTTGTTTTCTTTTCCACACCGGCTGTCACTCTCCCTTGACGCGATCAATTAGAACATGCCCATGGACTATCGGCACGAGAATTCCCCTAACACTTCCGGAATCACGCACAGGTGGTGGGTGGAAATATTTTCCCAACATCGAAACAAATATACGCTTAAACAAAACTGACAAAACATAAGCCTGAAAATGGAGAAATGAAACTGTGTTATCCCCTGAGCAAGCTCTAAGCAATACCAGTGAGTTTCTGGCACATGCTGAGTCAGTCCTTCCCTAGATAAAAACATTTCCTATTTAAAAAAAAAAAAAAAAAAGGAAGGGGAGATAAACACATGTAAGCTGTTTACTGTTGCTTTGCCTTGAGCAGCACATCAGTAAACCCCCCTCACTGATCCTCTTCCATGTGGTTCTCGGTGGCCTAGGGGACACGAGACCAGGATGTGTGTTCATTTACCCATCCAGTGTCCTAACAGGGTCCTCCAGTTTCTCATTATCCTAAGATATTCTGTACAGAGTATCTCAGAGAACTTTCATGGGGCCTGGAAGGGAGGCCCTGGTCTAAGTGTTGTTTCCATAACAATGAGAGCCTGAACGCTAGGGCAGGTCTACGAGAGCTAACAGAAGACCTGGTGGGTGTGGAGGCATCTCATATTTTTCACAATATACGATGTTTCCTTAATCATGGCCTTTTCCAAATGCTCACATTCTTCCTGAAAAGCTTAAGTAAAAAATACAAAACAAAACAAAAAACCATGGAAACAAATCCAGTGTATAGCTACAGATTTCATATATTCAAACAAGGGAAGAAAATGAATAGCGACAAATTCAAACAGTACTTAGCAACTGCCACCTGCTCCCAGCTATTCCGACAGATTCTTAAAGCCTTCTAAAACGCCTCAGGCACCCACGACCAAGCAGAGCTCCATCCTGTCCTTATCTGAAGCAACACCCTAAGCCCCAGGACCTGTTATCTCCTGTAGTGTGTTGACTCCAGCTAGGTGTTCTATTCCTCCTCCCCCTCACTATATGCTGACACCACCCAGGGCCACCTCCTGCCGATCAGGCCAACGTTGTCTTAACCCTTCTATTCCCATGATGATCCATGCTCAAGCTCCCTAGCGCCTAGCACTATGCTGACCTAGTCCAGCGTCCTGTCCCGCTTCGCCCCAGACTGGTCCGGCTCTTTGCTGCTCCTCCTTGTATCATGTTCTCCCGGTGTCGTCCTATGCAATCGCACCCAGTCTGGCCCGTCCACTCACGCCCCCGCTGACCCCATGACCTGGATGCCAAACCCAAAGAAATGCCTCCTCCTCGGGTGGCCAGGCGATGGTAGCCCCACTGCAGGAGGGTGCACCCAGGGCGACCTCCACGCCTCACCTGCATTCAGGTGAGCAGAAGGGGGGCACCGCCTCTTGGCCCATCAGCTGCTCAGACTCGGCGTCCCAGGAGCTCCCGCGCCGTGGAGACACACCCAGTGACATGAACCAGACAGGATACCCACCGGTGGGTGGCACCGGAGACCAGGACCCCACGCCCACCTGTGTCCCCGCCTCAGCTGGCGCCCGGCTTTCGGTCCGTCCCGCCCTTACCCCCGGGAGAAACACCTACGACACTGTCGCGAGCCGAGCAAACACTGCCCATCGCGCACGCGCGCCGCGGCCCACCGCAGCCGACAAGCCCAGGCCCCGCCCCCGTGGGACACTACCAAGGCAGGCGTAGGGGTGCGAGCCGTACCACCCAGCAGCCGTGGGGGCGTCTGGAGCGGGCTGCGCCTTGTGCGGCGAGCTATGCTGAATTGGACTGTCGTGACTCAAGCCGGCGCTGGAACCCTGAAGAAGGGTAGGGAGGGGTCCGTGGGGGAATTCCTCAAGAACACTCAACTGAGACCCTACTTCTGCGTGGACCTGCCCCCAAGACCGCCCCTACGTACATCCACTCCATCACCCCGGGGCCTCTGAGGTCGCAGATCAGTGGTCGAATGCAAACGCACGCGTGCGTCTCCGGGTTGGTGTTCCCGAGTTGTGGGCCCGCGCTCGGAGCTCCCGGCGATTGGTTCGAGCCAGGAGATTGTGCTCAGGCGGGCCGAATGGACCACAGCGCGTCCCTTACTACAACAGCATTGTCTTCCAGGCAGTGGCACCTGGCTCCTGTCTACACAGTGGGTTCTGCCCCAAAGTCAAGGACAGTTGAGGAGCAGCCCCGTGCTCCTGCCAACAGCCAAAGCTACTTGGCGCTGGATCCCTAGAGGCAGCATTACGGGAAGGGCAAAGACCTCCCGACCCAGTTCACCCATGCCATGCACCTACCAACGACCTGAGGCCATTAGGAGAGCAGTGGCTGGAGCAGAATCGGTCCCCTCTCTCTGAGCAGATGGCCAGCACTTGGAGAGCCCACCGTGGCTCTGGAGTCACACAAATGGCCTCAGCACTTCTTGCGCAATGTCAGCTAGTCAGGTGTTCTCAAATTCTTATCTCTCATCCAGAGAGCACAGTTGTCCACCCTACCCTGGATTGTATCACGCCTTACCTTGAGGTAGGAGAGCTAGCTAGAGAAGACTCTAGAAGGAATAAATTCCTGTACATACCCCACCCTCCTGGTTCTGATTTTTGTCTCTGGACACAAGGAATTTCAACACAGATAACCAACACAGCCACCTGCAAAAGAACCTTTGAGAAACACCACACACAAGATGGATAAAATGGCCAACGAACTGTGATTTAAGCCCAATGTCCCCATGACTCGTGCATAAGGGTCCCTTTGGAAGTGTCATTGAATCGTCTGTTCAGGAGAAAGATGTATATTGACACTCAATTTTTGTGTTTCCCCCATGTTTCATTAATATTTGTGGCATCCCTGAGCCCATGGTTAGTGCCTCAGTTCGTGCTTCCCTGCTTTACTGTGTAAGCAACCACAGTAAAGACAACCCTGAGCTACATGAGACCCTGTCTCAAAATAACAGCAAAAAGTGAGCTGGGTGTGCAGGCATTGGTTTGTAATCCTGACCCTTTGGGAGGTGGAAATAGGATGACTGGCCAAGATTGATGCCTCCTCTAAGTACTCTAAACTTCCTGTGGACCAGGTGCCAAGCTGCTCACTCATCCATTCAGACGTTACAGAGCCTGCCCAGGCACCGTGAGAAACACTCCAGAGGAAGAAACCCAGTGCTCCTTGACTGAATCTCTAGGCCGCTGCCCTCAGATGCTGTGCCACAGGCGATTTGAAGAAGGCAAATTTGGAATGAGTTTAACGGAGGTGGTGCTGAGGGACAGTTTAACACTCATCTCCTGGGATGGTAGCAAAGTGTGCTCATGCCACGTTTCATTGTTTTGAGACGGTTTCCTTCTACCACGTGAGTCCTGGGTATGGATGTCTGGTGTGGCATGCTCAGGGATACACACAAATAAAACAATAAAAAGGAGGGCCGGGCGGTGGTGGTGCACGTCTTTAATCCCAGCACTCGGGAGGCAGAGGCAGGCAGATCTCTGTGAGTTCGAGGCCAGCCTGGTCTACAGAGTGAGTTCCAGGAAAGGCTCCAAAGCTACACAGAGAAACCCTGTTTCAAAGAACAAACAAACAAACAAAAAAAACCCAAAACATAATAATAATAATAATAATAATAATAATAATAATAATAATAATGAGAAGATTTTCCTTACAAGGCATTAGCAGGTGGGGAATACATTTCCTCTTGCCATGAGTTTGAAAGAGAGCAGGAGCTGGGCAGTGGTGGTGCATGCCTTTAATCCCAGCACTCGGGAGGCAGAGGCAGGCGGATCTTTGTGAGTTCGAAGCCAGCCTGGTCTCCAAAGCGAGTTCCAGGAAAGGCACAAAGCTACACAGAGAGAAACCCTGTCTCGAAAACAAACAAACAAACAAACAAAAAAAGGGAGAGGTATATGGGAGGGTTTTGGGGGTGAGGAAAGAGAAAGGAACAATGTTGTAATTGTATTATAATCTCAAAAGAAAAAATTTCTCCTACCTAATTCTTGCCTCTGGACTCAAACATGACAGAGTGCTCAAAGGGGTGTGTCTCCAGGTGAGAGAGGAAGAGATCCGTGGAGCTATTCCCCAGACGAAGTAGTGTTCATGGGAACAAGAGACACAGGCTCACAAATCTAACCCACGTGGCCTGTTACCTGCAAGTGCCTCTCCTCCTTGTCCCTCCTGCGTGTAATGTGCCCGTCCCTTGTCTTTTGGTGCAGGACGGTGCAATGCTGTCTTTAGGGACAAACTGGCTGTCAACTTGCATCTCACAAGGGAAAATGCCCTTAAAAAGGGTTAAGTGAGGCAAAATGGAAAGGCAGGCCAAATCAAGACGCCGTGGGAAGGGAAAGGGGTCCCTCACCTTGGAGTCTGAGTGAATTCACTGTAGACTGCCTACAATATTCCTTTTTATTTTATTTTGCTATTTATTTATTTATTTGACAGGATTTGACAGTCCTGGCTGTCCTGAAACTCGAATTGTAGGCCAGGCTGGCCTTGAACTCACAGAGATCTGCCTGCCTCTGCCTCCCGAGTGCTTGGATTAAAGGCATGCGCCACCACCGCCTGGTGCAACATTCCTTTTCAATAGAGATAATGCAAACCACACTGTTAAAATAGCAATAGCCATACTTAAGGTCTAAACACGAGTGATTTTGGAGTTTAACTTCACTCTTCTCCCAGCCATAAACCCAGAGTTTCCTGGGCAGTTCACAGACAAGATTGTGAACTTTGTCCACAGTCAGGCAGGCATATGTCTTAACTCCCTGTGTCCTAATAAAGATTTCTTCCACCCCTGTGACCTGTGTTCTTACTTTGTCTGTAACAAACAGGCTGTAATCCTGTTCACTGTTCCTCAAAAACTGTACTATGACTTCATTTACTAAGAGAAAAGTAAGTGCTTGGTCTTGGCTCTGTGCTGTCTTTTTTCATAAGTACTTGACTATTGACACCCAAGTTTAACCCTATGTGAAAGCATTTTTTTTTTGTTTTTTATTTTTATTTTTTTCTAAGACAGGGTTTCTCTATGTAACAGTCCTGGCTGTCTTGATACTGGCTCTGTAGACCAGGCTGGCCTCAAACTCAGAGATCCACCTGTGCTGGGATTAAAGAAATAGGCCATCACACCCTGTCTAAAACATTTTTCTTAATAACCCTACAATTCTGCTTTATACTGACTTGTTGTGAAACTCTTTTCTTTCTTCTGTTACGGCAGTAGTGGCAGCCTCACTTTTGAGGAGGCCAGTGCTCACCCTTTCCTTAAGCCCCCCATTTTCCAATTCAAAACTTGCCTGAGACTCTGTACTCAGTCTGTCATTTTTTATTTTGCCTGCATGTAAGTCTGCATACCACATGAATGCAATTCCTGAGGAGGCCAGAAGAAAGGGTCAGCTCTCTTGGAACTGGAGTTACAGACTGGCCTGAGCTACCATGTGGGTGTTGGGAATGGGACCCAGGTCCTCTGGAAGAGCAGCCAGTGTTCTTAACCACTGACCCCTATTATCTGTATAATCGCTGGGACAAGCCTCCTGACATCCAGTATCAGATGGAGCATTACACTGTTGGAACCCAGGTCTATGATGTGTCAAAGGCTCAGTCACAAGCTCCTCTTTGCACTTGGTCATTCCCAGGGGCACATTCCAACCTAATTCTCAGCAATCCTGTTAAGTGTTTAAGGTCCTGACCTTGGGCCAGTTTCACCAAGAATCCTACCAAGCTGGTGAAAAATCCACCCTTGCTTTCAGATGAAATTCCTGCAAATAGGCAGCCTTATCATCACTTGGCCTGCCCTCAGGGAGAAGCCTCTTGAGTCCATGTAGCAAGATCAATGCCCTCGCCTGGGTGTTTATTTCTTCTCTGTAATTTCCCACTGCAGACTCCCACCTAGTCCCACTTCCCTCACATTCACCTTGTGTCCTTTCTACTTCCTACCATAGAACCTCACTGTGGGGTACCACTCTTTCCCCAGCAGACCTCTGGGGAAAGCCTCACTGACTGTTCCAAATTTTTTTTTTCTTTGACTATTGCAAATTTGTTGTTGTTGTTGTTAAAGACAGGAATTCTCTGTGTAACCCTGGCTGTCCTGAAACTCACTTTGTAGACCAGGCTGGCCCTAAACTCTCAGAGATCCACCACTCTCTGCCTCCCGAGGGATTAAAGTGGTATGCCACCATTGCCTAACTGACAATTGCAAAATTAAAGCTCCTTTAAACACATACACACACACACACACACACACACACACACACACAAAAAAAATTGTCATATAGGGAAGCATCTCTTCCCAAAGCCTTCCTTCCAGCTGATATGAACATACACTGTGTCCATTTCTTTACCTAAAAGCATTGTCCTCTGGAAACCTGATGAGTTCTGAGCCATGAGGCACAGTGCCTGCAGCCGGGAATGGACCTTTAGGCAGGGAGTTACTGGTTAGGTGACCTTGTAGCACCAGAGCCTTCCTGAGCCAAACCTGTGATTACAGGGTTGTTGGTCTCCACAGTGAGAGCAGGAGTGACCTCATGGCTCCAAACCCTTTGCCCAATGAGTGCCAGCCACACAGCATGGGCGGGGCTCATGGAACGTGGGAGGTTAATGGTTACAAAGACATTGCCCTGTCAGTCAACATACATTTCCTGACAGTGACTTGCACGGCTCTAATATGGGTGACTTACTCCTGTGAGGACATGCGTCCAAATCTAGGGACTTTTCTTGGTTTTCACAATTTTGGAGGTAGGGTGGGGAGATAGTTCTTGCTTCCCGAGGGGAAAAGGTACCAGAGGTTGTAGAATACCAAGTCAATCCACAGCAGCAATTATCGTGGAGGGTAAAAAGCCACATCCAGAAAGGAGAACAGCCCCAGCTTAACACTACAATACCACTACCATGTTTAGTGGTTACGCCATTTTAGTATGAGTCATGGGTGGCAGAGGGAACCTTCAGTGGAGGACATTGTGCTCCAGTAGGAATTGTCAGAGGAGAACATCATGCTTCAGGGGGACCCATTAGGGGTACACTATACTCTAGGAAGAAACTATGAGGAAGAGTGCTGTGCTCCCAGTGGACTTTCCACTATCCCACAAAGGACAAATGTCTCTACTGTACTTCCTGGGAGGGTGCCAACCAGGACTGGGACTCAGGTGACATAGAAGGTTTTCTTTGTTTTGCTTTTTGCTTTTGGTATGCATTCGTACACAAAGTATATATGGAGACCAGAGGAGGACATTGAGAGTGCCATTGGTCCTCAGATGCCTTGTGAGAGTCAAAGTTGACATTTTAAGTTTTAATTACTATGCCATAGAGATCCGTGAAACAAAAATACATCTGATGTGCAAGCCCCTTGCCCAAGGGACGGAGAGTTCCTGAAATGCTGGAGGCTATTGTTTATGGGAGATAACAAGCCACATGTTTTCACTCCCCTAAACAAGTTTGTTTGACCCATCTGCACCAGATGTGCTTGATCACATGTGGGCACAAGATTCACAGGCAGGGAATATGTCAGGATGTATGCTTGCCCCTGATTGGACCTGATGGGAAATACTTAAGCCACTGCAAACCAATTCAGGGCCACTTTCTGGAAACCCAGAGATGGACCTAGCCAGAATCAATTCACCAGGCCAGTATTTAATTAAAGTTTGCTTCAGATTTGGCTTTAAACTGTGGTAGTGGTCTAATTCTTGACCTGTGGGGTTAACAACCTTCCACGTTGTATTTGAAACGGATTCTTAGCCAGGCATTGGTGGTGCACGCCTTTAATCCCAGCACTCAGGAGGCAGAGCCAGGCGGATCTCTGTGGGTTCGAGGCCAGCCTAGTCTACAAAACGAGTTCCAGGAAAGGCACAAAGCTACACAGAGAAACCCTGTCTCAAAAAAACAAAACAAAACAAAAACCTGATTCTTCTTAACCTGGAAGTTTGCTACATAGGCCAGGCTAGCTGGCCAGTGAGTGGATCATGTCCTCTGGAGTCATTATTGTTGAGCTTATGGGGTATGTGCCACCACAGCTGGCTTTTTACCATGGGTGCTAGGGATCCAGATTTTTGTCCATATTCCTAACTCAGGCACTTTACTGACTGGACCAATTCCTCAGCCAGACCTAGAGGGGTTTAGGCCAAATTTTTCCTTCTCTTCTTTGAATTTCTCTTTTCTCCTCTTTTCTTCACCAACTTTTGCCTTCTCTTTATTTTCTTTTCCCTCCTTCTCTCCCTGTGCCTCCTTCCATGATGCTGGGCAAGCACTCTCAGCCCCATTTCCAGCCACAGAAAAAAGACATCCTTTTCCTTTTTCAAAGACAGGGTTTCGTTGTGCTAACCAGGCTGGTTTCAAACTCGTAGGCTCTGTAAACCCTCCTAAATCCTTCTGCCTCAACTTCCTGAGTGCCTGTGACGACAGAAACAAGGGCATATGAAAACATTTAGTGAATTACAATATAGTAATTCCCCTGTTTCAAGAGTTAGTTAGACTGTGATAAAGTAGGCAAGATCAAGAAACAGTAACAGATGCCTTGGAACAAAAGGATTCCTACAGGAAACACTGTAACAACTTAGACTGAAATAATGTAGCAAGGATGTTTACCTAATGTTTAATGGCTACCAGTGAAACCAGAGCTCCAGTGAATAGTGCTTGGGAGGCAGAGTTGGCTTAGATTCTTAATCCATCTTCAGAGCAAACAGATGACCTCTAACCTCAGACCTGTATTCTCTCAGCCTTTCCCCAACTTTTAACAGCCCATCCATTTTCACATAGTATTCCAAATTCTAAAGAAAGTGGTGTCTATAACACACAACACCTGATCCACCCCCAAACATTGACTTACAAAAAGTCAATGCGTCTAAATGGAAAAATAGAGGTACCAACTCAGGAGGTGTGGGTTGACCTGATGTTCAAGGAAAAAGACAGAAGGGTCTTCAAACAAGAGGAGAGAAGACCCTGAGGATAAAGGCTGCATAGAGTGGGCTCAATTTCTTACCTATAGTCTCCATAAAAACACCCAATACCTAGCTAACTCCCCCAACTACCCACCTAGAGGGGGTTTGAGATGGAAAACCCTACTTCATTGTCAAGATTGGACTTGGATAAACTCCCTTCCTTCCGTCCAAGTATTTCCTGGTTTTCCCAGAGGCAGTGAGCAGGGAACATCCTCAAGCTCTTGTTACAGTAACACACAGTTTCTTCTACTTGTTAATTGCCAAACTGAAAACTTACCTAAATGTTTTCTTTCCAGTTCTCTCATCACAGGCATCTGCCTGGCCTGCGGGTTTGTAACTGAGGGATCATGCTGAACCAAAGCGGCTGACGAACCAGGAACCAAATCCCAAACAATCCCAACGGTGGAGAAGAGCCAAGGTTCCGGATAGCCTCCCAGCCACCTGGAATCAGGGCATTTCCTGCTTCTCAGGAGGCTCACAGAACGAGGCAGGCAAGGTAATTTTAATAATGACTTTGTAGGCAGGGCTTCATCAGGAATGAAGCCCAAGTCATCCTACATGAATGAGCATCACAAGATGTCTAACAGGAAGCAGGCCCGCTACCAAGGGATGCAATCATGCCCTGCCTGCTGCTGACCCTCATGACGTGGCCAGCCCGAGCCCAGTTGTCAGACCTGTTGTGTGAGCTGATCAAAGTAGAGACTATCACATGATTCAGTGTGATCCAGCATCCTGTCAGACCTGTGTGGGCAAGCAGCCTCCCTAGGCAGATGTGACCCAGCTGGTAAGTGTAGAGGGAGAGCCACACATCCCAGCAAGGGTACACACAATTAGCTGATTTCTAAGCACACCTCAACAACACTCTTTTGGGGGGGAGGGGGTGGGTAAATGCTGAAAGATCAGAGACAAAACAACAAGCCACTAGAGAAGCTTGTCACTTGCCGGGCGGTGGTGGCATGCCTTTAATCCCAGCACTCGGGAGGCAGAGGCAGGCGGATCATTGTGAGTTCGAGGCCATTCTGGTCTACAGAGCAAGATCCAGGAAAGGCAAAGCTAGCAAAGCTACACAGAGAAACCCTGTCTCGAAGAAAAAAAAAAAAGAGAGAGAGAGAAGCTTGTCACCTCTACTGAATCCTTAGGCCAAAAGGGAAGATCCTGTCTCCACAAATCCTCAGACTGAATGCCCCTGAATCCTCAGCTGAAAAGGCAAGATCCTGTTTCCTCCCACCTTATATTCCTTTCTCTGCCCTGCCATATCACTTCCTGTCTTAACCTTCCTAGTGCTGGGAGTAAAGACATGTGACTCCCAAGTACTGGGATTAAAAGTGTGTGCCACCACTGCCAGGCTCTGTTTCTCTTTTAGACTGGATTAATCTTGTGTAGGCTAGGGTGGCTTTGAACTCACAGAGATCCAGATGGATTTCTGCCTCCCGAGTGCTAGGATTAAAGGTGTGTGCCACTGCTGCCTGGCCTCTATGTTTAATCTGGTGGCTGACTCTGTCCTCTGATCTTCAGGCAAATTTTGTTTGTTAGAGTACAAACAAATTATCACCACACAGCACTATTTCTGCTGACATGCTCCTCACCATGAGGATAACTGAACTTCTCAAACTGTAAGCAAGCCCCAATTAAATGGCTTCTTTTTAAAGAGTTGCCATGGTCTCTGTATCTCTTCACAGTAATAGAACACCGACTAAGACACCTTGCAAGTCTGTCTTGGGGGTCCCAAAGTGAGGTTAAAGTTTGAATAGAGGGCCAGAGAAGAGATATGCACATCTCAACAGTCTCGGTCAAGGCGTGATCCCACCCACCATTGACCCATGGTCTGGGCTTCAATCTCATCATGTATGGTGACATATATGGTCTGACAAGTTGTTAAAACTGTGAAATATCGCCAGGCGGTGGTGGCGCACGCCTTTAATCCCAGCACTCGGGAGGCAGAGGCAGGTGGATCTTTGTGAGTTCGAGGCCAGCGCAAAGCTACATAGAGAAACCTGTCTCAAAAAAAAAAAAAAAAAAAAAAAAAAAAAAAAAAAAAACCAACCAAAACTGTGAAATATCTTTCTAGGACACAAATTTTCCCTCTGGCTGGGGCTTCTTTTCTCCACCCCATATGAGATTCCTGGGGAATTCTCTTTAGGGGGCAACAACATTCTTATCAATACATAATTCAGCTTTTATTTCCTCCAGAAATTAACAATGGTTTATGTTAATAGCCACCAAGAAACAGGCAGTGTCCACTTTGTAGAAAACAGCACGGCAGTTCATGTAAGTGTTCTCCATTGCGGAAGCATTCTCAGTTTTAGGCCTTATGTTGGTTTGTACATTTGATGAGGTTTTCAGGTTTTCACTTGCTGTGTTGTATGTGACTTCAGACATCCTTGGGGCCTGGCTATACACTCAAGTGCACAGAGGTGGGAAGATAACTAAGGGCTTTTCATAGGCACAGGGTTAACCCAGAGTGATGTGATCTGCCCTGTCTATCAAGCTCCTCCTCCCGCCCCTGCTCTCTAGCTCCGCCCCTGCTCTCTAGCTCCGCCCCCTGCTGCAGCCTTAAACCTTGGTCCTTATTCTCTGCTAACTTCTTTTTTGCTTGCAGGCTGGCAGGGTGCTCCTTGTCACCTGTTTGGTGTGGTGTCCCTTCTGTTTCTGTGTGAATATTTTTTGTTTTTTTTTTCACAATAGTCTTCTATGCCCTTGTCCTGCCACATGTGCGAAAAGCAAACTCTGGGTACATTTTTAAATGATCTGCTAGACTCTAGCAGTCTAGATCACCTAGAGTCTAGGTGAATGATCCTTGGTCACCAGACCTGAGCAGTGGTGGGTGGACACTAGGTTCTGTGGGCAAGAAGACCCCTCGGTGGTCTACACAGGAGAGCAAGACCTCTGCTCCAATGGCTGGGGATGGGGAACTCTGA
This sequence comes from Peromyscus eremicus, assembly GCF_949786415.1. Lineage (NCBI taxonomy): Eukaryota > Metazoa > Chordata > Mammalia > Rodentia > Cricetidae > Peromyscus > Peromyscus eremicus. The sequence continues at coordinate 9,729,126 of NC_081433.1, read as the reverse complement.
AGTTCTGGACTGAGCCATGGGGGTCCAGGTCTCTTCTGTTGTCCTTGTCTAGTTAGATGTGGGAGAGAGGGGCATGGAGAGGCTGCCACACATCTGCCACAGTCAGCTGTATGCCACACAGCAAACAGCACACTATCCCTCAGCCCTGGCATGCTGTTGATTCTGCCTGTGTGACTGGCTTCCTCTGAGTGGGTGTCATGACACTCTTTGGGCTCTGTGGGGCTGCAGTCTTCCAGGGGCTCTTCACCTACACAGCTAGTGCATGTACCTAGGCAGCTGGGGGAGTGAGGGGGTCTCAGCTCTAACGATTCTCTCCACAGGATGCCCGGTCTTCTCTGCTATGTGGCTGCTGGATTCTGTGGGAAAGTAGCGTCACAGAGCAAGCACATATGGCCTGCTGAGATGGTCACACCATTCATTCTGAAATTCTTCAATTTTGTGGGTTTCATATGCATGGATGTCTGTGTAACATTTACATGCCTGGTGCCCTCAGAGGCCAGGAGTAAATATACGACCTCCTAGAACTGGTGTTACAGACAGTTGTGAGCTGTCCTGTGGGTGCTGGGAATCAAACCTGGATCCTCTGG